>NC_085138.1:369184947-369847545 GCF_035046485.1 Aedes albopictus | reverse complement strand
CTTCATTCACTTCTTCTGGTTTACCCTCTTTTAGCTCCTATAGCACATATACACAACAACACACTGCGGAGATTATATTTCGATAAGTCGGGTCGACCGCTGCTGGTAGACACAATCAATTCCACTGCTTAGAAATTCTCTCACTCTTTTCACAAGGTTTTTTTTTTTCGTTTGCCTTTTCCGATTAAATTTGCTGAAATTTTTCTTGCTAATCTTTTCTTCTTGGAAATCCAACAAACAGCTCCGTAATCAAACTTTATGCAATTTTCAATTAAACACACCACGAAAATTCAAAGTCCATCAGCGAAACGAACGCAGAAGTTCCCTGCAAAAACTGTAAGAGAGAAAGAAAAGAAAAAAAAGGAAAAGCATTAATGTAATTTTCTGATTATAACACCGGAAAGCTATAAAAAAGTATACAACACTGATTGATAAAAGGAAGCGGCATCAATGGCCGAAAGACCAAAACCGATCCGGAAAAGTGATTAACACTCAAACGCCGATGCCTCAAAAAAAGTTGGAACGCTAATTTCAACCTTCTATATCTCGGCCGTTGGATTTTTTAGGATCTCTGGATGAGTATTCATGTTTTGAAAATTTTCTCTGATCAAAATTCTAATTTCTAGTACTAAAAAACCCGGAGCAAGTCGTTATAAATTTCGTAAGATATTTATGTTCGAGCAGAACTTTAAATTTATCGCGATGACCACATGATTTTTTGATGGTGAATAGCCCACACGAGTGTAATAAGGCTATCAATGTGATTATAGTGATTATTTATCACTCAAAGCACTGCAATATATTCACAAAACTACGTATAATACAGAGAAAACCATATTATCTTTTGTAACTTTTAATTTGTCGCGATGACCAATGTATTTTTTTTATTTTAAAATGTGCGTATATACTTAAGGAAGAAATTCTCAGAACATTGTTGATATTTTTCTCTTTAAAGAACTACAAAAAATTCAGAAAACTACGAATTTCTCAGGAAAAATATACAATTTCGTTATAACTTCAAACTAATCTCGAATTCCCATACATTTTATGATTTTAAAATATTTGGGTATTAATCCAGAACAAGTTTGCAAAACATTATTGATACAAATTTGGCCAAAAAACTACAAAAAAATCAGAAAACTACGATTTTTTTCGGGAAAAATATACAATTTTGTTATAACTTCAAACTAATCTTGAATTCCCATACATTTTATGATTTTAAAATATTTGCGTATTTATCCAGAACAAGTTTGCAGAACACTATTGATGTAAATCTGGCAGAAAAACTACAAAAATTCAGAAAACTACGAATTTTTCAGGAAAAAAATACAATTTTGTTATTATTTCAAACTAATCTCGAATTTCCATACATTTTATGATTTTAAAATATTTGCATATTTATCCAAAACAAATTTGCAGAACACTGTTGATGTAAATCTAGCAGAAGAACTACAAAAATTCAGGAAACTACGAATTTTTCAGGAAAAATATACAATTTCGTTATAACTTCAAACTAATCTCGAATTCCCATACATTTTATGATTTTAAAATATTTGTGTATTTATCCAAAACAAGTTTGCAGAACATTATTGATATAAATTTGGCCAAAGAACTACAAAAAATTCAGAAATTTACGATTTTTTCAGGAAAAATATACAATTTTGTTATAACTTCAAACTAATCTTGAATCCCCATACATTTTATGGTTTTAAAATATTTGCGTATTTATCCAGAACAAGTTTGCAGAACATTATTGATGAAAATCAGGCAGAAGAACTACAAAAAATCTGAAAACTACGAATTTTTCAGCAAAAATATACAATTTTGTTATAATTTCAAACTAATCTCGAATTTCCATACATTTTATGATCTTAAAATGTTTGCATATTTACCCAAAATAAGTTTGCAGAACACTATTGATGTAAATCTGGCAGAAGAACTACAAAAATTCAGGAAACTACGAATTTTCAGGAAAAATATACAATTTCGTTATAACTTCAAACTAATCTTGAATTCCAATACATTTTATGATTTTAAAATATTTGCGTATTTATCCAGAACAAGTTTGCAGAACATTATTGATGTAAATCTGGCAAAAGAACTACAAAAAATCATAAATTTGCGATTTTTTCAGGAAAAATATACAATTTCGTTATAACTTCAAACTAATCTCGAATTCCCATACATTTTATGATTTTAAAATATTTGCGTATTTATCCAGAACAAGTTTGCAGAACATTATTGATGAAAATCAAGCAGAAGAACTACAAAAATTCAGAAAACTACGAATTTTTCAGGAAAAATATACAATATCGTTATAACTTCAAACTAATCTCGAATTCCCATACATTTTATGATTTTAAAATATTTGCGTATTTATCCAGAAAAAGTTTTCAAGGCATCATTGATGTAAATCTGGCAAAAGAACTACAAAAATTCAGAAATTTGCGATTTTTTCAGGAAAAATATACAATTTTGTTATAACTTCAAACTAATCTTGAATTCCCATACATTTTAGGGTTTTAAAATATTTGCGTATTTATCCAGAACAAGTTTTCAGAACATTATTGATGAAAATCAGGCAAAAGAACTACAAAAATTCAGAAAACTACGAATTTTTCAGGAAAAATATACAATTTTGTTATAATTTCAAACTAATCTCGAATTTCCATACATTTTATGATCTTAAAATGTTTGCATATTTACCCAAAATAAGTTTGCAGAACACTTTTGATGTAAATCTGGCAGAAGAACTACAAAAATTCAGAAAACTATGAATTATTCAGGAAAAATATACAATATCGTTATAACTTCAAACTAATCTCGAATTCCCATACATTTTATGATTTTAAAATATTTGCGTATTTATCCAGAAAAAGTTTTCAAGGCATTATTGATGTAAATCTGGCAAAAGAACTACAAAAATTCAGAAATTTACGATTTTTTCAGGAAAAATATACAATTTTGTTATAACTTCAAACTAATCTTGAATTCCCATACATTTTATGGTTTTAAAATATTTGCGTATTTATCCAGAACAAGTTTGCAGAACATTATTGATGAAAATCAGGCAAAAAAACTACAAAAATTCAGAAAACTACGAATTTTTCAGGAAAAATATACAATTTTGTTATAATTTCAAGCTAATCTTGAATTTCCATACATTTTATGATCTTAAAATGTTTGCATATTTACCCAAAATAAGTTTGCAGAACACTATTGATGTAAATCTGGCAAAAGAACTACAAAAATTCAGAAAACTACGAATTATTCAGGAAAAATATACAATATCGTTGTAACTTCAAACTAATCTCGAATTCCCATACATTTTATGATTCTAAAATATTTGCGTATTTATCCAGAAAAAGTTTTCAAGGCATTATTGATGTAAATCTGGCAAAAGAACTACAAAAATTCAGAAAACTACGAATTTTTCAGGAAAAATATACAATTTTGTTATAACTTCAAACTAATCTCGAATTTCCATACATTTTATGATTTTACAATTTTTGCGTATTCATTCAGAACCATGCTGATATAAATCTGGCCAAAGAACTACACAAAATTCAGAAAACTACGATTTTTTTTCAAGAAAAATATACAATTTTGTTATAATTTCAAATTAATCTCGAAATCCCATAAATTTTATGATTTTACAATTTTTGCGTATTTATCCAGAACAAGTTTGCAGAACATTATTGATGTAAATCTGACAGAAGTATTACAAAAATTCAGAAAACTACGAATTATTCAGGAAAAATATACAATATCGTTATAACTTCAAACTAATCTCGAATTCCCATACATTTTATGATTTTAAAATTTTTGTGTTTTTATCCAGAATAAGTTTGCAGAACATTATTGATGTAAATCTGGCAGAAGAACTACAAAAATTAAGAAAACTACGAATTTTTCAGGAAAAATATACAATTTTGTTATAATTTCAAGCTAATCTCGAATTTCCATACATTTTATGATCTTAAAATGTTTGCATATTTACCCAAAATAAGTTTGCAGAACACTATTGATGCAAATATTTGCGTATTTATCCAGAACATGCTTGCAGACCGTTATTGGTATGAATCTGGTCAAAGAACTACAAAAAATTTAGAAACCTACGATTTTCTCAGCAGATATGTACAATTTCGATATAACCTCAAATTGAGTTCAATTTCTCATACATTTTATGATTCTAAAATATTTGCGTATTTAGCCATAACAAGTTTGCAGAACATTGTCGATAGTTTTCTCTTTAAAAAATAACAAAATATTTTCCAGGAAAAATATACAATTTTCATATAACTTCAAATTGATCTCCAAAACGCATACATTTTATGATTTTAAATATTTGCGTATTTATCCAAAACAAGTTGGCATTACACTGTTGATAGTTTTCTCTCCAAAGAACTACAAAAAAATCAGAAAACTACTAATTTTTAAAATATTTGTTCTGTATAAATATGCAACTTTTTCAAATCATTATATGTATGGGATGTTGAAATCTTAAAATTGATTATAATTGATTATAATTAAAATGTACGTCACAAAAAAAATGTATTTTTCTGAATTTTTGTAGTGCTTTTGCCAGCATAATATCAACAGAGGTTTGCTTCGGAAAAATGGGCATTTTTTAATCATAAATTTTGGATGCATCAAATGAATTAAGAATTGAGATCAGCTTGAAGTAATAATAAAATTGTTTTTTTTTTTTAAATTCATAGTTTCTGATTTTTTTGTAGCTCTTTGACCAGAATTATATCAATCTTATGTTATAAGAAAATTTTAAATTATCCGGAATTATTCATGGTTTCCTGATTGTTTGTAGTGTTTTTGTCCGAATAATATCAACAATGTTCTGCATATATATTTTAGATAAATACGCAAATATATAAAATATTGAAAACAATTTGAAAGTATAACGAAACTGTATATTTTTCCTGAAAAAATCGTAGTGTTCTGTATTTTTCTAAGTTTGTTGGGCAGAATTATATCAGCAATGTTGTGCAACTTGTTTTTTTTTTTTTTTTTTACTAGGTTTCTAGCTGCACTCTGAATAGAGTTGAAACCTCTACACTAGACCCGAAGATAGAAAAGAGTACGTAATCTTTCAGAAGCAGTTTGCCAGCCGTACGCGGAAAATGATATCCATTAAGACACTGTTGCAACTGTCTCAGAAAGATACGGTAGAAGATTGGAAAGTTTTCAATTGGTCAGTCAGTCAGGATTTGCCTATGTAGTGTTATGGTCACACGGTTTGGGTTTGTCTCTTTGTTTGATTTTGTGGTATGGTTAAATATGTTTTTCTCCTCGTTAAGTCAGTTGTCGTATGTTGTTTTTTTTTTTCATCGAATCAATCGAACCCTGTATGTTAAAATATAGTCGATCCTGTGTCAAATTGTTTTCTTGATTTCGCTAATCGTTTTCTACTTGTGTTCATCTCTTGTGTCCTTAAATTGTCATCGGTCCAAAATCCACAGAAACATGTAACTGAACTTCTGAACATCTAAGAGATAATCAAAAATACGCCAAGTTGGTCAGTTGATTACAATAAAATTTTAAAATAATAAAGATCTCATGTCAACTTTCATCCTGCTACAAATACTATTGAAAATATTCAAATTCGTTCAATTATCCTATCGGTCATACCTAGATGAACCATGTAATTTTCTCAAGCGTAGTCTAGAAATGTCAACTTAGTCATACACAAGTAACGTTGTTCAGTTAATATAAAGCAGTCAGTTTTTGTCCAAAATGTCACGTCGAACGCATTGACGTCAACAATGCGTTTAAGTGTTCGCACGTTAGCTTTGAATCTATCAACACAATTAAGTGCTGCAAATCTCCTTACCACTATTGATTCTTCGGTCGATTTTTATTGCTTTATTTAAAGAAAATATGACCAACTAACATTGTAAAAATTGACACTAATAAATTACTATGTAATAAAAATCAACCGAGAAACGTGGGAAATAGAGCCCAAACAACATTTTGAAGTCAGATGGCTGTAAAAGGTTCCAAAACCTGTCACAAATCCTATAATACTTTTACATATTATGATTTGTAACGATCATCAAAACCTTCTCAAATCCAACCGACTTGGAACTGTTGCTTGGGAATAGACTCTAATGAGCCCTGGCGGATCCTCCATGTTTATCGAGCATGTCTGATGCATATGATCAGCCATACTCCATCTGCAGCAGCCGGTTCGTGATGAACCGTTGGAGGCGCATTAAAGTGTTAAAAAGGTGATATGTTTCACTAAAGAACACTACATTACAATAATCAAAATGAAACTCCTTCACTTTAATACCGTCAACCCCTGCGAACTTGGCCAGGGAGCAATGTTGTGCAACTTGTTTTGCCTAAATACGCAATTACTTAAAAATCATAAAACGTATGGGATTTTGACATCAATTTGAAGTAATAACAAAATTGAATATTTTCCTTGAACAATTCCTAGTTTTCTTAGTAGTTCTTTTAGGAGAAAGCTATGATCGATGTTCTACAAACTTGTTTTGGATAAATACGCAAATATTTTAAAATCATAAAATATATAGTAAATCGAGATCAATTTTAAGTTATAACGAAATTGTATATTTTTCCTGAAAAATTCGTAGATTTTTGAATTTTTCGTAGTTTTTAGCAGCTTAACTATCAACAATGTTCTGCAAACTTGTTTTGAATAAATACGCAAAAAATCTAAAATCATAAAATGTATAATAACTTACTTGATACTTGATGGGTTACAACTCGTAGCGGAGGTTCTACTCCGAATGAAGTATCCGCCTCCACTGGCCTCGGTCCTGGGCCAATTGCTTCCAGTCGCCCTGAACGTTTAGAGTCCTTAGGTCCTCCTCAACTGCAAAAAGCCAACGTGTGCGCGGCCTCCCACGAAGCCGACGCCCCTTCCTGGTTGTATAATAATTCGAGATCAATTTGAAGTCACAATAAAATTATATATTTTTCCCGAAAAACTCGACGTTTTCTGATTTTTGTTGAAGTTTTTTAGTCATATTTATATCAACAATGTTCTGCAAACTTGTTCTGGATACAAACGAAAATATTTAAAATCATTAAATGTCCAAGATTTTGTGATCAAGAAGATGTTATGAAATTCGTAGTTTTCTGATTTTTTGTAGTTCTTTGGCAAGATTTATATCAATGATGATCTGCAAACTTGTTCTGGATAAATACGCAAATATGCATGGGAATTCGAGATTACTTTGAAATTACAACAAAATTGTATATTTTTCCTGAAAAAAATCGTAAATTTCAATAATGTCTGCAAACTTGTTCTTGATAAAATCGCAAACATTTTAAAATCATAAAATGTATGAGAATTTGATATTTATTTGAAGTTATAACAAAATTGTATATTTTTTCTGAAAAAAAAACATAGTTTTCTGAATTTTCTGTAGTTCTTTGGCCACATGCATATCAATAATATTCTGCAAACTTGTTCTGAATACAAACGAAAATATTTTAAAATCATAAAATGTCTAAGATTTTGAGACCAATAAGATGTTATAACAAAATTGTATATATTTCCTGATAAAATCGTAAATTTCTGAATTTTTTGGAGTTCCTTGGCCAAATTTATATCAATAATGTTCTGGAAATTTGTTCTGAATAAATGCACAAATATTGTAAAATCATAAAATGTATGGGAATTCGAGATTAGTTTGAAGTTATAACAAAATTGTATGTTTTTCCTGAAAAATTCATAGTTTCCTGAATTTTTGTAATTCTTTTGCCAGATTTACATCAATAATATTCTGCAAACTTGTTCTGGATAAATACGCAAATATTTTAAAATCATAAAATGTATGGGAATTCGAGATAAGTTTAAAGTTATAACAAAATTGTATATTTTTCCTGATAAAATTGTAAATTTCTGATTTTTTGTAGTTCTTTGGCCAAATTTATATCAATAATGTTCTGCAAATTTGTTCTGGATAAATACACAAAAATATTTTAAAATCATAAAATGTATGAGAATTCAAGATTAGATTGAAGTTATTACAAAATTAAAATATTTTTCCTGAAAAAAATCGTAGTTTTCTGAATTTTTGTAGCTCTTCTGCAGATTTACATCAATAATATTCTGCAAACTTGTTCTGGGTAAATACGCAAATATTTTAAAATCATAAAATGTATAAGAATTCAAGATTAGTTTGAAGTTATAACAAAATTGTATATTTTTCCTGAAAAATTCGTAGTTTTCTGAATTTTTGTAGTTTTTTTTGCCAGATTTACATTAATAATACTCTGCAAACTTGTTCTGGATAAATACGCAAATATTTTAATATCATAAAATGTATGGGAATTCAAGATTAGTTTGAAGTTATAACAAAAATGTATATTTTTCCTGAAAAAATCGTAAATTTGGGATTTTTTTGAAGTTCTTGGGCCAAATTTATATCAATAATGTTCTGCAAACTTGTTCTGGATAAATACGCAAATATTTTAAAACCATAAAATGTATAAGAATTCGAGATTAGTTTAAAGTTATAACAAAATTGTATATTTTTCCTGAAAAATTCGTAGTTTTCTGAATTTTTTGTAGTTGTTTGGCCAGATTTGTATCAATAATGTTCTGCAAACTTGTTCTGGATAAATGCACAAATATTTTAAAATCATTAAATGTATGGGAATTCGAGATTAGTTTGAAGTTATAACGAAATTGTATATTTTTCCTGAAAAATTCGTAGTTTTCTGAATTTTTTGTAGTTCTTTGAAGAGAAAAATATCAACAATGTTCTGAGAAGTTCTTCCTTAAGTATATGCGCACATTTTAAAATAAAAAAATACATTGGTCATCGCGACAAATTTGAAGTTACAAAAGATAATATGGTTTTCTCTGTATTATACGTAGTTTTGTGAATATATTGCAGTGCTTTGAGTGATAAATAATCACTATAATCACATTGATAGCTTTATTACACTCGTGTGGGCTATTCACCATCAAAAAAATCATGTGGTCATCGCGATAAATTTGAAGTTCTGCTCGAACATAAAAATCTTACGAAATTTATAACGACTTGCTCCGGGTTTTTTAGTACTAGAAATTAGAATTTTGATCAGAGAAAATTTTCAAAACATGTATACTTATCCAGAGATCATAAAAAATTCATTGCTAAAAAAATTTTTGAAATCGGACTTGTAACGGCCGAGATATAGAAGGTTGAAATTAGCGTTCCAACTTTTTTCGAGGCATAGACGTTCGTGTAAGTGAAAAATAGCATCGACGCAGGAGTGTTAAAAGCTTTCTGAAAAGCATCAGATGTGCGGTTTCGCCATATCAAACCGGTGCGGCGCGTCGGTGGCGGCGGCCCTATCGTGAAACCCAATTTCGCGGATCTGAGAACCCAACTCTCCCCTCCGAACAAGAAAAAATAACAAAATTAAATTTATGTCTCAGATTTTGATCGAGGAGTCGTGGAGCTACCTACTGTGTAAGAGGGTGGGCGACTTGCGGAACGTGATGCCAAGGAATCCCAACCCAACTGCTGCTGCTGGCTGGTAACTAGTCCTTATGCCATGACCATCATCAGCACCCCCCGCTGACGCTTCATGATTCTGACGAGGTAAGTGGAACGCGGGGCGTGGGCGTGGAATGCCTTCCTCGACATTTTTGTGGCCGCATGGTGGTGTTGGTAGCTAGCCCCAGTCCCCAGTGTTGGATTCTTTGTTCGGTTTTATTTGGGGAAGTGCGTTACACAGGATATGCGTCGGTTTCGGCTTGGTTTGGCAAGGTGATTGACACTGACACAGGCTTGTGCGAGTAACACGTGGCTTACGACTTGTTTCCGTTTTTACCCACACCTACCTGCAGAAGTGCGAAATTCTGTACCGTGTTTTATGGAGCAATGGTTTGGGAGGAACCATTGGGCGTTTTATATGACATACTGACGCAACGGGTATAGCTAGTACATTTTATTTGTATAGTAGAATGAATACTTTTACCACCTTTTGGATAAATACAGCTGCCGTACGAACATGATTGTTCTGTGTTTTATTGGATGTTGTAGTGTTCGACTGTTAGATGCATTAAATGTTGGATTTCCGGACGCTCTGAACGTAGAGCCCTTAATTAAGTCCTTGTCAACTGCAAAAAAGCCATCGTGTGAACGGCCTTTCACGAAGACGGCGGCCCCTTTCTGATTCTCTGATGAATATGGTTTCAGCTTGTCGTTTCTCCGGCATACGAGCTACGTGTCCAGCCCACTGCAGCCTGCCGTGTATTATTCGCTTCACTATATCCACCTCTTTGGTACAATTCGTAGTACATGCGACGCTACCAGATGCCGTCCTCCAGTTTACCGCCGAGTATTGTTTGCAGCACCTTACGTTCGGAGACTCTAAACCTAAAGGCTCTTCGATCAATTTCTCTTAACTTTCACGATTCATGGCCGTAAGCGACCGGAAGAATCAGGGTCTTGTACAACGCGAGTTTTGTCTAAGTTTGCAGCCTATGGGATTTCAGCTGATCCCACAGACCAAAAAACGTCCGATTCGCAGCCGCAACCCGTCGGGTACATACATTTATTTGTTCAACATCACATTTAAGACAAGACATAATCAACAATAGTACGCCACAATACTCGGTTTGTGGCTGCCGCTCTCCATCCTCGGTCGCGCCCAATGCTCGCCAAATCACGTTCCACCTGGTCCACCCATCGCGTGCTCTCTGGCCTCCACGCCTTCTTGTGCCAACCGCATCAGTTGCAAACACCAGCTTTGCAGGGTTGTTGTCCGGCATTCTTGCAACATGCCCTGCCCACCGTATCCTTCCGGCTTTGGCCACCTTCTGGATGCTGGGTTCGCCGTAAAGTGCAGCGAGCTCGTGGTTCATTCTCCTCCGCCACACACCGTTCTCCTGCACACCGCCGAAGATCGTCCTTAGCACGCGTCGCTCAAAAACTCTGAGTGCTTGCAGGTCCTCCTCGAGCATGATCCATGTATCGTGCCCGTAGAGGACCACCGGTCTTATTAGCGTTTTGTACATGGTGCATTTGGTGCGTGGGTGAACCTTTTTCGACCGCAGATTCTTCTGGAGCCCATAGTAGGCCCGACTTCCGCTGATGATGCGCCTCCGAATTTCACGGCTCACGTTGTTGTCAGCTGTCAGTAAGGATCCGAGGTAGACGAATTCCTCCACCACCTCGAAAGTATCCCCGTCTATCGTAACATTACTACCCAGACGGATCCGGTCGTGTTCGGTTCCGCCTACCAGCATGTACTTTGTTTTTGAGGCATTCACCACCAGTCCGACCTTTGCTGCTTCGCGTTCCAGGCGGGTGTACAGCTCTGCCACCGTTCCAAATGTTCTGGCAATAATGTCCATGTCGTCCGCAAAGCACACAAATTGACCGGATTTTGTGAAAATCGTTCCCCGGCTGTTGAGCCCGGCTCGTCGCATCACACCTTCCAGAGCGATGTTGAAGAGTAGGCATGAGAGTCCATCACCTTGTCTCAGTCCCCGGCGAGATTCAAATGAACTGGATGTTCACCCGAAACCCTTACGCAGCTTTGCACACCGTCCATCGTTGCTTTAATCAGTCTAGTCAGCTTCCCAGGAAAGCCGATTTCGTCCATGATTCTCCATAGCTTTGCGCGGTCGATACTGTCGTATGCCGCTTTGAAGTCGATGAACAGGTGAAGCGTTGGGACCTGGTATTCACGGCATTTCTGGAGGATTTGCCGTACGGTAAAGATCTGGTCCGTTGTCGACCGGCCGTCGTTGAAGCCGGCTTGATAACTTCCCACTAACTCATTCGTTTTAGGTGACAGACGACGGAAGATGATCTGCGATAGTACTTTGTAGGCAGCATTCAAAATAGTGATCGCCCTGAAGTTCTCACATTCCAAATGGTCGCCTTTCTTGTGAATGGGGCAGATTACCCCTTCCTTCCACTCCTCCGGTAGCTGTTCGGTTTCCCAGATCCTGACTATCAGCCGATGCAGACAGGTGGCCAACTTTTCTGGGCCCATCTTGATGAGTTCAGCTGCGATACCATCCTTACCAACTGCTTTGTTGGTTTGAGCTGGTGAATGGCATCCTTAACTTCCCTCAGCGTGGGAGTTGGTTCATTTCCGTTCTCCGTTGCACTGGCGTCGTCGTTTCCTCCGTTACCGTGGGCTCCCGTGCCTACGTTCTTCACGCCGTTCAGGTGCTGATCGAAGTGCTGCTTCCACCTTTCGATCACCTCACGTCCGTCCGTCAAGAGGCCTCCGTCTTTTTCCCTGCATATTTCGGCTCGCGGCACGAAGCCGTTGCGGGATGCGTTGAGCTTCTGATAGAACTTCCGAGTTTCTTGGGAACGGCACAGCAGTTCCATTTCTTCGCACTCCGCTTCTTCCAGGCGGCGCTTTTTCTCCCGAAAGAGGCGGGTCTGCTGTTTCCGCTTCTGTTTATAACGTTCCACGTTCTGTCGAGTCCTTTGCTGCAGCATTACCGCCCTCGCTGCGTTCTTCTCCTCCAAAACCGTTCTGCACTCTTCGTCGAACCATTCGTTCCGTCGATTCCGTTCCACGTACCCGATGGTGCTCTCGGCTGCGTCGTTGATGGCTGCTTTCATTGTACGTCGGGTAATACATATCAATATCGCACTTCACTAAGTACCAAGGTAAGCAAAACCACAGACAACAGACGTAACACTTCGAACCTTTTTAGATTCAAATCATAGTCACGGAAACATGTTCGCCCAATGCTAAAACAGCTGAGTTTGGTCAACCGTCAACTAGGTGGCGATAGTTTGCAAATGTCAACCTCGAACAATAACGATGCGAGCGCCACGAGTGGGAAATTGACCAACTATGGTATGTTTCAATAGACCGTTAAGGTGAAGATTAGCGTGGTTCAAAAAATCGGTTTTTGCTCCACACCGCTTATTCGATTAGTAATCAGATTCTATGCCTTCTCCCAAAATTTGAGCTCATTTGGTTGAACATTGAGACTGCACAAGCCCTTCAAAGTTTGTATGGGAATTGTTATGGGAAAACGATGTTTTTCATTCAATCGACCGTAGTATTTCGCCAAGTGTTCTAGAGCGTTTGTTGACCCTTGGTAATCCTAGGCTACTCTATCAGCTACAACTTTGCCGAAGACCGCATTCAAATCGGACGCCTCATTAATTAGTTACCGATTTTTATCCAGAATCTAAATCTTTACTCATGATGGTTAAACTACTCGGTGGGCATCACTGCATTTTGCAGTGAAACATAGTAGCCATGATTTCAGTGTGCTATCTTTGGCGCCATATGCAGCAATGTTGCCTGCTGGGAAGCTGGTGGATCACTGTTATAGTTTGTCCAGTTGGATAAAAATCGATAACTAATTAATGAGGTGAGCGATTTGAATGCGGTATTCGGCAAAGTTGTAGCTGATAGAGTAGCCTAGGATTACCAAGGGTTAACTATCCTTATAGGGCACTTGAGGAAATGCTACGGTCGATTGAATGAAAAACATCTTTTTCCATAGTAATTCCCATACAAAAGTTGAGGGGCTTGTGCAGTTTCAATTTTCAACCAAATGAGCTCAAATTTTGGGAGAAGGCATATAATCTGGTTACGAATCAAATAAAAGGTGTGGAGCAAAAACGATTTTTTGAACCACGCTAGACTGAAGATATGACGATGCCGACACGTGACGATGAATTTATAAGAGCACAAATCTGAAGAACCAAATGACGGAGTGTGCTGAAAAGTTGATCGATTGGCCACCACTAGCAGGTAACCAATCGTTCAACT
This sequence comes from Aedes albopictus, assembly GCF_035046485.1. Taxonomy (NCBI): domain Eukaryota; kingdom Metazoa; phylum Arthropoda; class Insecta; order Diptera; family Culicidae; genus Aedes; species Aedes albopictus. Next base: position 369,833,793 of record NC_085138.1, on the reverse strand, counting down.
TTTCATCGCAAACCGACATTCGGTTCATCAGATTTGTGCTCTTGAAAATTCGTCCTAGTTCCTAGTCAAAAACAAGCTCATCCTGTGATAGGTAGGTGTTATCCATCTGCACTCTAAACGCTTTCAGCAATATTTTGCTGAACTTTGCCGAGCTGAAGGGTCCAGCAAATTTTTTTGCTGAATTTTCAGCAAAGTTTGCTGAATTTCAGCGAAACGTTACTGGCGATCAGCAGAGTTTACTGAACAAATCAGCAAAATTTTGCTGAATTTCAGCAAATTTTTTACTGAAGCCTTCAGCTCGGCAAAATTCAGCAAAATTTTACTGAAACCCTCAAACGATTTTTGGTGTGTAGGTATTGCTGACGTGATACAGCGTTTCTTATTCAGCCGGTAGATGCCATAACATATTGTCCATCCGGTTGGAATCAAGACCGACATTCAATCAAAAATTGCCATTTTCTTGGTCCACAAGTGTCGCAACTGTTTCGCATCTAGTGCGCTGTGTTGCTGACAACAACGGGATGGATGCGCACTACTTTTGACATGATAAAAAAACGTCGCGAGTTGGGTCGCGTCGCGACTTGATTGTGCGAAGTCCGGTTTGGTGGCGGCCCGACAATACGCTGCATGAGCCGCATATCCTTGGTGAACGGACGCTCAAAATAGGATGTACCTTCTCAATTCAGCTGAAGTCAGAAGGACAACAGTGCCCAGGTTGCACTACCATCTAAGCACACAACTCTTGGCTGGCGGCCTTTGTCATCGATTGACCCGTGGAAGCCAGCGGGGTAGCGCGGACGTCAAGCACGAATAGATGTGCCGTAGTCCACATGAATTTGACATGTTTGGGAAATTGACACTTTTGGGCACTCTGACAGAACTGGGATGTGCACGACATTTGCGAATTAGTCATTACCATAAGTTATTACTTAAGTAAAACGTGTAAAACTAGCAAAAGGTTACCAAAATTTTGGCGTGCAATCGTTCGAAATGACACGACAACGCGGAGATAGCAAATAAATTAGTAAGAAATTGTGTAATGCATCAATTTTCAGCACAAACCATTTTGAACGTGTTTTTGTTGTGAGCTACGGCCTTTTGCTGGCCCCCTGGTGGAAGCATGAGGTAGAGACTTGTGAGGATCAGAGTTAGATATGTTGGACTCCTCAGCTTGTCTACATAATTTCGCAGCCCACCTTAGTGTACGAGAACATCAACAATATGTCTGTATTATTTTAGATAACCTTTTGAAGATAATGCCGCTTTTTCATAAGAAAAAAAACTGAAATTCCTCACTCAATTGTTCCATCTTTATACCAACTGCGTTGATGAAGTTGTCAAAAACATGGTGTTACCATCAACCCACAGAGGCGTAATTACCCGAATGAATTCATTAGAATCCTGTTGATTTAGGGTACCGCCAATAAATTCAACCGACATTCCCCAGTTTCCATTGTCGCCGCATGGCAAATATCCTCAGCCCACCCCGGTCGAAGGTCACATCTCTCGGAAAATGTTTGCATTTCCCCAGCCGCTACCGATTCGATGTAGGTAGGTATATCTACCTACGAGAACGGTAAACACGATGATTCACTCCTTGTGCGGCGAACGACGAAAAAAATGGCATTTTCCTTTTGCACCACACCACCGCACCAGACTCGGCCGAAGCACACCAACAGGATCAAACGTCCTAGCGTACCAAACCAACATAGCATACATACGCCGTTGCGGTGCCACGAGTAGGAGAAACACAAAATTGCAAACACGCTGTATCGATTTTTTGCGCTCCACCATCCTTTTAACGACGACGGCGTTGAACACACAAACAACAACTGTTGTAAATAGCAAGCGGCACACTCAAAGTACAGTAATACCGTAATAGTGCGCTTTACTGAAGACTTTTCAGGACCACTTGGGCAGGGGGCTGTTTCGGGCATTTTATCGCTATCCACTTATCCGCGAGCGGTAATGGCGGCGGCGGGCATAACTAACCGATTCGAATTTTGACGTTTAGTGGGGATCGCAATCGGTTGGCGCCACCGATCGGTGAGTGAAGGGGTGAGGAGGAGAATGAAACTGTTTTGACTTTCCCCCAAGAAACATCAAAATCCGAACCGGTTGGTTATGCCCGCCGCCGCCATTACCGCTCGCGGATAAGTGGATAACGTAGCCAATTTTGAATCGGTTCCGTGTGATTTTGATTTCGGCCGACGAAATGGTGAAAAGTAAGGTGCAGTTCACAAATCTAGCCAGAGTTTTAGACGAACACAATAGTGAAATGTGAGATTTTTAGGAAAAAATGTATTCCTTCGTGAATGGATAGCTGCCCCATCATGTCGTAGATCTCGAATCGTGCTAAAATTGGCTGAAGAAAATGTTTTTCCCCTTGCGAGGGTGGGGAAACCGTGATTTGTCCCTTAAGAAGTGTGCGCAGCTGACTCGTGGTCTTGAGATGATACTGTGTACAATAGGTGAACGGCGGAAAAAGAACATCAGTAATGGGTTACAGTGTGGACACGACCGTTCCAGAGACAACCGTTTTAAGGCGTTGATACGGCTGCAGAAATGGCATAAAAGGAACAGTAGGAGCAAGAATTTAACTGGTGAGATCTTTCTGATTTAGATATAAATTTTCATTCCATACATTATTGGAATGAAAATTGTTTGCTTTAACGAATCCAACCCCAATAATCCTGTCGTATTACATATAATAAACAATAAACTATTCCCTAACCAAAATCCCAACTCCTTACTATTTACGGGGGCGTCGGTGAGTCGCTGGCCTCTCGATAAATAGATATCATCCTTTCCCCTCTATCCCTTACCCTTCTCGTAACATAGAAGACGCAACGCTATAGGCAGGTGAGTTCTGGTTGGCCAAGTTATGTTTCTTTTCGTTTCAGAGAGCGATCAATGGCGCTTAAGCCAAGGCTTTTTAGCCAGGACACAGTGAAAATGCCTGTGCCCCATCCCTGGAGTAAAAAGGCTCATGGAGTGACAATTAATCTCTTAGCTAAGTCACTCCCAACGACTGTTGTTTAATATACAAAAGACATTCATACTTACAGCAACACATCTACACGATCTACCCAATTACACATACAGTGTATCAAACAATTGTCCGTACAGCACATTTTTTGTCAAAATATTTTTTCAATCAAATGTTTATAACTTTTTTATACGTCAATCAAAAACGTTGAAATTTTGACCGATCATGAATCATGTATTATTGCTCCATTGATGAAATTTTTAGCGCGATCGAATAAGTTTCCTGAAAGTTATAGAACTTTTAGTAAAACTTATAAGATTTTTGAACACATTTTTAAAACATTATATCTCAATATGTACTCGATGAAACTTTTCAATTTTTTTTGTGTTACAGCTTAAACATAAGGTTTTCATATGCGGCTACGTTTGAGGTTTTATATTCACTACAAAAAATATGAAAAATGTGCTTATGTAGTTGACGATATTTTAAAAAATACCATATTTTGCACATATAATCTGCCAAACGTTTTCCACCAATAAAAGTGCATTAACTGAACGAAAAATGCATAGGACCTACTCTTCATATGTAGTTTAGTAGGTCCTGTATAAAAATATTACATTAAGAGTGTTTAAAAGAGTTGAAAACACTTGGCACTTTTATTGATCAAAATATGATAAATTTCCAAATAATTCTCTGAACATATACAGATTTTTCATATTTTTTGTAGTGAATATAAAACCTCAAACGAAGCTGCATATGAAAGCGTCAGGTATAAGCTGTAACACAAAAAATATTGAAAAAGTTTCATCGAGTACATATTGAGATATAACGTATTAAAAATGTGTTCAAAAATCTTATTAGTTTTACTAAAAGTTGTATAACTTGCAGAAAACTTATACGATCTCGCTCAAAATTTTACCAATGGAGCTTCAGTATATGGTTTACGGTTGGTCAAAATTTCAGCGTTTTTGATTGACGTATAAAAAAGTTATAAACATTTGAATGAAAAATTATGTTGATCAAAAAATTGCTGTACGGACAATTGTTTGATACACTGTACATACATAAAATCTTGTCGCATCACTCGCTTATAGTGAATCCAAAAACATCCCTTTCCATATCCCACTCCTTGACACTTATGAGGGCGCCGGTGAGTCGCTGGCCTTTTATTAAGTAGGTGTCATATCATCATTTCCTTTCCTATCCTCGTAACGGAGAAGATGGGCGTGGCCGGCAATGAAAGTTTTCATGTATTTTCTACTTAGACTTCTGGTTGGATAGGTGTTCCCTCCCAAATAGCTTTCCATAAGTAACTGGAATAAGAGTATTAAAGCTTTAAACATGACAACTTTCAGTATGCAATCTACGAATTACTCCGTTACCACGCAACGCAACGCAACGCAACGCAATAACGTAGCCAATTTTGAATCAATGACGGGATTGGTGGTCTAGTTGCTTCCATTTCTGATTCTATGCAGAAGGTCCTGGGTTGCAAAGCATTCTAGAATTCTTTTACAAATTTATCCCGGGATTCCTTCCAACTTCGCCTCTTTGATTTCTTCAGAGATTCTCAAGGTTGTTGAAGCAAACAGAGTACCACACACCAGTTGAATGTATTGTCCGGAGATGTAAAGTGGAAAAACAAGTGTGTTGGCAATCAGCGCTTGATACAATACATTGGAAAGTGTCCAGACGTGTGCGTATGACAAAACAGAAACATCGCAAAAAACTGCTTTCGCTTGCGCAGACACAAGCACCTAGAAAAAGTGGGGTGCGTTCTCCGATGATCATTGATAACTTTGTGGTAAATCTATCGTCCGTGCAACTGACATCAAGTGAACATGATTTGTTGAATAAGGGGTTGAATTTTGCCGTTCCCCCTCAACAGGCTCCACTTGCTGACGTAGTAAACAACATAGAAAGTGCCATACAGTATGCAAATGTTCCATCGAAGTCCGCCCTTCGTCGCGATGTTGAACGCTGCATTCTGAAAACAGCAAAAAAACAAGACAACTCGAAACAAGCCATCTCTAAGATAGAATCCACAATTAAACAACTAAGTGCCCACGACGTTGTCTACTCCCGGGCAGACAAAGGTAACGCAGTGGTGATCATGAACAAGGAAGACTACGACATTGCATCATTGTACTGCTTGCCAAAGATCCACAAGAATCCCGTGGCAATGCGGCCCATCTCATCGAACATTTGCACTCCGACGGAAAAAATGGCTGCATGGTTGGTGGATGAAATGAAAAGGTATCCAGTAACCCACGGAAAAAGTGTTAAAAACTCTATAGAGTTTTCGGAACAGCTGAAGGACTTTGAGGTACGAAGAGGCGAAATACTCGTGTCTTTCGACGTGGTTTCGTTGTTCCCGAATGTGCCTGTGGATGAGGCCCTTAGGAGTTTACGCAGACATTTGGAACGCAAACGAGCAGCCCCGAATCACATCGAGGCGTACCTCACGGTAGCAGAGGTATGCATGAGCCAAAACTACTTCGCCTTTAGAGGTAAGTTTTACAAGCAAACCTTTGGATTGAGCATGGGAAGCAAACTTTCGCCACTTTTGGCTGAAGTTTTCATGAGCGACTTGGAAATAGACCTGGAAAAAGAAAAACTCTTCCCTCGAGTGTGGTGTAGATATGTAGACGACATTTTTGCTGTTGTGAAGGAACGCTACCTAAACCAAACCCTTGAATTACTAAACTCTAAACATAGCACAATCAAATTCACCGTTGAGAAGGAAGTTGAGGAAAAACTTCCATTCTTGGATTTGTTAATTTCGAAGAATGAGGATAATAGGTTGAAGTTTGGCATCTATCGGAAACCAATATCTACTGACCGTTATATTACCTCCGACTCTAATCACTTTGGCTCCCAAAAGCAAGCCGCGTACCATTCAATGGCTCACCGCCTCTACAATATTCCAATGGAAAGGAACGAGTTTTTGGAAGAGAAAAGAAAAATCCACGATTCCGCTATATTGAATGGTTACGACGAAGGTTTCATTAACAAAATATTACGGAAACACGAGAGGAAGAGACATAGACAACACGCCATTACAACCAGATCGCGAAGAGCTTCAAAGGGTTAGCTTACCCTTCTACCCGAAGGTGACTAACACAATCCAGAAAACTCTAAAACACCATGGATTTAAAACAGTTTATAAAAGTAGTAATACTCTGAAGGACCGTCTTTGCTCCCTGAAGGATAAAGTTCCCAAGGAAGATCTGTCCGGAATCTACGAAATTCCATGTAAAAGCTGCCCAGCTGTTTACATTGGGCAAACTCGACGAAAATTCAAAACACGTCTGAGGGAACACAGAAACGCGGTTGAAAATCAGAGGGCCCATGATTCGAGCGTAGCAGCACACACAACAGAACTAAACCATTCAGTAAACTGGGATCACGCTAAACTGAAAAAGTGTGTGAGGAAAGTCTCACACCTCAACGCATGGGAGTCGATGTACATTGCGACTGCGGAGCAGCCGTTGATCTTCATTCAACGAAGCGGAAAATCAAATGACCCACCACCAACGTGTTTGACGTATACTGTTCCAAGTATGAAGCTGTATTAGTTTTACTTAGTAATCAGTTGGACATCGTCCTGATGATGGGTGACAACAAACCCGAAACCGGTCGTTAAAAAAGGTAAATTTATATCCTTTTTTCGTTATTTGTAAGAACAAAAAGTGTTATGTCCTGTTTCCGCGTCGTTGTCGTGTGACTTATTTAGGGATTCCTCCTGGGTCCCTTCAGGGGTTCCTTCAGAAAATTCCATAATTGCTTCATTGATTCTTCCCGGGTTTCCTTTAGGAATTCATTCCAGTATTCATTCGGGATTCCCAGATTATTTTATTTATTTCAACAGGAATCCGTTAAAGGATTCACTCCCGGGATTCTTTTAGATATTTCTCTCAGGATTTCTCCAGAAATTCCTCTCAAGATTTCTTCAGGGATCCCCTCCGGGATTCCTACATTATTTTGTCTTGAGATTCCTCAAGGATGCATGCCTTCAGGGGTTATACTTTGGATGCTTCAAATGAACCAAGTATGGACAATATGCTACAACAAAGAGCAGGAAAGTGTCGACAAATTACAAATAAATTGATAAAAATGCATTTATACATTGTCAATAGACCCTGACACAACCGGTTCTCGAATCAGACGCTCTTAGCATGGTCTAACTTACAAACCATGAACAAATGCTTGGAAGCTCTCCAAGAAACCTATTAGAATTTGCGACGGAAATTCTACATTCTACCAGAACATCCTTTAGAAATTCCGCTAGAAGTTTTAACGGATTTTTGCATTAAGTTTAAAGTTGTTTGACAATTTTTCCAGAATTTTCAAAATCAAATTACTACACTTAAAAAATACTTAACATTAAATCTGCTGACCAGTGAGATCTGATCTGAAGAGAAATCTGCATCAAAACAGATTGGTGAGAGAAGTACCCAGGTAACAATTGAGGGGGTTAGAAGCAAAGGGGTGTAAGTGACAAAAACCCACTTTCGAGTAAATGAGGTTTAAAGTTTTTGACTAATTTTTCATCCCAAAATGTATGAAGTTTCAAAATCAACCCAATTTTCTCTGATTTATTGTAATTTTTCCAAACATCGTAGGAACAATATTAAAAATGTTCCTGAAAGCTTGAAATCTGAAGAATTATGATATGCTCAGCTCAAAATCGACAAAATGATCAAGTACACCCCTTTGATTCTGGGCCCCTCAATTAGATGCTGCACAAACGTTTATCCAACTATGTTAAATCAGCCTTCATTTGAACAAAAGCTGAGCACAAGAGGCACAATCCTTTATTCAGCTCCTAAACACCTTAGCTCCTAAACCAATCTAATTTTGGTGATTTTATTCAACCTTTAGCTGTTTTGAGGTTCATTGGAAGGCTGATTTAAGGCTTAATATGCGCTTAATCAGTAATCAATTAAACATAAAATAAAAACATTTTCGTGAGCCTTTTTTCATTATTAGCTGCGACTACAGGTACTATTCGATATAACATACAAAATAGTTTTCTCTTTATACGTTATATCGAAGTGTCCCAACAACCAATTGCAAGTCACAAACAAGCAAGCTTGCTGAATTGTTGCTTAATAATGGCAATGATAGCTGAACTAAAATTATGCTCTACGCATTACTGTTTAAATGATTTTTCAATTGAGAAAATAGTCAATGTTCGACTTTCCTCATCGGTATCAACAATGATAAATTAAAACACTTTTCAAAAGTTTAACAAGAAATATATTCGACTAGCATTGATTTCTTAACAAAAGAGTTTAATATAACATTTGTCTGCATCTTATTAAGCTGATGTATCGATAAGCATATGTTCCTGAACAATGTGCTTTTCACTTGTCAAATAAACGCCTTCAGCCCGTCATAGTTTGATTCGGAACTTTGTTCGGATAATGGGATGAATCATGGCTAAAACTATTTAGACAACCAAATTATTAAAGAACCAATATTTTAAACGAATCACATAAAATAAAATAGAATAGAATTAAGTAGTTTAGCATAGAGTGTCAAGAATCGTAATCAACGTAAAAATGAGGCATTTATTTATTATTAGTAGTCTGTAACAAGATATCTTGTACCTTGACTATTATATTTTTTATCTTTCTCAGCAGTTCGATTGTACGAGACGCTTGGATCGATGCATTTGACATTTCAGTGCTGTCGTGTTTACTGAATATTGTTCCCACAGTCTAGATAACCAAACAGCATTCAGAAATCGACACATCTCAAGTATCCCTAAACATCCTTATGCACTATTTATTGAACATAATATCAAGATTCAATTACAAAAGCATAAATAAAAAAATGCTTAACGGATCTTCGACTAAGTATGAGTAGATTACCTGAACAGATGCTGTGAATGCACCATGTCCAAAATCATACCGCACCACATATTGTCATACATTTTTGAAGATCGATATTTAATAACAAAAATAAAAACATATTCATATTGCAATTCATTCGTCTAGAAACAATATTTACAGTAAGGGCCAACACTTTTTGGCCGCATTCGATACAAGTTTTCTCACCGTGCGATAAAAATACTGACAGCGAAATCAGAATGGAAAACACGTGTTTTGGGCTGAACAGCTGCTGAAGTATAAAGCATTGTTCAGTTGATTACCACGTGCTGTGCTAATTCACCACTGCTGAACACAAGTTTAGGAGTGATCATTATTGAGTCATGGGAAGATTATGTTTTGCTTTGGGTGCTGCATCTCACCATCTCTAGGACGGCGCAGATAGAAAGGCATGCGGCTGGCAATCGACAGGTCTCGAGTTCTAATCCGGATTTTGGTAATTTTATATGTAATTCTTATTTCATAATAGGTGTTCTTAACATGAGAGCAAATTATTACTCTCGTGAAAGTTTTGCGTTTTATCTCTTTTCAGTCAATTTTGCCAAAGCTTAATAACAACTTTCTTGTATATTTGTAAAACGCTATGAACAACATAAAATTAAGTTGGTGCACAACATGATGCTTTATAACTTTTCCAAATTTGTGTGAACAAACCCCGAACATAGGCAGTATGATCCATAAAAAAATGCGACAGTTTTCAAAGTCATCGTTCCCCTACTTCGAACTGATTAACCTCGCATGTATCTATTGGATAGTGTAGTAGAGGCACTAATCTTATAATGGCAAAGGAACATAGACTGATTCCATGCAAATACCTTCGGAAATATAACGTTGAACATATGGATGTCGAAATCGTCCACGCGCCAGAGGCCGTTTTTTAAGGATATACTTTTCTTTCAATTGCTTTCAATCACATTCAATCAAATTTTTTATCAAAATAGTACTTTTATGGCTGGATAAGGTCTTCAGGAGTTGGTTGGTTCGTCGGACAAGCACGAAAAAAATATTAACTTATAAATTAAGAGACATTTTGTGAAAATTGAATTATTTGACAAATGATAATTTTTAGAAAATATTATGTTTTAAGCATGAAATTGTTTTTAAGTACATAGTATTTGTACCTATCATAAAGGTAGGTATATATGCCTTCATCGACAAAAACATGTTTTGAAAAATGTTCTAACAGTGTTAAGTTTTTTATTAATTTATCTTAAATACGGTTTAGTTCATTTTGCTATGAAAATTATAGGAAAACTTGATTTTATTTAGAAACTGTTAACAATTATAAGGTATCCCATATACGTAACCAATGAATATTTTGACAAAAATTTTAGAGATCCTGTATGACAATGACCTCCTTATTGTATCCTAATCCAAAAAAGTTTAATTCATTGGGATTATTTCATTAAAAATCATCAAATACTGCAAAAAAATGGAATGTCGAATTTTTTATGGGTCATACTGTACGTGAAAATAATTTCAATGTTATTCAAGATTATGCTGAATTTTTTCGTCATAATGGTGCCTGTTAAATGAGTGATTGTTAGTTGGGGTACGTTATATCGAAGCAGAGAAAAATTTAATATTTTTTATGATAGTATTGATGTATTCGACGTGAAATTAATCCCAAATAATGATTTCTGCGAAATTCACAAAACCAATAATGAAAAACTTGAGTTTTCACGAAAAAGCCATTCCGTTTTTTGTGCTTCGATATAACGTACATTTTGCTTCGATATAACGTACATAATTTTTTTCCCCAAATTGCGCTAATTCTGGGTAACAAGGCTAATGCTGCAACAAAACATTGATTTGAGTGATTTCGTAGTTTATCTAAGGGTTATTCCTGGGAAAAATAAAAAGTTTCAATGTTGTACGTTATATCGAAGCAAAATGTACTTTATATCGAATTCGCTATATCGAGGGTACTAACGTTATATCGAAGGTTACCTGTATTTACAGAAGAGATGTTTAGGAATGTACAAAATAATCTATGGGAAAACTGGGAATTGAACACGGACTTCCTGATTTATAGTCCCTCACCTTAGCACCTACACCACACACAATTGTATACATATCCTCGAAAACAATAGCATTACTTGTTGTGTCTGAATAGTCTTTTTTTTTTTTTTTTTTTTTTTCATAGTGATTACGGCGGTAGCACACTGTGCTTATGTTCTAACACCGCACCCTTTCCCTACGTTTGCTTCTATGAGCCTCTATTTTTGTTTCAACACACAGAAGTACGTAGGCATATCGTGGCCCAAGTCGACACTGTTTTGGCCTGCGTTGAACAAAAATAGTTTTAATAAAAGTTTCCCCTTTTTTTCTTTTTGTCAATTGTTTTTTTTTTGTAGTATGGTCCATGTATTTAGTTAGGTTCTTGTCAATTTGTCAGTTATTCGAAGTAGATCTCCAAGGTAATAGTCAATTAAGTCATTTTGTTCTGTTCTATCATAGCAGCTTTAGTCTTGGCTTTATTGAAGTGTAGTTTTATTGGAAATATGCTGAATGTCGTTATTGAGAAGATACGTCTAGAACTGTGTCCTGCTAGTTGTTCCGTCATGTACATACGTCATGTCTTAATAATGCCTAGGAGATTAACAAAAACACGTGTGTTCGGACGGATGTCCATTGCGTAGAAAGTCAAGGAAAATAGGTTTCTTTATCGTCAGTTGTTATGTAAGCCTCGCTTGAAGCACTTTCCGTGAGAACCCTGTCATAACTGAACTCCTGATATTTTTCTTTTGATGTCATAGCACCATCAAAGAGATAAACAAAAATACGCTAAGTTGGTCAGTTGATTGTAATAAAACAAAAATTGCTTGTCATGTATTCATCCCCCTACAAATACTATGAAAAATATTCAAATTCGTTCTGTCCTATTGGTCCTACCTCGATAAACCATGTCATTTTCTCATGCGTGGCCTAGAAATGTCAACCTAGTCATACAAAAGTAACGTTGTTCAGTTAATAAAAAGCAGTCAGCTTTTGTCCAAAATGTCACGTCGAACGCATTGATGTCAACAATGCGTTTAAGTGTTCGCACGTTAGCTTCGAATCTATCAGCACAATTAAGTGCTGCAAATCTCCTTCCCACTATTAATTCGTCGGTTGATTTTAATTGCATTATTTAAAGAAAATATGATCAACTAACATTGTAAAAAATCGAAAAAGCGACTATGACATTAATAAATTTTTAATCAAAATCAACCGAGGAACGTGGGAAATAGAGCCCAAACAACATTTCGAAGTCAGCTGGCTGTTAAAGGTTCCAAAACCTGTCACAAATCCTATAATACTTTTATTAGGATTTGTAACGATCATCAAAACCTTCTCAAATCCAACCGACTTGGAACTATTGCTTGGGAATAGACTCTACTGAGCCCTGGCGGTTCCTCCGTGTTTATCGAGCATGTCTGATGCATATGATCAGCCATACTCCATCTGCAGCAGCCGGTTCGTGATGAACCGTTGGAGGCGCATTAAAGTGTTAAAAAGGTGATATGTTTCACTAAAGAACACTACATTACAATAATCAAAATGAAACTCCTTCACTTTAATACCGTCAACCCCTGCGAACATGGCCAGGGTTGTGTCTGAATAGTCAAGAACATAAGTTAAACTAAGTCTGTATTGAGGCTGAAGAAGCGATCTGGACTTCACGAAAACATGCTGGGTCAGTTGTCAAAAATTATTCGATTAAAGGTTGAACAACAGATGATTAATTCTGCATTTTGGTGTATGTTTTAAAGCTGGTTACCCAGATGAATAATACAGGTACTCTTCGATATAACGTACAAAAAAGTTTTGTCTTTGTACGTTATATCGAAGTGTACGTTATATCGAAGCAGAGAAAAATTTAATATTTTTAATGCGAGTGTTGATGTATTCGACGAGATATAAACCCAAAATAATGATTTCGGTCAAATTCACAAAACAAATAATGAAAAACATGAGTTTTCACGAAAAACAATTTTCGTTTTTTGTGCTTCGATATAACGTACATTTTGCTTCGATATAACGTACACTAATTTTTTCCCCAAATTGTGCTAATTTTGGGTAACAAGGCAAATGCTGCAATACTGCATTAAATTGAGTGCTTTCGTAGTTTATCTGAGGGTTATTCCTGGGAAAAATAAAAAATTTTCAATGCTGTACGTTATATCGAAGCAAAATGTACGTTATATCGAATTCGCTATATCGAGGGTACGCTATATCGAGGGTACGTTATATCGAAGAATACCTGTATTCTATTCAATTTGATACATAGATTGCCGATTAAAGAGGTTGAACAAGCCATACTTCAGACCAATATTTAGCTGTTATTGTGTTCAGTCATTGAGACCATTTACCAACTATTGTTCAGCTAATACTCTCACTGTTCAGCATTCATTGTTACTTGGGTATAGCTCGATTTACACAGTGAGATAATAAGGTGGGTACATATACAAAACCCAAAGTTAAAGTGATTTAGAGGATCTGAAATTAAAACTGCCATCAAATAGTGGAAAAAAAATTACATAAAATATTTTAGAAGATTTTGAGACGGGTCATCGTGTTACTTCAATAGCACATGTTATACCTATTTCCCCAACGTCAGTATAATTCCACTTTTTTACCATAATTAACTTCCATAAGGGTTCTCATTATCCAATAGGATCACAATCTCGCACTATTGCAGAGAGCACTGTACAGTTGCTCATTCTTTCCCCGATCCCCCCACATCAGCAAGCACACATACGCACAAGCTACCGAACCACCGCACCAACGACGACGATGACACACGTATTCTTCCTTCTCGGGTAAGGTCCCCTTCTGGTTCGCAGTTTACTCCCTTCCGTTCTGTCACCACCCCCTTCCACCCGCACAGTTCTCCTTAGAGCTTTGTACGTAGATACGATTCCTTGCTAATCTTCCACTCCCACTCACGCCTCATCACCAGCCGCCAGCAGCACCACCCGGTAGGCGCGCAACTACTCAGGTTATCCTTCTTATAGCTTCTCCTGTTGTCCACCCTCACCGCAGAACGTTTCTAGGCACCAGCAGAACTCGGCGTAACACATTGTGCAAAAACAGAAAAGTTTAGCGTCAGCGAAACACAACACCGCGCTCTCGCTTTTGATGAAACATGATCACTCACACTTCCCAGGTTGAAATTGTATAGCCCCCAAAACAGCCCCAACAGACAGAGACACATCAACACACCTTTATTTCCAGTTGCGGATTAATCTCCGGCAGATCGGTCTCCAAAAAAACACTATCCCCAACACACAACACTCTCTGCTGCACACCAGCAGCGGCAGTAAATCCTGTTAGTCGCACTTGGCACACAACACAAAATAGAAAATAATTAGCGCGCGCGAATCCTTTATCTATACCGCAGCTCACACCTCGATTATCCTTACGGACTCATCAAACGCATCAACGCCAAGTACAGTAAAGCTGATAATCACTATGCAGCAGTACTCACTAAACACACATCAACGGACAAACTAACGCTCCCTACGTCGGCACACCTGTGATCGCTCAGAAGTCCCGTTCGAAACTGAATGCGATGCGAGCGAGATGATGGGACGACGCGACCGACGACCGACCGACCGTACGCAAGCAAGCAATCATCAATGATCGTCATCACATTTGCGGTTCGGCTAGGGATCGGGAAAAAGCCGAGTCATAATCGGAGCTTTCGTCGAAAGTGCGCATGCTTCGGTTTTCGACAGCATACGGTTCACAGCTTTTACCGTGCGGCGTCAGAAGTTTCGACGGATTGTAGTTTTATTTGAATTATTAGCCTCTGCATGCTGTGAGATTTTGACTTTTACTGCGAGCACTGTGTTCAAAATTTCTGTGAGAGTGAGCAGGACAGCACCAAAACAGAGCTCGCAGTAAAAGTCAAAGAACAAAAGAATTTTGCCAGCATACACAGGCTAATGTATACGCAGGGTTCATTCACAAATGTCATAACGCTAAAATTGGTCGTTTTCAACACCCACCAACCCCTTCGTAACATTGTTTATATGGGGAAAATTTTATTTTGTTCGAGCTGTAACACCATGAAGGACACCCACCCAGGGATGCCAGGTCAATTTTTGATAAATCTGGATGATTTAGGAAGATTTGTCTGGAAAAGTCTGGATTCGTGTGAAAACCTTACAAATTCCGGGCAAAAACCTTACAAATTCCGAGCAAAACCTTACAAATCCGGAAAGCAAATGTCTGGATCTTCCAGACTTTTGTTAAATCAGACCTAAAAAATCTGGATAAATCCAGATAAATCTGGAAGGTTGGCAACGCTGCCCACCACCCCCTCCAGCGTTATGACATTTGTGAACGGGGTGAGAAACTCGGCACACTTAATTTTGTGCCAAATGTGCCGGTGATGTGCCGAACGTGCCGAAGTGTGCCAGCGTGCTGGCAGTCATGCTGTCAGTTGATTAATTTCTTTTTGTGTATTTGCAAGGAAAGGAAGTGCATGTTCAGTATCAGAAAGTGGCAAATTTTCAACGCTGATCGGTGCGCCACCTTGCGGTTGAAATCACGCTTTTTACACGGAAAATTTTAAAATTTTATACACTTGTTTAGACCAGCTGGTATACATTAACAAGGTATCAACATAAAGGTGCGCAGTGATAAATATTTTCGTATTTTGATTTGCGAGATAAAAAAAATACGTAAGTTTTGGCGAAAGGGAACGTCCATAAATTACGTCACGATATGAGGGGGAAGTGTGACGACCTATACAAAAAATCAGAGGTCTCATATAAAAAAAGTGTCACATATGGGGAAGGGGGGTTGAAAATGGACATTTTTTTGCGTGCCGTAATTTATGGATGCTCCTAAAACTAAAAGGATACCGCAAGAAGATGTCACGAAGCCGTGCACTGACAGTTCAGCGAACTTGTTTACATGGACTTAGTCTCTGGCGAAAATCCGGCAAAACTGTTTTTCGATACAATTAGACGATTGGTTTTGTACTAATAGAGTTGAATATAATCGATATTCCCGTATCATAATGGTTTCGGGACGGAAAACGTACCGCGCGGCCCTTGTAAAGATTCCAAACCGCTTCTTACGAAAGTACACGTGATAAACCCACTTGAAAAGGAATATCCACCTTGAGGAAACTCTGCAATGTTATCTCCCATTAATCCGCTAGTACACAGGGATAGTTGACCCTGACGAAATGGTCAATTACCAAAAAACAAATCAATGCTTTGCTAAAACATGTGTTTTGGCACGATCAGATTTTCATTAGCGTCAGACAAATGTTGGCCCTTCAGTTCATTCTGTGTTAAATAGTTGACCCCGTGTACTCGGCGGCTAAGAATGAAGTAAAATACTATAAATTACGGCTGAAGACACGACATGGGATTTGAATCGCAATTGGAAAACAAACATAAAACATTCTGTCACAATAAACAAAAACAATGATGTAATTCATAAACCCATACTTGAAAAGTCTTCTCGAATGCTCTGAAAATTTAATTCAGTTGGACTTTCAGATGCTTTCCGCAAGTCACAAGATAAAACAGTTTTTATGCAATTGGTTTTAATTTTTAAGTTTGTGGCTGAACTGGTGTCAGCCGTTAAGCTATTTCGTAAGTGAAGTGTGAGATCGATTTCCGATCCAGTTGGAGGAAACTTTTCATCGAACTGAAAATTCTTCACTAGATGTTATGTATCTTGGTCGTTAAATACTGCTAGTAGGGTTAATTCAGTTCAGCATCTAATTGAATACAGAGCGGCTTTATTATGAGGTGAAAACAAATCATGATGTACGCAGAAATCCTCTCGGAAATCCCCACACAGTGTTGGTAAACTCACACTCAAAGCTTGCTCATGAACCGCTCCTGCATGAGCAAACTCGCACGCGATTCTGAATCGTTTTCTCACGCGCGAGAATTTCATGCAAAATCTCGCTCTCACGAGTCAAGCGTCGAAATCTCGTTTGCTTGTAAAACGAATTCAAATCAATTTAAACGGCATTCAATGTTGTTGTACGCTAGATTTGCTTTTGTTCTATCATACAATCGTAAAAACTTTGAATTGAATATCAAGAACACCAAGAAATAAAGCAATGAGTGAAATCATGAGTCAACTCATGCATGATTTTTTCGGCGGTGAGTTTGGCGAGTCAAGAATCGCGCGTGAAACAACTCAACCATGAGATTTGAGAATTTGAGTTTTTACCAACACTGCCCACAAATAAACACAAACGTGTTTCCATTCAAATGCAGGGAAGTTTTTACCACCAACGAAGTTTTACGTCATCTTTTAGGTTTAACAGATAATGTTTTCCACCAATACAATCATATTACTCCTATTTGTCTACCTTGCTGATGTTTTCATTGGCGGTTGTAGTTGTTGACGTTTTGAAAGTGGTATAGCTATGAGGAAAAAAGAGCAATAACAGGCCATCCCCAATAATGCGGGCCGAAACTGAGAAAACCGTTTGCAATGCAGACTGATTTTGTAAACATATGTTTGAACATGATCAAATTTCATTTTAACGGATAAGAGTACATTCAAACATTACGTAACACAAAGAAGGAGAGAGGGGGTCTAGCGCTTCGTTACGCTTCCTACAAAATATCAAAATTTGTCATACAAAAGTTGTTACGTTGGGGAGGAAGAGGGTCTAAAATTGTCAAATAATTTTGCTATACGTAATATTTGAATGAACCCTAAACTGTTCGTTTGTTTGTTCTAGGTTTTCCTGAATATATGGTCGATTTGAATCTGAACAGAGTCATGAACTTAAATTTTCTTTTTATATGCAGTTAAATGGGATTATAATTTCAGCAGTAATTTGTGAAAATCAAACGTATTGTAATGCACTTGCCCTTAAGGACAAGGTATTTGCAGTACATAGCTCAAATTTTCTAGAGCACCGTTTTTTAGAACCGTTGAACGGATATGGCTGAAAATGCATCATACTGATTGTTTAGTAGTTGTCAACAGCGTGATGCATTTTCATCCAAATCCGTTCAACGGTTCTAAAAAACGGTGCTCTAGAAAATTTGAGCTATGTACTCCAAATACCTTGTCCTTAAATAAGGGTGGCTTTGACCTTTCTGTTCGTAAGTTACAGTGCTGATTCACTCGTTGGGAGCTCGTTAGATGAGCTGATGATTAGATGTTCACTGGTTGGGGCAAAATTAAACTAAAATCAAGCTGTCAAAGTCAAAATCGATGTCGAAACGAATTCGACATCTGCGCGGCGAGGAATCTGAAATTCTTTCAGGATTTCCTTCTGGGATTTCTCCAGTAGTTTCTTCTGAAGTTACTTCAAGAGTTCTGGGGTTCATTTAGGAGTTCTTTTTGTGATTCCTCCGGAAACCTTCATTTGAAATTACAACAAAAACTCCTTGGAATTCTAGGAACCTTCTTGTTTTTAGCAAAAAAAAAAATGAATAAAATGATTAGTTAATAGAGCTGTGGTCATCAGGTAATCACCCGACCTCTTTTTGCTCCCCTACGACCACGTGACTTAGTGAAAGCCTCTTACCAGAATAAGGATTAAAATAAATTGTCAGTAATTTGATGATAATTCGAACTATGTTTAGATAAAATATAAACTTCAAACAAATTTCACTTCATCTACAACCAAACGGCTCCATGGTAGAAAAAAAAAATGTTTTTCGTGATTAACGCAAAACTGCATAAACAGTGGTCTATACAGCCAAAGACTAGAAAAAAAAAATAAGTTAGATCCGGGATACGCCGTTTACGCGATTACGTTTTCGTGACGATGTTAAGCGTAACGTCTGTTTTTTTATCTGTATTATGTGAGTTTGTCGGGAGTGGGATTCGATCCCAAGTCCTCGGCGTGATAGTCAAGTGTTCTAACCATCACACCAGGGCCACTCCACTTCGTCTGTTTTCTGTGCTTTTACAGTTGACTATAGATAGAGTTATAGTTGAGATAGAGAGAGATCGAAAGAGGAACCATTTAGAAATGCAATCTAGTGCAATGAAGCCCCTTTCTCGGCCAAAACAAAAATCCGTCAAGCAGTCTAGCCTTCTATAAAAATGAATTAATCGACATATGGAGAGAAAATCTAGAACAAATTCGAACGAGATCGCATCGAAATAGAAAGATATCGACATACATAGAGAAAACATATATGCAGATTGAAGGAACCGACCGAACTATCGAGATAGGAGATATCGAGATGAAGAACATCGACATGCGGATAGTCCAGGGGGAATGACACTTCCTTTGCCATCCGGAAAAATCCGCATTTATCCGTTGCTAACCGTGTTTAACTGCTGCTCAGTTAGCGACGGTGAGGAACGGAAAAATGCGGATTCCCCGGTTAGGAAAGGATATGTCATTCCCCTTGGGATAGTCGACTTTATAGTATAACAATTATAACATTGAATTGAAAAATGGTCCCATAATCTCTTAAATATGTAATCAATGGATGATTTCAAAACTACTACATCGTTTATCACAGAAGAATTTCAACAAAGTTACTGAAAATGTACCATGCATTCATTCAACAAATAAAAAATCACCAATACCGCATTAAGAATAATTGACTGTGACCAACGGACATTTCAAAACATTTATACCGGTTTACTAGTCGTCTAATTACACGATCAAAATTTAATGCGCAAGAACGAAAAAAATATTAAGGAGACCTCAAGGATGAATTTTGCCACTTTTTGAATGTGCGATTTGCACTTAGTTGCTCTTCCGTTCCGTGGTATTTGGCAACCTTTCGGTTGTTTTGTTTTGATCCTGATTCTTGCACCTTCATTGAAATTTATTGTAATCAAAAACCGATTGAGAAGCAATCTCCTGATTTCAGTATAGAATCAGGAGGACTTTGATCTTGATGCTGCGGCGAGAAATCCAGCGCTTTGGGTCCTTATTATTAGGCCATATGAATAAAGTTGAGTAAATACTCTTCACTAAATCTATGTGAAGCCGTGGAGTAAATCTCTGTGAATCTTCACAGAGATCTGAGTAAAGAGTATTTACTCAGCTTTATTCATATGGCCTATTGTTACGCCTCCTGTTAGACACAGCTAGAAAGGAATTGCAGCTTTCGAGCTTCAAAACATACGATACCAGTTGCATTTTTTCCAAAGTATATAGAAATAGTTATTTATGTAACGAGTTGCAAAAAGTTGATTTTTTCAGCACGAGTCGTTCATTTATCCAACGAGGCTCGCCGAGTTGGATAAATACGAAGAGTGCTGAAAAAATCGAGTTTTGCAACGAGTTCCATACAAAATTTTATGCAATGATTTTTTCATAATGCAACTCATTTGAGTTGCATAATATTCATAATGCAACTCAAATGAGTTGCATTATGAACATTATACAACTATTTTTCATTATGCAACTCATTTCAGTTGCATAATGAACCAGTTCGGAAAAAATAGCCCTTATGATACCAAAACGAGTTAGATAAAATGTAAATTATGGTACTGAATTGCATAAAAGTAGTTTTTGTTACTTTCTTCTTCATTTTCTTTCTCCTCTAGAAAAAATAAATACCTAAATAAAAAAAGCGTTGCCAGTTTGATGACAGCCAGTTTCATAAATGTGCCGAAAGTGTGCCGGCTAGTGTGCCGGGCACTTTGTGCCGAGTTTCCCACCCCCTGGATACAATCATATTTTGAAAATTATTACATCTAATTCCGTTTGTCTCAAGTTCGCCAAAAATATTAAATATTCTGATCGAAAGACACAATTTATTCTTTCTCTTCAAATTCACTTTCAATAAATAACCCTCTACTTCCCATGGTTGCTCTAGAGCATCATCGCTGTTCGACGATTTCGAAACAAACGGAATTAATTAAATATGATGCATTAGTTTTTACAAAACAATAATCACATTAGTTTAACTAATGTGTAAAACTATTGATAAACAATCAACTGTAAAACTTTTTCGTTGATTTCGAAAACATTGACCAATTCAGAAAAAGTTTTGTTCGAGCACTTTTTTTCGGAAACGCTTTCTTGACATAGAAATAGTCGTTCAAAATCGTGGGATGGAAAGAGTTAATCCTTTATGAAATTGTTTATGTTTGAAATGATGATGAAGTTCTAAATTTATTCACAAATTCGATAATGAACTAGTAAAATTTCGAGAAAAGCTGGGTTGTACAAGATCTTAACCGATAATTTGAATTCAGCTTGCTTATACAGATTATCGATGAGTTGAATAAAATTCAAATATGTTCACAAGGGGTTAGTCACTCGGCACATTGTGCCCGGCACACTTGTCGGCACATCCCGGCCGAGATCCCGGCACACATGCCGGCACATTTCGGCACACTTCTGGCACACATGGGCACATCAATGACATCCAATTTTGCGGTATGAAATCAATCTGTCAACACACTTACGATTGCAAAAAACCCTTTTATATGAATTTAATACAAGTGTTCTGGGTGGGATTTTGTTGGTAAACACTGATCAGATTAACAACAGTCGCCAAAAATAGACAGGGTTCTAAATAGCGAAATCACATTCAAAGAAAAATTCCACTGGGCACATTCGGCACACCTTCGGCACGTCCGGCACACAGGGAAAAATAATCGGCACACGCTCAAAAATAACGGCACAAATGAAGTGTGCTGAATGACCAACCCCTTGTATGTTCACCAAATTTCTCTCAACAATAATTTTCCCGGTAATCATCTCAAATTCCCGGCTTTTCCCGCTTTTTTCCCGGTCGTTCTGAATTCCCGTCTTTTTCCCGGTTTTCCCGTTTTTCCCGGTTCGGTGGCCACCCTGGAACAAGCCCCAACATTGGTGCATATTTTCAAATGCGTATTTCACTGGAGTAACTGCGACACTGATTTTTAATTTGGGCCTAACTGACATTTTCAAGTTCTCTTCATCGATCCTCTCTTTGTGTTATCACAGAATGTGTATTGAGTTTTCCAAAGATTTTTTGGTTGAAATGCGAAGAAGACGACTACATGTTGCTAAAGAAACAAAAAGAATAATGACTTTGTTTGTTTTGATCAAGTTATTAGCGAAAGAGAGAGAGTCGACGAAGAGAAATCGATCAAGTCAGTTAGGCCCTTATGAAAAATCATTGTCGAAATACTTATTTTGTGTGCCGCTCCTGGGCTACATTTCCTACCTTTCTGCTAATATTTGCCATGTCCAAGAATATATTTTAAAGTTTACCAATGAAAGTGGCAAAGCAGATGAAAAACGATAAATTTTGTTGCAAGACATTACTGGTGATATTATGTTGTTGAAACCGTATGACGTCACCACCTCCCCTTAAATTTTGTTTATTTGTTTGGCTTACTAACACAATCAAAAGCTGATTTCCTCCTCACCTTATATAAATCACATTGAGCTAGGAGCTGCTTTCGAGCTTCAAAAACATTCCATATTATTTAGTTGCATTTTTTTTTCAAAGCATTGGGAAAAGTTGTTTTTGTTCTTCATTTTCTTTCTCCCCCAGAAAAGAAAAACATAGAAAAGTGTTGCCAGTTTGATGACATCCAGTGTCATAAATGTGCCGGCGAGTGTGCCGAAAGTGTGCCGGCGAGTGTGCCGGGCACTTTGTGCCGAGTTTCCCACACTCAACCAAAACATCTTAGGAAGAACATAAATTGAACCTTATGATCCATCGAAAATGACAAAATTCTCGACTTCATTACGAACCTTATGAAAGTTTGATGGTCCAGAATAATATTCATGACAATACCTTATGAAATACGCATGATCGTAACCGATCTGAAAATTTTATAAGTTGTCCCTTACGTTTCTCATCACTTTTATTGATGTGAAAAAGTCTTAAGGACAACCTTATGAAATCAGAAGTGAGCATGATGGAGTACGTTGTGGCTGAACTCGCTCAGGATCATGATCGTGGAGCTTTTTTCTGATGTGCCAGTGGAGTGCAGTGAAATCTTCCTGCAAGTGCGACTGCGGACCAGTCGAGCTGTTGATCGTTGATCAAGAAAACTTCGAGAGATCATAAACGTAAGTGTTTTTTATTCAGTTGTTTCCCTTTTTACAATCATTTAATATTTTTACAGAGTCTTCACACTAAGATTCTGATTTTCCAGCTCAGTAAAATTTTCGCTGAGTTCTGTAATTTTTTCATCTTTTTACTGAGTTTTCAACAGCAGATTTAACTCGGTACACTCGGTAATCAATACCGTCTACCCCCGTTGGTTTGACCGCATCTAATCTGAACACTTTTTAATTTGACCCCCGCTAATCTGCACATCGTTCAAACTAAAAATTGTTCAAACGTCATTCTGCTCATGGAACGGGGTGAAACGGAGCGCAGAATCAAAACAAAACAGCAAAAAGGGTTGCCATCAGTGTGTTTTACGATGCCCACAGGGTTACTAGAAGTTCAAATTAAAAAATAAACCCCGTTGGTTTGCATGAGGTGCCGTTCAAACCAACGGGGGTAGACGGTATTTACCGTTCATCAGTAACGATATTTACCGTTCATCTGTAATTTTTGACAGTTCATTTGCAGAACTCGTTAACTTATTTACAGAGTATTCAGCAAAAGGGATAACCGAGCGTACCGAGTTAAATCTGCTGTTGAGAACTCAGTAAAAAGATGGGGAAAATACCGAGCTGATCTTAGTGTGTTGTTGGCATCTGCATTGTCAAACAAAATAACATTATCGGCAGCAGCAGAAATCGCCCAGGTGTCGGAGTCCGAGCCCTTGAGCGTACTAACGATTGGTGTCTTTAAACCAACGATTGTGTACTAATCATTTGAAATCTATTTCGTGAAATAAATTGTTTCTATTTAAACATTGTTTTTCAATTTTGCTATACCATGGACGATAGTTAAACCAGCATTCTTCTTCTCTTCTTCTGCATTCATGCAACGTTAGGTCGCCTATATGTAAATCATCTCGAACCAATTATAAAGTTCATACTAACATTAATAGGGATTTATAATTAGGAATTATGATTTTTTTAAACGCAATGCAGAACCCATATGGTTCTCATAAGATAATCTTAAGTTTATAAAATTCATATAGAAATTACTATAACTTTCATATGTAAAATGCACTGATAATCATAAGATTGTGTTACACTTTTTTCGTAATAAAAACGATTCTCATAAGACAAACTTATGATAATCATTCTGAGCTGTATACTGTCGAATTCATAAGATAAACATTAAATATTCATGGAGATACCTTATAGCAAAAAAACATAAGGTATTCTTACGATATTTGCTAGTTTCTTTCGCTGAGTGCACCCCCTGATCAAAACAAAACAAGCGAAAGGTTGCCAGATACACAAAAAATAATTAATCAACTGACAGCATGACTGCCAGCACGCTGGCACACTTCGGCACATCAGGGAAGATTCATTTATTACGTCCATCGTTTTTTGGGATTTCTAGACCCCCCTCCCCCCCTCTGTCACGCTATTTTCCTATACCTAATACACGTACTGTCACACTTTCTTGGACCCCCCCTCCCCCCAAAATGTTGGACGTAATTTTTGAACGTTCCCTCACCGGCACATTTGGCACAAAATGAAGTGTGCCGAGTTTCTCACCCCCTGATCTTCGTGAGGGTTCCTCCCTCGCTTTCGATCCGACCCTGTTCTCAACTGACAGCATGTCTCAAACAGCACTTGCGGTTTTTGATCGGGTTTCCACATCAGCTGTGCGTGTGAAGTTTGTTTTCTCGCGCATCTGCCAAACCCTTCAAAACGCAAAAAAGAGTGTCATTCGTTCGCGAAAAGAAAGAAAATCGCGACTGTTTACCTGCGAAAAAGATCACCAAAATCGTCTTTGTCCAATTTCCAATTTGGTTGGCCTTCGCCTATAGTGTTTGATCGAAAAATCAATAATCCACTGGTTGGTTGCGGGTGTGAATTTTGCACAACGAAGGGAACCATTGCGGGAGGGCCGCAAAGCTCAGCGCGATGGCATCCATCAACGACCTCCCAAACGAAATCCTGGAGTTTATTTTCGGTTTGATTCCGCCGTATCAGGATCTGGAACAATGCGCCGCGGTTTGCAAACGGTGGGCCTCGCTGGCCATGAGTGAGTATCTGATTGGACGTTCTATTGGACATCTTGATTTGACTCGATTGAATTCGCAGATGTGCAGATGCGGAAGAGGGCAACGCTTCAGAAGGGGCTGCTGGATTTCAATCTGTGCTGGCGGCGGGAGGTTCTGAACAGCCAAACTCCCAGCATCGCGGCTCGGTTTGCCCATGCCAGTTCGCTGCACCGGAACTCGATGTACGTGTTCGGTGGGGCGTCGTCGTACGATACGACTTTCAACGACCTGTGGCGGTTTGATTTGAGCCGTCGCGAGTGGATTCGGCCCATTTCGATGGGGACGTATCCTTCGCCGAAGGCCGGTGCTTCGCTGGTTTGCTACAAGGGACGGCTGGTGTTGTTCGGTGGCTGGAGACATTCGTACGCACCGTTTCAGCTGTGTACACTGTTCGACGAGTTGCATCTGTACAATATTGCGGATAATAGGTAAGCGGTTCATAGAGGGTAGGGACCCATGTAGCCACAGCTATGAAGGTGTTGGTATTCAGCATGCCCACGATATACACATTTGGAAAGGAAATGTGTACCTATATGTTTCTGCATTATCATTAAATTAAATTGATTTTTGTTGTTCTAGGTGGACCATTCACAATCTAGCGTTCGGGCCTCCGCCAATGACTGGTCACTCGGCCACGGTACATCGCAACAAAATGATCGTGTTCGGCGGCTATCAGAAAACAATGGAAAACTTGGGCACCTCGAACGACATCTGGGTGCTGGACTTGGAGAAGCTGGTCTGGAAGAGACCTCAGGTTTCGGAAATAAAGCCACCCGCTCGTTACGGTCAGTTTCAGATGGCAGTGGGAGAAGATCACATTTTGATCTTGGGAGGCACCGGCGGGGTCAATCGAATATTCAATGATGCATGGCTATTGGACATGAGGAATGATGTTTGGCGTTGGCGGAACGTTCAGATCCGGAACAAGAGGGGGACAGTAATACACAATTGGAGCTACCCGGCCTGCAATGTGGGGTCGAAAGTTATTGTGCTAGGACCAACCTCTCCCAATGATTTCCAAATCGTGCGACAGCACAGACCAGCGAATCAAGGATTGCATCCACCAAATCTCGGACGACCACGTCCGGCAAACCCGGGGGAACGACAGCGACCAGCAGAACCAAATATTCCGCCACGACAAAACCCAGTAAGGCCGCCATTACCTCCACCGCCGCCTGTTCCTGTGGTTCCCATGATCCCAGCAGTTCCAGCTCAAAGCGGACCACCCCGAGATCCGGAACCCAGACCAGGCCCTTCCAGAGTTCCCTCCCCAAATTCACACCTGGCCCCGATCGCTGGCCCATCCAGAGCCGTTCCTGCCATACGCAGTCCACTCTATCGTCACCAACAGGAAGACGATCGCATGCTGCCGAAACGTTTCAACGAGGCTCCCTCCGAGCATGGTCACATGGCCATGGCCGCTTTCAGTGTCCCACCAAGTAATCCCCCACCAGTGCACGCCTCTCGCGAACGTCAGCTGGAGCGTCTCCGCAAAATGGAAGAGAAAATATCCGCCATGCGAAGGGAGCAGAGAGAACAACAAGAACATGCCGCGGCCGTTGCAGCTGCCATCGCTGCTGCAGCCGTTGCCGCCCGTCACGCCTTGGAAGCTCCTCCCGTCACCCCGAAGCGTATCAAACGCAACGGGCTGGCAATCTACGTTTGTGATATCTCACAGCTGCTCACCAACGAAGAGCCCTCCATTGAGTGGCAGGAAACGAAAAACAGCGGCCTGATTGCCGGAGCTCCGGACCATTTTACCTTCTCGACCATGGTCAGCGGAAACGGGGAACTGATTGTGTTCGGGGGTCTCAACAAGAACCCCAAGTCGGAGAGTTCCAGCGTTACCAATGCGATTCACTTCCTGACGGTTCCGACGACGGTAGTTTGAATTGCACGCGCTGCGGCATGCTTTTCTTCATTTTTCGATTTAGAGCTAGATTCTATTGATTATTTTTCTTGTATTATATGAATATGGTATAATTGCTTTCTAAATTAACAATGTTTCGATAAGCTGTTTAAATAAAAACCTTTCCTCTCTTCGTTCATTTACGATGTTTTAATTCAACCCAAGTCTTGAATACTTTTCAAATTTCCTGAAGATATTAGAGACCTAGAATCAGGTTAACAATACCAATCGATCAATTTTTACTCTTCAATTTTACTCTTAAAAATTCTTGGCGTGGCTTCGTCATATTAAAATTGTTTGATGAAATAAATCTACCCATCATGTAGTAATGTTCAATGCCTTCTCAGAAATAACGATTTTAGGATATACAATTAAACTCCTATTCCAATTTATTTCATCGTCACTCTCTCCACTGCTGAAAGCCCGCCCAATATATTTACCTCTAGATATCGATGCCCTCTTGCTGGACCAGGATGGTTTTGATTTTCTGGAGCAGTTCCTTCTTGACGGTGTCCGGTATTAGGGCGCGGGCCTTCGGCGTCACTTGCTGCACCAGGGCGTCACAGTTGATGGAGTCCTGCTCTTTGATGGCTTCCCGGCACAGCAACCGCACCTGGTCGCTCCAACCGCAGGCATTGAGCCGAAGCCGCAGCAGATCCTTGAGCCTATGGTGATGGCGGAGGGGTTAGTATGTTAGTATCGATGAGCGGTTCTGAAGAAACCAGAGATACTCACTTTGATCGGTCGCCCTGGAGGATTGTCGTTTGATCCACGCTCTTGGTGAAGGTCATTGTTGCTTTACAGGAGATTCAACGACGCGGTTTCGCGAATTTAAAGATTGTTTCAGGACTACAAAGGACGCGAGATGGTCCAACAGCGTTGTTCGATGGCGTTTTGTTTTGATCGAACTCGAACCCGACTCCGACTCATGGACGGAGAGAGAACCGAGAGAAGAACTTGGAAAAGTTCTCTCACGCGGGTTTGACAGTTTGATGCTGTCAGTTGTTATACACTGAACGAAAATGCCCACCACTCAATGGATGAATCTTCATTCAAAGGTGTTATGGTTGCGATTTTTTCCGCAGTCAAGTTCGCAGATTGTGAACAATCCTCGGGTACCCACTTTACGTAATTTATGTTTAGTCCCTTACCGTCAGAGCTGTCAGATCAGTGTAACACGCTAAATATAATTTACACAAAAGGCAATTTACACGGAAAAAAATACACGGTTATGAAGATTATTGGGTACCGGACTGGACACACAAAATTTGATCGTTTTCTTTGGTACATCGAGGTCTTGAAATTAGTCTATGGTGTTACCGTCTACCCCCATTGGTTTGACCTCAGGGGGTGGGAAACTCGGCACAAAGTGCCCGGCACACTTTCGGCACACTCGTCGGCACATTTATGAAACTGGCTGTCACAGGGCTGTCATCAAACTGGCAACGCTTTTTTTATTTATTTTTTTTTCTGGAGCAGAAAAAAATGAAGAAGAATGTAACGAAAACAACTTTTTCTATATACTTTGCAAAAAATGCAACTGTTATCGAATGTTTTTGCAGCTCGAAAGCTGCAATTCCTTTCTAGCTGTGTTTTACGGGAAGCGTAACAAATAAGCACCTAAAGCGCTTGATTTATAGCTGCAGCATCAAGATCAAGTCTTCCTGATTCTATACTGAAATCAGGAGATCAGGCAGGAGATCAGGAGATTGCTTCTCAATCGGTTTTTGATTACAATAAATTTCAATAAAGATGCAAGAAACAGGATCAAAACAAAACAAGCGAAAGGTTGCCAGATACACAAAAAGGAATTAATCAACTGACAGCATGACTGCCAGCACGCTGGCACACTTCGGCTCGTTCGGCACATCACCGGCACATTTGGCACAAAATGAAGTGAGCCGAGTTTCTCACCCCCTGGATTCAAAAATAACGTCAAATATCGATTTTTGATTTCTACTCATCAAACCCGATCGATAAATATCCATATTGCATGGTATCATAGCTCATGACCGCCATCTTAGATTTACAGTCCGCCATCTTGGATTTCAAAATGGCGTAAATATCGATTTTAACTTCTACTTATCAAGCCCGATCGATGAATACTTATATTGCATGATATTAAAGTGCAAATCATCATTCCATGGCCGCCATCTTGGATTTATTGTCCGCCATCTTGGATTTATAGTCCACCATCTTGGATTTAAAAATGCCGGCAAATATCGATTTTTGACTTCTACTCATCAAGCCCGATCCATAGATATCCATATTGCATGGTATCATAGCTCATGCCCGCCATCTTGGATTAGGGCCCGCTATCCTGGATTAGGGTCCGGCGTCTTGGATTAGGGTCCGCCATCTTTGATTTCAAAATGGCATCATACATCGATTTTAACTTCTATTTATCAAGCCCGATCAATAGATGCTCATAATGCATAGTGTCATGGCTCAAATCACCATTCCATGGTCGCCATCTTGGATTATGGCGCGCCATCTTGAATTATAGTCCAACATTTTGAATTCTAAAATAACGTCGGATATTGATTTTTGACTTCTACTCATCAAGCCCGATCGATAGATACCCATATTGCATAATATCATAGCTTAATCCACCATTCCATGACCGCCATGTTGGGTTTATAGTCTGCCATCTTGGATTCCAAAATGGCGTCGGGTATTGAGTTTTGACCACCGACGAACCGACGTGAAAGTGATGATTCAAAACTGTCCCCCCCAAATTTAACGGTCAACCAGCGAAACGAGCGAACGCTTCTGTCAAATCAGCGCAGACACGAACCTCTTCCTATATGAATACACGGGGGTTTGGAATCATGCAATCAAAACAACGCGAGCCGTTATAGAGGAGGCGGTAGTGTTCGGCTATTTTTCATCATGGCGTCGGGGACAACAAATTTGAATTTATTTGTTCTAGCTGTCACGTCGGTTCGTCGGTGTTTTGACTTCTATCAGGGGGTGGGAAACTCGGCTCAAAGTGCCCGGCACACTCGCCGGCACACTTTCGGCACATTTATGACGCTGGCTGTTATCAAACTGGCAACACTTTTTTATGTTTTTTTTTTGGGGAAAAAGAAAATGAAGAACGAAAACAACTTTTATCAATACTTTGGAAAAAAATGCAACAAATATGGAATGTTTTTGAAGCTCGAAAGCTGCAAATTTCCTTCCTAGCTGTGTCTAAAGGCGTAACAAGAATGAGGACGCAAAGCGCTGGATTTCTTAGCTGCAGCATCAAGGTCAAGTCTTCCTGTTTCTATACTGAAATCAGGAGATAAGGATATTGCTTTTTAATCGATTTTTTATTACAATGAGCCATTTTACGAGACGTTTCCGATCAGCTGATCGCTCATTTCATGAATGAAAATTTGACAGGAGGTTGCGCCCAAGCCCGTGAGTGTTAATATCAATATCAACACTGTTGTCGTTTCGTAAAATAGACTACACTGCAAAAACTGCAAACATTTATTTCGTGTGAAAATACACATCGATCCAACTGGTCTTTCCACATATAAGTTTTATTAACTAAAATATAACCAAGATATTTGTTGTTTATGCTTTAGATTAGTTTCACAAATACTTGGTATGTGTTAACACCCATAGCAAAAATATATGTGAGTTCACACATAATAACAATGCTTAGCGTCAGTGTCAGCCGCCAGAGATGCGCAAAGTGAAAAAATGGCGACTGAGTGTAAACAGGTGCTGCAGGAATTGTTCAGTTATTTTACCTAAATCATCGCAGCTTCATTCCTTGGAGTACGAAATAGTCATCATCAATTGCTTCATGTCGATAAACACTTGGAAACTCGGACGAAGAGTGCAGTTTTGATCATCATTCGGAGCTGCAAAGTTGATCGATTGGCCTCTCACTGGTCGTGATCAATCAACCAACTTCCCAGTGCAATACGGTGTTTGGCTCTTTTTACCTGAGCTCCTGACTTGTTAATAAATCAATTTAACTGCATTGTGGATTTTTCATCACTGGTAAAACTTTTATTTTCCAAAAAAAAACATTTAAGCACAAGTATTGATTTTATTTGTCATTCAGTATGTTTTTATGTGTAATCACACATCAAAACGATTTATACCAAAAATATGTAATTATGTGTGATAACACATAAACATCATTTGTCCAGACAAATTGCAAAAATATATGTGTATGAAACATAAAATAAATATTTGCAGTTTTTGCAGTGTATAAATTTCAATGAAGATGCAGGAGCAAAACAAAACAAGCGAAAGGTTGCCAGATACACAAAAAGAAATTAATCAACTGACAGCATGACTGCCAGCACGCTGGCACACTTCGGCACGTTCGGCACATCACCGGCACATTTGGCACAAAATGAAGTGTGCCAAGTTTCTCACCCCCTGGATAATTCACTTTCGGGAGGGTGTTTTCGCTCAGTGTAGTTTGGCCTTGTGTGAAGCTCCGGCAGGAAGCTCACGAAAACCTGACCATCCCTAGCTCGGAAGATGTTTTCACGAAGAGACACGAAAAACACGAAGCATTTTTGTTGTGATCTCCAAATTCGCAACTTACCAGTGATGTCAGGTATGCAGACATTTCTGTAATCATGTAATTTTTTTACTGCTTTTTTTGTGGCCGTATTGAGACAGAGATTGATACAAGAATTTTTAAGTACAAATGCCTAGGTTTATTTTAGTTTTAGAATCGGATACAGACTTGGATCTACTTGGATACAATTTTTATTAAATACATCATATTCGCACGCATGATGCAGATTTCGAAAAGTCTAAGCACGGCTTTAAAAGTGGCAACACTGCGGCCGACCAAGTCGCAAAATAACACACAAATTTTCTCTAGTTTGCGGTGAATTTCCGTATGGTGCAATATTTTGGCTCTAGTTGATCAGAATTTTGAACAATTTTCCACCTGTTTTAAGTTTTTCTAACAGTATCGATATAAAATTGTAAGAATTAGTTGTAATACGTGTTGTGCATTATCAAGTTCAAGTGCGAATCATCAATAATGATGCACCGCCGCTAGTGGTCCAGCGTGGCACCCCCGTCAGTGAGCGCCATGGCCACTGGCAACAACGGCAAGGAAACCTTCCGGGAACGACAGGAAACGGAGCTGGAGGTGATTCGTTCCATTTACGAAACGCAGGTGGAAGATTTGCGCCCTACGACCGGCGGAAAATGGCGTCCGCTGGAGGTGCGAGTGAAGCTAACGCCGCAAAAGGGCTCGGCCCGGGAGATTTACGTCCGGACGGAGATGAAGGTGACGTGTCCCAGAAACTACCCGAAATAGTAAGTTCGGAAGGAAACATGGGGGATTAGAATGTTTTTTCAATGATTGTGTTTGGTTTCAGTCCGCCGAAAATCGAACTCGAAAACACAAGGGGTCTATCGGATGCGTTGGTACAGGAGCTGCTGGACATACTGAAGAAGCAAGCTGACCAACTGAAAGGCGAGGTTATGATCTATGAGTTGGCCGCAACGGTGGAGGGCTTCCTACATAAACACAATGCACCTCCGAAGGGGAGCTTCTACGACGAGATGTTGGCCAATCAGGAGAAGATTGCTCGCGATAGGTTGAATACGTTGAAGGCCGAAGAAGATCAACGCAAGCAAGTGATAAGGGATGAGCTGCAAAAGCGCAAGAAGGAATTGGAGAAGACGAGGCGGGAATCGAAACAGAGCATAAACGAGGCCAGCCCGATGCATCGTAGTATGAGCTCGTCGGACAACAGCGAGGGGAACAACTTCCGCGGGTTGGATTCTGTTTGTTTGGACCATCGAAGGAGTGAGACGTTGTTCTTCCGGGATGGGAAGAAAGTGGTCAAGGGATCCTGCTTGGGGCATTCGCAGCGCGGTTGTGTGGCTTATTCGGGTATTGACGTCCAGACGGGTCAGTTGCTGTATTTGTCGGAGTGGAACATCGATTTGGACAAGGAGGGTAAAACGATCTCCGGGAAAACCGCGGATGAAGTGGTCTACGAGCTGGAAAGGCAGATGGGTAATCTGACCAACTTGAGACACAAGAATTTGATTTCCTACGAGGGAGTGTACTGCAGGGTCGGAAAGGAAGGAATCGATGTATTTGTAGCGCAGGATTTCATCCTCGGAACAAGCGTTTTTACAATTTCCGGGTCTTTGGGTTGGTCCGCGGAAGGCGCTAGTATGGTGGCAAAAGGCATCTTGGAAGCTCTAATCTATCTGCACAATAATGGAGTTTCACACGACAATCTTTCGGATTCCTCGGTTTTCATCGACAACAGTGGTTCCATCAGAGTTGCAGATTTCAAACTAATTGCCTACATTCAGGAGCTCATTAATGGCCAGCAGTGTGTCCGGAGTGACCTTCCTGCTCTGGGGTCCCTAATTGAATCTCTGTTCACCGCTCATTCAGAAATGAAGGACTTCATCGATCGTTGCAAATCGGAGAGAACCATTTCCGCGTCGGATCTTCTGGAGCATCCGTTTCTTCGACCGATCCTGTTCCAGGACATTCCTAGGAAAAAGCATCATCCTCCTCGGGAACCAAAGCCGAATGAATTGCAGGTGAGTCATTTTACTGAGCCACGCAAATCGATCGAGGTTGATTATTCCCATTTTGATCGATACTTTTCCAGGTAGTTGATCGATCGAATCACACGATGCCTGCCTTCATGAGTACAAACTTGGCCGCGGAAAAATCTCGACTCCAAACGGAATTCGAAGTCCTCTCACACATCGGGAAAGGAGCCTACGGTGATGTGTTGAAAGTACGTAACATCTTGGACAACCGTCAGTACGCAATCAAGCGAATATTGCTGCCAGCTCGAAGCAAACAGTTCTACAAAAAGATGACCCGCGAGGTCGAACTGCTTTCCCGGCTGAACCACGAGAATGTGGTTCGATACTACAACAGTTGGGTCGAAGCGGTGAGTCCCGGCGATGAGCAGCAGAACGGCGTAGAATCCAGTTGCGATTGGTCGATCAGTGGAGGAAGTGTTCCGAAGCGTGTCCAAGCGCCGACCACCACCAAGGTCATCAAGAAGAACAACGATAAGAACGCGGAATGGGGACTGGATTGTATGGCTCTGGACTCGAGTAGCAGCGATGACGACGACGATGATGATGAGGACGACAGTTCCGATGGAATCGAATTCGTTGACTCGAACGGAGAGGTGGCAACGTATGGGAGTTTTAGCGAGGGTGTTACCGGTGATAAGGCCCGACCGGACAGTGCAGGCGGCGGAAGTCTCGAAGTTCTGTACATGTACATTCAAATGGAGTTCTGCGAGAAGAGCACGTTGAGGTTAGTGTAGACGTAACGGGGAATGTTTTTGACGTAGGACTACGTATCTCTTTTCTATACCGAGTGTCATTTCAATATTCTAAAAATCGAGACCGTTACGTTTGCAGGGGAGATTTTGAACACCTATTACTTAATTATTTATGAATTAATTTTCGATATGTTTACATCAAATGATAAGAAATATTGCCAACAATTCTGTCAATAGGAGGAAACTATTGATTTCAATCAAACAACTATTGCAAATTATTAATAACTCGAAGCCTGTCTTAGCCAACCAATAACACTCAAGCATCAAAACGATGCTTAGCGACACGACGCAAGTTATATAAGTGGCGCAAAACACTCATCTCAACCATTTTATCGGCACACAGAAGCGGACGGACACGAATTATTGCCGAGCAGCGAGATAGGTGGAAACAGCAAGATCCCAAAAAAAAAATCCGCGGATGAGTAAGTGGGTGGAACCGCTCTCTGTCCAATGAAGCATCGATTCTTTTCGGATCAATCGGCGACGGCGTCCAGCAGCAAAATCCAAAAGAAAATTTGCGAGATGGGTCTCTTTCGTTCGTTGGGGCCTCAAATCTTTCAGGGGTTTGATCGGCGGCGGCGCTGGCAACGGCAGCAGCAAAATCCAAAAGAAAATCCGCCCGATGGACGATTTTTGCGAGTGGCGTCGCTTTCGTCCGTCGGGGCCTCGATTCTTTCAGGGATTGAATGAAAAATCTATCTCTCGACGGACGAATAAGGTTGTACAATTACTTCTAAATGGCCATGTTTTGCCCTAAAAGTTTTTCTGCTTTCCAAAACTTAAGCTTTTCTATCCTATTATATTCAATTAGAAATGCACGAGCCTATATACTTTTCATAGCTTGCGCTGCAAACTGCATATTGTTCATTCGCAGAACATTTGCATGCAATTAGTCCTACGTCAGATTTCGGTTATGTCTCAGACATGACCTATCCCTAGTTTTTACGTTCTATGTTCAAGTCTCCGTAATGTACCTAATTTTCCTCATTGTCGTTCCAGAACCGCCATCGACTCCAATCTCTACGAAGACGTTGATCGCGTGTGGCGTCTGTTTCGGGAGATTGCAGAAGGTCTCAGCCACATCCACCAGCAAGGGATGATCCATCGAGATCTGAAACCGGTGAACATTTTCCTCGATTCGCGAGATCAGGTCAAAATCGGAGACTTTGGTCTGGCCACTACCAGTATTCTAGCCATTCAGAATCAGCATCAAGGTATGTATTTGTATGATCACTTCCAGCCAGTTGTTCTCTAAGATTCTGCGCTTACAGAACGTAGTCATCAAATAACTTCACTGGACATGGGAAACTCATTGACCGGCAAAGTTGGTACCGCTCTGTACGTAGCTCCCGAGCTCACCGGGAATGCTTCGAAGTCAACCTACAATCAAAAGGTTGACCTCTACTCGCTGGGCATCATCCTATTCGAAATGAGTACACCTCCACTGGCCACAGGAATGGAGCGGGTCAAAACTCTCATGGACCTCCGTTCGGATACGGTACGTTTCCCTGAGCACATCTCCAACGAGAGCAAGTATTCACAACAAATTCAAGTGATCCGATGGTTATTGAACCATGATCCCGGAAAAAGGCCCACCGCCGAGGAACTGCTCTCTTCCGAACTCGTTCCACCGATCCGCCTCGAAGCCGGAGAAATCCAGGACGTCGTTCGACATGTCCTGTCCAATCCTCAATCGCGTCACTACAAGCACTTGATAGCCCGGTGCTTCGCCCAAGAAAGCGATACAGTTTGCGAACTCAGCTACCATCTGGACATGGTACCGATAATTCCCCGATTCGATTACGTCAAATCCAAAATCATTGAACTTTTCCGGAAACACGGCGCCATCGAAGTGGTAACTCCCTTGCTCACCCCGTACACCAAATCCAACGCCCGGAACAATTCCGTAAAACTGATGACCCACTCTGGTAGTATAGTCTGTCTTCCGGACGATCTCCGAGTCCCATTTCTGCGTCACGTTGCCCTCAATGGCATCAAATTCATCCGGCGCTACTCGATCGGACGGGTCTACCGCGAAAAGAAGGTGTTCAACTTCCATCCAAAGCAGGTCTACGAATGCGCCTTCGACGTGGTCACTCCAAACCGCGGCAACCTGATCGTCGACGCCGAACTCATCCTGATCGCCAACGAGATTATGCGCGAACTCAACCTGCTCGATCCTTCGCGAAACGTGTTCTTCCGGATAAACCACATCAGCCTTCTCCGATCCATCCTACTACACTGTAACGTACCCCCGGACAAGTACAAGGAACTATTTGAAATTGTCCTGGACTTCTTCGACGCTAAAATCTCCAAGTTCCAACTGATCGCCTCCGTCAGCAGTCAAATCACCCAACCCGGAATCAAAGTCAACACCGGTTACCTGTGTGAAGCCCTGCAGAATGAAATGTCCCTGTCGCAGCTCAACGGAACCCTGCTGAAAACGCTGAACAAAGGCCGCGGTGAGGCAGCCGCCCTGGCCAAGGTAGCCATCCGAGAGCTGGAAATGGTTGCCTCGTTGGCCCAAGGCCTCGGAGTGCAGATACCGATGGTCGTCTGCCCCGGGCTGCCGGTCAACTACGAACGGGCCAGGGGAGGTGGCGTCGTTTGGCAGCTGGTCGGCGAGTTGAAGGCCAAGAAGAAGAATCCACTGACGACAATCGCTGCCGGTGGTCGATACGACACGAAGCTTGCGGAATTCCAGTAAGTTCGATATGCGGCACAACCTAGGTGACAAGTAGTAATCAATTTCTCGAACATTTCAGAATATCCGGAATCAGTAACGGGCTGCAAGTTCCCAAGGTCGAGCTCAGCGGTGCCGGGTTCAGTTTCCACCTGGACAAGCTGGTTTACGCTCTCGGTCCGACGTGCGGTTGTGAACCAGTTGAAGTCATGATCAGCATAACCGGATCACGCCCCCCTTTGAAAGAAGTAGTCCAAATTCTTCGTTCCCTCTGGTCCCATGGCATCAAAACCGGAATACTGGAAGGTACCATTTCGATGGAGGAATCCGCCAAAGAAGTTGGGGCAAACGTGGTGGTGATGCTCGGTGAAGGCGGTGAGTTGCGAGTTCGCACTTGGAGCCACGATCGCTTCCAGGAGTGCCACGTAACTCGTCCGGAGCTGTTAGGTTACATTCTCAAAATACTCCGTCCGGACCCATCGGCCAGTGAGGTAGCGACAGCCCTGCAGAACGTGGCCCTAACGAGTTCCACTTCGACCAAAAACGTCCCCTCGTTGGGTACCCAGAACGCGAACAACAGCACTCCATCGCTGGATCTCATTTTCCTCACCTCGGAAAAGGTGAACAACAGTAAGAAACGACGGTACGAAAATCAGGTCGAGCACAGGCTATCTCCGGTGCTGTCCAAGTTCCAGAGAAAGGAGAAGATATCCCTTATTATGGTTGACTTGCCGAATGCGCCACTTCGGGGATTGATCGGACTAATCGATCCGACCGAGTGCAGCAACGACGAAGGTTCCCCGAACTCGGTCGAGCTGAAGTCCCTGATCGAGCGATTCCCCAAGTACAAACGGAACATCATGGAAATCTACAGCGAGATTGTAGATATTTTCAGTGAGAGCAAAGCCATGCCGGTGGTTGGAGTCTACAGCGTGGTAGATTCCTTCTGTCGGCTTATATTGTAGATGCCGTTTTAGTCCTAACGTTAAAGGTAGGTCCTATGTAAGAATATAGATGTCGAATCAATTTTAAATACCTAAGTATATTCTGGTGTGTTGATTTGATTCGAAAGCCCTGACATACATACATTCATTTGTTCAACGTCACATTTATGATAACAGATGATCATCAACACTACACCACAATGCTCGATGCTTGACAGATCTCGTTCTATCTTTTCTCTTTCCCTCCACCCATTTTGATTGCTGTCGTCCTTATTCATGATTTCCCACAGATGGCTCCAAGCTGTCGATATTGTCGTATGCCGCTTTGAAATCGATCTACATGTGATGAGTTGGGACCTGGTTTTCACGGCATTTCTTGGGAATTAGCCGTACGGCGATGATCTGGTCCGTTGTCGATCGATCGTTGATGCAGCCGATTTGACAACTTCCCGTGAACTCATTGATCTGTGCATCTTTTGATGAAAACACCAAATACTCATAAACCGGGTTCATTCACACATTATTTCTGAGATTCCATCAGGAACTGCTCCAGGATTCTTCTAGGGTTTTTTCCTGGAATTCCTTGAGGAATTTCTTCTGGGCATGCTTTTTACGATTTCTCCCGTGATTATTTTTGGATTTTTTCATGTATTCTTGATTGAATGATACTTTTAGGTATTTCTGGATTTAGTTCAGGGATACCTTCATTGATTTCTCAAGGAAAAAAAAATACTGGGTTTTTAAGGCTTTCTTCAGGGATTTCATCGGAAAATCTTCAGAGATTCCTAACGGGATTTCTTTATTGATTTCTTCTAATACTTTTCAATGGATTTAGAATCCTTCCAGGATATTTTCTGGGATTTCCTCAAAGGAACCTTGCTGGGTTTTGTTTAGGGATTTCTCCTGGGATTCCTTCAAGTATTCCTCCAGAATTCTGGAATGCCGTTAGAAATTCCTTCTGGGGTCCCGTCATTGATTCCTCCTGGGCTCCATATAGAGATTTCTACATAGAATTCTTCCGGGATTTGTTCAAGGATATTTTCCGGATGGATATCGTGGTTACTGCCGATTTTTTTTTTCTCGATTTTTCCCGAGATTGCGCCAGGGATTCCTCCAGAATTCTTTCTGGGTTTCCCGGATTGCTTTAAATATTTTTCGTGGGCTGCTTTCGGGGATTCCATCCGGGATTTATTCTTTGATTTTGTACAGGTTCTCTTTAGATTCCTCCTGAGATTCATTCAGAGATAAATTAGACGCGAACGTACATTAATAACACAAATAAAACTTTATTAAAAGAACGAACTAAAACGTGCATGCATTCGCGGGAAGCGCGCGGACTATTTACAATGGCTGATTTTGTTGTAGTTTTTTATGCTTTCGCGCATCTACGGGTAGCAGTCAAGCTGCAACCAGTGCAGTGAGCATAGCAATGTTGGTGGTGATAGCGAGTGGTTGACCACTAGGTTGATCCAGTGCTTCCCAACAGAGATTCTTTCAGGGATTTTTCCTGAAACTTTCTCAGGGGTTCTGAGATGCTTTCGGGAATTTTTCCAGGGATTTCTTCCGGGATTCTTACAAAAATTCCTTCAATGATTCTTTCAGGGAATTCTCCTTGGTATTTTCGGAAACATTTCAAGGATTCCTCCAGGAAATGTAAAAAAAACTCCTTTTGAGACTTTTCAGAGATTACTCCAACATTTTACCAGGCTTCCTTCAAGAATTCCTCTCAGGATTCCTTCATTGAGTTCTACCGGGATTCCTTCATTGATTCTTTCCGGGTTTCTTTTAGGGATTTCTCCCGAGGAAAGGATACCCTCCGGGATTCTTTAATGTTTTTTTTTCCGGATTCCATAATTGATTTCTCTCGAAAATGATTCCGGAATTCTAACAAGAGATTTATTTAGGGATTCCTGCGAGAATTCCAGCATTTTTACATTTATATTCATTTATTTCCTTTAGAGATTTCTCCTTGGATTCATTCAGGAAGTATTTCCGAGATGATTTCTCCAGTAATCCTTTCGTGATTACTTCCTAAATTTCTCTTGGAGTTCCTTCAGAGATTCCTCCAGGATTCTCTCAGGAACTCTTCTTTAGATGCTTTCAAGGATTACTCAAGGAGTCTTTCACGGATTTACTCCCGAGATTCTTTCAGGCAGATGAAACTTAACGCAGCGTTTTTTATAACATTGGGATTAGAAAATAAAAACTGATATTCTTTGATATCCTTGTCGGGTTTCTTAAAAACTTTTGTTAGACAATGCATTTGATATAAGTCAGATTTGAAAAGTCTTCAATATTTCCTGAAAATCTTTAAAGATCGTAGCATCTTGTCGTTTACAAGAAATTCTCCTAGTCTTTTCAAATGCCACTATCGTCTTCCGGCGGTTAGATCAATTCGAAATAAAATATAATTTCACGATCCCATGGATGTCATCTTTGACCGACACCACATCCAAAGATTCCCATTTGATTGTGTCACATTTTAATTTCTATTGCAATAATTAAAATTCTACTCACCATCCTCGTCATCGTCCTCTTCCTCTCTCCGCAAACTGCCAAACAGTTTCGATGGAATCGCCTGCTTCTCGACGGGCATTTTCTTGCTAACGTCCTCTTCCTCAGCACCTTCTTCACCTTCAGCTTCCTCATCGTCCTCATCATCCTCGTCGTCGTCGATGTCGATTTCGTCCGGGTTGACCACCTTGTCCTCCTTCTTCGACCCGCCTTGGGTCTCCCCCCGAACGAACATGATGTTCCCCCCGCTGGCTCCAACCGCCGCGATCGCTCTGGCGCTGGTTTCCGCCGCCTTGGCCTCCAGTGCCCGCATGGCATCCCGCGGTTCCGTACCACCGGCACCGGTCACCGCCGAGTTGATCAACGTGGCCGACATCATGTTGATCTGGGTGTTGTACGTCGCCTGGATCGAGCGCTTGATCCGGAGCATCTCCCGCATGGTGTCCTCGTTTCCGTGGCGGATTTCGAACTCCTTCCACGTCTGCCAGAAGTCGGCCGTTATCCTGGGGTCGCACATCTGACTGCAGTGCGCGTAGATGGCCCGGGCTCGATCGATTTCGCCGAGTTTGGTTTCCATCTCGGCGAAAAGGGAACACATCTGGCGCGACTGGGCCTCTGGAAGGACCTCGATGGCCTTCTCGTAGATCTGGCGCGTTCGAGGGATTCCGTAGATTTCGGCGGCTTTCTTGATGTAGAGATTGAACATGGCGAACGCTTCGTCCTCTTTGACGGCGGTCGTGGCTCGTTCGTAGACGGCCATGGCGTGGCGGGCGAGGCCGTGGTCCTCCTCGAGTTTGGCGTAGAGGAGGTACAGGTTTTTGGCGAGTTCCGGGGGGCAACCGTCGAGGCATTGTTCGAACAAGTCACGTGCGCGTTCGAGCTTCTGTCCGCCGTAACGTTTGAGGAACTTGGTCAGATAAGTGTTCCAGATGTCGTACACGTTCGGCCATTTGAAAAGCGAGATGCCTTTCTCGTAGGCCTTGAATGCTTCCTCGAAGTAATTGTGTTCTTCCAGGAACAATCCATAGTTGATGATGATTTGAGGGGTGCAAATCTTCAAATCAATGATTCGATCGTAAACTTGCTTGCAGGTTTGGAAGGTTCCAAAAGATTCCTCTAGATCGGCGTACATGGACCAGAGTTTCAGCGATTTGTAGACGCGCATTTGAACCGTCTCCGTGTCATCGTGATAGGCCACCTTTCGTTTGGGCATTGCTGTGGCTCGTTGCATGATTTTCAGCGCGTTGTCGAAGTTTTCCGCGCGGATCTCCATCTCGGCCCACTCGCACCAAACGCTAGCCAGTTCGTCCACTTTGAGGTAATCAACTTGAACCGCTTTCTCAAACACAATACGGGCATCGTCCAGCTGCTTGTTCTTTTCGTAGAATTTAGCGAACTCTACCCAAAGCGTGTATAGCTTTCCCACTGCCAACTTCGGTTGCACCGTGTGGACAGCTTCCGTGTACGTGTTGATTATTTCATGAGGCTTTCCTTCGTACAGTTCAACGCGTTTGTGCCACTCAGCTACATTGTGTGGATTCTGTCGAAGCAGAACACTGTTTAACAACAGCAATCGACGTTCCATAAGATATTCAAACCGCGCCATCAGCAATTCCACGTCGATTTCGTCTGCTTCCGTCGGAGTCGGATTCTTGGCCATTTCTTCCATCACCTTGCTCAAACTCAACTCCTCGAACTGAGCGTACGCATCGAACACCTGACTAAAATCCCGGACCGTCGTTACGGTTTGAATAGCTTCC
Organism: Aedes albopictus; assembly: GCF_035046485.1. Taxonomy (NCBI): domain Eukaryota; kingdom Metazoa; phylum Arthropoda; class Insecta; order Diptera; family Culicidae; genus Aedes; species Aedes albopictus. The sequence goes on along the minus strand of NC_085138.1, from coordinate 369,791,740 downwards.
TCGTAGATATCCCTCGCCCTATCGAACAATCCGCTTCTCACGTAGTAATCCGCCAGCGAGTTCCACAAGTGCCCCAGCTGATCCGTGTACCGTCTCAACCCTCCTCGAATAATTGCATCCACATTCAGCGAGTGCACCTTATCCGGATTCTTCGAAATCAGCTCACACAACTCGTTCCACAGCTGATGATTCGATTTCCCGTGCTTCGAAACGAAGTTTTCATTGTCCACGATGCTGGCCAACTGCTGCGCCGCCTCATCCAGATGCCCGATCCCCGTCAAAAACTCCACATACTCCTCCGCATCCTCCGGACAAAGCTTTAAATACCTCCGCCAAACCCGAACCGCCGTTTCCGGGATGTCAAACTTCCCCAGAAACTGCAAATAGAGTGGCCAAATTCTCTGATGCTGCGTGATCGGCAGCGCCCGCAACGCCCTATCGAATACCTGCCGAGTCCGCGTAATTCGACACTGCCCCGTCATAAACGAACAGTAATCCATCCAAATCCGCGGCATTTTGTGCATAAACACCAGCGCCCGCTCGAAAGCATTGTTCACCTCCTCGTATTCCGGATCGGTCACGCACTTCCCCTTGACCTGCCGTCGCAGCGTTTTCAAATAATTGTACCACAGTTTGTACGATCCGGGCAGTTCCTTGAGTGCCCGCTCGAACACCGTGTTGATCACGAACTTGGGCGCGTTCCGTTTGTGTTCCACGTAGCGCATCCAGTGCTTGACCGAGTACGCGTTGCGGAGGATTTCCTCCTCGTACGGGAGGTCTTCCTCGTTCTGGATCACAGGGGGAGAGGGAAACGGTGTGGTTAGCCAAAGAGCGTCTTTGATTTTTCGATAAAATACGCATACTTACAAAGAATACATCCGCCAGATTCACTTCCGATGAAATCGGCATTGTTGGTTGACGATTTGAGTCTGTTTAATTTATGTTTCAATTAAAATTAGGCGGAAAAATTAAAGATTAACTGCACTTTCCACCAATTTTTGGTGTGATTTCAAAACGTTTGTTTTTTTTTCTTTCTCGCTTTTGGCGCAGACCTTTGATGGTCCATAACAACCAAGTCTTGTATGTGTGACTACAAGGCGTCACTATAGCGTAACTTTCGACCGATGTCAACTTATTTTCCTCCTCATTTTAGTGCCGGGTGTTTTATGTAAATGTCAAATCATAGATTAAAATTTAAAGAAATTTTTTCCTTTCCACGAATCAGTAGAAACTCAAACATTAATTCCTGTTTCTCCAATAAATTGTGCTATTTGTTTAATTTTTTTGAAGTCAGTGTTAGCTAGAATACTTACAATATTATGCTTTTGCTTGAAATCCGAAGTGACCGATGGTGCGAAAATTGACTTTTAACCTACTTAGAAATGTCGCAACTCAATTTGGATTAGTGCATATTGTAGCTCCTAATTAGCTTAATGATGCGCAACAGAAAAAATAGATTCAAATTTACTTCGCAGCTGCAACTTCGCATGTGCTTCTAGCGACGACTTCGATTTGGTGGTGCGACGATAATATCTTCTCTGTTTTGTATTATGCTTTTGCTTGAAATCCGAAGTGACCGATGGTGCGAAAATTGACTTTTAACCTACTTAGAAATGTCGCAACTCAATTTGGATTAGTGCATATTGTAGCTCTTAATTAGCTTAATGATGCGCAACAGAAAAAATAGATTCAAATTTACTTCGCAGCTGCAACTTCGCATGTGCTTCTAGCGACGACTTCGATTTGGTGGTGCGACGATAATAATACCGGGTATTTATTTCGAATGTTATCAAATTTAGCGCAATAGTGTAAAATGTGGATGATGTCTTCTCTGATGTTACAGTGATCACACTTATCGTTAGGTATTAGTCCCCAGTTGTTTAGTCTGTCTTTTGTCGCTAAATGTCCAGTCCTTAATCTATTTATTGTAATTGTGTGGTGTGTAGGAAGTTTAATTTCTGAAAACCATGGCCTGTTTCTAACATCTTGTTCTATTTTATAATGATAAATTCCCTTTTCCTCTGATATACTTTTGTATCTTTGATTCCAATAACATCTAGTCTCAATTTTCAAATTTAAAATCAAATCATCTTTGGTTAAAGGAGTGTTTTCTATCTGTTGTCTATCTGTTCCCAGTTTTGCTGCTAAATCAGCTCTATCATTACCTACTAACCCTGAGTGTCCTGGTATCCATTGAATTGTTAAACGTTCTAGCTGAGAATCATTGATTTCTTTAATTAATTTTCCTACTAAGAAGTTATCATTTGTAGTATTATATTTTATAAGAAGGGTTGCGCTTTTAGAGTCCGTTAAAATTACAGCAGTTTGTACATTTTTTGTTTTTAGGTATTCTACAGCTTTTAAAATCGCGAATATTTCTGCATTCATTATTGTGTATTGTGTTTTTAATCTTCCACTATAAGATGTTTTCTCTTTACTGTCATATATCCCATATCCTGTCTTACCGTCTATTTTGGAGCCGTCCGTGTAAATTTTGTAATCATTTTTGTATTTCTGTGAAATTAACTCTAGTGTCTTCTGTTTTTGTATGGCTATGGATGTTTGTTTTTTGTTCAAGTTATCTACTTCTGTTTCTATTTTTAATTTAGTTGTACTTTCATAAGGTAATTTGCTTCCCAATTGAATTAAATGAAAATTGTTAATTGATGCGATCCTTTCTAAATAAGAACAATGTTTAGGCAACTCGTCTGACATAATAAAATATTGTAAAAATTCAAACAACGGAGTATTCTGGTAGTACAATAATTTAACTATTTCTTTTAATGTTAAGTACTCAGCTCGTTCTTTCAAAGGTAAGATTCCACTTTCTGCTAATATCACGTGATTAGGTGTCGATCTCAAATATCGCATACTCGTTCTTATATATAAATGTTGTACCGTTTCAAGTTTAGCAAATGTCGTTTTTGATGCTTTAGCTATTATTGATAATCCGTAATCTAAATGTGGTTGAACTATAGCTTTTGCTACTTTTAACATTGTTTCCGGGTGAGCTCCATTCTTTCGTTTTCCTATCATTTTCAAAACATTAATTTTCTTTTTGGCTTTAACAACTGTTGTATTAATATGTGTTTTATAGTTTAGTTTGTGATCAATTTGGATACCTAAAAATTTATGGAAAGCTTTTATTTCTATAGGACTGTTATTTATGTGAATATTTGTGTTAGGATGAAATTTATTAGTAAAAATTATAGTGGCACATTTATCGGAGTTAACAATCATACCTAGATTATTGAGTTTTTCAACTATTTCCGCTAAAAAGGAGTTCATTTTTTCTGTGGCTATTTGTAAGTTTTTGGCTATTATCATGACAGTGAAATCATCAGCAAATTGAAATAAAATTTTATCGTCTTCAGTTAAATTATGTAGTTCTGTAAATAAGATTGGTGAAAGGGGGCAACCTTGAGGTATACCCTTATTTGTTGTTGATGCTATAACACTACCGTCATTAAGAATTAGTTTTGTATTTCTTTTACTCAAATAGTAATAAATCCAATTAACAATAACACTTGGGACATTGATATCTGATAGTCTCTTGAGCAGTGTATTGACATTTACGTTATCAAATGCTTTCGTGAGATCTAAAAAGGTAGCAACAACTACATTACCTTCTCTTTTTACTTTATGTACGTGAGAAATTAATGTATTCACACAGTTTATCGCTGAAGTCTTCTTTTTAAATCCAAAGGAATAATCTGGTATGATATTGTTAGCTTCCAAATAAGTATTAAGATGTTTTTTAATAATGAAGTTTATTATTTTTAGAATTACACAAAGCATTGCTAGAGGTCTGTATGAGTTGATATTATTTGCGTTTTTTGAGGGTTTTAAAATAGGTATTATTTTAATATCTCTCCAATCGTCCGGAATGTTACCGTTGTTCACTACAATGTTAAGTAATTCTACTATTTTACTGAATAATGATGGGTTTAGATTTTTTAGGATATAAAATGAAATTTCATCTACTCCTGGTGTTGAATGATCTTTTTTTGAGTGAATTAGTTGCAAAACTTCGTTATGTGTAATAGTTATTCTGTCTTCGGTTGATATGGGTGTGAAATCTAATTCTGTTATTATTTCTGGAAAGTTTACCTTCATGAATTCTTCTGACATTTTTGCGTCGTTCAGTAATTGTATATTATTTTTACTTGGAAAACCACCACTAATTCTTCTGACTGTGTTCCATAAATTTCTTTGATCCATTTCCGGGTTTATTGTTTCTATTAGTTTGTTCCAGCTTTTTCGAGATTCTCTTCGTATTATTTGTTTTAATTTTGCTTTAGATTTTTTGAATTTTATAAAATTTTCATATGTTTGATTTCGGAAGTATTCTATTAAGTGTTTGTTTTTAGTTTGATATAAATTATTTATTTCATCATTCCACCAGGGTTTTGGTTGTTGGTTTGTCTTCTTGGGTTTGTATTTTGCTTTTTTAATTTGTTCTTTAAAGTTAGGTATAAGTAAAAATTGATTTTCTATTTCATCCGGATTTCCCAACTAACATTTTCAGCGCTATAAGCTTCAGTCATTTGCTTTCTGTTGTATAACCATCGAGTAAAAGCAGTCAACGCTGAATAAAAGGAAAGCTAGTCAAATATAAAGCATAAGCTAATACACGACTGCAAAACAAGCACCATCCAGCTACCAAACTCGGTTTTCAGAAATCCATTGCTTGTCACTGGGGCTGCCTTTACTCCACTCTATTCCAACTCCGGGAGATTTCCCGGAAGATGTGAAAACTTGAACACATCGAATAGGAGTCCCCACTAACAAAACAGCTGCTACTATACAGTACAATTCGTTAACTGACAAATCCCCAAACCAGCAGCGCTTTAAAGGCCGTTATGCGATTTCATTACGGCTAGAATCTGTAATAAAGAAACTAGTTGGTTTACCAACACGGCTTGTCGGATGTAAACATTATTGACAAAACAAACTTTAAGCGGGATATATAGCTACTACCCGAATAAAAAATACAGTAGAAAAACCGAACGCTGTATTGTAACAGTACTATTTAGAACCATATTTTTACAATAGACACCACTGTAAAAATAAAAATACAAAAACAATAAGATGTAATGTAGACACCCATACCGTGAATTGTAAATAAGATTTTTACAATATACTATACGGGTTGTTAAGTATCGTAACAATATAAAAAAATATTTTTCTCCATATATATTTTTTTGCAAAACCATACATTTTATTGTTAATGAATTGTTCAAAATACTGATACATGGGTTTAAATATACCGTACATTGTATGGTACATGAATGGTTTCAAACAATAAAACGTACCGTAAATAAATTGTTTTTATTTGTAATTTCACTACTGATTATACATTTAATCAAATGGTTTTGGAATGGTTCTCTTTTGTTATGTTGTATTGTTTTACATTACATAAACCATATATTGTTATATTATCTTGACATTTTCCTCCTGTTAATGGAATCTTAGGCTTATTAGATTTATTAGAATGCGCTTTGGGAATTCTCCAGAGCGTTTTGGATAACCCTTCATATATAGGATCGCCCACGTCTAAGTCTGAGTAGTCTCTGATTGCATTAACAGTTGAAGCTTGCTCTCCCATGCCCCACCAGCCAGATAACCGGGTTTTGCAAACTAAGCATTATTTGTGGCAACACTTTGAGCGGCATGATGGAACTATGCCGAGCGCGCTAAGTGTTATTAGACCACTAATGTAGTTGCATGAAGTGGGTGACGAGATACATAAGTATCATTACAGCGTGCTTAACCGTTATTGCAATATTGAGGCACCAGTTTGACTAAAGTTTGAAATACACAACAACTCATGAGATAACTGTCAAGTTTGATTCAAATATAAGTTAGGTTAAAAAGCGAACCCACAGACGAACCTATATTAGAAGTCTTTTTTTGACTTTAAATTGATGTTTATACTTATTCACTTTTTTCTCTTTCCTTTCCTTTGCATCAAAAAAGTCATAAACATCAACGAAACAAAGCACGGAAAAAATCTTTAACTGAATAAATAATTAAAAATTCACGGAAAAATAATGTTTCGGAAAAGTGAATGGCTCAAACGTAAGAAAAACAGTATAATATATTGTTACATAAAAATCAAATGTAAATGTATAGTATAGCGAACCATTTCATTACAATACACTTTATTGTAGCTGGTACACTGTATGGTGCAGGAATGGTTTTCACCAAACACCCTCTGGTTAGTTTTTATCCGGGTGGACACAAAGGCTTATATTCCATGGAAATCTTGTAAGATCTGTACCATGTATACAGTTCAATATAATACTCCATTTACTTGTTAGAAGGGTCATTGGTCTGGGGCGTATAGAATAGTCATTCGTATAATACTAGTTTTGCTTGTTGATCCTGCACCTACATTTCATGGAGTTTTGGGACGACCTAGATCATATGTAGAACTAAAAGTAGTAAAACTGTTATAGAAATCTTCATGCCTTAAAACAAAATCAATGGAATCCAATCACTGTACGTGTGTATCGAAACAACTTTTATATATATTGGAAGACTGAGTTTCATAAAGTTTTGAGAGTTTTATAAACTATCGCAAACATATTTTGTATGGGGCCGCCCCATGATGCGTCGGTGAGAGTGCAGGCCTAATAGCAAGTCGCTATTTAGTGGCTTGGTCATTATTTTAAGTCCCCAAATAAAATTAACAACTTCTCCCAGAATGCTTGTAACTACATATTATGAAAATTTATCCAGAAACTATGAGACAATTCAAATAAATTAGAAAATATGGGACATTTTGATGAAATTAAGAGTTCTATTATATTTTCATAGGCTATTAAAAAAAAACCGAAAAAACCGTTGTTTTCTTCTTGTAATTCTTCTGAAAATTTCCAAGGGGGTACGTAGAGAAATATTTCAAGTATTACATCAAAATTACTTAATTACTTTCTGTTATTCATTTTATTTTATTTTGAGAGAATTTTCGCAAAAATATTCAAGAAATCATATTTGAAAAATTCTTATTCAAATTCATTCGCACATTTTTAAGCATTTGTCTATCTAAGTTTCCATCAAGGTAAAATTCATGACAGAAAACATCCAACATGTTTCCAAGAGTTTCATAATTTATTTATTTTTTCTTGACAGAATTTTCATGCCATGCTCATCTAGTTCTGCACAATGTATTCTATAAAATTGTAAATACATGCAGCTTTGTACAATTTTTAGAATGGAAGATGAAAGTTTTTCTTGAACATTTTCATTATGCGGTACTCTAGGGTTTTCTGAATCAAATTCGTTCTACAATGTTTCCTCACTAAGCATATTTTTGTGCCAAAAGTCACTATTTAGCCACATTTTTTGCCATCTGAAAGTCACTATTTGGTCACTATTTCAGAGATTTTGGTCACTAAAATAACTATTTTGACCATCAGTTCCTGCTACCAGCCCTGCCCATGTAACAACTTTTGTATGAAAGATTTTTAAATTTTGTATGGAGCGTGACGCAGCGCTAGACCCCCTCCCCCAATGCGTTACGTAATATTTTAATGAGCCCCGAGAGGAGGCGAAGCCGTGATGAGCACTCAAAAATAATATAAAACTTTGTTCGATTTTTTTCGATGCCTTTTTTGTTTTTTCTGGATTTAAACTTTGCTCAGTTTAAGAAGTATACTTGAGATGATTGAAAAGTTATACTGCGGAAAAATAACATAAGAATATTTTACGCAGTGTATTCAGGAAAACAAAATTTCAACATGTCGGATCACCAACGGCCACAAAGTTAAAAAAGTTCTGAGGTTGTATGTGCCGATTCCACAACCGCATCCTGTTTTACTATCGCGGTGTTCGAAGTCAGTTGTTAACAGGTAAATATTTACACCAAGTCGCCAATCGGTGTAAGCTTATAATTGAGTTTTTCAGGCACTTCCGTGGGTACCCCTAGGACCGGACTGCACAATTCCCCAGAAGACGCCAGCCACGAATATCAGCGGAAATGCTTATAAGAGGAAATTTATGACTACGGAAGTTTCTGCTGATTTTTTTGCTCTTCACCCCGCGCCTTATTCTGCCGACGTTTTTTGGACTCGGATAAGTGTGCAAAAAGGGACCCTGTATGCCGCCGTCATCGAGATGCTGTTTTCCGCAAAGATGTTACTCTTACTGGCCACGCTTTCCATACTGCTGGAACTGGCACACAGTACCGAACACGGAAGCCACCAAATCAGTGAACACGGTCAAAATCTTTTGGAAACCCTTTCAGCAGCATAGTGGCCATCCACGGCGGTGGAAGTGGCCTTGAGAAAACCAACCCGGATCTGTTTATCACGGAAGCCCTGATGCCGCTGATCTTGATAAATGATGGTGGCCACTAGGAAGTGATCGAGGAACAACCGCTTAACTATAGTTATATATCATTTACTAAATAAAATAATGTTTAAGTTTGCAATATTTTTGTTTTTTTTTTCAATTTTCCTAAAGAAAAAAAATCAAAACAAAACAAATTCTAGTCAAAATTATATAAATCTCGGTTATACTAGCTTCGGTAAGTCGAAGTTATACTAGAATATGTGTATGTGAAAGTTATACTTAGCCAGTTTATCCAGCACATAAACGGAGTCTGGGGTCAACCAGGCGAATAGTGATTTAGTGTGGGATTTATACTTTTTAGTATATATTTTTCTCTGAGTGAGGGATGGTCAAGTCTTCATGCGAGCTTCATGAATGCCTTTCGACTTTTCGTTAGTTTTTTACTGTGTACGAAAAGGAATCAAAACAAATTGCACGATGACAACCAGCCGGCTGATTGCATGGTGTCGCAAAGAAAACCAACAAGAAAACTCGTGCGTGAAATGTGTTTTCGTAACATCTAAAACCAAATTTTTAAAATTTAAATTACACCTGTAATTTGTCAAATAATTAGAAACAAATTGACAAAAAATGTTGCAGTGCATCCGGTTTAGTGGTCGACAGCGGCACAACTTGCGTCACATCGGTAATTCATTCCATCAGCGAAGGCGGAATTCCACGCTCGAATCGCCCGAAGTGGATGTAGCGCTGAGCACGGGGTAGGTACCGATACCGAGACCGGCGACTAGTCTCATTCCTTCAGTTTTAAACTCTATCCCATTTCAGTCGAGTGATTCGCATTTCGTCCGGAAAGTATGCCCGCTTTGCCGACGGGTGCTCCGTGGTCAGCGTGGGGGATACGGCTGTCATGGTGACGGCGGTGGCCAAATCGAAACCCTCCGGTGGGAACAATTCGTTTCTGCCACTGGTGGTGGACTATCGGCAGAAGGCGGCCGCCGCCGGTAGGATTCCCACGAATTTCCTCAGGCGAGAGCTGGGACCCTCGGAGAAGGAGATTTTAGCGGCGAGGTTGGTGGACCGATCGATTCGACCGCTGTTTCCGGCCGACTTCCGTAGCGATACGCAACTGGTGTGCAATATGTTGGCCATCGATTCGAGTAATTTGCCGGACGTGCAGGCGATTAATGCAGCCAGTGCGGCCTTGGCTCTGAGCGACATTCCTTGGAATGGACCGATCGGGGCGGTTAGGGTTGGATTGGTAAGTAGTTAGCGAGGAGGCCTGTCCAGAATTTCACCAGAATTTGACGTTCTCAAATTACGTTTACAGGTAGACAACGAAATCATCATCAACCCGACCAGAAAAGAGCTTCAGTTGTCGGCGCTGGACCTAATTGTGACGGCCACGAAGCAGAACCTGGTGGTAATGCTGGAAGGTCGGGGGAATATAGTGAACGAGAACGAACTCCGGATGGCAATCAAAAAGGGCACAAAAGAGGCCCAGCTCATTATCAATGGAATCGAGAAGTTGCAGAAGTCGTTTGGAAAGCCCAAGAGGGCACTGGAACCGATGGCACAAGCGGAGGAAGAAATCGAAGCCGCCGTAAGGACAATGTCCGAGATGAGACTGCGGGAGATTTTCCGGGATTTCGCTCACGATAAGTTCAGTCGGGATCAGGCTGTGGCGAATTCACGGACGGATACGATCGACAAGGTCTGGTCCAGTTATCCGAGTGTGGATCCTGGGTTGATTACGGAGTGCTTCAATCGGTTTAGCAAGAACGTTTTCCGGGAGATGATATTTGAGGAGAACCGAAGATGCGATGGACGACAGTTGGACGATTTGAGGAAAATCTCCTGTGCGGTGAATCTGCACAGACCGTTGCATGGTTCGGCACTGTTTCAGCGAGGTCAGACGCAAGTTTTTGCCACCGTTGCGTTGGATTCGCACGAGAGCGCCTTAAAGCTGGATCCCATCACGTCGCTTGACACAGGTGTCAAATCCAAGAACTTCTTCCTGCATTACGAGTTCCCTCCGTACGCGACGGGTGAAACGGGGAAGATTGGCCCAGTGGGTAGAAGAGAAATTGGCCATGGTGCCCTGGCCGAGAAGGGTCTGGTCCCCATCATTCCACATGATCATCCGTTCACTATTCGCCTTACTTCGGAGGTGCTAGAATCGAATGGATCCAGCTCGATGGCGACGGTTTGTGCGGGATCGATGGCACTGATGGACGCCGGGATTCCGGTGCAGGAAGCTGCGGCCGGCGTAGCGATCGGGCTTGTCACCAAGTATGAGAACAACGATACGAAACATCTGCAAGACTACAGGATACTGACGGACCTGCTAGGGATCGAGGACTACATGGGCGACATGGACATGAAGGTGGCCGGTACCCGAAGAGGAATGACGGCAATTCAGGCAGACATCAAGGTGCCAGGAATTCCATTGAAGGTTAGTGCAACAACCAACTATTTAGAATAGGTCACTTATCTAGGAATTTCATTCCAGGTCGTGATGAAATCTCTCCAGAAGGCGATGGAAGCTCGCTTCCGGATAATTGACATCATGGACGAAACAATCGCCGCCGCACGCACCCTCAAGAAAGACTGCTGGCCAGTGACGGACCAGCTGCAGATCGAACCACACCAACGTCCGAAGCTTCTGGGTCCCGGGGGAATCAACATTCGTCGGTTGTATCTGGAGACTGGTGTCCAGTTAAATCAGGAAGATGAGCACACCTTTCGGATATTTGCCCCTTCGGAGGCGGCCATGCACGAAGCCAAGGAGTACCTGGAGAATCTGATGAAGGTGGAGAAGATTCCGGATCTGGAATTCGGCGCCATCTATACGGCCAAGATTGTGGAGCTGAAGGACACCGGAGTGATGGTGACGTTGTACCCGTCGATGCCACCGACGCTGTTGCACAACTCGCAGTTGGATCAACGGAAGGTAAGTAATTGGATTGTAAAGAGAGAGTCGTAAGACTGACTAAAGCGAAAGACTTTTCATGTTGAAGAGCATAAAAAGATGGATTAAAAATGGGTTTGGTTGAGATGAGCAAAGAACCAAATGTATTGGGATATGGGCTTCAAATATAAGAAGGTAAAATAAGCAAGTTAAGAAGCCATTAGTCATCAGAGCTGACCTCAACGCTTGCGTCGTGGAATGGCAGCAGATTTTCCGTGCGAGCACCATATTATAGACAGCTCCATATTCTGAACAGTCGGCTAACGCAAAATAGATTTTCCTTTTATGAAGCATATATTGAATCGAGAGTTTAGGTGTTAATTTTATTAAGCTCCTCTATTATCCAATCGTTACAAAACATATAGTTTTTGACTGAACTGTGAACGTAGAGAATGTGTTTGTACATAGTAAGTAACACTATGTGTTCAGAATTAGGACCACGGCTTCTTATGGTGTCCATAATTAGGAACACGTCGTCCACAAACAAAAATATGTCTAGATCAGAGACTGGAAGTTATTATGAGATTTAATTTATTTTATACATTTAGCTAGACAACAAACACACTTGATGGTAATGTGAAGCACTATCTCTAGCAACAAGAACTTCCATTTATTTTAGTGTTTGTTGTGAGATTCCCTTAACCGTTCAGAATATGGGTACCGCACGGTACTAATGCAAGAGGAATACAGCCTACTGGAAGCCCCCACGAAGCTAAATGTAAGGCTTTGCAACGATGGAACGGCCAGCACATTCCGCAGAGACGGCCATGAATCCATTATCGATGTTACTTTCTGCAGTCCATCGCTAACGGAAGAAAGGAGGAGGATCGTGAAAAGTCTTTCCGCACGTGACTCAACGTTTTGACTGCCTACCACATACGCGGAGACTGAAGAAGAACCCACCGAAGGTGCTCGGATATACAATGCAGAGGTGTTGATAACCAAGAAGGGACTCAAGTTCAGGAAAACTACCGGTTCTGGATGGGATTCCTAATGTAGCAGTTGGAACGGTCATATTAATGTTTTCGGACATGGTCAGGTCGGCACTACAAAAATGCCTGAATCATAAAGGCTTCTTCCCAGAAAGATGCAACATTCAGAAGTTAATGCTGCCGAAACAAGGAAAGCTGACAGGAGACCCAGGCTCTTATACAGACTCATGTCTGCTGGATACCCTAGAAAAACGGTTGAAGAAGATCATACTTATCAGGTTCGGGTTCCCAAATATCTGCCATATTTTACGAAGCTACTTCTAGAACAGGGTACTGATATAGAAGACCAACGCAAAACAGAGATCTTTAGAAGTGACGGCTGCTGTTCCACAAGGCTCCATACTCGGGCCAACGTTCTAGAATGCTATGTACAACGGAGTGTTACCTTTCAAGCTACTGAGAAAAGTATTACCAAGTGTTAAAAGCAGTGAATCAAAATTCAACCATCGCGCAACAATAACGACAATGTCACAACCTAAATTTGTTGCGACATTCTACCCAATGCGACATAGGTATGCCCCAACTTGAACAGAACAGGACAAAAATCGTACACCACGAGTTTAGAGATTTTTAAGGCTTGCATTGCGATTTTCGAACGGTAACTTCGAGTCGGTAAACACTGCAACACTGCTGAAGATGTATCATCAAAAAAGTTCGATTTTGGGTTGGTAATAATTGATTATTCACGAGTTGAAAAGTACGCAACAAATTCAACTTCCGTTTTGTCTGCAACAAAAATTTTCGAGATCATGTCATTATCTGTTACCAGTTGGGATAAAGAGTAATCGCCGCGTCTTCTTTGTTGCTTGTTTTATGCCTCTTTTGTCTGACAATTCTCTTAACTGGTTAAAAGTGTGACGCTTGAAGAAGTGCAAGTGGTGACGGAATCAACCACCGCTATTCAAAGATAGATGACTGGAGTGAAGCTTCAGATTGCCCATCACAAAACTGCTCCTGCTCAGCAACTGTAAAGCAGTCCGGAGGATGGAGATCGCAATCGGAGAGCACGTAATTGCATAGAAACGCGCTTTGAAGCACCTAGGAGTGATGGTCGATGGTCGGCTCAAGGAAAGGCGGTAAAGCCACCGACGAACCGACGTGACAGTGGTGTTTCAAAAGTGTCCCCCCTAAATTTAACGGTCGACCAGCAAAGCGAGCGAACGCTTCTGTCAAATCAGCTTAGGCGTGAACCTTTTCCTATATGAATACACGGGGGTTTGGAGTCAGGCTAGCGAAACAACGCGAACCGTTATAGAGGAGGCGGTAGTGTTCGGCTATTTTTCATCAAAAAAGTTCGATTTTGGGTTGGTAATAATTGATTATTCACGAGTTGAAAAGTACGCAACAAATTCAGCTTCCGTTTTGTCTGCAACAAAAATTTTCGAGATCATGTCATTATCTGTTACCAGTTGGGATAAAGAGGAATCCCTGAAGGAATTCCTGGAGGAATCCCTGAAGGAATTCCTGGAGGAATCAATGGAGGAATTCCTAGAGGAATCCCTGGAGGAATCTTTGGAGGAATCTCTGGAGGAATTCCTTGAGGAATCCCGGGAGGAATTCCTGGAGAAATTCCTGGAGGAATTACAGGAGGAATTCCTGGAGAAATTACTGGAGGAATTCCTGGAGAAATTACTGGAGGAATCCCTGGAGGAATCCCTGAAGGAATTCCTGGAGAAATTCCTGGAGGAGTTACTGGAGGAATTCCTGGAGGAATCCCTGGAGAAATTACTGGAGGAATTCCTGGAGGAATCACTGGAGGAATTCCTGGAGAAATTCCTGGAGAAATTCCTGGAGGAATTACTGGAGGAAATTTTTGGAGGAATCCCTGGAGAAATTCCTGGGGGAATTCCTGGAGGAATCCCTGGGGGAATTCCTGGAGGAATCCCTGGGGGAATTCCTGGAGGAATCCCTGGAGGAATTCCTGGAGGAATCCCTGGAGGAATTCCTGGAGGAATCTCTGTAAGAATCCCTGGAGGAATTTCTGGAGGAATCCCTGGAGCAATTCCTGGAGGAATCCCTGGAATAATAGTTCGTAGTTCTTCAATGAATCTCTACAGAGATAGAGATGTCTAAATTCTAGGTTGACCAACAAACTCATTTTTAATCAATTGTAATATAAGCTTTTATAAAATATTCAAAGTCCAAGAGATTTTAAGTTATATTTCAAGTTGCGCTTTTTGTTTTTCGTTTCCTCCTTTTTGTTTTCGAATAGCGCGTTTTTATAGCGAACATAAGTACCACCGAATACTAAGCGAACTCCCTCTTTGCAGATCGCCCATCCCTCCGCACTGGGACTGACAGTCGGGTCGGAAATCCAGGTCAAATACTTTGGTCGCGATCCGGTTTCGGGTTTCATGCGTCTCTCGAGGAAAGTCCTCCAAGGTCCCGCCACAGGTATGATCCGAAATCTTGATCGAAGTGCTTCTTCCAGTAGCAGTAGTAGTAGTAGTGGTAATAGTAGTACAAATAGTTTTAATGGTGCATCGGAGACTTCCGAAGGAAAGTCCTAGCTTTATTCGCAAAATAGTGTCCCACTGCCTAGGTGTGTTCATCTGCCACGATGTAAACTGTGTAAATAGCTCCGTGTTATTAAATTTAAATAGTGATTCAATCTAGGTGAGTTGTGTGTTGAAAGAAAATCTCCTTGTCTAGTAACTTTCCGGCACAATGAGGGCAATGCCGGCCGCCACTAGCTGAGCCCTGCTCAGCCCCGGTCCGACCTCGATCGCTATCTGACAGATTAGAGCATCGCGCGAGATGTTGTTGTACACTGGGATTTCAAATTGATCTGCCCGTGAAGTAGACTTGTTGCCGGATTGACCATTTTCCACGTTCTCTGATTCGATGTAATCCAAAGAAAAACTGCCGGTGTAGCTAGAGCCAACGGATTGCTGTGAACCTTGCTGGATTGCTAGTTTACCATTGCTCAGATAACCACCATCGATCTAAGATGAAAGAAATGTTAAGAAATGGATTTGTCGAGTTCTAAAACACGACTTACCAGCAAAGGTCCTATCACGATCGACTTGTCCCGTTTGCGATCGTCAAAGTACGCTACCAGCTTCAATTTCGTTGTCGACACGCCCAGTTCTTCCGACTTGATCATCTTCACGGTCGTCAGGAAAGCATCAACGCTGAACAGATTTTTGAAGTTTATCTCCTGAACGCGAGCCTCTTCGACGATCTTGTTGTACAGAAGTTCCGTTTCTCGCGTTTTGAACGCGATCGCTTTCAAGTACTCGATCACCGTCTTCGGACCGCTCCATATCCGACGCCACTGCAGTGGCACCTGGTTATCGCAAATGATTGTAAGCATAGTTCTGTCCTTTGCGGAGATGGTTGCCAGCTCCTTCACGGAGTTCTTGATCATCTGGAGGGTATCGTTGATCGAGTCGTAGAGGCTGCGCACGATCGCCAACTCTGACAGTATGAAGATCGTCCAAGCATCTTGTTTGTTCTTGTTGCGCTCGATGATAGTGTCGAGGCGGTTAGCGATGGTACCAGTCTGTAAAAAAGTTGCGATTTTACATATGTATGGATTAAGTTTCATGAAATTACCATGAGTTTGCCCCACAAATTGATAATGGGCTTGACGCGCTTCTCGTAGTTTTGGGTGCTACCACCACTGAAGTATTTCTGTCTAAGGTCCTTCAAAGTGTTCCTACAAAAGATGACATCCCTTGAAGCGTTCGTTGATACTGGGATTCCGTACATAGTGGGCGTATCTGTATCCGGCAGCTGATCGACTGCTTTCACGTAATCCTGGAAGAGATCATTGTTTTCAACCAAAACCTTCTTTGCACTTAATTGCGTAACTCACATCCAAGTGATTGGAATTCGGAAAACTAACGTTCGCGAACATCGGTTGCCAACGGCTGGCCATGATTTTCTCATCGAACATCTCTCGCAAAAGATACTCCAACTTCTCGAAGTCGCTGTCGCTGTCGATCCTTCCTCCGTAGCCGACCTTTTCGCAGAGCCCTTGCAACAGTGGCCAGGTAATCTTCAGGGTGTTTGATCCTTCTGTGTACTTGATTAGTTGCATAGCAGTCCGCAGGTCAGAATCAGAAAAGTCATACCATTTGCTCCAACCTGTAGAATGGTTGATACGATTATTCTACATCGGCCAGTTTGAATCGTACTCTCGAGCGTTCAAATGCAATAAAACAGTATGTTTCAGTACTACATCAGAAAATTGAAATTGAATTGCTGAAGTAACCACAAGTCAAATTTTTGGGATCGCCCACCCCCTGAAAAAGTTGTTGAATCGCGTGCCCGGCAGATGAATGAGTACGCCATTAGGTAGGATTTCTTTCGACATTAATCCTTCCTTCAATAACGGTCCCAAGTTGTACGCAAAACATATGTGCTTACGTAGTTTCGTCACATACTACTCACCTTGAGGAATGTACGATCGCCGCTCCTGGATGATCGAATGCAGCATGAACAGTCCAACGTACATTTTAATCGACTTGTAATCCCGCTTCTTGGTCACCGTCCCGGCATGCTGGTCCAGTAGCAGTTTCATCTTGTACTTCAGCCCCTTTGGAGGCTCGTACAGCACCTTGTTGCACTTCTTGACGAACACCTCGTACAGGTTCTTGTCCGTTTCCGATGTCAACCAAAGTTTGAAGTCTTTTACTACCTCCAATGACTTCAACGCTTCATCCAGATGTCGAATCCACTGCGGAACGGTGTGAATGTTCTTGATGCACACCCAGCCTCCTCCGGCAGCAGCTTCCTTAATCAGTTTCATCGCATCCGCTTCGTGACCTTTACTGATGGCTAGTTCCGCATACTTGGACAACCCGATCGTCTGTTTGGCAAACTCCCGAACCTCCTCCGATGGATCAATACCGGACGAGGTAATCAGCAAAAGTGGTTCTTCCGCCGAGGTTTCCTCAGACAGCAGTTTGATTGAAGGTCGTGTCGTGTACAAGGTCTTCAGACCAAGGATGTTCTGAACTGATCGAGTTATCGTACGGATCAGCAAGTCAGGCCTTAATACTTGAGCTACCATAATAGCTTGGAAATCGGTAACTCCAACCGGGATGCTTGTATCGTCGTTTTCTATGTACTTCTGCCAGGTGTTGATGTTGTCCAAGCTTAGCTTCGCATACAATTCGGGATGTTGTTGCTTCATAGCCAAGACCTTCTGAACGCATTCCTGTTTGATCCAGGACGGGATTTGGTGATCCGTGATTTGATCAGCGTTTGTGAAATTGAACACAAACGATTCCCACTCCTTTTTCGGTAATAGCTGAGGGAAGGCTTGCTTGCAAATATTCAATCCAAGGATCATTTGTTCGTCTTTGGGGATGCTTCGACTCAACAGTGAGAATACCCTCCTTACCAAAATCTTATAAAGCTCGTCTACCGTGGAATGCTTCTCGTTGTCGATCACGCTCAGGAAGATAGCGGTAAACTTGGACACGTTAATGCTGTAGAAACGTCTAATGCCCATGTAGAATCGAGAGGCCATACTGCAGAACTCGCGTCTTTGGTTGTAGTGCTCCATGAGCTGATCGCGTATGCTAGCGAACTCAGCTAACGATTGCTCGATCGAGCTAGCACTAGCCTTGATGCTGTTCAAGGTATTCAGAAGAGGTTCATTTTTCAGAATATCACCATGTGACGAGGACAGTTCCTGCAGTAGACGATCCTGTAGATTACGCTTCTCTTTTGTCAGTTTGCCTTCTTCCTCAAGAAGTTCAATTCGTTTCTTCTCTATTTCGGGTTCCTTGGCCAGAACCCATTTGAATTTGAGGACATCCGTCAACCCGGCTACCGTTGTAGTGAACTTGAGGTTCATGAAGTTCGCTTGGAGTTCCGGGCCTAGACTGAGTTTATCATTCTGAGTTAACAAGATG
This sequence comes from Aedes albopictus, assembly GCF_035046485.1. Classification (NCBI taxonomy): domain Eukaryota; kingdom Metazoa; phylum Arthropoda; class Insecta; order Diptera; family Culicidae; genus Aedes; species Aedes albopictus. The sequence goes on along the minus strand of NC_085138.1, from coordinate 369,773,612 downwards.
AGTTTGAAGTCATCGTGCAGGTCGATTAGCTTGTTACCAATCTGAATCATCCGTTTGTTGAAGCGACTATGGATTCGGGTGAAGATAAGTGAAAGTAGTGGGGTCTCGATTGAATTAACATTACGGATTATGAGGATCTTTCCGAATCGGATTGCTAACTCGAGTATGTAACTGAACCGATCAGTGGATTGACTTGTCAGTTCGTATGTTCGGTTCATAAGGTTCAGATAGTTTGTTAGCCACTTTTGTCCCACTTCAGTTGGATCTATCAGCAAAGGTATGGGTGTTGTACCGAAAGGAAGCTGGAGAAATTGGTTGAGTACGACAGCATTTTCTCGATATTGTTGATCGGCAGTAAGACCCATACTTTCCCAAATAATCTTGTCTTGGTTAGTTACAAGATCATCGAGGTCGAATGGTTGACCTTTGACTAGCTCAGATACCCTCTCCAATGTGACTTTTCTATCCTCCAAAGACAGGTCAGAAAGATGCGTGATACAGAAAGCTGTCAAGAAGCTTCGCCTGTCCATGTGATTTATTGTTTCATTCAACTCTTCCAACTCCTTACTCCAGCTGATGTATTCCGAACTTAAACTCTGTACCAAGACTTCCGCAGCATGCAATGTCTGCTTGGCATCGTCTAGCTTGATCTCCAGCATAGCTGCTTCCTGGGTATACACGTTCAGTTGCTCCGATAGCTCCTTCACCTTGTCATTCACGTTATCCAGTCCGCTAGACAAGGACTTCATCTCCCGCTCGGCTTTCTCCAAATTTTCCTTCAATTCATTCTGCTCTCGCTCTAGCGGTTTTATGCTCTGGATTACCTTCGAGTACTTGACGTTGGCAATAACCCAAGCCGCTAAAGGAGCTGCCGCAGCCGAAGCTCGCTTGGCATTCTTCTGGTCGTACGATTCCGACTTCGCCTGCAGTAGCTTCTCCACTGATTGGCAATTCTCTGGACTGATCCTCACCGGATCTAACGAACGGATGTCCTCTTTGACGCCCCGTTTAGCCAAAAATGTCTTCATACTGTTCCATGAGGTATCCCGTATGCCCATCAAACGCAACACGCCCTCCAAGATATCCCGCACCGTTTCCGGAGGAGCTCGTAACGATCGAATCTCCGACAAGGCTTCAGTTTTTATTTGACCAACAGCGGCACTGGCCTCCCGTAGTATTGGTTCGACTTGACTTAGCTCCTCTTCTATCACCTTCTTTCGCTCCATTAGCTTAACGCTACTTTCCCGAGTCTTCCGTTGCAACTCTAACAATTCAGTTTTCTGATCATTGGCTCCTCGCATTGTTGAAGATATCATTTCCAACGAAGTGTTCGCCAGTTTGCGCTTCTCTGCCAAGGCAATCTGCTTCTCCTGGGCTTCTAGTTTGAGCTTCTCTACCACTTTGTGAGTTTCCGACAGTTTATCGACCCCGATCTGTATCTTGAACTTGTAGCGTTCCTTGTCGGATTTTTCAATCTCGTACACATGTCGGTATGTTCTAACGAGCTGTATTCTGCGCTTCGGAGATCGTGACCATTGACACATGTTGCTGTCGAGCAAATCGTTGAAGAATACGGGTACGGGGATCTGTTGCGAATCTAAACCGTTCTTGCTGATTTCTCCAAGATATCGAGCAAGACTGTCCACGGGGGTTATCTTATCATCCAAGATCCAAATCATTTCCGATTTTTGGTACAACGCAGAATAGTTGTCGAAGAGCTCTCGAAGCTTCGGCGAGGAATATTCCAGGAGGATCACCAAATGAAAGTTATTTCTCAGACGTTGCAAGAAGTAAGCCGATAGGGACAGCTGGAACGACTCCAGCGCTGCTTGGGCTTTCAATGGGTTGGCCAAGTTTTCCAAGTCGTCCCCGAAAAAGTCCGATAGATCTGCTCCTTCGAGAATGGCTTCGCAAGTTTTCATGATATCTTCCAAATAGTCAATAACCGCATGGTCGATGTAGAATGCTACTGGTTCGTTCTCGATGGCGCAGTTCTGCATGACGATTTTTATATCGTTGTTGAAGTCGTGGATAGTGTAGTTTTTGGACGTTTGTGGAAAAGCAACTTTTATGTTTAGCATGCTGGATGCTACGTACAAAGCTTCCAGACGGCAGGAGCCAGTTCTTCCACAGAGTACCAGATTTGCTTGGGGCCTCGAAAGGACACGAACCATTGCGGCAACTGCTTCTAGGAAGGCTTCCGATATCGGAATGTCTACCTGTATTACCTCCGAGTCTAGAAATGAAGACAAAATTACAATGAATGCTTGAAACTGAATCCTTCTGATACTTACTGCATAACGAGATAACCTGGTTGACGGTCTCGTACAAAAACTGCCTCTCCACTAGGTGTAGTTCAGCAATATTTTGACCTTCCTTAGGAACGAATACGCTCTTGTTATCCATATCCACTAACATCCGGAAGTTATTCCGCAAAATCTCGTCAAACGATTGCCGATCGTCATCTGTAACGAGGCGATCGCAGAATATGCGATCACATTCGTATCTTACTGCTTGGCTGAAGTATTCCTCGGGATAATACAGCACTCCACTGATCCAACGTTCGATCATCTTCGGAGTGAATCGATAGTGCACCGTTTCGCCTCGATTGAAGTGAGCTTGAATTTTGAAATACATATTCATGATCGCCCGTGCCAAGTCGTTGAGTTTCAGTTTGATCGATCCCTTGCCCAGCTGATTGTAGATCGGCAGGATCATGCTCTTTACGATACTCTCCATATCCGAATTGTTCGGATAGCCAATTTGCACTAGATGACAGATGGATAGGAATCTCGAAGATATCTGAGCTTTGGTTAGGTTGGAGATGGACGCACATATTTGAATTCCGCTGACGCTGATCCATTCAAGTGAATCTGAGTAAAACCCGTTGCGGTTGATGAGCTGCAGGAGTAGTTCAACTACTTCACACGTACCCCAGGAATCAATGGAGCAAAGATCAATATTCTTAAAGTATAAAATTATCCGTGAAAACTTGGGTCGGTATTCTTTGCCCTTGACAGTGGTGATGACCAGCGAGTTCTGCTTGAGAGTATTCAGAATACTAGAGGTTGTTAGTTGAGCACTACAGTTGACAATTACTAACTGATATCCGTTGAACTCGCTGACTATGGTTTGCAGAAGGAGACTCTTCCCATTTCCGCTAGGACCAACGAGTAATGCCACTTGCCGTTCCTTCGATTGTAGAACACACTTCAGAAGCTCGCCGCTGAGCTTCATCAAAGGAGTCTTCACCAAAACGTTGGTATAAACATTCTCGCTAATATACGATCCGGTAATCTCATCCGTACTGTACAGCTCGATCATATCTCGGAATGAATTGTAGTAGTGGTATTCTGCCACAGATCCATCAGTTATCGTTACGTCTGCCCACGAGAATATCTGGTTTGAAAGTTTGTTCTTATCATCCTGGCTAAGCACGCCACATAATCCACTCAGAAGATTAACACAGAATTGTTCGGTTGACTTCACATTATCGATCGCCACTAGTCCAGCCTCGGCCAAACTGATCATTGAGTATCCCGGTGGACGTTTCTTCTGCTCGTCGATCCAATCAACTGCGCGATAGAAGTGTTGATCCAAAAACGACTTCAGATCATCGCCTTCAGCATGCTTCGCTAACCAAGCGTTAACGATCAACTGGTACGGGAGGTCCTCCGCGTTCAAATTGATGATCCCCATTCTGGAGATCGTTGCTGGCGATGCCGTTGACAGGTCATGAGTTTCGAACAGGAAATTAACATTGCTTCCAAACTGAATTCTCCATCCGGATGGCAACGTGAGCAGTCGGTTGTCGTCCAAAACGGAGTTCAACGCTTCGATCCACTCCGGATCGATGTCTCCATCGCAGATAATCCAGGATATGACAGACCGCGGCTCAGCGTTGACTGCCACGGCTGTTGACGTCAAAACACCATCGGTCCACTGACGAGTATCCGGGTCGAGTTTCCCAAGCAGCTGAACTCGACTCATCGACTTTGGAGAGATAATGTGCGTCCTTATTGTTCTGCCTTGCGCAAGAAGTGCTTCTTTCAAAATTGAAATTACCGTGGATTTCCCGGATCGAGGAGCCCCAATGACCACCACTCCCATCCGTTTCTGTAGTTGCGCCGCCAGTTCGAGACATTTCTCTACTTGCCGATTGTTCGACTGGAACCCGAGGATGGAGAACGCCTCCAAGATCTTCGATCTCAGGTCTTCATTTTGACTGTCAGCCAGCTGAATGTTTGGGAAAACGTTCGACAGTACAATGTCGAACCGTTTGCAGTCCGAAAGGGTAAGCCGGGACATTGTGTTAGAGCGGATCACGTTGACTGCCAAGCCAGCTTCCTGATCGTACGATAGATCATCTCCGGAAACTTTAAGTGCAGATCCGCAAGCCGAAAGGATCGATTTCAGTTCGCGAAGACCCCAATCGTAGTGACGTTGTTTGGAGAGCATCTTCTTCGAAAGTTCGAACAGTTCCACGATTTGACCACCGATGCGATCTGCGTTCTTGAAACCTTCTACGAAAAGCGTTACTCGAGCGATTTGCTGTGGTCTTGGGGCTTGCATGGCGATTGGACGGAATAAGGCCTGCAGGTTCAGTGGTAACTGTTGACGTCCACCGTATTCTTCTCCAGCGGGGTTCAGCGTCACGAATACGCAACAGTGGTGATTTAACGGAACGGTTTCGTTGTTCAGCTGCACCTCCTGTTGCTTATCTTTGAGGGCAACCTGAAGCGGTTGAATCAACATGGATATTGCTGATAAGGTCGCTTCCTGTAGTCGGTTGAATTCGTCGAAACAACCCCAGGCTCCACATCGGGCAAGTCCAGAGAGAATCAGTGCCATAGCGGCCGTGTCAATATTTTCGTCGCAGTTGAACACCAGTACCAGTCTACCGAGCATTGCGCCCAGTGATTTGACGCACTCGGTCTTACCGGTTCCCGCAGGTCCGAAGGGGTTCCCACCCAGGCCCAGTTGCATCGCTTGGGTCAGGGTGAGGTAACAGTTGTGAGCAAGGGAAGTGTAGACCAGTTTGTTATAGTTTCCGAGGAATTCGTATGAGTACTCGAACTCCGCGTAGACCATTTTGACGAGGACAGATCCGTTGCGATCTTGATAGAACTTGAGCTGCTGTAGCCAATACCAATCTTGAAGATTCGTTACGTTATGGTTGCTCAAATAGTCTACAGTCGTGGACTGGTAAACGAGGTCGATCAGCAACGAGCGTAGTTTGATTTGCGTCAGCAAATCCGTATTTTGATGAAGAATCGTTGAAAACTTATTGATGTCGTTTTGAATTTGACGCTTGAGGTCGTTGAGCTGCATGCCGGAGATGGCTTTCTCTGCTCGTCGGGTGAAATTAATTGAGTTGACTAAGCAGATCACTTGCATAGGGAATTCGCGTATGACGCCTTCGTCGATCGCATCTACCTGAAGACATTGCTTGATCAAGTGCTTCAGGGTCGACTTGATCTCCACGACCAAGGTGTTCAACCATTCTTCAACAATTGGAGTGATCGTTATGGGGCTCGTCAACTGCAATTTGTCTCCTTCTTCACTACAGAAACCAAGAATCCGCAAGCTTTGCTCTTCAATAACTAGTTTGTAGATTCCGGGAAATAGCTTGCGTATGTGCTTCTGAATAATGGCTTCTTTCGATGATTGACCAAGAATTTCCAGTAGATCATCATCCGATAGAAAGTAGAACCTGGAAAAGGCATTGCGTTTTGATGTAATATACGAGCTTAGCGCATTCTGACAGCGAGATATTTGGTTCTGTAGGGTTTCGATAATAGAGACCACGTTGTTGATCTTGTTAACCGATACAACCCTGGGATCATCTGCGATCTCCTTCATTATGTATCGGAAGTTCTTGTCGATGCTCTTGAACACTGCTTCCTCTCTTTTCAACGTACCAACACCAAATATCGGTTCCAGATAGATCCACTTTTTCTGGATCTGATTCAGATGTGTTATAATGTAGTCTAGGTTGTTGAGCTTCTCTTCCCAAATATCAGCTTGATCAGAAAACGATTCAAACGAGGCTGAATTTTTGGCCGACTGAAGTAGAAATTGGTTGTCGCCTATCTTGTTCAACGTTTCCGTGTAGTCCTTGATCAGTGAGACCGTCGACCCCTTAGAATCGGTGTGTTGAACCAACTTCAACATAGCCGTAGCACTCCACTGTTCAAGTTCAACAATCGCCTGTCGAATGACGTGTTCAGAGGCTGCCTGGCGTACTATGGATTGAATTTCGGTAGCCTGCTGAAGGAGGTTGTCCGCAACGGCGAGGACATCTCCAAGACAGAGATCATGTTGGGTTTTGGAGTCAATTTTCAATATTTGGCAAATCTTGGCCCAATGCTTCTCGATGAGGGCGTCCGACTGCAGGGCGTTGAGCTGTGGTTGAATAGTTTTGTATCGTTCGATCGTAGACAAGATGCGTGAACTGGCTACGTTCGGTGCTTGATCAAGTGGTTTCTCCCATTTGGCTAGGAATTCAGTTAGAATGTGTGGTCTTCGCCTGTAGATGGTCCATTCTTCGCTTGCGATGGTTTCATAGTCATTCAGGAAATTGTTAAATGCCTCCCAGTTTTTACCTTGTTCTATGATTTCGGATTCAAGCTTTGCAAATATAGAGTCAAAGTCCTCAGGGACTGTGATGTTGAATTTTTCCGTTTGTTTCCTGTGAAAAGTAAGGTTTTTGTGCGCTTTTGGTTCACCTCTATGTTGCAATATATACTTACTGGAGAGTCTCTCTTTTAGCGATGATGCCTTTCCATTGGCCTTGACGTTCGCGGAATAGACTCATATCCGCATTGTCGTTCGTCTACAAAACATAAACGTAAGGCCTATGAATTCACATAACTGAAGCCTAGACATACCTCTAGATCCCGTATCGTAGACTCCCATCGAATGGAGAACTTCTCTGCTTCGTCGTTCAGCTCGTTGATCTGCCGCAAGATATTCTCTTTTATGATATCCAACCGACCTTGCAGCAATGTTTGATGGTTCTCAATCAGCGGTTGCAACTGGTTCCACTGCGTCAGGATACCGCTCAAAGCGGATACGCGCTCCTTACACCAGCCCGCTAGACATCCGTCCTTGCCTTGTAGAGACTTGATCATTTCGGTCATCTTCGGCAGATCACTCACAATCTTCTCGTACTTCGCACTCGACTCGGATATTCCTAGTTCGTCTTGGGGAATGTTTTGCAGCACTTGGAACGAATAGGCTAGATATTCTTGTAGTACGGAGATGTTGTCCAGGATAGAAGTTCTCAAGCTGTTTGCCAGTGCTTCCCAGTATCGTCGACTGATGGCGTCAATGTCCGAGCAGAGCGGAGCATAGTTAACGATCAGACAATCGATTTCCTTTTCGGATGTTTGAATGCGGGCTATCTGCTGGCTGAACTTCTTGCAGGCACGGAAATTGTTGTCCCAGTGTTGCCAGTTCGTGCAGTGAACTGTGCATAGTTGTTCCAGATCAGTCATTCCCAGTGACACCCATGGGAGCCAGCTGTCCCGGAATTCGATCAACTCTCGGAACACAATATCTGCCTTCTCGTACAGCACGGAGAAGTGCTGTGCGTTCCTTTCGATCATCACCTTGAAAATGTTGGGGCTTTGTTCTGAGAGGCCTTTGAAACTGAGTGGTTTCTCGATGAACCGGCGTAATTGGGAGTAGTACTTGGATTTGATCTCTTCCAGCGTGGGACGAAACTGTATCTGCTGTTGTCGGAATACCAGATCCACGTGAATGTCTGGTAGTTTCTGGTGTACGTCCAGTAACCCTGCAACGTACTGGTACTCTAGAACCTTGTACAATTGATGATCCCAGTGTAGTTTGAAAGGGTTCAAGTTCGTGTAACCTTGTCGTTCCAGATTGAAAATGATCTCGCGGAGATTTCGCATTTCATCCTTCCATATGTTACTTTGTCGAATCAGGTCCGTTTCCATAAGCTTGAGAACGGATTTCTTGGCCTGTTCATGGTATCCCGTGAGCTGGTTGTTATCCTTGGACAACCGTTTAACGGCCTCTTGCAAATTGTTGATGTATCGTTCGACTGAGTCTTCATCGTTCCACGATACGGACTCGCTCTTGACCAGGTTTGCGAATTCCATCGCGTTCTTCAACATGATCGGACGCTGACAGGGAATCATCCTATCACCGATCGTATTGTGAAAGGTGGCGATCTGTTGTAGTCTACGAGCATACGATATGAATTTCATCGAGTGGGATATGCTTTTCTGAATCTCGGGGTTGAGCTTCAGCCCTAGATTCTGAAGATGTCGAGCTTCGTCACAGAATGTCACGATCTTAGGGCCGAAGGTGACCTTCATCAGTTGTCGCTCGGTTTTGTCGAAGATCACTACCGGTTGATTCTCGCGAAGGCTGTAAGCACGATTAGACAATATTTCACTGAATCCTATAACCTAAGTCTAAACCTACCTCAACTCCCCTTCGCGGATCGCACTCATCGAGTTCTCGGTCCAACTTTCAAAGTTCGTCCGGATCATCGCCTGAATTTCTTCTCTGAAATTGGAAATTTTCTTGTACGTCCCATCGAACCCCTCCCGATCCGTCAGAACTTTTGCTGCAACGGTTTCCAGTTGTCCGATTTGCTGTTCAACCACCCGGTACCAACGCGTCTCGGAAACAATCGGCGTAACTTCATCTTCGGTGTAGTTGGCAGCCGTTAGCATTTCGCGCAGTTCACGTATGATCATCGGTACGCTTTGGAATAGTTGTTCACGTTCAACCGTCAGTGCCTTCATTACGTACGGGCGATTGAAGATATCTTTGTATCGGTTGAACACGTGGATCGCCTGCCGTGGGTTACCGGCGCTTTCGTAGATCTTCTGCTTCAGGATGGTAACGACGTTTTCGTCCACCTTCGCCAGAGAAGATTCCATACGGGACTTGGCCATTTCCCAGCGTTTGTTTCCAAGCGGGGTCAGGTCGTAGATATTGATTTCTGCGAAAGGTTGCGAATTTAAAATTTGACCTGGAAAGCTATCTTACATACCTTTGAAAGGTTCTGCAATATCACTGACGTGGAGAAAGTATTCATCGTTATCGAAGAACAGAGCATACAGCAAGTCCTTGGAGTTCTTGATTTCCAGTATCTGGTAGATGTTAAAGTTTCGTGAGCTCAAGTCAAGCATCAAAACCTCCATTTAAATTGAGGTTCGAACCAAGAACTGATACCAACCTCATTGAATCTCGTACGGAACTTGTTCAACTGCTTCGAGCTGTACGGATCCCCAATCCACGCATGAAGTTCGTAATTCGGCCAGAAAAGCCTCGTCAAGCTGTCAAATGTTTGATACCACGACTCCAGCGTTTCCTTAACGTGGTTGATGGCTTCATCCAAGTAGATGGAACCTGCATCCCATACCTCTAGATCAGCAAGATGTTTCGTACACGTGCTAACCACGTGTGATGCTGAAAACAATTTGGAGAACTGTAGTCTACAAAGTATCTAGGGTTCGCTCTTATTGTCATTACAGATCAAATCGAAGATGCTACACATTCGATTTTGTGGATAGTGATTCGGAAGTCGCCATATCTCATCCAGATGCGACTGACACACGTCAATGAATTCGTCCAACTGATGGAGACTAGTTTCCGTACCTTCCCTATAAGAAACATTCGACTGTATTGTCCAAATTTATCTAGATTAGTACAGTGCCATACTTCATATGATCATTGACTTTCTCGAGGATCGCCGCGAACGACTTGGCCGCTTCGCGATCGGCCTTCGTTGGTAGGGTACGGGTCTTTTGCTGCCAAAAATTGATCTCATCCTGGATGGATAGAATACCGGATTCGGTCAACCCAAGCGATAGACCTAGATTGGAGTGTAGATTCTGAAGGATCGTTTTCACCTCGGTCGAGTATTCAGATTTCTTCAGGATATACGGCGAAAATACCCGCTGCAGCGAGTTGTAGATGGACTTGGCCAAACCGCCCTCCAGGGTAAGCATACCGATTTTCGGCTGTGCATTTTGACTGCTGTGATAGTCCAGGTTTGGGATTTTGTAGAACAGCAGGCTGTAGTGTTCGTCAACTGGGACGGCGTTCTGGAACAGGACTTCGCCGTCGATGGACACGGCCGCCAGGATTGTGACATCATCGTTGTCCAGGAAGTCTTTGATGACCTCCTCATTCTCCGCGGTGGTGGCGTTGAAGAATTCAACTGTGCAATAGGAGATTCATTGATTTGGATGGAAACTCCATGCTAACCTGGTGAAATACGTGCTTACCTGCTGTATCGTGTATAAACTTGTGCCTATTTGCCATTTTTAGTATGTTAAAAATTAAAATTTCTCACATTTTACGCAAGTAACTTCAATCCATCTAGTAGGCGGTTGAAAATTTTCTGTTATGGATGTTTGGTTTCCATGGATACGGTAGCCGGGAAACCACAGGCGGTCTAGTTGCCATGCCGGGTGAAGCCGGTTGTTTGTAAACAGGCCCGGGCACGTGTGCCGGTATGCAACAGGTATGGAAACAAACCTGTTGCTTCTTAGCAACGGCGTGGGGAACCACGTGGTCGTATTTGAGGGAGTTTGCGCATTCATAGGAGTAAGCATAACACTTGTTGACGTTAGAACATATTTTTATTATCGAAAATAAATCAACAATTCAACAAATACCTTTACTGTATGTACACAAAGATAGAATTATTCAACAGGTAAACAATTGTTTAGATAAGAACGCTGCTACTAACAGGAATGTCGTTACTATGGATGATACTTGGATTGTTGAGGAGCCACCTGTAATAGAAAGAACATTTTAGTAATACCTAATCTTCTTCTGGTGACATGATTATTGGTTTTTGAATGTTTTGGTATATACTTTAGGATTATAACTAATTCTATTTTTCACCTTTTTTGTTTACATACATTTTACTATTTAATAGAGTGTCAGTGTGCGGTAGTTCGGCAGCAGCAAAGTTTCGCGCGCTCGCTTTGCTAGATTTTTGCGATTTGTTTTTCTTCTCTGCGGGGCACCGACGACGGGACGCCAAGCAGTCAGTAGTGTGCGGTAGTTCGGCAGCAGCAAAGCTTCGCGCGCTCGCTTTGCTAGATTTTTGCGATTTGTTTTTCTTCTCTGCGGGGCACCGACGACGGGACGCCAAGCAGTCAGTAGTGTGCGGTAGTTCGGCAGCAGCAAAGCTTCGCGCGCTCGCTTTGCTAGATTTTTGCGATTTGTTTTTCTTCTCTGCGGGGCACCGACGACGGGACGCCAAGCAGTCAGTAGTGTCAGTGTGCGGTAGTTCGGCAGCAGCAAAGTTTCGCGCGCTCGCTTTGCTAGATTTTTGCGATTTGTTTTTCTTCTCTGCGGGGCACCGACGACGGGACGCCAAGCAGTCAGTAGTGTGCGGTAGTTCGGCAGCAGCAAAGCTTCGCGCGCTCGCTTTGCTAGATTTTTGCGATTTGTTTTTCTTCTCTGCGGGGCACCGACGACGGGACGCCAAGCAGTCAGTAGTGTCAGTGTGCGGTAGTTCGGCAGCAGCAAAGCTTCGCGCGCTCGCTTTGCTAGATTTTTGCGATTTGTTTTTTTTTCTCTTCTCTCTGCGGGGCTCCGACGACGGGACGAGTGTGCGCGCGCCGTGGTTGAGTCGGTTCCGAATTTTTCGCTTCCCTTCGGCGCTAGTTTCCAATACACTTTTAGTTGATAATAAATATTTTCTTTCATTTTTTGCATTTACACAAAAGAGTGAAAAATGTTAGTTCGGGTTCGCCGGTCGAGAAAAAATCCGGGTGCCGACAAGTGAGTCGCGTTCAGTGTATTTCTGTGTGGAATAGACTAAAGGTTTCTGCTCCCTAGTGGAGTGGAGACGCGCGATAGAATTTTCTTTTTGGCTAGTTCTTGCGTCGAAAAGTGGTCGGTTGTTAACGGCGGTTTGTGTATATTGATCCATTGTCAAATCATATCACCAACCATAGGTGACTCCCGGACTGACAATGTACCTTACCCTACTAACAAAAAATTCCTTCCTGAGACAAACGTGGAGATGCAGCGATTCGCGGTCTTTTTAACAACGTTTGTCTTACTAACATTCCCTTCCATCCTCGATGACCGTAAGGACGTGGCCGGCGCCGTTATTGACCTTATTAAAGTTGAGAGCTCTCGACCTGTGTACATTGAGAATAGTAAGCTAGTCCCAAGCCCTATTCATTGGTTCCTTGTGCAATTTCGATTGCTCTGGTCAATCACGGAGTAGCAACTACGAATTGTGCGGTCATCTATGCTCATGCTCATGCTCATGCTCACATACATTTTACTATTTAATATAAGTACATATGTTTTTTTTTTTAAATTTAATCCTTGACATTTACAAGCTTTGGATTGAAAGTTCTTGGTAAACCGGAACAAATTATACTATTTAACAATTTAGGGATGATTTCCAGAATTTTCCCAAACCTAACGGAGTTATAAGGTAATGATAGTCAAACTCAAGCCAATAGTCAATATTGACTGAAGTCTCAAAATAGCTAGTGCTCTTTTATCGATCCAGAATTTCAAGCCAAAGATTTTCCTCGACGTTCCTCGAGAGTTTTTTTTTACCTCCAAGCATGTTTCTGAGATTCCTAAAGGTAATCTCGTAGGATTTTCGCTTTCTTTGATATGTTTCTCAAAGATTTTCTTCTACGGGACGCTCATGATTTGGTATTTTTTTCGCTCATCAATAATTCTCAATTTTTGTTATGGGTTTTAAAAGTAAGTTGAAGATGATGACGATTCATTACGTTAATTGAAAATTGATGAAAGGTCAAATGGGACTGATATGCGGGTAAGGGCAGTATACGTCCAAGTAATTTCTCAGATTTCTGTTAGAAAATCCATTGATCTTCTTGAGGAGTTTGTTCTAGGGTTTAAGCAGAAGATCCCTTTTGAAAACGCTACAGAAGATCTTCCGAAAAATCCAGTATAAAATTCTCTATTGATGTTCCAGCAGTTACTTTGTGATTTCTGTGAGGAAGTTATTATTATTAACTCTTTATTATGGGGAAATTCAGCCCAAAACTGGTTCATCCCCGTATATTAGAAGTTCCACCAAAACTTTCTTTATGACTTTCTTGAAAAAATCCTCCAAGAATTCCTATACGGTTTTCTTTAGGGGTATCTTTTCGGATACCTCTAGGAAACCCTATGGGATACTCCTTCATGTAATCTATTGAAATTCCAGAACTATGTTTGGGTTTTCTCTAGGGGCTTCTTTTGGGATTTCTCCAATAATGTTGCTAAGATTCCTCTACGCTAACTCGAACGATTCCGCTTGGTTAACTCTTGAAATTCGATGAATAGTTTTTGTTTGGAAACGTGAAAAAGTTCCTTACCCCTGGATTCCTCTTTTCCTTGTGGAGTTTCTCTGGAATTAAAATCAGATGTCCCTTTCTAAACTCCTTTTGATGTTTCTGGGATTCCTTTAGGAATACTTTGTTTACTTCAGGAGTTCCAGCTGAGAATCATTCAATGTTCCCTCTTCAAGAGTTTATCCGGTATCTTTTCCAGCATTCCTGATTCCCCTAAAATTCTTCCAGAAATCGCGCTGAGATTTTCCCAGAAGTTTCTTGTGAGGTTCTTTAGAAGATCTTCTTAAGGAATCATAAGCCAAAGCTTTTTTGAGATTCCATCAGAAGCTTCTTCTGAAATTCGTCCAGAAATTTTCCACTAGTTTCATCTGAAATTCATACAGGCGTTCTTTTTGAAATTTCTATAGGAGTTCCTTTTAGAATCATTTAAGACTGGGTTTTCTTCAAGAGTGTTTGGTGTATTGTCTCCTGCTCATAGTTTTCCCTTCTTGGCGTAACGTCCTAACTTGTGCTAAGCTTTCTCTCAGCTTAGTGTTCTATAAGCACTTTTTGCGGTACAAATTTTCAGATGTTTCGTTGGTTTGTCATGAAAAAAATGTTGATGGAAATCGAAAATAAATTTTCTAGAACTCTGAGAATCTCTGACCTCGTTGTCGTGAATATTTTCACGGAAAAACTGGTCAAATTTTTGAAAATTTTGACGAACATTTAAGAGGAAATTGAAAATACAGAAAACTCGTCTGACTAAACTACAAAAAGAACAATATTGTATGTTTATTCAATAATTGCTGCTCTTTCATTAGTTATTCCAAAGAGTATTTTGCCCGTTTCTGTAGGATAAATGCTAAAATTTCTATCTCAGAGAAAAACTATAAAGGAAAAAGAAAATGATGGTGGGGTGATTCACCTATTGTTGAACACAACCCAAATGTTGAGCAGTTTCCGAATATCGTACTACAAATAAATCTTAAGTAATTCAAAGGTGTTCCAGAAGGCTTTAGGCATTTCTGACTGACATTTCAGGGGGATTCCTGGAGCGTTCGAGCAGGGCCCACGGGGATTTAGAGGTTTAAAGGGTAATGCGGTTTCAGGGGCGTTCCAGGGGTATTGCAGGAGGTTTCTATAGGTCCCAGGGGCACACCATCAGAGATATTCCAAGGGGTTTCAGGCGCATGCCAGGAGCAGGGATGGGAAATGTCATAATAAGGTCATTTCGTTATCTGCTAATTCCACTGCACTTTAGTTGGAAATGTTAATCGGTGACATCATTTATTATCCTTAACTAATCAGCGTTATGGACTGGTGATGCGTACGAACAAAAAGTTACACCAAAAGCGATGTAAATAAAAAAACTCATAACTATTATTTCATGAAATTCCTCGACATGTTCTATCCCTGCATGGGAGTTTCATGGGTGTTCCATAGGGTTTTATGGGCGTTCCACGGGCTTTCAGATGGTTTTAAAGGCACTGCAGAGGTGTTGTAGGGGTGTTCCAGAGGATTTCATAAGTGTTCAAAGCGTTTCAGGGGCGTTCCATGATGTTTCGTGGACGTTCCATGAGGTTTCACAAGGTTTTAAAGGCGTTCCCGAAATGTCCTATGGGACTTCAAGGGGTTTCAGGAGCATTCTAGGAATATCCTGAGAGTTTCAGGGGCTTTCAGTGGACTTAATCGCGTTCCATAGGGTTCAGTGATATTCTAGCCGCTTTTCAGGAGCGTTCTAGGAGTTGTCAAGGGGTTTCCGGGGCGTTGGAGGGAGTTTCTGGCGTGTTCAAAAGAGATTCAGAGGTTTCAGGGGCGTTCCAGGGAATTAAACGGCGTTCCATGGGGTTTCAGGGACGTTCCAGAGTGTTCCAGCAGGGATTTTAAGAAGCGTTTCGACGGTTTTCAAGCGGTTTTAGGGGCGTTCCAGGGAGTTTCAGGGGTGTGTCAGAGAGTTTCAGGGGGTTCCTTGGTCGTCCAGGAAGTACCAAGGGGTTTCAGATAATTTCGGAGGCGTTCCATGGAATGCCAGGGAGTTTCAGGGGTGTTTCAGTGGCTTTCAGGCGTTTTCAGGAGGGTTTCAGGTAATTTTAAGGGGTTTCATGGGTGTTGCAGAGAGTGCAGGAGGTTTCAGGGGGTGTTGCAGGGAGGTTCCAAGAGTTTTTAGAAACGTTCCAGGGTGTTACTGTGGGTTCCAGGGGGTTTCAGGAGCGTTCCATGAGTTTTAAAGAGGTTTCAGGGATGTTCCAGGAAAGTTCGGAGGTTCTAGGTGGCTTCAGAGGGTCCCATGGGCGTTCCAGGGGTGTTTCAGGCGTGTTCCTTGGAGCTCCGGGACGTTTCAAGATGTTCTAGTCTAGCAGGTTTCAGGGGTTTCCATGAGCGTACCAAGATATTTCATTGGGTTTCTGAGGCGTTCCAGGGAATTTTAGGAGGTCCCTAGGGCGTTCCAGCGTTTAAGGGGGGTTCAGAAGCTTTCCAGCCGTTTCATGGGGTTTCAAGAGCGCTCCATGGGATGTGCAGGGGATGGCCAAAATGTTTGGGATAGGCAACTTTTTTTATCTCACAAAAAAATTCAACATGGTATAACTTTTCATAGAGTGCATCAAAAAATCTCAAATTTTGACTGTTTATCAACCTGTTATATGTGCATCACTGGTACAAATTTGGGCTCGATTGATTAATCTTTCGCAAAGTTAGAACCGTTCGGGTAAAGCACTATTTTTTAAACAACTCATTATTGAGCTGTCATATCTCGGAAACCAGTGAACCGAATTGAATGAATTTTTTAACGTTAATCATATATTTTCTGAAAACTTTTCAAAATGTCTATTTTTTGTATTTTTTACGTAAGTTGAAGAATCTGAAATACTAATCAACTTGGTTGATTTCCGAGTATTGTATAGTGCTATAAGTTGTTTTATGCAATTCAGTTTCATAATTTCTATTTTAAATAACTCATTTCGGTATCATAGTGACCAACTTTTCCATACTGGTTCATTATGCAACTGAAATGTGTTGCATAATGAAAAATATTTGCATAATGTTCATTATGTACCGTAGATGGGCTGCATCGAGCCCGAAACCGGTCGGCATTAAGGTATTTTTTTAAATTATTTTGACGATTGTAAGAATCATAAGTGTCGTGTCTTATCTCACGTCGCGTTTCGTGATTGTCGTGTTTGTTCTTACGTTAGCACTAAGTACACAAATTGAAAGTAGGCACCAACGTTTAAAAACGCGTAATTTCCTTTAGTAACGTCAGCTCTATTTAAAGCTTTCCCAACTACCCCTGAGCAGACTAAATGTTTCTCTTACCAAAGGATTTCGTGAGAGTGATAATGCCCTGCAAAACTGTGCAATTACGCCTTTTTGAAATATATTCTTTTCCATGTACTTCTTTGGAATTTTCTTCAATATTACCTCCAGAGACACCGTTAGAAATTCCTTAACCTTTCAGGACGCACGCCATCAAGCAGCTGAAACTGCACCGCGCTCGCGCTGGATACGACGAGCGAGGTTTTTTGGTAGTGTTGTACTTTTTACAACGGCGCGCGTCCTGAAGGGTTATGGGTTTTTCTCAGGATTTATCTAAAATTTTCCGCAATTTACAGAAAGAAGATTCTCGCAGGAAATCCTAGATGAATGATTCCACCAGTAATTCCTCCAATGATTCCTTCAGAATGCATTTCTGTTCATCTATTACCTTGAAAATTTCCCCAAGGATTTCTCCAGAGATGCTGTTGGGTTGTCCTTCAGGAATTTGAAACTAGTCTACGGGTTTCTTTAGAAATAAGTTCCTTGAAGGATTGCTATAGAAGTTCGTTGATGAATTTCTTAGAATATTTCTGAAGGACTTTTTCCTGGAGTTTTTCTGTGGATTTTTTCCAGGAATGCTTCTAGACATTCATCAATAAATTATTATAGTAGATTTATCATAGATTTCACCATGAATTCCTCCTAACATTTTTCAAAAGATGAAATTCCAGGAGAGGTAGTAGATTATTTTAGAAATTCCTCTTGGGTCTTCCTTTCTATTCTATTCAGAATGTTTCCCGGAACTTTTTCACAAACTATTGTTGAAATTTCTCCAGAGGTTTCTCCAGGCATTTCTTCGTGTGTCCAGTGATACTTTGAAGCATTTGTTTAGAAACTCATCTTGAAACTCTCAAGAGATTCTTAAGATATTTGTAAAGGAATTCCTGCTAAAATTCCTAAGAAATATTCATGAATAAATTCCTTAAAGAATCTGTGGAGATAAGGAGTGTATCGGAAATTAACTATAAACATTCAGGATGCTCTATCTCGAAGCATGTTTGGTCTTATCGTTTCAGTTCTTCTATCAAATCTTCACAATACAGTCAAGTTTAGAACAGCCTGAAAAAAATTGTAAAATGTTTAGCATTATTGATAATATTGTAGAATGAATACATCTCACAGATTAAAGTTTTGGACAAATTGTTGTTTTTTAAAGATTTTTCAGCGTTTCAATAACCTGTAGCGAATAAAACTTGTACGGCGAAAAATCCAAAAAATATTAATTATTGTTAGCAGTTATGTACACATAACATATCACCGAACACCAACTTAAAAAAAAATATTTATGGTCGAAAAACCCTCAACATTTAAAAAATGACCTATCCTAAAAACAGTAATTTTTTGTCGAACTTTGACAGTCTGTTTTAAATATCTTCAAAGGTTATACAATTCCGTTCTCTACTAAAGCTACCTCGTCGTTAAGTTTAAAAACATTTCCAATTAAAAAAAAATTGAATCATCAATTTGATGTATTTTTTATTTGCGTAATCGTGCTTTGAATGAGCATCAAAAAAAAGGGTCCCTGAAAAATGACCTTTTTTCATTTTTAAGAATTGCGCTAAAATGGAATCGAATTTTTTCTTGAAAATTTTTTTTTACCTATATTATCAGCAATCTGGGAAAGAATATATTTGTGCTAATATATTTTAAAAAATCAAAAAAAATTTCATTTTTTCCGCAATTTCAAATTTTTAAGAGGTGTCCAAAATTCCAAGATCATGCGTTTAAACTTTGAGATTGATGACCATGTAAAATAATTATTTTTACAAAAGCAAAAGTGCCATTCCTTTTTCTGAGGATTTATATAGCACCTCCAAAAATAAAATTATTTATAACTTGAATAAATTATTTTTTAGGATGTTTTGAACATATATAGTTAATTTCCGATACAGTCCTTATTGTCAGAGTTATTCTTGGAAGAAATATCGGAGAAATTTTTGGGCAAATACATGAAGGAAAATTTATTTATTTTATTTTATTGATGCACAAGGGGGTCATGGGGCCAAGTCTCCAATGCAAGTCCAAGAACTCACATCGTCCATAATACACCGTGGAATTTGGGAGTAGTCATTGCAACCTCTTTTGCCATGCGGCTTTTAAATTTTGCGTGGCCTTAAGGATGAGGAAATGTGTGAGATTGATTTTGCGTATTAAGCTGTGAAAGAATGTGTTGTTAATTAAATGGTCAACGATATTTACCTTTGCGCATTTTCACACAATATGAACAAGTTTGACGATATGATGCTTGATATTCAGTGAACCGTTTAAGCTACAGGGGATAGACAAAATGATCGGGACAGGCAAAATTTTCACTTTTCAAAAAGTGTTCAACTACCTGTAACTTTTCGAAAAGTGCATCAAATATTCTCAAATTTTTACTGTAAGTTCATCAACTAGTTGTGTATCAGTGGTCCAAGTTTAGAAAAGATCGGACCATTCTTCACGAAGTTATAAAGATCCTTGAAAAAGGTTAAATTATCCGATAGCCAACTTTGAGCTGTTATATCTCCGGATTCAATGAACCGAATGCAATGAAATTTTGATCCTTTATGACTTATATAATGAGCAATGAAAAACCATTGACTTAACTTAATATTCTTAACACGGAAGAAAATTATAACGATTAGATTTTTTTTTTAATAAAACACCAAGTAATCCAAAACATCAACATCGTTTCGAAATTCAAGATGCAAATTATAGTTCATTTAATTTCCCTCTAATTGACTTATATATAAATGTGTTTTGAAGTAAAGTAACAACATTGCCACCAAAAAATTTAAAAAGTAATAGAATGCATATTAAAAATAGACCAATTTACTGAAAAATCATGAAAAAATAAGATCGTTATAATTTTGTCTCTTGTTAAAAATTTCAAGTTAAGTCAAATGTTTTCCAGAGTTCATTATATAAGTCATGAATGGTCAAAATTTTATTTCAATCGGTTCATTGAATCCGGAGATATAACAGTTCAAAGTTGGCTATCGAATAATTTTACCTTTTTCAAGAATCTTTATAACTTCGTGAAGAATGGCCCGATCTTTTCCAAATGTGAACCACTGATACACAACTAGTTGATGAACTCACACTAAAAATTTGGGAATATTTGATGCACTTTTCGAAAAGTTACAGCTATTTGAACATTTTTTGAAAAGTATAATTTTTGCCTGTCCCGATCATTTTGTCTATCCCCTGTAGTTCTTCTTGTGATTCTTGTATCTTCAATATTGAAAGCTTGGTTTATAATTTAAAAAAAAAATAGAATGACTAATTGCGTATCAACTTCCTTCCTGCAAATAGATAAAAAAACAACAACAAAGGACCATGACGCTTCTTCGTTTGGTCACGAAAAGTATCGGTTCTTGTTGGTACGACAAGTGTGCATCTTTCTCTGTAGAGTAATGATACATTTAAGTCCCGAGACCTGACATGAACCTGTATGAACTCATGCAAGAATTTATGGAGAAATTCCTGCATGTATCTCGGAACTAATAATGCAAAAATCTCTAGAGGAATTCCTAAAAAAAAAGTCAATTCACACCGTCTTCAGCCAGAGGCTGCACAGACTGAACACAACGGGCAACAGAACACCCAGTGGCCCAGTGATGAATTTTTCGTCTGACGAAAAGTTTCCTCCGACTGGAGCGGGAATCGAACCCACACTCCGTGGCTTACGATACGCTAACCGCACGGCCACTAAGCCCAATTCTTGCAGAGTTTTTCCTGATGAAAATCCCGGACACTTTCTGCGGGAATTTTCAATTATATCCCTAGAGCAATTCTTAAAAAAAATCCCTAGTGGACTTCTTAAAAAGGTACATATATGATTTTTTGAAAGAATCTCTGGATCAATTTCTCAACATATCAATCAAAAAATTTCTGAAAGAACCTTTGAAAGAATTTATGAATGAATTCTTGTAGAAAAATTCTGAAGTAATCCATGGAAACAATTCCGAAAGATTGTTCAAATGCATCCCTGGAACATTTTTTTAAAAGTAATCTCTGGTGGAGTTCCAGAAGGAACCCATGAAAATGTACCCTAAAAATATCTTTCGAGGAATTTCTGTGAAAAAATCTTGCTACAATTTAAGACTGAATTCCTGGTGTCATTTTTGAAGGAAAAAATGAAGAAAATTTGTGGAAAAAATCCCAAGGGAAATTTTGGAAAAAATCTGTTGGAGAATTACTGAATGAAACTTTGGAAGAATTTCTGATAGAATTTGTCGAAGATTTTCTGAAGAAAACCTTGTGAAAAATTTCTGGAGGAATTCTGATTTTCTGACAGAATTGCTGAAAGCTAGGGGTAAGACAGGTATAGCGAGAGTAATTATTTCATCCAAGTGTTCATCAGCATTCCTCTGGATAGCTCTGGATCACTCCGGATTTTCTTAAGTGTTGTTTGATACCTAGAAAAAACCTAGCAGTTTTGCCTATTTTCACGCTTCTCTCCTACGTTCCTTACCTTTTTAAATGGGTTTCGGTCAAAAATGTAATTAGGCGTATCTTAGAATAGCTCTGGATTGCACAGGGTCGTGCCCCTAGGCTGAAGGAATCCGTGAATAATTTCCTGGAAGATTTCTGGTACGGATTTCTGAAAGAATCTGTGGAGGCATTTCTCAAGAAACTCATTGATCCTTTTAAAAAAAAAACTTGTTTTGTGCCTCTTTTGAAAAGACTCCCTATTCCAAATGTTTGGGAAAAATAATAAAAAGAGGAATTTCTGAAATAATCTATTAAAGATGTTATAAAAGAACTTCCAAAAGAATCCATGGAAGACTGTCAGAAAGGAATTTCTGTAGTATTTTCTAAATGAATCTATGGAGCAATTTCAGAAGGAATCCAAGGAAGGTTTTATAAAATAGTTCTTAAATTAATTTCTAGAATATCTGTAGAAATCTTTAAATAAAATTTTAAAGGAAATCATTAGTTTTCTAAAGGCTTTCCTGAAAAAATCTCTGAAGTTATTCTTAGAGAAATCTCCCAAATCATTTTTGGCTTAACTGCCCCTGCTTGCATAACTGTCCCATCTTTGCTTGGTTTCCTATTCATATGAGACTGTTATGCGACAGGAGGCAGTTAATTTCTTGAAAAAAAAAACAGTGGAAGATTTTCTGAAAGAATCGCAGGAAATCCTCCTGCTGATATTCATGGATGGTTTTAAATCCTTCAAGAAATTTCTGGGGGAATTTCTCGAAGAATTTGTGAAAGAATCACTAAAGGATTATTGGAGAAATTCGTTCAGTAATTTCTGGAGCAATCCCTGTTATAATTCTAAAATAATCTTTTGTGTAATTCCGAATAAAATAGCTATCAAATTCACAGAATAAATGCCTGTCAGAAATTAAAGAAATCTCTGAAGCAAATCAATCTTTGAGAGATTTTTTAAAGAGCCAGTTGCAATGGCGCTCATACTGGTTTTTTTTTTGTAGTCTTAAGAGCTGGTTACTCAGTGAGTAATTTGGAGTAACCTTCATGACACCACTGTTAAATTCAGAATATCCGATTTAGAAAGCTAGTCAAACAGGTAGAAATTCCAATACTTACTATGGCTAATGCAGATGCCTCCCTTCTCGTAGAAGCCATGCGTGCAAACGCACTCATTCATAAAGCATTCCATCGTCTGTTCATGAGGGCCACGGTGGAACTGGTAGCACTCCTTGTTATTATTACAGCTGGCACCGTGAGCTGAAAAGTAGTATGTCCCATTGAAACCCTTCCGTATTCTACAACATCACCCCCCAACGATACTCACTGACTTTCCTCTTGCACAGCACGTGAATCTTGTGCTC
The DNA here is from genome assembly GCF_035046485.1 of Aedes albopictus. Classification (NCBI taxonomy): domain Eukaryota; kingdom Metazoa; phylum Arthropoda; class Insecta; order Diptera; family Culicidae; genus Aedes; species Aedes albopictus. The sequence continues at coordinate 369,751,195 of NC_085138.1, read as the reverse complement.
CGGATTGGTGCTATTGTGGGCTTCCGTCGGGAACGGATAGTACTGCTCGTTGCAAACGCACTTTCCCTCGCTACAGAGCGATCCGATGCCAAGTTGGGCGATGCATTGGTTCGAGTCGCTACACTGCTGTTCGTAGTGAGCTACCGGCAAGCAGGTGCTATTCTCAGCATTCGCCACGAATCCTCCCTGGCAGATGCATTGGTGCTCGTGGCAAAGCGAGTTGGCCGTATGGTTGGAACAGTCCTTATCCTGCTGGCAAGGCTTGTCTCCTGGTGATGCTGTGAATGCGGAATTGTAATCAATTTCTATATATTGTTAATTTATAAAGCTTGCTTGTGATCCTACCGATAATGGACCGACACTCCTTCTGGAAGATGACAAAGTGGTTGGAACAGGTACAATTGAGATGTGCGTCATCGCAATGCGAGAAGTGATCGTTAATAATACACTGTTCGTCGATCTCGCAGGTTTTTCCCAGTTCAACGGATTCTGTGCACGCAAAAAATGATTAATTACACACCTAACCTCAAAAGGTTAAACCCAGAGATCCAACTTACTGCTCATGCACCGTTTCCCCTCTCGGCTAGGAATGAACCCTTCCTTACATATGCACAGCTTGGTTTCCTCATTACAGTAGGAATTTTCCGCATGGCAGGGGCACTGCCCTCCGATTTGATTGGACACTTTGACGACCACCGGTTTGCAATCGGTCTGATTACCGCCGTCTATCAGTTCGCAGTGGCAGGTACCGTTGGAGCACGTGCTTTTGACGGCACTGCTATTGAACGTTTCGCACTCTTTGTCATCGTCGCAGCTCAAATCGAGCAATTCTGCGTCAACGAAAAAGGTCGTACAGAGTTAAATTCATAAAGCATAATTTACCGGTTCGTTGCTATGTACTTACCACTGGCACTAACGGCACCCAACAGCACTAGGAAGATCACCAAGTTCAATATTTTTTGTCGCATCTTCAAAACTTGGCGCTCGCGATCACGCGATCGATTAGGCGGGGGGATGTTGGCTCAAGAAGTGTTTGACCTTGGACGTCTGTCTACCCACACCGGTGCCGGTTGATCGCACTGAACCGTTGAGAATGACGACGATGACGGTAGTGACAATAAAGAGCCTCTTCTTCAAAGGTCACAACTACTATTCTTTTTGGATTCAATATTTGCTATAAAATTTTTGCTTTCGGGTAACCCTGGGGTCTGATCGATTTTGATGACTATATAGAGACCATTATGATCAGTTTTGCGAGGGGTGCTGTATGCGCGAATTCAGATGAGAGGCAATCAGCTGTGCTTGTTCTGTCGTACAATGGGCTCGCATGATAAGGCGGAAGAATGATCAAGCTTTTTTTTTTTCTGATGACAGGTAGTTATGTTTACCAGTAGATTAAATAGATACTAAGAGTTAGTAAAACGATATTTGTACAAATATTCGCTTTGAAGGGTGAGTTTTACAGGGCATCTGTTGTGGTAACTTGCGACCTTAAATGACGTTCCCCCGAATTCCCCATGAGTCAGAAAGTTAATTCTTCAAATAAGCCGTTTCCTTGTAAGAAATATTTTATTTTTACGATCGAAGAGTTCTATATCAAAAGCTATCATTTTACTTAAGGAAGTACCTACGTAGCATTGCTTGGAATGAGTGTCAAATAAAAAGACACTCCTATTCTCCATTAATTGACTCTAAAGGGCCGTCTATAATTAAAAGAAGATTACTTACGAATATTTCGGGAAAGCGGATTTTTTTTATTATCGTAAAAGTTGGTAGGAAGGTTCCCTTATTAATTTTTTTTTCGTTCCTGAGAAATGATCAATTTTGTACAAATTAATAAACAAGACGGTCGAAAATCAACTAAAATCTGGACATTTTTCACAAAATTGGTCATTACTCTGGAACAGAAAAACACCTCTTGAAAATTTCACAGAATACAGCTTAAAATTTTTTTTGAGATTTTTTCCAGATTTTCCATACAGTTTTTCCGACTTTTCCAACCGATTTTCCTCAACTGTGAAAAAAATTGTGGAAAACAATTTTGATTTTGTATAGGTATTTTTTCGGATTGCTGAGAAAATTTGCTTATGATTTCACAAAAAATGTGTTTACAATGCTTTGTTCTTGAGTTATGATTTTTCAAAGTAGGTGGTGTCTGTGAAAAATGTTTGTTTTCCACTGGAGTTTTTCGGAAAATTAGGCAACCTTGATTTTTTTCAATTTAGTTTTTGTTCATATATACCTGTGACAAAAATTTCATCAAATTCTGAGTACCTTCGCACCAATTTGTACGATAATAAAAAAATCCCCGAAAGTAAATTATTTAGGTTATCAATCGTCTGTTTTTTTTAATTGGTTGAACATAGGGGCATTGAATTATTATCTTAAGAAGGGTACTCATTAATTATGTAAGTTTTTCTGATAAATTTCTTAAGAACATTTATAATAACCGACTTCAAAAGTGTGTTCACCTTTACCATTAAAAACTTCTTAAGAACGTTTGCCGATAATTTGGCGAAGAAATTCACCCACATAGTATTTACCCAATAGTGGACTTTTTGAAACTATTCTTAAATTTCCTGCTCAAATCTTTTTCCACCGGGAGACAACGGAAAATGTTTCTAGACTGTAGTAACAAGCGATAGAATTCGCTAAAAAGCGATACATAATTAGACTTTTTAACCATTTTTTTAATGTGAACACTTATATGGGTCATTCCACGCCAAGTGACCGACCGCTTGCAATCGACCATCACGGATTTGAACCAAATTTGGCTGAAACATTTGTTTAGATGGGAAAAGAAAAAATCCAAATTTTGGTGCCGATCGGATCACCCCTCGGCTCGTGGCAGCACCCCTCGTTTTGGCCGATATGAAAATTATCCTCTCTTTCTTTTATTTTTATCATTGAAACGATTGCCCCTACACATTTTCGACCTTCGGCTTTTTTAAAGGAAATCTTTCAGGGAATCCAGAAAAAATATTATTTTTTTGATACAGTGTTGCCAGATATCATATTTTTCAATTTTAAAACTAAAAATCGATTTTTCTCAAAATACGTATATCTTGATTTTAAAAATTTTGATTCCATCGTGTTTATCAGACGTTTTTCTATCGAAAAAGCTTAACTCCCCAAGGTAATTTGCGTCGTTCCTGAGATATAGGGTTTTTAATGAAAAATATTCATTTTTTTCATATAAAGTATCATATAAAATCAGGTGCAGTTTATAAATTTCGTAAAAAAACATTGTTCGATGCCATATAATCAAGTTTTGTGCTTATTTGAACAATATCGAGTAAAAATTGTGACAGTGTTGCCGGTTTACCTTTTTTATTATACCATGAAACCTAACCTTCAAGTGTTTGACAATGTACAGGTTATTCTGAAAAATCGCACCATGTGTTTTGCAAGATGTGTGAGCAAGATAAAAACAGTTCACATCTTCTCTAACGACCCTGTTGTTGACCTTTTCTTCACAGACAAACAGACGTAACACCTAGAAAATTTTTTGCGAAAATCCATCGCCTAGTTCACACTAGGTGAAACGTCTAACGCTTAGAGAAAAGATGTGCGCACCTCTAGTTATGAAAGCTACAACTATAAAGGTTTAAAAGGATCGTTAAACCGTGGTCGTTGGAATTTTTTCCAATGTTACGTCTGTTTGTCTGTGTTTTCTTGTTTATGATCCTATCTGACAAAATGACCCGATAATTGATAGTTGCCACACATGTCATTTTTATTGTAAACATCTAATTTACACAAAAGCTTCCGTAAATAGATAACACCAAATAAAAACAAATGATTTCTGTTTTTTTATACATAACGAGCACATTTGGCAACACTGCATGAGTATGAGCATAGATGGCAACACAATTCATAATTGCTACTCCATGACTAATCGCAGCGAACGATTGTCGCTTTGGTTTGTGTGTTTGCTTATCAGCGACGACAGCAGCCACTTCGATCGCTCACCAGAATTCTTCATCATTCGCCATTCATTCATTCGCTTGCGATCAAAACTGCGACGAACGGCAACGAATATCCATGTCAAGCAACTTGCGCATGGCTTTCCACTGGTGATGGGGTTCATGCTTGATCACGACAATCCGTTTGCTGCATCTTTCTCGATTCGATTCAGCAAAAAGGAGTGAATATGAATGGAGTGAGGCGAATATATCTATCCTTAATATGATACAATACATTGTCGATCTGGAAGTCACCTATAATTGATCGAACAATCGATTTGATTTATCGGAATTAACCTTCGCGTACAACCGATCTCTTTTCCATGCAAAAAAAACCTGAGAAAAGTACGCTCTAGGGAGCAAACGCCACTAATCCAGTTCACTCAGAATTTTTTGTTCATTCTTCGCCACGAAGAACAAACAAAAACTCATACCACACCCTAAAACGAAACAACACAGGCTTGTGTACAATGTACACAGGCTTGTGTACAATGTACACAGATTTGTGTACTACTAGATCAGCCTCCACCGCTGTATCAAATGTACACAGTCACTTTTCTGGCTCTAGCGCGGGTATGGGAGCAAAGTTCATAACTAATTTTCTCTGAACGATGACATGCATTATCAGGAATCGATCAATGCAAAAATAATTGTTAATTTTGTTTTCATGCCAGCGCTGGAGCCGGAAAAGTATCTGTGTACATTTGACACAGCGGTGAGGCTGATCTAGTAGTACACAAATCTGTGTAACTTCTGTAACCGTGCATATGCAATCACATCAATAGACAACACAATACTCAACACTGTTCTTCACTTCTCTGCCCGGGACAATAAAGGACATGATCTATTATTCTGCAATCCAGTAAGAGTAAACGCAATACTAAGCATCCCCGCACCTGTTGTTTGCGTTTCCGCTAAATACTAGCATACTTGGCAACACTGCCTTAAAAATCAATCAAAAGATATTTTTACAGGGATTTTTATAAGGAGCTGGACCTTCGAATATAAAATAAAAATACTAAAGTCTGAGCTACCAGTTGCGCGACGATGCGTAGTATCCAATATTATCTAATTCCAAAGGATATCATACCTCATATTTTATCATATTCCTTATTTTCAGGTTTAGCTTCTGAAATTAGCTGTGGGTCATTGAATGTAGTTATATCGAAATGACATTTTCAGCACTGTTGCTTATAAATACACTCATCAAATGTTTTCTTGAATATATTTTACGTCGATGTTGCCAAATGTACTAAACCTTTTGGCTTGTTAATTAGATTTTATACTAATGTTGTAGTAAAATTAAGATTTCTACAATAAATATTACATATTTGGCAGCACTTCTGTTCAGATAATGTTAAAATATATGAAATTTGTTTAGAATTGATGATCTCTCAATAGATACATTTATTTTTACATATTATTTTTATCAAAAAAATAATATTTTTTCTGGATTCCCTGAACGACTTCCTTTAAAAAAGCCGAAGGTCGAAAATGTGTAGGGGCAATCGTTTCAATGATTAAAATAAAAGAAAGAGAGGATAATTTTCATATCGGGGGGTGCTGCCACGGACCGAGGGGTGATCCGATCGGCACCAAAATTTGGATTTTTTCTTTTTCCATCTAAACAAATGTTTCAACCAAATTTGGTTCAAATCCGTGATGGTCGGTTGCAAGTTTTCACATTTTCTCGGTCACTTCATATGGAATGACCCTTATAGGTTACACTGTTGAAAATGCTTTGACATCCATGTGCACAACAGAACATGTGCTCGATGAACAAATTGAGATTTGAAATTATGAAAAGAAATCCACGTACTCCGGTGAGACTCGAACTCACGACTCCCAATTCGTGAGTTCGAGTCTCACCGGAGTACGTGGATTTCTTTTCATAATTTCAAATCTCAATTTGAATGGAGAACCTCCTCCATCCTCTGGAAGGACTCACAATATCATAGACATTTCATGCTTTCAAAAATGTCCACATGCCAAATTTAGTTCGTTTTGCACATATTATGCAGACATTCTCTGTATTCTGTTTGATTAGGTTGGTGGGGTGTTGCGTCAAGATTAAGGAGGAGTCCTTTGCCTTCAAAACCCTCCGCATGACAAATTTTGTTTTATTTGCTTGATTAATTTTTGGATTATGAGTCATGTTTTATCTGTATGAGCCTTTACCTTTACCCAGAATCATTTCTGGTCTTCCCAAACCTCCACGTTTTTGACTAAGAAGCAGTTCAAACTTTTATCAGTATATACTTATCAGGGATCTATGACAAAAGGTCGAAGGTCATAAGGTCGAAAGTCGAATGGTCGAAAGGACAAAAGGTCGAAGGGTCAAAAGGTCGCAAGGTCGAAATAAAAAATAACTAGGACAAAAGATCGAAATGACAAGCGGTCAAAAGGTCGAAAGGTCGAAATAACAAAAAATAACTAGGACAAAAGGTCGAAGAGTCAAAAGGTCGAAAGGTCAAAATAAAAAATAACAAGGCCAAATGTCGAGAGGAAGAAGGTTGGAAGGTCAAAGGTTCGAAGGCTGTAGTTAGTAATTAAATTGAAAGGCCAGGATTCGTTAGGTACGAAAAGCGGATTTCAAATTTATTCAAGTACCTGCAGCGCGATGATTTACGTCATACATATTTTTCGCATTACGTCACTCATAATCAATATGAATTTTTGGATGGAATAAAAAGAAATGGTCAAAACGAATAGAAAAAAAATGTATAAAGTATCAAAAATGCAATGTCTAATAAGTACATTGAACTAGAGGTTATTAAAAAAATAAAACGTAACGTTGATCTTCACATCTTTTGATATTTAAGTGGATCTTTGTAGGAGATCTCTTTGGACATTTTCAGCGGCGATTCCCTAACCTCAAATCTACTTGTTCAACGAATGTAAATATTTGAATCTTCTTAACAAATTTGCTTATAATTTGTAGAAAATGGCGAGAATAGTTGTTTCCGTCCATTTTCAATTTGATCCTTATCCTGAATTATCCACAAAAGCAAGTTTTAGGGTCGTTGAACAGGTAAAAAGTGACGTTATGAGACGCTGATAGTATAACTAGAAAGAACGACCTATTTTTAAAAGAAGGAAAAATATTATACACAATTATATTATTAGTTAGTATGCTAAAAATTATCAAAAAGCATTACTAGAAAGAACAGTATGTTCAAAAGAAGGTAAAATTATATAGGAAAAAATTATGGTAGTCATGCCAATAGCTGTAAATATGTTACTACAAAAAAATAAATAAAAAAAATAACATAAAAACGTGATTTGAAATAGTTTGCTAGTTTATTGAATTCAATGCAAGATCTAGTCGTAATATTTTATTTATTTTATTTATTTGACAACATCTTCGGCTGAAAGCCGCACAGACTGATTGGCTAGACTTAATTCTATTTTTGTAATATAGTATCTAGGCAAGAAAACTTAAAGAATGACCAAACGTTTAATGCATAATAACCTAATATGTGCCAAAATTGTCAATGTCGCTTACATCATTTCACAGAACTACGCCAGTAACTACTTTGAAGAAAATATTGCGAGTTTTTTTAATGCTCCCTGTGACAGTAATGTCCATTCAGGATATTGTTCATTCGGCTACATGACGTTCGACCTAATGGTCTTTTCCCTTTTCGGAGATGAAAGGGAACTCCCAATATTATTGACATTTTCAGCCTTAAAAATCTCCATATGGCCAAATTTAGTTCCCTTTGTTTTTTTGCTGACTTGAAACCGTTGGGTTACCAACAAATTGTTGGTTTTTGTTTTGTATTTTATGGTAAGTATCGGATCCTCTTCACGTTGTGTAAAAACAGTAGGAAAATATCACAGAAGTGATAGGGTCAAGTATCGCTGTAACTGTTTTGTCGCTACGAATTATGTAACAGGGCTGTACAAATGAGCGGCAAATGACGGGAAAGGGAGAAAATTAAAAACTTTGTGGCTCCTTGAATAAGCAGCTACTACTAACGTTAGAATTTGACTGCTTGAACAAAAATAAGCTCAAACTTACTGTAAAACTGATGATTTTGTAAATATTTTAAGAAATAATCAAATTACAGGTTTACATGAGCTGTATTATGAGTTTAGCTTTTTTTTCGCTTTGAAAATATTTTTCAGGCTGTTTATTGCAGTCTTAAGAAGAAAAGTACCCCGAACGGTCAGTGGCAAGAATATTTCCACTTAAATTTTCGAGTGTTTCTTTTAAACAAAAATGGTTTTGTACCTACATTTAATCATGCGTATAATCATGTCCATAATAGTATGCGTTGACACCTTGCCGACCTTAGTTTTGTCGGCCTGATAAAGGAATAATAGTGCAGTGATAAAATATTCGGTTCAAGTACCCTTCCCCTCCCCTTTCCTAGCAGGAGCTAAGCTGTGCTCTGAGGAAGAGTACAGCTCAGGAGAATTTGAATACCTTGCACTATAATGGAGGGAGACAGTTTTTAAAATAAACCGACCTCTTTGTTTGGACCCTTTAATTCAATAGGTCTCTGTCTAGCACACGGCTCGGCCCGCGGAACCGGGAATGGTTCCCGCGCCTAACCGTAAACGACCGTGAGTTCTCATAGCACACACTTTAACAAATTAACACAAAACAACACGCACACGCCACAAATAGGAACCTTCAATTAAAAGAAGGAATCATCTACAATGACCAGCTTGGCTACCAACCAACTCTTTATCAATGTAAATATGCGATTTAAAAGGACAAATCTCTCATAGAGTTATCAATTTGATCGCCACAAACTGCACAACAGTCACACGAATAAATAGCCATGATGAAATGATGTAAACATTTCGGTCAGGACTAAATCAGATCGATCTTATGAAGCCACTCGCTCATCAAGTTTATTCGCCTATCCTTAGTTTTGTATGAAGAGATTTGCTCTAATTCTTTGCCGACTTAGCTAAGGAATCAATAGTCCGAGTGAAAAATCTGAGTTTTGTGAATTATCGTCATATTTCCAGCAATGCTCGCTAAATCCGTTCAGTGTTTTACAAATCTACAATGGCCGCTTCCAAGACTGCTCTTCGGCCTGTCACCATCCGCCCCCTGGTATCCAGCCCTTTTATTAACTAATCAGTGCAGCCGATCCACAGTGGAGCACCTAGTACATCAAAACTGATCAAAATTATTTTGACGCATTTTTACAACCCAAATGCAACCCAAATTAGTAATGAAACGTATTTCATAGTTTTCGTATTTTTTTATTTCGTCATTAGGGTGACCAATTTTATGATTGTAAAAGTCAAGATTTTTCTAAACTAAAATTTTTCAAAAAATCACAACTTTTGAACCAGTTGACCGATTTTAAACTTCTTTTTTTTTGCTTGAAAGCTGTTGAGTTCTAGTTTCCAGCAAAAATACGTTCAGAGGGCCAAATAGTGTTTTAAGGCAAATAATATCATATAATAATATAATTATCACGATTTTTTCAAAGTGTTGCAACTTTTGAAATCGGAAACATCCGGAAGGTTTTCTTTCTGCATTTGAAAGAGGAACAATAGTTTTAACATACACTAAACGCAGATTTTCCGGAAACAGCCGGAAAATTAACTTATTTCATTTTGAATGTACGGTAAAGGATTCCATCAAATATTTTTTTCAATATTTTCATATATTGTATGTAAATTCAACGTCAATTTGTTTGGGTTTCAAATTAACAGAATAACAACATTAACCTTCTTTAACAAACTGCATTGTTGAATTGATTGACTATCAATTTCATTCACTTTGTACGGTCAAAACTAGCACGCGCTGTGAGTTATATCAAAGAAAACGGCTAAACTTCAGCTTCACTTAACCTCTTCTGATAAGCGTAAACAAAACATTTGTACACTGCTTAGCTGTCAAACGATTACACGATAACTACACTTGGCAAAAACACAACGGAAAACCCAATTACTTCATTTTGAGTTTTTCCACTTATGATCAGGTTTTGATGTGATTTACTCCAATGTGCGATCCATTCCCGGTCATCGCTGTGACGAAGCCCCAAGCACACCTTCGCTATGAACCAATACCCTACATCCAGTTTCTCCTTAAGGACAAACGTCTTGAAATCCCGCTTCAACAGTACATCAGAACTTCAGACGCACAAATCTTGAGAAGCAATCTTCAAACAACAGTGCATTTTATTATTCTGTTCTTGTCACTAGTAATAAGCTTAGAATAAGAAGATTAGGTGCGCTGGTTTTGTTTACGAAGAGAATTATACGCTCGAAATCGTGAGTAGGTGCCGAAGTCGGTCATTGTGGCTGCCATTTTGGGATTCTAACAAGTCTGTCCTTAAGAACAACTACAATTATTTCCCTCTTTAGAATCATGCATCTCTCACGTAAGTCAAATGTCATAACAAATTTGATCTTCCAACGAACAAAGAAATTGAAATATTTACCAGTTTTTGATCCGATTGACGTAATTGTAGGATTCTATCATTGATTCACGCACAAAAATGCGAAAGTGTCGTACATGACGCAAATTACATTTGAAGATCATGTGTACCAAATTTCCCGATTAAATGTGACATCAACGATGCGGAATTAATCTGGTAACGAACGAACGGTTGGAAGTCAAATAAACTACTTACTCAAGTGGCGTTTGAATCATCAGGTGACACCGCGTCCACCATGAAGACGACGTCCATGCGTGTAATTGGCGTATTGACGACATGCTTTTCAAGTGTTCCGAGACAAGATTTCGAGATAACGACGATGGATCCACCCGCAGTGGGGATTTCCGGCGACGACGGGACGATTCGTTTAGGAAATTGGTTGCTTGTTCAGCTTTAAGCGTGGATTAAAGAGATTAGCAGTCTAGCAGAAAGATTTATTTGAAGTATGTATTCGATTTCCGTTGTTCATAGGAAGAGTGTTTCATCTATTCAGCAGGGTGTCCCCATCCATCTTATGCAAAACGAAGAACTGTTTGTTTTATTTCTTATTTTTGTATTTTTTTTAACAAATTATCAAACCATTGAATTAATCGTTGCCGTAATCAGTGTGTTCTGTAATAGTCTGAAATTGGGAGCAATTAGTCTATGGCAATATTACATAGATTCTTTTTGAGCTGTCTATGACCCCCTAAGACCCACGGGTGGCGCAAAGTGCTTAAGTTTGATTGCAATACTACTAATTATTTTTTGTATAATAATGTACAAACTAAATGTTTTTATCTTTACAGAATTGGATGGCGGTTATGGTGTGTGAGTTCAATAAGTGGCCCATTTTAGCCTACTCCACCCTACATTTATAATTTTAGAGAAAATATCGCTCTAATCCGTTACTGATATTTTTGTATGGTAATGTTCAAATTTGACGTTATCAACTTTACAGAATTAGCCGGGGCCCGTAGCGTAGAAGCTACACGTTCACTTCATAAGTGGATGGTCATGGGTTCGATCCCAGCCCCGGCAATTTTTCGTCAGTTGCTCCCCCCCCCCCCTCGAGAGCGGCTGGCACCTGACCCTCTTCAGACCATATGCTCCAACGGACCCGGAAACATGGATATCGGCTAACGGCAACTCATAATGGACCGCCAATCGGACTGGAAAAGGAACAAGAGTCATACATCAACATCCTCGTGCTCATCATTCTACCATGGACAGGGTAGAAAAGTGACAGCAGCGCAACGGCAACCAGTTCAATATAGTAAAATAAGAAAAGAATCCAGGCGCTGTACAAAGAGTAAGTGCCAATTAGAATCGCTCACGCAGTGCCCTAGTGGACAAAAGAGCTTCAAATCAGGTTAAGTGTTTGAAGAAAGAAAAAAAAACTTTACAGAATGGGGTGATGGTATGCGGTGCTTCCAGAGAGATTCCAGGAAAATCCTGACAGAAATTGCAGGAGAATATTGACAGGTATTGCTGGGGAAGCCTGGCAGGCAGTGGTAACAGGAAAATGCTGACAGGAATTCCGGCAAAATCTTGTTAGGAAATTTTCGGAGGAACCCCAACAATATTTCCAGAGGAATCCTAACAGGAATTTCGGAGGAATTCTAACAAGAGTTCCGGAGGAATTTTCACAGGAATTTTGGAGATATTCTAACAGGGAATTCCAGTGTAATCCTGAGACTTAATCCGTGGGAATTCTAACAGGCATTTCGAAGGAAATCTGACAGTAATCTTGACTGGGATACCAGGGAAAATCAAGACAGGAATTCCAAGGCAATCAGGACAGGGATTCCAGTGCAATTCTGGCAGGAATTCCAAAGGAGATCTCGGCTATAATCCCAGCAGTATCCTGGCAGGAATTCTAGCAGAAACCTGGCAGGAATTCCAGACGAATTCTGGCAGGGATTCAAGAGAAATTCTGACAGAGATTCCAATTTAAATCCTGGCAAGGATTCCAGTGGAAACCATGATCAGTGTTGAAGAAATGCCGCGAATACAACGTGCCCGCACATCACTTGTTCAAAATAAATCAGCGTATGATACAATTGATCGAGACCAGCTATGGCAGATTATGCACCAATACGGATTCCCGGGTAAACTGATTGGATTAGGTGATATGCATAGTTCGAGTATCAGGGACACTCCTGAATCCCTTCGAATCTCGTTAAGAGTTTCGGCAATGTGATGGTCTTTCGTGCTTGCTGTTTAACATTGACAGTAAGGCATTCAAAATGTACGAAACTGTCGTTCGGAAAGCGGCACGCGTGTTAATCAAGCTGCTCTCCGGTTACTTTTACCCATTTTGGTTGCCTTGTCACGTTTAGACCTGTGATCGGGAACATATTGTACTTCGTATAAGCAAAATTCGGCATATTTGTTTTCGTAGTTCCGTGTAAAAATTTGAGCTCAATTCAAACCATAGTTTTTGCATCGGTGTATGCCCAATCAATTAGCACCCACAGTCAGTGTATGTCATAAAAGCGATATTGGATATTTTCGACAGTTTTGTCCCCTTAGTCATGAAAGGTTTGGTTGTTCAAATTGCCTGAAACTTGGTTGACTTATTCTTCTTTATGGCTCTACGTTCCCACTGGAACTTGGCCGACCTCGCTTCAACTTAGTGTTCTTTGAGCACTTCCACAGTTATTAATTGAAGGGCTTTCTTTGCCTGGCATAGCATGAATTTGTACATTGTGTGGCCACGTACAATGATACACTATGCCCAGGGAGTCGAGAAATTTTCCCAACCGGAACGTGAATCGAACCCGCCGTCTCCGGATTGGCGATCCATAGCCTTAACCACTAGGCTAACTGGAGACCCCCTTGGTTGTATAATTTAGTTTGGATGGGAAAGTTCTGAGGTTAACTTTATGTTCAACAGTTAGAATAAGTAAATAACAATTCTGAAAATCAATAGGTCCGCAATGTTTTACATAACACTCCTTCGGATTGCTGATATTTATTAGGTTCAGATATATCTGCCGTTGATACTGAACTGCAAATGTGCGCTGTAACGCTAAACTTTGCACATCAAACACATTAATTGGTCATCTCATCGTTACAATACCCTTGACGGCAAGCTAATCGGATTCTTACTCGCATTGCACCGCATCAACGACGTCAACATTAGCAGCGATGATACGCAAATTGGTTAAGTCGGCTAAGCCAACGTACATCGGTTGCACTCCTGTTTTTGTTTACCTGCACAACATAATTCCTTAATCGCAGCCCCAGCGGATAATCGATATTCAAATTTCGCTGGTCACCTGCAATTGTGACTTGCATCGCGACCACAAGGCATCTGCTGGTACTGGAGCTGGTGGTGCAATCAAGCCTGACGCATAGAAAAATCGCACCAAGTCAACTGTATACGGTGCGGGCCGCGTTCAATCACGTTGTTAACGTTGATGAGTTGCTGGTAAATATCTACGTTGCGGATCCGCCGCCGAGAGATGTTTACCGTGGGCAAATGCAGCGTGGTGGCTTACGGCGTCTACATCGCATTAGGGTAGTCATTCGCGAATATGGCAACTCATGGGTGGTGTATCCGGCGGGATCAACCCCATCCCCACTACCAGGCAGAAGATAATCGCAATTGAAGTTGTTTGCCAAAGAGGAGCGGCTCCTACAATGCGCCTTCTGAAGAACTGTGGTCTGGAGAGGTTGCGGATTAATCCGATTAGTTGCTTTACGGTCGTACGCCGGATTAGATCGTCCCGCAAGAGGAAGGGCTTCAAGATGAGTGACGGTAACAGTTCGAAGGTTGGAAAGTTCTACCGAGGGTCGACGGTTTTGATTACTGGGGCCTCGGGCTTCCTCGGTCAGGTTCTGCTCGAGAAGATCCTACGGTCGTTGGATGTCGCGAAGGTGTACGTTATGATACGAGCTAAGCGGAACTCCAGTGCTGATGAACGTCTGCAGAAGATGCTGGAGGGGGTTCTGTTCGATCGAGTTTGGCAAGATCCGTCTAAGTATAAGGAATTGAGGGGCAAAGTGATTCCGGTCGAAGTCGACTTGGATAGTGAGAGTAACATGATTGCGGAAGAAATGAAAGTGAGACTGGTGGAAGAAGTGGATGTAGTTTTCAATCTGTTGGCCTCGATCAACTTCAATGAACCGCTGAATTGTGCGCTGAGAACGAATGTAGAATACACCGATCGTTTGCTGGGACTTGTGAGTCTGATGAAGCGGCTCAAGGTGGTAGTGCATGTGTCTACTTTCTTCTCGAACTGTGACAAGAGTATGATTGAAGAACGCATTTATGACGACATCGGGTTTGGAGGATATGCTAACATCATGAACATTGTGTCCAATTTGAACGATACGGAATTGCAAGCGATGGAGCCACATCTGATAGGTGATTTCCCGAACACTTATACCTTCAGCAAGAAGTGTGCCGAGGTGATGGTGCGGGACAAGTACGGAGATTTGCCGATTGGAATTTTTCGGCCACCGATTGGTAAGTATTGGTAACATTAGAAGTGGGGCTCAAAATAAAACTTTACACTAAAAATAGCTCCAGAAATTCGTTTTTAATATTTAGAAAGATTACGTATGGGGCTGTTCATAAACCACGTAGACCAAAATTTGGCCATTTCAGACCCCCCCTCCCCCCTCGTAGACTTTTGCCCATACAAAAATTTTGAAATTTGTATGGCGCGTAGACTTTGGTCAGACCCCCCCTCCCCCCAAAAAGTCTACGTGGTTTATGAACGGCCCCTATGGAATGACCGCATGATTTTCTTTAGGATTTCAATAATGAATTCTTGTGCATTAACTGCAGATATTCAATCAAAAGTTTTTCTACGACCCTTTAAGAGTTTTTTTCTGGAATTTATCCTAAAAATTCTTTAGTCAACCTTCAAAGATTATTTCGGATTTTTCTTCAACTATGCATCCAGAAAATCTTCTAAATATTCTGCCATGTGCAACAAAGTGGTCCAATAAGGATTTTCGTAGAACATGGGACAAGTTTGGAGGTTTTATCAGCAAATTATTATTATTTTTATATCTTTACTAGGGTAATTTGCCAATTGTTGAACGGTTGGCATTTTGGTTTTCGTTTGTTTTTTCCGTGCATAATTCAACTTTAGTTGAAAAATATACAGTGAACGTCTAGAATCTAGATCTACTTATTCCATATACCCATTGAATTTGTATTCCCTTAAATTCCATTTTCAAAGAGAAAATAGAACATTTGTATGAGAAGTCTGTAACCAAAATGCTGAACGCTTCCTTAAGCTGGCTAATCCTAATGTTTGACGGTTCTCGCTAATTGTTGAACGGTTGAAGCTTTGTTCGTAATTGATGCCGTATAACCCGACATACACCTATCATTGACCTGTTTTTGTTTTGGGCACTAAACCCAACATAAACCCAACTGTTACCCGATGTGATTCCAACAGTGGTCCAACATTTGATAAAATTTGACCCGACTTTGACCCGATATCCGATATTTTTTCACTCTGGCGGAATTTTCCCGGGTTTTTCGTGTTTTGTACCCAGCTAGTCCCAGCTAGTGACAATTCATTTAAATGACAAGGAATCGCTCATTTGAAGACAGATCTAGTGGACTGAAATCGTTTTAAACATGACTAGATGCAAAAATGGCTGACAAGATTTGATTAGAAGCGAAAACGACAAAAGAAAAGTACGCCTTTGAAAGCCCCTGAAACACTCCTAGAAACCAATGGGATCTACTCCAGTGTTGGTAAAAACTCAAATTCTCAAATCTCATGGTTGAGTTTTTTCACGCGTGATTCTTGACTCGCCTAACTCATCGCTGAAAAAATCATGCATGAGTTGACTCGTGATTTCACTCATTGCTTTATTTCTTGGTGTTCTTATTATTTACATCAAAGTTTTTAGGATTATATGTGTGGTACCTTGCAGGTATACAAACCTTGTAATCAAAATGGGTAAATCTTGTTACATGGTAAACAGTTGTATAAGTTTGGTGGTTTGAGTTTTGAGTGTTGTTGTGCTGCTCAGTCAGTCAGTGGTGAGCAGTATGAGAGGAAGTAAGCGGATTGTTGACGGAGGAGACGGCATCCAGTAGACCAGTAAGTGCCCGGATCAGGAACATCCGGAACCGGTTATGGGGGAACTGTTAAGGATCCCACAGTGGCGACAAGGATTGAGCTTGAGCTTGAGCTTGATTGACCGCCCGCAGTTGCAACTCCAGTATCGCCAGATCAGCTACACTCACACAAGGAACCAATGAGATAGCTGCTTGGGACTAACAGGCATCTTCAGTGTGTGAGCGTTGGTGGTCTTGTATTTTTAGGCGACAATGGCGCCTGCTGCGTCAGGTTGCAGGTCAATGGGGAAGGGGAGGGAAGTGATGATTGCAATCGCTTGCCCACATCAGGCCGTTGAATCCTCTGCGCCTGCACAAGGTCATGCGGATGTTGGTGTGTTGGTGGGAAATGTTTATTTTTGGCACATGGATCGTGCATTGGTGCAAGGGTGCCAGGCGTAAAGCGATAGATTGTGTGAAGATTACTGTGAAGCGGCACAGTCCGCTTGGTTGCATAATTTGTAGGCGTTATATGATAGATTGACACTGTGCTGTGATGAAAGTTGGAAGGAAGGGAAACGGCTTTTTTTTTCAATCCGTTTCTGGTTCTAGCGATCGCTACGAACATACGAATATACATGAGATGTATATGTAGGAGAGAGAGAGGGTGAGAGAGAAACTTGATAGAAAGATACAAAGTAGGAGGAAAGGGACGAGCCAGGGATTGAACCCAGGACCTTCTGCATATGAATCAGAAGCGGTAGCCACTAGACCACCAAGCTCGTCTCCCACAGTGGCGACAAGGATTGGCGATTTAGTTGACAAGGGAGGAAGAACAGAACCGTTTTTGGCTGATTTAGTTTGGAACATTTGCGGTTTAACCGACGGAAAGGCTGCGAACATGATACTGCACGTTTGTCATTGAACCTGAAGAAAAGTGATTACGGGAAGCAGCGATGGTTGCATTCCCTTTAGGATTGAGAGAGTTTCATGGGGAAATTGACAAACGAGAGAAACGTTGTGCATTGTATTATGTTTCCAGTTCAAAACCGAATTAGCGACATTTTTTCTTTGACTTCCGCTGCTTTTGCCTTGCGTTAAACCCAATGTCGGAAGTGGGGCGCTGTATAGAGCACCAGGTGTACAATACAGCGCCCCACTTCCGACATTGTGTTTAACGCAAGGCAAAAGCAGCGGAAGTCAAAGAAAAAATGTCGCTAATTCGGTTTTGATCTGGAAACATAATACAATGCAGCTCCTCTTAGAGTGGGTTGGTCCTAAAAAAAAAAAGAGGAAATGGATTCGTACGGCATTGCTCCCGGAGAGCGTGAAGACTGGTCCCGGAGACCGTTATACAGCGGCTGGTGCAATGCACAGCATTGCTCCCGGAGAGCGTTATGGGGGGAAGATGGTGTTGTTTGAAACCGACTTGTAAGAAGCTGGTGCAAGACACAGCATAGCTCCCGGAGAGCGTAACGGAATTGGTACCTCTGGATTAGAAATGTCAGAATGGAATATGAGGTAAAATTATATGGAGAAGATGTAATAGAACTAATGGCCCATATTAGCCATAGCCGTAAAGGCGTGGGTATTCAACATGATCATGCTGAGGGTAACGGGTTCGATTCCCGATTGATCCAAGCATTTTTCGAGAAAAAAAACTTTGATTTTCTTTGGGCATAGAGCATCTTTGTGCCTGTCCCACGATATACACATGCAAAATGATCGTTGGCAGCTTCAGGTAATAACTGGAAGCGCTCATTGGCCTCCTAAAGTGAGGTTAAGTTTTGTGAAATCCCATTTCGTATTTTAGTGATTGAGTCGTTCCAGATAAAATTTAATGTGTGATCGGGGTAGAAAAATTCATTTTATCGATAAATTAACCAAAAAATTGATGATTAAACTGATAGGGAACTGATATTTCCCTTTCAAACTTTCACGACATAACCTCTACTTTTAATCGCCAATAGAAATCTTAGCTGAGGAGAAGGTTTTGTCCCAGTGATAACGTTATTTCTAGAAGATGAAGATGTAACTGCCTATTCATATTGGCGTAACTTCAGTGCTGGTATCGGGGGTTTGCCGATGTACTGGATTTAGAGAAGATATAAAGGAATAATATTTATGAAAAGAGTAAAATTAGTAGTGACAAACAGTACATGACGACTTCCATAGAAAATGTTGCTGAGAAGAGTTAATTGTGAATTTATAATTCGGTTGTTCCAAAAAAAAAAACAAAAAAAAATCTGTAACCAGAGAGACAACAAGGTTGATTGTTGCACTAAGTGGTAAAATTTTGAATATGGATGTTCTCATTAGGTGAGACGCAAGACAGTATGAGCAAACTTCAGGAGACCTAATATGCACAAAAAAAAATACTGCAGGAAATAGATATGTTGGATCCGTTCGAAATTAAAACAGACAACGAAAAAAATCTTGGCGTTCAAGAACCGAAACGACCTAATGATTACAAGAAGAATATGGTATGTTTGTGATATGATTCAAAACAACAACTGATGCTTCTAAGGTTGGCTACAAAATACGACAATTCGAAGGATTGTGGGAAATTCTAAATGAACATGCGTGTGAAATAAGTAATAACTAACTGAGAGTAAGACGTTCGTTAAAAATGGATGGTTCCAGCGCAAGGAAATTAGACGGTAAATCAAGAGTATGGATTAAGAAAGTTAGGATGAATGCAACAAGAGAAATGAGTATTAAGCAGAGTTTAAAATTTTCATTTTCAATGAGTGAAATTCAACGTGAATTTTGAAGATTCTCAACTGAGGGATCAAAATAAAATTCATTTTGGTGAATGAATTTTTTCACCTACAGTGACGATTCGTTCGTTGAGAGCTCGTTAGATGGGCTGTCTCGATGGTTGAATGTTCACTGGTTGGGGCAAAACCCAACTAAAAAGCACTGTCAATGTCAAAATAGATGTCAAAACGAGTTTGACGTCTGACCGCCGTCGCATCACAGCTCCTGTATACAGAACGTTTACGCAAGTATATGAGTGTTCCGTGACGTATTTCTCGTCACTTGCGTGTGTCTAGAGCATTTTGATCAGTTGTCAGTTGCCCCAACGAACGAACACGATTCGCTAATCGGAGCGCAGTCGTGACCCAACCAGCGAATCCGGACTGTATTCATTTTTCTGTCACTGACAATTTTCACTGAGAAATAAAACTGTACCGTAACTCCCGATTATACTTCCAATTACCTCAAAACTTGTGTATAGTAGTTAATTAGAATAATTATTATGTTCTGTGTTTGTCCATTAAGTCGGATTGTGCGTCTGTTAACAGAAATTGGACATTTTACGACGTGCAAAACAATATTCGTGACAGAGAATTGAATGAAAAAAGAGAGGCATTCAGCTGACAATGAATGGGGCCAAACACGAATGAAAAAATGAGAATTTCAATCTTTACTTTCAATCTTCGAATTTTTTACTCTCTGGTATTAAGTAAGAATATCGGAATTAAAAATAACCTATGTACGGATTACATAAGGAATATATAAGAATAAAGGATTCATAGTTAAGTGCTGTGGTACTTATGATTTATGAACTAACAGGAAAAAATGAAGGAATAGTAGGAGCATTAGTATAAACTAAGGATACATTCATCAGAACATGTATAAGGTTGAATTGGATGTGATGATAATACTGATTGGTTTTACTAGAGATGGAGGAGAAATGTTTATAGAATAATAGAAAGTGACACTATGACATGACGGAAATGGTGTGACAATCATGCGAACGTGGCTGAGCATAAACCCTGCTGGGGAGGCAGACCATTCGTTCGACAGACGACGTTGTAATATGTCAGAAAGAGTTAGAGGAAGTTGATAACATAAGGCTAACTGTATACGAGAAGTCAGCTTCACTGATAAACATTCTCATGAACTGTTCTATTAAAGCAAATGTAAGAAAACATAACTCATCATTTTATTTTATAGAAAAAGGGAGATGTGGTACCTTGCAGGTATACAAACCTTGTAATCAAAATGGGTAAATCTTGTTACATGGTAAACAGTTGTATAAGTTTGGTGGTTTGAGTTTTGAGTGTTGTTGTGCTGCTCAGTCAGTCAGTGGTGAGCAGTATGAGAGGAAGTAAGCGGATTGTTGACGGAGGAGACGGCATCCAGTAGACCAGTAAGTGCCCGGATCAGGAACATCCGGAACCGGTTATGGGGGAACTGTTAAGGATCCCACAATATGATAGAACAAAAGCAAACCTAGTGTACAATAATATTGAATTCCGTTCAAATGGATTTGGATTCGTTTTACAAGCGAATGAGATTTTGCATGAAAATCTCGCGCGAGAGAAAATGATTCAGAATCGTGCGCGAGTTTGCTCACGCAGGAGCGGTTCATGAGTCTGCTTTGAGTGTGATTTTACCAACACTGATCTACTCAACCCCCAAGAACACTCATGGAACGTCCCTGAAATCCCTTTAAAATCCGTGGGTTGCTCCTGGGACCCCCTTAACACTCTAAATTCCTCTTGAACACTTCTGGAACGCCCTTGAAACCCCATGAAAAGCACGGTTAGGTAAAGTGGAAAAAAAATCTGGCAGTCATGCTAACATCGTAGATTATGCCAGTGTTCATAAATTGGATCATGGATGCATAATAATAGTGTGATAAGAAAATATTTTTTCCAAATTAAATTACAATGAAAATATGATTTAAAAAAATGTTATACTGTTAAGGACAAACGTCTTGAAATCCCGCTTCAACAGTGCATCAGAATTTCAAACGCACAAATGTCCAGAAGCAAGCTTCAAACAACAGTGCATTTTATTATTCTGTTCTTGATCACTTGTGATAAGCTTAAAATAAGAGGATCAGATGCGCTACTTTTGTTTACGAAAAGATTTGTGCGCTCGAAATCGTGAGTAGGTGTCAAAGTCGACCATTGTGGCGTCCATTTTGGGATTCTAACAAGTCTGTCCTTAAGGACATCCTTCCAGTTCTTTTAACTATGGTGTGACTTTGATATTTGTGGTCGATTTGCCCGCAAAGTTTATTTCGTAACAGCAATTTCTTAAAATTAATCTTAAAAATTGTGCAGTTTTCGTGTCATCAGCGGTACAAAATTTTCAATCAATATTTTTAACGTAAAATATGTATAATTTAGTAACTTAATTGGAGCAATATCGTGACACACATGTATATAGACTGTTTCAGAAATTAAAAAAAAACACTTTTTTCATTGAATAAAATGTACTGCTCTAACGATTTTTACCAGCTTCTTTGAGAATAAAGCATATTGTACTCCATATTTTTAATTGTCTTGATAATTTGAAGAACAGTCGAGTTCTCTAACAATTAACTTCATTCTCAAAATTTGCATTTGCACAAAGGTGTTTTTTCATGATTTCAACATTATTCATCACTAAATACCAAAAGTTATCCAATTTTTTTTTTATCACATTCGCTTTCTCAACAAGTTGTCTAAGAAAAGTTTTGATCAAAATCTGGGGAAAATCGATAAAAGCATTTCCACAACATTTTTTCTGAGATCAAGTTTCTTATTTTTTAAGGTTTTCTACGGAACATAAGAATTACCACACAGTTTATTAGCTTTCCTGAACACGTTTAATTTGAACAAATTTATTTTTTCAGCTCATTCGATCCTTCAGATGGCAAAGTTTGTTATACCATAAAAACGAATGTAGTAAGCAGTATTTAAGACATTCGTTTGCTTACCGTTTGTTGCTACTGGTGTTGTTGAGACATTTAAAATATAAAAAAATGCATTAAGAACGCCCGTAATGGTGGTTCTTGATCAAATATTCCAGTAAAAATTACTCTTACCAATCGAGAAATATTTTTTTTTCGCGATACAGTAATTTGTATTGTGTTTGGAAATTATTTATTTTATTTGTGAGATATTTTTCTTTTCTACAATGTTACATTTTTTGACCACTTTGTGCAACTTTAAATTTTAATCATCTAGTTTACAGAGCCCTATTTTTTAACTTTTACCAGAAACATCAACAAAATTGGTATTATTTGCTTCGTTAGCATGCTAACTATAAGGGCTAGAAGGCACTTTTTTGGATATTGTGCTTAAATTGAAATGGCAGTTAATTGTTAGTGTATTTATTATTTCTGAAACAGTCTATATATAGAATAGATAGAACTATTGAGCTCATAAATGCACCGCATTCTAAATTGGTTTCAATTCGATCGTGTTGATTTTTTCCCAGCCCATGTAATGATTAATACTCCCTCATTTTTTTTACTTTTTTAGTTGATTTTTGTAACTTTTCTACTTATAAGCACAGCCACGATGAATACGAATCGACCCGTGCAAGAGTCATGCTGATCGGTTAATCTGTTCGTGAGTTTTGTGGCCTCAAAAGGAATTCAAACTCATTTTTATATATCCCTGGACTCCTAGATTTCCCAGCAAACCTACAATTATTTTTCCTCATTTGAAAGAACTACTCTTTGTCTTTCGATTTCTAGCTTTTACTATACCTAGATAAAAACGAAATAAAAAAATATGCGACAGACATAACTTTTTTATATTTTACGGTTTTGGCCACTATTTGTTTACATTATTGTGGTTAATCTCACAGGCAAACAGGCTTTATTTAATCTTTCTCTCAGGAATTGTTACAAAAGGGGCCTTGATTAAAAAAAAAATGTCGCAGTATAAACAAGGCTATTGAGCTTCAATTATTTTTTTGCCTTTCTCTTGCACCAAGGAGTACCGAAAGGCTATTTATGCTTGCTTCAAAAACGAAAATTTGATAGAGCCCCCGGAGGGGTCAAATCTTATAATATAGCAATCGATTCAGCTCGACGAGTTGAGGTGATGTCTGTGTGTATGTATGTGTGCACAAAAAGTTCACTTCATTTTTTGGATGATACATATAAACTAATTTCAAAGACCAATGATTCATTCGACGGGGTATCTCGTCCCACTATTTCCTATTGAAAATAGTTCAGATTGATTGATTTGTCTTTATTAGAGAGACTTTCAGCCCTTGGCTGGTTCGTCTCTCGATAGTTCAGATTGGTCCAGCTCTTCCAGAGGTATGGCGATTTAGGTGTTCCGGACCTGGGGTACTGGAAGGGGCCAGATATAAAAATGCAACAAAACCATGCATGCGACCCGTCAAACCACAACATTTTCGATTGTCTGATGAACGGTAAGCAGGAAAATAGTCTCAGACCATATCTGAAATGGTAGTGTTCCGGAACCGGTTCCGGGTGTCCCTCCGGAAGTGGTCAAATATAAAAGTGAACCAAACTCATGCATGCGACACATCAAAATCATGGCCTTTTCGATAACCTTATGAACGGTTAGCAAGAAAATAGGCTCAGAGCACATTGGAAACTACAGGTAGTGTTCCGGAATCGGCTCCAGATGTTCCGCTGGAGGTGTCTAAATATAAAAGTGAACCAAAACCATGCATGCGACACAACAAATCGCGGATCTTTAGATAACCTGATAACGATTGGTAATGAATACAGTTTCAGAGCATATTTGGGACAACCGGTAGTGTTCTGGAACTGGTTCCGGGTTTTGCATCGAAAGTGGTCGAATGTAAAAGTGATCCAAACCAATATTCACAACACATCAAATGGCTTTTTATGTAACTTGATAAACGGTTAACAAGAAAAAAGTCTCAGATCATATTTGGGAAAACTAGTAGTGTCTCGGAATCGGTACCAGGCGTCCCTTCGGAAGTGGTCAAATGTAGAAGAGAACCAATCACATGCATGCGACACATCAAATCGCGGCTTTTTTCAATAACCTGATGAACGATTGTCAAGAAAATAGCCTCAAATTACGTTATAGACTGCCGATAGTCTTCCACAACCGGTTCCGGGTGTCCCGTCGGAATTGGCCAAATAAAAAAAAAATGAATCAAACTCATGACTGCAGTACATCAAATCGCTTTTTTTTTTACTGACAACAAATACGGATAATAAGAAAATATGTAGACACATTCCCCTTAACTTACCACCGGTAGTGTAACTAGTTCCGGGTGTCGCGCCAGAAGTGGTCAAATGTAAAAGTGAACCCAAACCATACATGCGATACACCAAATTGCGGCTTTTCAAGTAACCTGAACATAGGCTCAGACTATAATTAAAACTATCGGTAGTGTTCCGGAATCGTTTTCGGGTGTGCCCCGTCAAAAGTGGCCAAATATGAAATTTACCGAACCCATGCATGGGACATTTCGATAACCTGATGAACAGTTAGCAAGACAATGTGTCGCGATGTCCGCCCAAAATTCAAGATGACAGCCTAATATTCAAGATGGCGGATGTTCGATGGAGTTTTAGTCCCTAAGACCATGCAATATGGGTATGTTTGGTATGGGGAAGATGCCCGGAGTCCAAAATTGGCGACCAGAATATCCAAGATGGCGGTCTAAAATCCAAGATGGCGGCCCAAAATTCAAGATGACGTCTGTTTGATAGAGTTTTCGGCCCTAAAACCATGCAATATGGGTATACTTAGCGGCTATAAGATAGCGGATTTTTCTTAAGAGTTTGAGGCTCAATCATTGAAAGCCGATAACCGTTATGATTTCTGGTGCCATGAAATGGATGCAGTAGTTTAGGATTTTTTTTTAATATTTTATATAATTTTGCTACTCTGTGATTGACCAGAATGATCTAAATTGCTCAATGCATCAACAAACGGATCTTGACAGTAGCTTACTGTTATTAATGTGCCCCTTCAAGAATTATAAACTTGATTGAATCAATAATGGTGGTGGTTGCGACTGCTGGCGAGTTTGATTACGCTGTACTCTATTGGTTTTTGTGGGGTTGCTAGTAGTTGTTGTTTATCCCCTCACAAGTGAAAAATTGTCGCAGTGGAAGTGCAGGTGCTTGTCTTAGGATTTCAAGTTAATCTTGGCGACATAAATATTTTTTTTTTGATTATTTCGACATAACAACATTAGCATTACGCATGCCTTATTGACTATCTAAATTTAAACAAAAAAAGCTGAGATCTTGAAATCAGAATCTGGAGGAAAGCCATGAAAGTGAAGCTCCGGCAGCTTGGTTTTGAAATGGAAATTTCACCCGGAGGTCTCATATATTCTAAACCATTCCAAAAAATTCCAGCAGGATTTCAGAAGAATTTCTCAGGGGACGGGGAATATGCTCTAGAGCAAGTCGTTGAAATGATTATCTTCGATGCTAGAAATTGTGACACAAGCTCGTTGGTTGAAATCACCATATTAGCTCGCGTATATACAACACGAAGTGACAACTTTGAGGTTATGGCGTGCTAATTGATAAACTTCAATATCAAAACAAGCTTGACAGCTGTTACTCAAAATTCCAATATGGCGGATTGTGTGATTTAGCATATCGGATTACCTTCTTTTTACTTACCTTGGTCGGCCGCGTCCTTACGTCGATGACCGTAGAGATGGAATGATAGTATGACGAGTGTTGCTTTCTAGAGACCGAGATCACCTCTGCTTCTCCACGTCTGTCATGGGAAGAAGTTTATGTTAATTTCAGTAAGTGGCTTCTCTTTGAATAAAAACACTTGTCGCGACCCATAGTTTGGGAAACCATGAGATAACAGAAAAAAAAACAATCAGTGCTGTAAGCGTCTATTTTTGCAATGGGATGAATATAGGGGCATAGGATGAAGACTTACACTTACACTGAATTCAGAATTTTGTCGATGTGATACTCATAGGCAGTGGTGAAAATGTCGTTTCGACATATCTAAATTCAACCACCTACAGTTTATTTTAGAAGCTGAACCTGAGAATATGGTAAACTTGTGCTGATTCACATTCACCATGAGTTTCAGTTGGCATTTTCCGAGAGTAGTCCGTGACATTTACCTTAAATATTCGAAAAAAAAGCGTTTTTTCCGTGACTTTATTGTAAAACTGCTATAGCCGCACAAGTTTTTCATATCCCGTGGGGACACAGTAGGGTGGCCCACACTTATATGAAAAACAAAAATTTTGAAAAATGCTAAGTCTTACCTCCTGAATCAGTTGTTTTGGAGTCCCAGAATCTACGTTCAAAATTTGAGCAAAATCGATTAAGCTTAAGAGGGCGCTCAAAACGCTTGAAGTTTGTATGGGAAAACTTGGCCAAATGTATGCAGAAATTTTAGGTTTACGAATTTTGCCGCTAGGTGGCGCTGTAAGCGTTCAAAAAATAAACCCTTTGGTATTATTATAGTTGACTATATGCCAAAGAACTTTGTCGAAGACCGCAAAGTGATCCGACGTCTGTGAAAAAAGTTATACCCTAGGCAAAGTGAGGCGAAGTATTGAGATTTCATTATTGATATTATTGCACTGGAAAAACAACAATAATGTCTTGCCTCACTTTAACTAGGGTATAATTTTTTACACAGACGTCGGATCACTTTGCGGTCTTCGACAAAGTTGTTTGGCATATAGTCACCAACAATAATACCAAAGGGTTTATTTATTGAACGCTTACAGCGCTACCTAGCGGTAAAATTCGAAAACTTAAAATTTCTGCTTATAGGAGGTGAACCAGCCTGTGGCTGAAAGCCTCACTAATAAAGAAATAATAATAATAAAATTTCTGACAATGATTTTATTGCCCTTTTCCGGCTATACCAGTCGGCTAGTATGTCTGAAATAGACGTAAAAACTTGAAGTATTTTTAGGCAAAGTACGTTTAATTGGCAAATTGAGAGATAAATTTGTGAAAAAAATACCACTTGTTTTCGTGGGATTCGAACGCACGACTCCGTTATCGCTAGCCCGGCGCTTTCAATTTCTCTCGTCGCACACTTGCGATTCTATCCACCGTTTCTTTCATTACTTTCGTTACTCCCTCCTTCTTTGAGTAGTATTAAGTTCACCGAGAAAAGCCATTAAAATTCAATCATAATATTGATTTTGGTTTGGGAAGGCTAAACTACGCAGTGTATTGATTATTTTATTGATGGAGTACCCGATATTACAACAGAAATAAAGAGAAAAATGAAAAAGTCCCGTATCTTTGCAAGAGGTACGCCTATAGGGTTTAGTGAGTTTCTACATCTTAAGTATAATTATTACCATTCCGCGTTTCAAAACACTTAGTTTTCAAGGTTCTATGTTTTTTTTAAATGATGTTTTTTTTTTCTTTAAACTTTGAGCTAAAAATATAGTATCAAGAGCATTGAGCGGAGCGAAAATCTTTATTTGTTCAAAGTGATCCATAATTGCGTCAAACGATCAGCTCACATTATGGATCACTGTTACAATATATTTGTATTTGAGTCCCAGAATTTAGCAAAACTTCGCTAAATAGATACAGACATATCTTATCCAAGGTGTACGAGCAATTTTTATATCAAAATCGATGGGTTTCGACCCTTTTGGAGCTTACCACTGCAGGAGAAGCTTCTTATGGAATGCAACTATTTTATGGTAGTTGTGAGAAGACAACTCTATCGTTGCATTATAATACGTTTAATTCTCAGATTAGGGTCTTTTAAATCACTTGTTATCTTAGAAAACAAATAGGATCATGTTATAGATATAGATATAGAGAGCAAGATATTCGACTTTAAACATGAAAGTGATCCGTATCTGTGTAGGGACGGTACCATATTCCCAGGTTCAGCTGTAGGTGGTTGACATTAGATATGTCGAAAAAACATTTTAAGCACTGGTCATAGGTAACTAGCGAAATATAAAAAATGCCGTTTAGGCATAACTTCAACAAAAATATTCGGCAATTACATAGTTTTTACCCTTCTTACACCCATAAGAAGGGTATAAATATCGCTCGAAAAACCGACTTTCGATCCGAGGCCCGGAGGGCCGAGTGTCATATACCAATGAACTCAGCTCGACGAACTGAGCAAATGTCTGTATGTGTGTGTGTGTATGTGTGTATGTGTGTATGTGTGTGTGTGTGTATGTGCGTTACAAAAAAAAGTCACGCACGTTTCTCAGCCGTCTGTCAACCGATTTTAGTTCTCTTGGAAGCAAATGAAAGCTACTACATCCTAGTAGAACGCTATTGAATTTTTTTTCGATTGGATGTTTGGTTACCGAGATATCTCTCGAAGAGTACTTATGAGTCATACATCTAAACTTTTTAAGATTTTTGACCAAGTGTATCATAATAAATATTTCGTCCGTTTGTCAATCGATTTGGGTTCTCTTGGCACCAAATGAAAGCTTCAACATCCTAGTAGATCGCCCAGAAATTTTATTTCGATTGGACATTTGGTTACAGAGATATCTTTCGAAGAGTACTTAGGATTTATACAACTAAACCTTTTGAGATTTTTGACCAAGTGTATCATAATAAATATCTTAGCCGTCTGTCAACCGATATCGCTTCTCCTGGCCCCAACTGAAAGCTACAACATTCTAGTAGAACCCTATACAATTTCATTAGGATTGGACATTTGGTTACCGAGATATCTTTCAAAGAGTTCTTGGGAGTAATACAGGTTAACTTCTTGAGAGATTTTTGACCAAGGGTACCATAATAAATATCTCAGCCGTCTGTCAACCGATTTAGGTTCTCTAAGCACCAAATGAAAGCTACAATATCCTAGAAAAAGGCCCTGAAATTTTATTTCGATTCGACATTTGATTACTGAGATATCTTACGAAGAGTATATCAATAAATTCTTTTTTTTTATTATTATATGCACTTGTTCTCTTGCATTAGTTTTTGACCAGTCTATGGGAAATTATTTTTCAATAAATAATGCTGACCTCATACTAGCAGGTTACTGTTTTCAACAAAATTATAAATAACAAATAATAAATACACAGGAATTCTATGAAAACTAACAATATGTTAAATGAAAGCTTTGAATTCATATATTGTGGGAAAAAATGCAAGAACCGGACAGAAATATTTTTAATGAACCTCACAGATTTAAATTACAATAGCTAAAATAACTAGCCAATGCTAAAATTGATGAACATAGTAGATATATCACTTTTGTCCTTTTTACACCATAACCATGAATACCAAGTACTTCGTAGCTAATTTAATCGACTATTAGACGATATTAGACAAAGTGTTTCTCGATGATTTTCTTACCCATTTGTTAATCGATTCAAGATATTTTGGCAGTTAACAAAATATACAATATTCCAGAATATGAAAGCTATTTTTTAAACATTCCATTCAAGATTCTAGGAGGTGTCTGGCATTTCTGGTAGTTTAGTCCATGGTCCATGATGCTATTTTGGAAACCAATCCACTAGATGCCAAATCCACAATATTTTCTAGAACTTTTGGTCAATTACACAAAATAAATATGTTAAATACATATAATACAACCTCGAATACAACAATAACACTAGTTTACAGCATTTTTGAACTCGGTAAGCTGATGATCATTTTTGTTGTGGAATCATGCCCTGAGTTCGAAAACACGAAGGAAAAAAAATACAGTAGAGCGGAATTTTTTTCGACTTTCCATACAATGTTGATGATTTGAAATCGATTTTTGTTCTATTTTTAAGCAAAGTCGCTCAATTCAAACATCTCATTCTCCGTAATCAATGCTCCGATTAACTCACTAATGTAACTCGCCAACATATGATATGTCAAATAAACGCTGAAAAAGAATTTTTAAATTGTTTTTTTTTTTCTAATTGAAAAAAATATATTTCTTCATATATTTTCAGAAATGTTGCTAAAATTTAAGGAGATCGTCCCTAAAACTTGCCAATATCTCGAATTTTATCAATCTCACGCAAAACCTGCATTCAGATGATCGAATGCTATTATATTCAGCTTTTAATTTATGGAAAAAGATTTAAAATTGGTTGAACAAAATGCAAGATATTTGAATTTGAGTAAATTCCATATTTCAAAAAGTTGTAAAACTCAATATTAAGCTAAAACTCTAAAACTGTTCTACTTAAAATTTTTTGAAGGTCGGTTTCGAAATCAGCGCTAAATTGTGCTCCAAAAATTTTGGTCGTTGTCAGAAGTGCACGACTTTCATTTTATTTTGTAAACTAGTGTAATTTTAATAAGTGTAAGAAGGGTTCTGTTCACCATAGGTGGATTAAATCGGGTTTTTTTTGTTCAAAAGAGGTTGTATATGGAAGAGGAACTCATAGAGAAATTGATGAAAATATTTCATGATGCTCCAGGTGTTAATTTGTTTTTTTTTAATGTTCTTAAGTTTAAAAAAAAGTTACAGCTAGTTGAACATTTTTTGAAAAGTGAAAATTTTACCTGTCCCGATCACTTTGTCACCCCCTGTATGTATCTCTCATTGCAGTAAGCTCAACCTACCAAGAACCCGTCGCCGGATGGATCAACAACTTCAATGGGCCGTCAGGACTAGTGGTTATGCTATCGGAAGGTCTCTACAGTGCCGCTTTTGTCGACACCCGGAAGCGCCCGTTCCTGGTACCGGTGGATTATTGCGTCAACGCTCTGCTCATTTGCGCAGTTGACATTGCGAAACAACGCTCTCTGGCACCGAGTATTCCTGTGTACAACTACACGAATCCTGAGGATATTTTTACGTGGGAACGGATCATTGACCGATTTTACGAGGGGTTGGATCCGGCGAAACGGATGTTGGCGTAAGTTACAACCGTTTTTTTAAGGAAATCTATGAAGTTCAAGAGATGGATCTTTATTACAGCTACCTCGTAACAGCCACAGTTACTCGCAGCCCGGCGCGATACGCCATGTGCAAAACCCTGATGCGCGTGGAAGGATTCTTTCTCGACTTGGCGCGGCAGTTCCGTGGGCAAGCTCCAGCCATGTCCCAGGTTTTCGAACGGATGATCAACCAAAGTGAGGTGCTGAAGTTTTTCACCTTTCACGAGTGGACCATGCAGAACGAGAATATGCAACGGTTGTGGCGGGACGAAGTGAGCAAGGAGGACAGCGAGCTGTTTCCGTTCGATTTGACCCGGATGGATTGGGATGATTACTATAGGAACTTTATACCGGGTGTGGTCAAGTATGCGATTGCACCTCGGAAGGCGAAGGATGAGAAGTCGAAACGAGTGGAGGGGAGCGGGGAAGTGCGAAAATTTTCTCTGTATAGTATTTGGAGCTTTCTGTTCCATAGTTTGTTGAACTTGTTGAAGAACTTTACTGGGCGTTAGTTATGTGGAGGGTAAAATAGGTGGAATGTGAATAAATGTGGGCGGAAGTTAATTCGTTTTTTACTTGATGAACTCTAATTTCCATTCTTTCCATAGAACGATGAAGATATGAAAGAATAACTTCTCCATTTCTTACGAGGTTTTTGGTTTTTACACCATAATAGTTGGTAATCCCATAGTTTTAGCGTTGGACGTAACAATGAATGTTGAGCTCGTTCCATGTTAATATTATTGTTAAAAGACCATGAATTCATACAATACTTTTAGGAATTAACATAAGTCGACTTAAGTATTATTTTCTGATTGATTTCGCTGTTTTGTTATTTACATCAATTTGTATCAGGACAGATTTTTGGCTTGGAACAACTACAGTTCGTGTACTTTCTTGATAGTTAATTAATAAGCACAATTCAATTCATTCGTCAATTGTGTTGTCCCTTGCTGTGAGTGCACTTTCCCAAGAGTAAAGTAAATTGTACAGTACACGTCTTACACTCCGGAAGCCCTAAGCGTAAGTTATTGCTTTACTAATTACATTTGAAACTGATGTATTTGATTGAAACTTTACCTCACTATTGGAGGCCCGTCCAGATAAGTTCATTCAAATTAATCATACAAATGCGTAGATTATATGATTTTCAGATGCGCTAAGGAATTGCCACCCCCTCTGATAAACGCTGATTCTTATTACATCCAGACGTATTCACCACCTCTTACTCCCAGAAGTGTAGATGCGTTTCCATTCAACCACATAATTATCATTGCGTGCCGTATAATTCATGCCACTTTGTCCAGTCCGTCAGGGTTTTCGATGTTTGATATCAATTCGTAGGGCTTAGATCAGTTTAGAACGTTGGTGAGAACACGTGTGAATCGAATTTGAACTTCGACATGGCAGCCGTAAGACAATTCTACAAGGGTTCCACCATACTGCTTTCCGGTGCAACTGGATTTCTCGGCCAAATTTTACTGGAAAAGTCCTTACGAGTGCTGCAGCCTCGCAAGGCGTATCTGTTGATCCGAAAGAAAAAGGGCCTGGATGCCCAGCAGCGCCTGCAGAAGATGCTGGAGGGAGTAGTTTTCGACAGGGTTCGCGCGTTGCCTTCCGCGCCCAGGGTGGAAGCAATCGAAGTGGACATGACTCGACCGGATTTGGGTATGGATGCGGGTATTCGTCGCCAGCTGGAGGAGGAAGTCGGCATAGTTTTTCAACTTGCTGCCTCTGTTAGTTTCAATGAGTCACTAGAAACTTCTCTGAAGGAAAATGTACAGAACAATCTGCATCTTTATGAACTAGTGAAGGACATGAAGAACCTTCAAGTGGCGATGCAAGTGTCAACGATGTATTCAAACTGCGATCAAAAAGCCATAAGTGAAAAAGTGTGTACCGATGTGGGATTTGGTGGTTACGACTGTATTGTGAACCTTCTAAACGGCTTGAACGAGCAGGAAAAGCAAGCTCTAACTCCATTAATCTTAAAAGGTCTGCCCAATACATACACGTTTGCCAAAAAGTGTGTTGAGCTGAAGATACAACAGGACTTTTCCCATCTACCGGTTGGGATATTCAGACCGCCTGGTAGTGAGTAATGCATTTCAACTAGAATCTGGTGTATTAGAATACAGTTACACATTTTCTCTTACAGTAACCTCCACCTACAAAGAACCTCTAGTAGGATGGATTAACAATCTATACGGTGTCGGCGGGTACGTGATTCCCATGATTTTGGGGTTATACGGAGCGTACTTCATCGATAATGCCACAGTACTGATGCTTGCTCCGGTGGATTATTGTGCTAACGCCTTGCTACTGAGCGCTGTTGATGTGGCAAAAAACTTCGATAATGGGGAAACTAAAATACCCGTCTATAACTACGCAGCCAATTGTGGTCCGAACATCGGAGATATGTACAAATATTTGACAGAAGGATTGCCACTGCCTCAGAGATATATCTAGTAAGTTTTACTCTCCAGTAGATTTCGGTTAACCTAATCTAGTCTGTATTCTAGTCGTCACTTCATGAATACCCGCACGACCAACGAATTTCGCTACCGCGTAGCACTGCAACTGATGCGAGCTCACGCTTCGACCCTGGATCGCGTCCGACTTATGATGGGTCAGAGGCCGGGCATACGGAAAGCTATCGATCGTACGCTCCAGCTGATGGACAAATCCAGATTGATGACGTTGACAACGTGGGACATAGAGAATTCGAACATCAAACGGATCCAGATGAACTTGGACCCAGAAGAGCGTGAAATGTTCGAGTGTGACCTAGCGAGTGTTAATTGGCGTCAACATTATGCGGATTTTATTCCCGGAATCAAGAAGTATGTGTTTAAAATGAAATAAACAGGTATATGGTTAAGTTGTTTATCTTCTATATTTGTATTAATTTTTACTTGTGTTTGATTTTTAATTTATAATATCCTCCATTTTTATGAATTCTGTCTGTCAATTGTAAGCTTAATAATAATAATATAAATATATAGTTTAGCTGTTGGCAAACAAAGTTTACAATTTTATTGCACTGAAGAATTAATCTAGCATAAGTGTTTAAAATTATCCAGAACATGTTAAAGGATTATACATAAATTTCACACTACATGGGAGAGCCACTGGATGCCAGAACAGATGCTGTTTGAGCCGCACCTTCTTAGTGAACAGACGCACAGTCAATCTAGCAGAGGTCACAAGGACAACAGTGTCGCCCATGATTCTAGGTGATCTTTGTCATCTGTGAACTCGACGAAGCTTGTATAGGAACTTGTGAGGACCAGATCTGTAGTTGACGCCCCTTCAGAGGTTGTCGACTCACCATTTTGTAATCCAATGCGGTTTTTGTTGTTTTTTCAATTCTTGCTCTTGATGATGAACCTCCGTTTTCGTTATGCTTGGCAGCAGTTGAAAACTCAAACCGATCACCATGCGCGTAACTACAACGCATTTGCCCCCTTAGCTCCAATATCATGCACCCTGGCTGTAGCAGGGGATCCGCAAGCGGCAAGGTAGGCCTACTACTCATCTTTTACGAGTGTGTTAGGGTCGACTGGCAACGCGACCTGGTCGAATCCTGCTAGGAAATCGGTTTGTTTTGCTGAAGGGGATGGCCCACGAAATCGCATTGTGTTGTTTGGGAAGGCCCGCTCGATGCATGTTAGGTAGGCGTAATTTGTTCGAGTTTGACGTGCCTGCACCCTCCCTGGGCTGTAGTGCATAACAACCGAGCACGACGTTGGAGCTGTGGGACCAAATCCGATGTATGTAGTTACGCGCATGCCGACCATGTTCTGATTGATGGACGATACTTTTCCGCCATTATTGATGTCAGGATCATCTTGGCGCTAACTTCGACTCCCACCACCACCTGGTGATGTTAAAATTGCCCTTAAAACTCTCCGTCATCAACAATATACTAGTGTATCGGCGACCGCCACTTTACAGCCCAGAGAGCAATAGAAGCAACCGGTGTTGACATCCAGAATCTCGAGGCACATTGCCGGACGAGGGCAAGCTCGATGTAGCCCCTCTTGAGAACTGTTGGAAAATAACCATAAAATGACGGCGAAACGAAAGGTGCAGAGCGTTTTTAGAGGAGAAGAATCCAACACGAGCGGTAATGCTGCAGCAAGGACCCCGGCAGAACGTGGAACGGTACAAACGGAAGCTGAAACAGTAGACCAACCTATTTCAGGGGGAAAAGTGCCGTCTGGAAGAAGCGGAGTGCGTAGTAGTGGAATTTCTGTGCCGTTCCCAAGAAACACGGAAATTCTACCAGAAGCTCAACGCATACCACAACGGCATCATGACGGACGGATGTGAGGTGATCGAAAGGTGGAAGCATCACTTAGATGGGCACCTGAATGGCGTGGAGATCGTAGGTACGGGGGAATAGGTCAACGGACGAAACGACTACGCCAATACAGCAGAGGACGGAAATGAGCCAACACCCATTCATTAGCTCAAAACCAACAAAGGAGCTGGTAATAATGGTATCGCAGCTGTACTCATCAAGATGGACCCAAATAAGTTGACCACCTACCTGTACCGGATGATTGTCGGATTTGGGGAACTGAACAACTACTGGAAGAAGTGGTCAGAAGGAGTAATCTGCCTCATTCACAAGAAAGTAACCATTTGAAATGGGAGAACTTCTTCTTCTTTCCTCTCGTTCGAAGCTGCCACTTGTCAGCTTCTGTTGTTGGCCCGGTAGCAAAGACCATATCGCCAGCTGCAGTTTTCCTTGTGTTGACGAAACGTTCATAACGCAATGCACCCTTTGTTTTTATTCTGTGTCTGTCTTGTCATAATTTTAGTTTAGTTTCTCTAACGAAGTCGACAACTTCTTTGTACAGTTCTATATTTTTACTTTTGTAAAGCTCAGTCAGGTTTCTAAATTTCAGTTCAAAACTGTATTTTGATCTATGTGACCATACATCGGACAGTGTAATATTGTATGTTCTCCCGTTTCTGGAACCTCGCAGAATTCACACTCCTCGCTGTCCGTTATCTTCATTTTGCCTAACCAAAATTAGGAGAAGTCGTGTCCTGTCATAATTCTGTTCGTGAGTCGTACAGCAGATCCTGGCATATCCACTTTTTTATACCACGGATCTGGTTCAAAAGTTGGCTGAATTTCGTAGAAACGTTTGCCCTTTTCCACAGAGTATTGTTGATACCAATCCTCGACTTTCTCCTACTTGATGTTCTTCAACCTGAAGTTTACATCCGTTCGTAGTGGTTTGTTTTTGTAGACCGGTGCTCCTTCGTTTGTGAGTCCTAGCTTGGCCAGCTCGTCTGCTATTTCGTTTCTCAATACCGATGAGTGGCTGGGCACCCACTGGATTATGGTTTTCCATCGCCTTGCGATCTTGAAGATCTCTACTAGGTTCTCCGGTCCAGTGCCCTGCTCTTGGACCTCTTCCAGCATCACACATGAAGATCTAGAATCCGTGAGTAGCACTACATTAATCATTTCATTTTCGGCTATGTATTTCATGGCAATCATTATGGCAATTATTTCCGCAGATGTTATGCTGGTTTCTTCCTGCAGCCTATAATGTAGTCTTTTTCGATGTCCCTCAACAAATATTCCAACAGAATAGTTTAATCCACTTTTAGAAGCGTCCGTATATATTCTTCCTTTATCCTTGTATGGTCCGTTGAGTAGAAACAGTACCATCTGTTTCAGTGATTTGGGATTGGTGTTCGTTTTATTAGTTACACTAGTTTACAGCATTTTTGAACTCGGTAAGCTGATTATCATTTTTGGTGTAGAATCATGCCCTGAATTCGAAAACGTGAAGGAAAAAAAAATACAGTAGAGCGGAAAATTTTTCGACTTCCCATACAACGTTGATGATTTGAAATCGATTTTTGTTCTATTTTTAAGCAAAGTCGCTCACTTCAAACATCTCATTCTTCGTAATCAATGCTCCGATTGAGCTGAAATTTTTACTGTAACTCGCCTACATATGATATGTCAAATAAACGTCGAGAAAGAATTTTTAAGTTGTTTTTTTTTTCTTATTGAAAAAAATACATTTCTTCAAAAAATTTTGGGAATTTTGCTAAAATTTGAGAAGATCGTCCCCAAAACTCGCCAATATCTTGTATTTCATCAATCTGACGCAAAACCTGTATTCAGATGATTGAATGGTATTGTATTCAGCTTTTAATTTATGGAAAAAGATTTAAAATTGGTTGAACAAATCGCAATATATTTGAATTTTAGTAAATTACATATTTTGAAAAGTTACAAAACTCGATATTGAGGTAAAACTCAAAAACTGTTCTACTTTAATTTTTTTGAAGTTCGGTTTCGAAATCAGCACTAAATTGTGCTTCAAAAATTTTGGTCGTTGACAGAAGTTCACGACTTTCGTTTTATTTTGTAAACTTGTGTTATCATCCCTTCCATGTAAGGATGAATTTCCACAGCGTCTTCGTCCTGTTGTATTCTAGCTATTGGTACGATGTTTAGGAACATGGCTTGGTTTTGGAGATACATTTTCTCTAAATACGTGTACTTGTCCATATCGTCATCCATGGATCGGACTAAGACTCGGAGCTGTTTAGCTACTAGGTTGTTCCTTTCGAAGTGTCTCGCAATGTCTTTACCTGTTACATACTCCTGTCTCAGTTCAGTAGGCTCCTCCCCCGAGATGGCAGCTAATGCATTCAAGGGTGTAGACCTGGTGCATCCAGTGGCTTTTCTGAGGGCTGCATTGTTCGTTGTAATCAACTTCTTCTTGTTAGTTTTACTAGCATTGTTATCGACTACACAACCGTATTCCATCTTGCTTCTCAGCAAAGCCCTGTGGATCTGGATCATAGTAGCTGGATGCGCTCCTTTCTTGATTTCGGTTAACACCTTTAGCATGTTTGTCCTATCTTGCAATTTCCTCTGCAGCTCTCTTGTATTCGCTCCAAAGTTCAAATATCGATCCAACGTAATTCCTAAGTACGGATATGTACGTACTGTCTCCAGTTTAACACCATTGATGTTAATATTCAACTCGTTATTACTGTGTTGAAACAAGAGAGCCTTAGTTTTAGTCTCGTTGATTTTTAGCTTCAATTGTTCGGAGATGCTGGTGAATTTGTTGACGCTATCCTGTGCTTTTTCGGTCAACTCCTGCAGGGTTTTGGCCGTCACCAAAATGCCGAAGTCATCGGCAAATTGTACCAACTCTACCCTTCTTCTCGAATGGTATGTAACGATGAAGAATAGATGTTAAATAGCGTTGGTGAAAGGACATCCCCTTGTGGAGGTCCATTATTGATCCAGCGAGTCACGGTTTCTTTCCTCATATGGAAGTTGATCCTACGATTCGTCAGAAAACTGGTGACCCATGATACCACGTCCGGAGAGATTCCAATGTCATACAACATTTTCGCGAGAATTGTGCAATCCACAGTGTTGAACGCATTACTTAAGTCGATGAAAATCATGGCGGTTAATTTCTTTTCGCGTTTTTTACTCTTTATGGCGTTGACTACATAAGTTAAGCACGTTGTCATCGACGTTCCCTTCCTAAACCCAAAAGACGTTTCAGGTAGGATTTGCTTTTTTTTCCACTTGCTCTTTCCAGTCTTTCCAGAATGACTGTGTTCATAACTTTTGTTAAAGTTGGAACAAGTGATATGGGTCGTTTTCCTTCAGGTTTCGTTTGGTCCTTCCCAGGTTTTGGTATAGCCACTACTTTTATGGTTTTTAGAGAATCATCAACGCAACCTCTTATCCACATTGCATTCAGTTCATCTATTATGGTGCTGACTACCTCCGGCTTCAATTGCTTCAACATCTCGTATGTTATGCGGTCTTCACCTGGAGCTGATCTTCCCTTTCTTGCCAGAATAGTGTCCCATTTTGTTCTGGTGAGGATAGCATCTTGCGTTGCTGATAATGCTGGTGTATCAAGACTTGGTTCGTTTGGTCCAAAATGCAAATCCAAAAAAGCCTCAGTTAGTCCTCTATCATCTTCGAACAGATTGTTCTCCTTTCGCCGTATTCTCTTCCCTGTTAGTCGTCCTACTTTTGCCCAAAGCTCCCTCGAGCTTGTGAAAGGTGTTATCTCATTGGGGAATTCTTCGAATTTCTTCCTGGTTTCTTCTCTTTTTAATTTCAAAAACCTAGCTGCTGTTTTCTTGTAATTCAACAAATTTTCCGAAATAGACTGTTTGTTAAACTTCCTCCTAGTAACGTTTTTTTTGTTTCCAGGCCTCTTCAACCTCGGTCGACCACCATAACTTTGGTGTTCGATTGTCCTTCGTCCTATTTCCCCTGTATGCTTTTTTAACACATTTGTTTAGGTCAGATATGGATTTTACGTCCTCTGTATTGAGTGTGATCAATGTATTGTATTTTTTCATATTGTACACGTATGTCTGTTTCTTCTGTATGCTACTTCCTATAGAGATTTCCAAAGCCATATGATGACTGCCTATTCCGTATTCAAGAACCTTCCATTCTGCCTCATTGTATAAGCTAGCACTGCATAGAGTTACATCTATCGCAGTCGGCCTCCTGTTCAGCTAAATAGGGATGAAGGTGTTTTCTCCGTTATTCAGTAATATCAAATCGCTCCCTGTCACAGCATCCACGAATATGCTACCTTTTCTGTCGCAACTGTCGTTTCCCCAAAGGTAATGGTGTGCGTTTATATCGCCCCCTAGCACTATTCTTCCATGATTTCGCAAGTGATCAAATGTTTTTTGGATATATTCTTGAAACTCGCTGTTTGTTGCCGACGGACTCACGTATACCGCTACAACTATGACATCTATCGGTAGTATTTTGCGGCGCAAATCTGTATATTATCAGAAGTATCAGGCATTTCTATTGGGGCATAGTTATAACAATTGTGTATAAATATACCCACTCCCCCGTAGTTATCGTACCGGGATTTGGGCACGAATTGGTAATTTGATATTTTGTATCGATTACTACTTTCCAGCATTACTTGCGTCCACGTCTCTGACAAAATAGCTATATCGTAGCCATTTTCTACTAATACTCGACGGATTTCAGTTTTCTGTTTTTCGAGACTTTGTACATTACACTGTATGATTTTTAATTTGTTTATTTTTGCGAATTTGAACATACGATCTTACTTGAGCTTCGACATTCTATTTCTAATGTTTAGAACTGTTTTTTGTTAATATTTTCGACTACAGAATTTGTCAGGTTAAAGTGCTTTTGCGTGCATGATTTGAACTTACGTTTTACATCCTCTGCGGTTCCAATTTCCGTTAGGAAGTCTGCATAGAGCGACATGATTGCCGTTTTCATGTCGCGGCTCGCTGCTTCTTCGGCGTTTCTTTTAGCTTCTTGTGTAATCCGCTCCCATTTCTCCTTTTCTGCGACCTTGTATGGGTTGTTCAAGGCCACTCCATTGGTCTGGCTACCGGGTCCTTGCCTGCTCGTTGACGGCTGATCCCGATTTGCTTCCTCGGTTCTGGGCCTTTTACCTCCCTGCGGTGGCTTCTTATTCGAGTCCTTTGATTTGTCCTTATACACCTTGACGGCCGGTTGGATTTTCGTCCTCTGTTCATTCGTCTTCTGCCATTGTTCCCTTAGTGGATTGGTGTATTTTCCAGTCGACATTTCCACGTATGTATTTGGAAGTGCTGGAAACTCTTCCGCATTCTCCAGTACTGCGTATGTGTTCTGTGTCCATATCGGATACAGCTCTTTCGCTTCCGAGTAGGTGATAGCACTCGCCATTAGCTTTTTGATGTTCAGCTGCCGTAGTTTCTCCTTACATGCATCGTCTTGAGTTTTGTGGTCCGTTGATTTGCAATGGGCGCATCGCATTTGTTTGGTACAGCTGTTGAATTCCTCTTCCGTTTCAAGGGGAGCAAGACATTGTCCACATCTCTTACTGCTCTTGCAATTGTCTGCATGATGGTTGAACCGCAAACAATTGCTGCAGACGACCAATTTCTGTAGGAACTATCTTACATTGCTGCTGCAGCAGAATAATCTGACTCGCTCGGGCTGCACTCTTGAGCGAAACATTACGCTGAGTCTGTTGATTGGCACTCTTTCAAGACCCTCCTTGCGAGTTATTCTCCTCACGCTTACGATGGATGCATAACACATTATGTCTTCCTCTATCTCCTCAATCGGAATGTCCGATGGTACTCCTGCCACTATACCCGTCACGCAAACCAAGTGGGTGGGAACATACTCTTTGTATTCACCTTTCTTGTCTTGGTTGATCTCTTCCATCAGTGAATTCGCCTTGATGTAACTGTTGACATACACCATTATGCGGTTTCTGCCAACCTGCTTCATGTCTTCGATGTGTCTTCTGTACGTCTCCATCTTCCTAATTCTGCTCCCTAAGGAGAACTTGTTGATGCGCTTGATTCCATTTTGTGTGTCACGTAATTCGAAATACAACCGGTACGGACCAACATCCGTTCTGTTGTACGTTATATTCCGTTGTTCGACGTTGCGTCTCGGTCCGTTGCCAACGATTTGGGTCATGTTGTTTGTGTCGCTCGCATGAAACTTCGATCCTTCTCCTCCTTCGGCTCCGACGATCATGTTTAAGTCGTTCTCCTGTGCTCCATGGCCCAAGCAGCACACAAGTCACAAAGAAGTGTCGACAGCGCAGGTTATTGGTTGCACACGAGTCATTTTCAAGTTATTTTGCCTTTGAGTTAGAATAACATGAATGTAACTCCTGTACAACCAAAAACCTGCGCTGTCAACACTCCTTTGTGACATGTGTGCTGCTTGGGGGATTAGTCCCAGTGTGTTTGAAACATCGGGTGGTTTCTGTTTGACGCCCTCCATTTTGCATCTCACGTCCGCCAAAATGGCGTCCGTGGCACTCGTTTCACTTTCTTTCTAACTTTTTTTCAGATTTTACGCTTGTTTGAACACTTATTTCACTTTTTGTTCAAAAAATGATAGTTCTTCTTTCCACAAACGTGTATTCAGCTAGTATTTAACGCGATTTCACGTATTAAATCACACCGAAATTCTTAGCGAATTTATTTTGCAACCACGCGCTTCGGCTGAACCTTCCAGAATGGGGAGAACTTCCAAGCGATCACTATTTTAAATATTGGCTTTCAAGTATTATCCCAGATCATCTTCCGTCGTCTGTCACCTATAACGGTTGAATTCAAGAGAAGTTATCAAGCTGGTTTCGCCTCCTGCCTGTCGATAACCAGACCAAATCGTTACCGTACGGTAACATTTACAAAAATGCCATGAATACCAGGTCCCAATGCATTACCTGGTGGGCTGCAAAACGGTATGTCGATTAGGAGAGCTTCCAACATATTGCGACATTTGCACCTATTTAGACTCGGCCCGAATTCATTATTATCACAGTCGAAATTCGCACACGTCTTCGCCGCGGCTATAACGTACATACGTTATATCCTTGAGTATATCGACTTCAAGGAAAACAAAAAAGTGATCTACGGTCACCAAAAGCTTTTTCTTATCTCCCAGATACTCTGCAAAAGAGACGTCCATAGAAACGACTTGGAACTTTTTTTTGCATGACTTTTCATGAGGTGTCGGTTGTGAAGGTGAAATTTCGCAGCGCATCACAGCTTCCTTGACCTGGCAGCTGATTCCCGGCCAAAACAGGGCACGGTGGGCAGGGCATATTGCAAGAATGCCGAATAACAACGGCTCTGCCAAACTGGTGTTCGCCAAAGATCCGAATGAGAAGTGCAGAGGTGGGTGGACCAGATCTTGCGTGCATCGAGATTGATCGAGGATAGAGAGCTGGAGGCATAAACCGAGTATTGTGGCGTACTATTGTTTATCATGTTAATATGTTATATGTGATATGTGATGTAGTGAAAATTACTGAGCGCTGGCTACAAGATACTCTCTCAAATTTAATGCCGCCGTCTATCACCAGTTGCAAGAGAGTTCGTGGGGCAATGTCAAGCTGGATTCATGGGTGAACGCGATACAACGGACCAGATGTTCGCCATCCGCCAGGTGTTGCGGAAATGCCGCGAATACAACGTGCCCACACATCACTTGTTCATCGATTACAAATCGGTGTATGATACAATCGATCGTGACCAGATGCACGAATACGGATTCACGGATAAACTGATTGGATTGATCAAGGCGACGGCGGATCAAGTGATGTGTGTAGTTCGAGTATCAGGGACACTCTCGAGTCCCTTCGAATCTCGCAGAGGGTTGCGACAAGGTGATGGTGTTTCGTACTTCCTGTTAACATTGCTTTAGAGTGTGTAATAAGGAGAGCGGGTATGAGTACGAGGAGAACGATTTTCACGAAGTCCGTTTAGCTGCTTGGTTTTGGACGATGGTGGAAACGTACATACGATTAAAGAATGAAGCCATTTGAATCGGATTAGTCATTAATGCGTCGAAGACAAAGTACATGATGGTGAAGGACTCCAGAGAGGAATTACCGCGCCCGCCACGCCTCCCCGAATTTCTATCGACGGTGATTAAATCGAGGCGGTTGAAGAATTCGTGTACTTCGGCTCACTGCTGACCGCCGACAACGACAACAGCACAGAAATTGAAAGACGCATTGTGGCAGGAAATCGAGCTTACTTTGGACTCCGCAGAACTATATGATCGAACAGAGTTTGCCATCACACGAAGTTAACAATCTACAAAACGCTGAATAAACCGGTATTCAGCTGTTGAGTGCGGTATTCAGCGGTAGGTGAGCTAGGTGGGTTGATTAAGTTGAGGACGCTTTGCGGACCCTTCGCAGAGTGCGGAACTGGAGACGCGCAGTCATTGACCGAGTAGAATGGAGATGACTCCTAGGTAAGCTCTTGACAATTTAAGTTCCGAGTTCGTCGGAAAAATAACTGTCACCGGTCCAAAATCGCGTAGGTTCAGGGAAACAACAGCAGTTACTGGATCAGGCTAAAATAGAAAGTAAGAATCGTCCTCGACCTTCCATCGATACACTTATCTACATTCCTTCTTCAAATTCGTTGTCAATGGCCAATCAATATTCAATATTAGCTAATCGTTGTTGAGTAACATTTACCGATTCAAATGGCGTTCTGGATGTCGTTTCAAATTAGCCTGCATTAGCATATGCAGTGCCACTTCACAACGGCACTTCGAACGACGAAAAGGTTTCATTTGGAATTGACTGATTGCGATTCGAAGTGGTTATTCTGAAGTCGGATTCACAGTAAATTGTCGTACACGAATCAGTTTAGGGGGTTTTGAAGTCAACCGTTCACCAATCAATTGCGGTCAGCCGGCATGGCTCCCGCCGTACGTTCGTTCTACAAAGACGCAACGGTGTTGATCTGTGGGGCCACCGGCTTTCTCGGTCAAATCCTGCTGGAGAAAATTCTTAGGACGTTGGAACCGCGGACGGTGTATTTGCTGATACGCAGGAAGAAGGGGCTCGATGTAGAACAACGGCTTCAGATGCTGATGCAGGGGGTGGTGTTCGAGCGAGTTCGCTCGTTGCCCATAGTGTCCAGGGTGCAAGCAATCGAAATGGACATGACCCGACCGGACTTGGGGCTGAATGAAGAAACTCGCCGCTGTCTGATTGAAGAAGTTCACGTAGTGTTCCAGCTTGCAGCGCATGTGAACTTCATGACGCCGTTGCATCGTATTCTGAAGGAGAATGTTGAATACAACATGCATCTGTACGATTTGGTGAAACACATGAAGAA
Source organism: Aedes albopictus (assembly GCF_035046485.1). Taxonomy (NCBI): domain Eukaryota; kingdom Metazoa; phylum Arthropoda; class Insecta; order Diptera; family Culicidae; genus Aedes; species Aedes albopictus. Next base: position 369,706,525 of record NC_085138.1, on the reverse strand, counting down.
CTTGCGAGTAGCGATGCATGTATCAACGATGTTTTCCAACTGTGACCGGAAGGCCATTCTCGAAAAGGTTTACAGCGATGTGGGGTTTGGCGGGTACGACTTCATTGTGGAACACCTTAACAAGCTGGATGAACAGGAAAAGAATGCCGTGGAGCCGATCATCATCGGGAATCATCCAAATAACTATACTTTTTCCAAGAAATGCATCGAAGCAAAGCTACAACAACAGTACTCCGACATGCCCGTTGGGATATTCAGGCCTCCTTCCAGTAGGTTCTTAAAGCGCGTTTATTGAATGTGATAACTGGTAATCTTCCATTTCAGTTAACGCTTGCTATGAAGAACCAGTTCCCGGTTGGACCAACAATCTATACGGTTACGCTGGATTCACGGTTCCCGTTATTATCTGGCTGTACACCGTTTATTTCGTAGATGATTCTGTAAGACCGATGTTTGCTCCCGTTGATTACTGTGTGAACGCCTTGCTCGTGTGTGCAGTAGACGTGGCAAAGAACTACAATAAGGATCAAAGTGAAATTCCAGTTTTCAACTACGCTCATAGTTGCTCACCTATCTTTAAGGATATTTTCAAATATTCGACCGTTGGACTGCCGTGGCCACAGAACTTAATTTAGTAAGTTTTGGTTTCTGTAGTGAGTCGGAGCTAACCCTTCATCCTCATTCCAGTCGTCACTTCATGGTCACCCGTACGACTAACGAATTCCGTTATCGCGTGTCGGAAAAAATGATGCTTGCTCACGCGTCGATACTCGATCGGGTTGCGATTTGGAGAGGTTATCCAGGTGGTATACGGAAAGGTATCGAACAGGCACTGAAAATGATGAAAAAAACTCGACTGATGACGATAACGGAATGGGAGGTGGAAACTGCCAATATGAAACGAGTTCTGGAAGATCTCGACCCGGATGAAAGAGCAATATTCAAGTGCGATATGGGAACTATAAACTGGGAACGGCATTACGTGGATTTTGTGCGAGGAATCAAGAAGTACGTACTGAGTAGTTATTTTATGAAAAGTAAATTATAGATGAATTATGTCGTGTTGACTTAAGTTATCCGAACGCTTAGAATCCCGAAAAAAGCTTAACCGTTATGTGGCCAGTAAAAAAACATTTGTAGAACTTATGTATCGATGAAATTGAACTGATCATATCTCCGCGACTAACTCGGTCATAACTCACTATCTATCGAAGTTGAACCGGTCCGATCTTCGTGGGTGCCGGAAAAATCGGATTTCGGGCCTACGTTTTTATACTATACAACGTACAGGATTTTCGGTTGGTAAGTATCAGAAGGCCGGCTCCAGAGGCACGTTATCCTCCATTTGGGACGTTTGTGTCATCGCCATAATAAAAGGCTATTCCATCATCTACCTGAGGGAAAAGGAAGGAAATTAGGATGAGGGTAGAGATAGCGATAGGTAGAGAAATAGGAAAAGATACCCTGGAAGAGCCCTAATAAAAATGTATGATACACTGCTGATAGAGTGAATGATTGTATCATTCACTGTATGATCAAGATGATAGCCCGAAAGGGTTGTTAAGCACGTTGTATCATATTTTTCTATTAGGGAGGGTACTATCGCATAAGCGTACCACAATGGGCTCAAATAGCGCCCTGGAAACGCATAAAACGTAAAGAGAGCCCACACCTCTTTACCATTATAAGTTAAGAACAACTGAATATCCTAAAGATTCAGGTTTTTGAAGTCAGTTTCACTAAATAAGTGTTTATTGCGGAGATTCCACCTGTTTAGACTCCTGCATGGAAATTAGTTGCGTGGATTTTTCTTGCGTGGGCCCACAGATATAAAAACAGACCGTGCCCTGGTGAATATTTTACGCTACGTTGTTGATTACACATTTGGCAATATTTCTGTATTATAGTAAACAAATATTTTTAATGAACCTACGCTGAAAATGAGCCTAATCTCGCGGCGGAATCTATAAATCTCCGCCATGGGCAATACCGAGTACTCGGAAACGCAGTTGCGCGAAAACTGGACAGTTACATATCAAATGATACGAAGTTCCATTATCAGAATCACAGCTATCACTTAACAATTAATCAGCTTGCTGAATATTCGCCATGTGATAGCTGAGTCGGCAGTGGCTAGTCAATGCTTTGACCAGAATGCTGCAATTCTGCTTTGACAGATTTGAAAGATACTTCGCCACCCTTGTAGGTAGATGGCTCAGTACAATACAATTTGGTTTGACGACATGGCTCCAAACTATTCCAGTATTGTCTGTGTTGAGTGGCAGCCCAGGTGTGAATCTGAAGCTTAACCCAACACTTGGATACCAGAACAGCTGGTTCAGGACCAATGAAGTCATGTGATGCTCCAGTGCTCGCTAACTCACCAGTCAATTCATTTCCAGCAATAAAAGTATGGCCAGGTACCCATACAAGGTGAACAGCGTTTGCTGAATTTAGCTCCTCTATTTGAGTTCGACAAGCGATAACTATCTTCGGCCTAGAGTTGGCCGAAGCAAGTGCTTTAATATCAGTTTGGCCATCTGAACAGAAGTCTATTACTTTGCCAATTACGTGTTGCTGAAGTGCTAATTACACTCCGCTCATATGAACAAAGATTTCGGTCTGGAAAACGGCGCAGTGTCTACCAAAACAGTAAGTCTGATGTAGCTTTAGCTCACGGGAGTAGATACCAGTACTAGCTCGACCTTCGAGAAGGGAGCCATCAGTGTAACATACGATGCCGTCTGAAATACTTTTTTTCCAGATAACGAGATGTCCACTCTTCCCGAGAATGGAATTTCGTGGAAAATTTCCTATATGGAAAATTAGAAGCAACTGTAAGATCACTTGGAACAAGGACAACTTTGTCCCAATCCACCAAAAGTGGAAACAACGAGGTCTGTGTTGATCTGCGATTCACAGGAGTTTGCTCTAGTAAACCAAGTATCGATAGGTGGTAAGTGCAAGAAAGTGCTTCTTGTTGTGAAGAAACGTCAAAGAGAACTTCGAGCGCTGCCATGGGAGTTGAAGAGAACGCTCCAGACATTGCCATTAAGCACATCCTTTGGAGATGGCCTAATTTTGATTGGATCATTCTCACTTCGCCATTTTGTCACCACACAAGACATCCATAGGCCAATATTGGTCGAACAACAGTTGTATAAATCCATTTGATATACTTGGGTTTTAGACCCCAAGTTGTGCCAAAGGTTCGCCGGCATTGCCCGAAAGCCATACAAGCTTTCTTGATTCTGAACTCAATGTGAGGTGTGAAGGAAAGCTTGGAATCAAGAATAACTCCAACGTACATACTTACCTATTCAGTCACATTGATTTCAGAATCAAACAAACGCAAAGGTCGAACGCCTCGTATCTGTTACGAGATTCCACAAAAACGGTGGCTAGACTCCCCCTTGGAGGCATCTACAAACACTCAATGTGCTAAACACTGCTTGACGTAATGTTGAGCAGAGAAGTCGGTTTTGAGCATTTGGTAAATCCAATTGGAGATATACCATGACTCCGGCATCAAAAGGCATGTTGTCAAAGGCACCCTCGATATCTAAGAAAACACCCAAGCAGGATTGCTTTTGAGCGAATGCCTTCTCGATATCGTAAACAACTTTGTGTAAAAGAGTCACAGTGAACTTTCCAGATTGGTAAGCACGTTGGTTCACATGAAGAGGCACAGTGGCCAGATGAACATCACGGATATGATGATCCACAATGCGTTCTAAGCATTTCAGAAGAAAAGAGGTCAAACTGATAGGCCTGAAACTCTTTGCTTCTTCATACGACGCATGGCTCACTTTCGGAATAAGAATCATAACTTCAAGAAAAGACATCAGGTTCATCCTAAGATATAATATCCATACATACAGGGAAGTGCACTTAAAAAAATCCGCACATATTTATCGGCAAAAATCCATCTCACTCCATTATTACAATCTATATGCGCGCACATAAACGTTCTCCAAGCAAGGTTGCACATAAAATCTAATAGTCGGATGGAAAATATGTGTAGCGGCATTTATATTCTAAATGCGTAATTTGAATTTATGTGCGATGCATTTATTTTTCGAGTGCAAAGCTTGATAGCATAATTCTATGTGTGGACACATGGAAACTAGATGCGGATTTTTCTTAGTGTGTGTACTGACTGAATAAACATCCTAATTCCAGAACTTCACTCAAACCGGAAACATTTGTTCAAAAATCTTCTAATCAGACCGAAAAGCTTTCTGGTAGGCCTTGCGAGCCAATCTGAAAATTCCGATCCAGTTGAACGTCGTCTGCTACAACTCTTTCTACATTGTTTCCTGAGCTTCGCATGATCAGATTTACACCAAGAGGTTCCTCTTATAGTTAATACCTGCACTGCCTTGGCCTTCCGTATCAAGTGTTTGCATTTTCCACTCCACGTACCTTACGATATTCTCGACCACGCCCGTCATGTCTGTTTGACTGAGCAAACCTGTCTCGAGATTCTATGCGTATACATTATATAGTTGATTCCATCTACCGAGGTGATGTCCAGGTGTAACGACAAGAGTAGCTACGCCCACAATTTTTAAAATTAACGATTTGAATGAAACAAAATTTTCTCAAAATGATTCATCGCATTTGTTTCTCGTATTCGTACTGTCAGCAACAGGGAACACTTCAAGGATTGGTCGAATTTCGGGCTGTACCTGCCGTAGAGAGGGACGAAGTATCAGCAACAGGGGACACTTCAGGGTTCGGTCGGATCTCGGGACGTACCTACCAGAGAGAGGGACGAAATAACAGCAACAGGGGACACTTCAGGGTTCGGTCGGATCACAGGATGTATCTTCCGGAGAGAGGGGCCAAATATCAGCAAAAAGGGACACTTCAGGGTTTGGTCGAGTCTCGGGCTGTACCTGCCGTAGAGAGGGACCAAATATCAGCAACAGGGGACACTTCAGGGTTCGGTTGGATCTTGGGCTGTACCTGCCGCAGAGAGGGACCAAATGTCAACAAAAGGGGACACTTCAGAGTTTGGTCGAATCTCGGGACGTACCTGCCGGAAAGCGGGACTTCAGGGTTCGGTCGGATCTTGGGACGTACCTGCCGTAGAGAGGGACCAAATGTCAGCAACAGGGAAGGTTCGGTTGGATCTCAGGTCGTACCTGCCGGAGAAAGGGAACAAATATCAGCAACAGGAGACACTTTAGGGTTCGGTCGGATCTCGGGAGGTACCTGCCCGGAGATGTCCCGTATCAGGTATCGGCAATCAGGGACTTCTTCCCGGGAGGCGCAACGTACCAGACGCCAGCCAAGGATGGCAACACTCACTTGCAAAGAGTTACATTCACTTGGCGTTTTCTCAGCTCAGAAGCATTCAATCAAGAAACCATGTATATGTACGACTTTTAGCTTGTGGTTTTGTTTAAAAGTTTGCCGAATATAGCAAAGGTCGCACACGCATACCGAAGTCGTGAGATATAGCTGCGGAGGTAACTCTCCACGAGATGATTATAAATTACACTCAGCACGTGCAGAGTCGCTTTCACAGCTCTGTCACGGCTTTGGTATGCGTGGCATACTTTTAGACAAAACTACAAGCTTAAAGTCGTCCATACATCGTTTCTTGATTGCACGCTTCTGAGCTGAGAAATCACCAAGTGAGCGTAACTCTTTGCAAGTGAGTGTTCCCATCCCTGATGTCAACGACTAGGGACTTTCTTCTGGAAGGTGGACCGTACCAGCTATCAGTTAACAGGGACTTCCTTCCGGGAGACAGGTCAGGTCCAGCTTAAAAGCCTTGACATGGGGACGAATTTTGGGACAGTAGGTTTGAGTTTTCAGGTTTGGAGGTTTGGGTTTTCGGTTTACTTGTTTCTGATGGCTTGATACTTTTTGAAGTAATGCTAGTTTTTTTTTCTTCATCGCATGGCCACATATGGCCGTTTTATGTTCATCAGCATGACCTCGTTGCTATCGGTAACACGCACATATTCTTAATTCTTGAATGTTCAGCACATACTTCTTGATCCCTCGCACAAAATCCGCGTAATGTCGTTCCCAGTTTATAGTGGCCATATCGCACTGAAAAATCGCTCTCTCATCCGGATCCAGACCCTGCAGTACTCGTTTGATGTTGGCAGTTTCCACCTCCCACGTCGTAATGGCCACCGGTCCAATTTTTTCCATCATTATCAGTGCTCGCTCGACACCTTTCCGAATGCCACCTGGATAACCTCTCCAAATCGCAACCCGATCAAAAATCGTGGCATGAGCAAGCATCATTTTTACCGACAGACGATAACGAAACTCGTTGGTCGTACGGGTGATCATGAAGTGACGACTGGAATGAGAATGGTATGTTGGCTCCGTCTCATTTCAAAAAATAAAACTTACCAAATAAAGCTCTGTGGCCACGGTAGTCCAGCAGTCGAGTAATTGAAAATATCCCTCAAAATTGGCGAGTGGCTGTCAGCGTAGTTGAAGACTGGAATTTCACTTTGATCCTTGGTATAATTCTTTGCCACGTCTACTGCACATACGAGCAAAGCGTTTGCGCAATAATCAACAGGAGCAAACATCGGTTTTATGAAATCATCTACGAAAAAAGCACTGTATAACCAGATGATTGCCGGAACGGTGAATCCAGCGTAACCGTATAGATTGTTGGTCCAACCGGGGAGTGGTTCTTCATAGCTAGCGTTAACTGAAATGGAAGATTACCAGTTATCACAATGAACTAACGCATTTGAAAGACCTACTGGACGGAGGCCTGAATATCCCGATGGGCATGTTGAAGAACTCCTGTTGGAGCTTTGATTCGATGCATTTCTTGGAAAAAGTGTAGTTATTTGGATGTTTCCCGATGATGATCGGCGCTACGGCTTCCTTTTCCGGTTGATCTAGCTTGTTCAGAAGTTCCACGATTGAGTCATACCCTCCAAATCCGACATCGCTGTAAACCTTTTCAAGAATGACCTTCCGGTCACAGTTGGAGAACATCGTCGATACATGCATCGCAACTCGCAAGTTTTTCATGTGCCTCATCAAACCGTATAGATGCAGATTGTATTGAACGTTCTCCTTCAGAATACGATCCAACGGCGTCATGAAGTTCACGAGCGCTGCAAGCTGGAACACGACGTTGACTTCTTCAATCAGACAGCGGCGAGTTTCTTCATTCAGCCCCAAGTCCGGTCGGGTCATGTCCATTTCGATTGCTTGCACCCTGGACACGATGGGTAACGAGCGAACTCGATCGAACACCACCCCTTGCAGCAGCATCTGAAGCCGTTGATCTACATCGAGTCCCTTTTTCCTGCGTATTAGCAAATACACCGTGCGCGGTTCCAATGTTCTGAGAATTTTCTCCAACAGGATTTGACCGAGGAACCCGGTGGCCCCACAGATCAATACCGTCGCGTCTTTGTAGAACGAACGAACGGCTGGAGCCATGCTGGCTGATTGCGATTGATTGGTGAACGATTGACTATTAATCCTTTGAAGCTCATCCATGTACAAAGTGACAGTTTGAAGCAAAGCAAAGTCCACCCAAGAGAAACATTTTAAATAAATTCTTTTCGTCGTTGGATGTGCCGCTGCACAGTGTTATTGTATGCAAATGTAGGCTAATTAGTAGCTCAAACTCACTTGTATCGGTGAATATTACACAACAACGATTAGTTAATGTCTAATATTCTTCGGACATTGCCATCGAATTTGAAAAACTGTAATCTGATTGCCTTTAAAAACAGTACCTCATGCCTCAGATGCATGTTGCACATATTTCATCATTCTAACATTATCGAAAAATATAAGATTTAAACTTTCTTAGTGATGGTTGATTGTCTGTATAGAAAGGATGAAATTCGTCCCACATCTTTGAAATGAGATGTCAATTCTTCAAGCAGATTGTCGGTTCCTAATTCGTCTCAAAAACGGTATTTTAACCCTTTGGAGCAGGAATTTTTCCAAGCGTTATTAAAGAGATTTTTTACGTATTTCTGTTGTTTTTGTGCTCAACAGCATATAAAAGGTAAAAGTTCAAAAGACAGTATCAGAACAGTCGGGATATCCTAGGTCATCCATCTTGAGTTCAGATCCTAAAGTCTACAGATGTAACGATAACATCTTTCATTATACAAAGCTACGATTTGTAATCTATCATGTCAAGTAAGTCTTCTGAAAATTCATTAGACAGTATCAAATCAGTCGGGATATCCTAGGTCATCCAAACTGTTCTTGCGTTTTAGGTCCTAAAGTCTACGCGTGTAACGGAAACTTCTTTCATTGTACAAGGCTACGATTCGTATTCTATAATGTAAAGTAAGTCTTCTGTAAGTTCAATTGACAATATTAGAACAGTCGGGATATCGTAGGTCATCCAAACTGAACTTGAGTTCAGATCCTGAAGTCTATGGGTGTAACGGTAACATCTTTCATTATACAAAGCTACGATTTGTAATCTATCATGTTCAGTAAGTCTTCTAGAAGTTTAAAAGACAGTATCAGATCAATCGGGATATCCTAGGTCATCCAAACTGTTCTTGAGTTTACATCCTAAAGTGTGGGGGCATAATAGTAACTTCTTTTATTATACAAAGCTACGATTTCGTAATCTATCATGTCCAGTAAGACTTTGCTGTGTTCCCTTTGGAGCCGGAGGGGTCATATATGACCCCAACATAGAAACGGATGTTTTCACACATTCAATAAAACAGAATACTGTCTTCGGCGAAGTTGTTGCAAATTGAGTCCTTTATTAAGGAAAAATGGGAATATTTGTATTTGAGATTTAATTGACAACCTAGAACATCTTGAACACCATGAAGTTTGGAAAAACGAAATAATCGACATACCAGTTGTTCTAAAAGCTGAATTTAGATATGGGTTACGTTCATATGTATTCATTTAACCTTCGTCAAGAATATCAAAAGGTGTTTTATATTCTGGGATGTTCTAGGTGTCCAAAACTGCCCTATGGTAAAGTCCTTCAAATCTACAGGAATAGTTTTATGTGTTTTCGCAATAAATAATAACATGTTATAATCTATTGGAATTCATGAAGCTTTTGAAATCTCAAATGCCATTTAGAGACATTATAAGGATATTCCAGGTCAGCCAAACTACCTCGGAGTTCAGAACTTCAGGTCTATACTCGTAACAGTAGCCATTTCTGTTATACTGAGTAACGTTGCATAACCAACCGCGGTTACTGGACCAATCTGAAGTCTACTAGAAATTATTATAAACTGTTGGGTCATTCATTGTCATCCAAACTGTTCTATAATGATGTCCTTCCAGTGGCGTAGCCAGAAATTGTCTCTGGGAGGGGTTTTCAACGGTCAATGATACTTTTTTTTTATTTGACACTTATATTTTATAAACAGTAATGAGTAATCGTATTTGGGCTGCAAAACGGTGAGTCGATAAGGAGAGCGTCCAACATAGCTCTGTTCCTCACAAGTTCCTACCTCATGCTTCCACGGGTCAAGCGATGACAAAGACCGCCAGCTAAGAGTTGTGTGCTTAGCTGGTAGTGCAGCCTGGGCACTGTTGTCCTTCTGACTTCAGCTAGATTGAGGAGGTACGATTCGAGCGTTTGTTCACCAAGGAGGTGCGGCTCAAACAGCGTCTGTTCTGGCATCCAGCGGCTGAGTAAGAAACGCTGCACCACGCCCAGCTAGATCCAAGGTGGTAGCCCCATCAGCGTGGTCGTCCTAGTGTTGGTTGGGACGTTAAACAGAACTGGCACGATGGCCCTCCGGCGAGACAGGAGTGTTGGCGTAGGCCCAATAAGCCACCCGTAAAAATCCCCATTGCGAATAACATAGGAGAAAATACGACTCGATACAATCGGCAAAGACCCACGCGACGAAATAAGGACTACGATTGGAAACTTGGAACATGGAATTGCAAGTCACTAGGTTTCGCAGGATGTGACAGGATAATCTACGACGAACTACATCCCCGCAACTTCGACATCGTGGCGTTGCAGGAACTCTGTTGGACTGGACAGAAAGTGTGGAAAAGCGGGCATCGAGCGGCTACCTTCTACCAAAGCTGTGGCACCATCAATGAACTGGGAACAGGATTTATAGTGTTGGGAAAGATGCGACAACGTGTGATCGGGTGGCAGCCGATCAACGCAAGGATGTGCATGTTAAGAGTTAAGGGCCGTTTCTTCAACTACAGCATCATCAACGTCCACTGCCCACACGAAGGGAGACCTGATGACGAGAAAGAAGCGTTCTACGCGCAGTTAGAGCAAACATACGATGGTTGCTCGCAGCGTGACGTGAAAATCGTTGTCGGCGACATGAACGCGCAGGTAGGAAGGGAGGAAATGTACAGACCGGTAATCGGGCGAAACAGCCTGCACGCCGTATCGAATGATAACGGCCAGCGATGCGTAAACTTTGCAGCCTCCCGTGGTATGGTAGTCCGAAGCACCTTCTTCCCCCGCAAAGATATCCACAAAGCCACCTGGAGATCACCCGACCAACAAACAGAAAATCAAATCGACCACGTTCTAATCGACGGTAAATTCTTCTCGGATATAACCAATGTCCGCACATATCGCAGTGCGAATATAGATTCGGATCACTACTTAGTCGCTGTATGCATGCGCTCAAAACTTTCGACAGTTATCACCACGCGTCGAAGTCGAACGCCGCGGCTCAACATCGAGCAACTTCGTAACGTAGAAGTGGCTCAAGACTACGCGCAGCAGTTAGCAGTGGCCCTACCAACGGAAGAGCAGCTTGGCGCAGCTACACTTGAAGATGGCTGGAGGGACATCCGATCCGCCATAGGTAGTACCTCGGCTACAGCACTAGGCTTCGCGACTCCGAATCACAGAAACGACTGGTACGACGGCGAATGTGAACAGTTGAAAAACGAGAAGAATGCAGCATGGGCGAGAATGCTGCAACACCGTACGAGAGCGAATGAGGCACGTTACAAACAGGCGCGGAACAGGCAGAACTCAGTCTTCCGGATGAAGAAGCGCCAGCAGGAAGAACGAGATCGCGAAGCGATGGAAGAGCTGTACCGCGCTAAGGACACACGAAAGTTCTACGAGAAGCTGAACCGCTCGCGCAGAGGCTTTGTGCCACAAGCCGACATGTGCCGAGATAACCACGGGAATATTCTCACGAGCGAGCGTGAGGTGGTCGAGAGGTGGCGGCAGCATTACGATGAGCACCTCAATGGCGACGTTGCAAGTACCGAAGGTGGCGTGGTAACAGATCTAGGAGTATGTGCACAGGACGAAAGACTTCCGGCCCCTGACCTCCAAGAGATTGAGGATCGGTTGAAAAACAACAAAGCCGCAGGAGCAGATCAACTACCAAGCGAGCTTCTAAAATACGGTGGAGAAGCACTGGTGAGAGCACTACACTGGGTCATAACCAAGATTTGGGAGGAGGAAGTATTACCGGAGGAATGGATGGAAGGTATCGTGTGTCCCATCTACAAAAAGGGCGACAAGTTGGATTGCGGGAACTACCGCGCGATCACACTACTGAGCGCTGCCTACAAGATACTCTCTCAAATTTTATGCCGCCGTCTATCACCGATTGCAAGAGAGTTCGTGGGGCAATATCAGGCTGGATTTATGGGTGAACGCGCTACAACGGACCAGATGTTCGCCATCCGCCAGGTGTTGCAGAAATGCCGCGAATACAACGTGCCCACACATCACTTGTTCATCGATTTCAAATCGGCGTATGATACAATCGATCGAGAACAGCTATGGCAGATTATGCACGAATACGGATTCCCGGATAAACTGATACGGTTGATCAAGGTGACGATGGATCGAGTGATGTGTGTAGTTCGAGTATCAGGGACACTCTCGAGTCCCTTCGAATCTCGCAGAGGGTTACGGCAAGGTGATGGTCTTTCGTGCTTGCTGTTCAACATTGCTTTGGAGGGTGTAATAAGAAGAGCGGGGATAAACACGAGTGGGACGATTTTCAGCTGCTTGGTTTCGCCGATGATATTGATATTATTGCTCGTAAATTTGAGACGATGGCGGAAACGTACATCCGACTAAAGAGTGAAGCCAGGCGAATCGGATTAGTCATTAATGTGTCGAAGACAAAGTACATGATGGCAAAGGGCTCCAGGGAGGAATCATCGCGCCCGCCACCCCGAATTCATATCGACGGTGATGAAATCGAGGCGGTTGAAGAATTCGTGTACTTGGGCTCACTGGTGACCGACGACAACGACACCAGCAGAGAAATTCAGAGGCGCATTGTGGCAGGAAATCGTGCCTACTTTGGACTCCGTAGAACTCTACGATCGAATAAAGTTCGCCGTAACACGAAGTTAACTATCTACAAAACGTTGATTAGACCGGTCGTCCTCTATGGGCACGAAACATGGACCCTACGTGCAGAGGACCAACGCGCCCTTGGAGTTTTCGAACGGAAGGTGTTGCGTACCATCTACGGCGGAGTGCAGATGGAAGACGGGACTTGGAGAAGGCGAATGAACCACTAGCTGCATCAGCTGCTGGGAGAACCAACCATCGTCCATACCGCGAAAATCGGGAGGCTACGGTGGGCGGGTCACGTCATCAGGATGTCGGATAGCAACCCGACTAAAATGGTTCTCGAGAGTCATCCGACCGGTACAAGAAGACGTGGAGCGCAGCGAGCTAGGTGGGTCGACCAAGTGGAGGATGATCTGCGGACCCTACGCAGAGTGCGGAACTGGAGACAAACAGCCATGGACCGAGTGGAATGGAGGAGGCTACTATGTACAGCAGAGGCCACCCCGGCCTTAGCCTGATCGGTAAGGTAAGTAAGAGTAATCGTATTCGTAGTTTGAAAGTAGTGGCGCAGCCGCAAAATTTTTTTTGTCGCAAAGCGCTTTATACTGAAAATTTGTTCCACAAATGTTGGCTCTGGGGGGGGCTTTAACCCTAACCCCACCCCTTCCCCCCCCCCCCCCCCCCACCCCCCCCCTCCCCCCCCCCCCCCCCCCCCCCACCCCCCCCCCCACCCCCCCCCTCCCCCCCCCCCCCCCCCCCCCCCTCCCCCCACCCCACCCCCCCCCCCCCCCCCCCCACCCCCCCTTCCCCCCCGTGGCTACGCCAGTGTGTCCTTCAAATCTACAAGAATAACAAGAAAACATCATTGCATAATCTGCTGGGACTCGTGAAGCTCTTGAAATCTCAGACGTCATTTAGAGACACTATAGGAATATTCCAGGTCAGCCAAATTATCTAGGAGGTCAGAACTTCAGGTCTACACTACTCGTAACAGCAGCCATATGTGATATACTGAGTATCGTTGCATAATCAATCGTGGTTACTAGATCAAGCTGAAGTCTACTACATATCATTATGGACCTTAGGGACATTAAAGTTCTGGTACCCCGATGGGAATAAGACAAATTCTTTAAACAATCGCAAGTTATCCGGAGATCAATTTACAATCACTTTACGAGGCGAAATTTGCAACACCAGCCGTTGCTAAATTCGGCCGGCCATAATCAAAACAACACGAAGCAAAGTAAGCACATGACAGTTTCGTAAACGCAGTCGCTCGCGTGCACAGCCTGCTACACCGTAAAGAACAATTGTATAGAATAGTCAACAAGAGAATAAAGCCTGTATCCGCAATAATCGGGACACATAAATATGGCTGTAACTCTGCAATAGGTATATTAAAATTGCTCAAATTTTGCCTGATAATATCTTAAGATGTGCTTGTTTAACCGGCAAAATTTCATGTGAATCGATGAAGTACCTTTTCTTGTAACAATGAAACAGTAGAACGCGAGCAATTGAATTTTGTACAGCCCCTGGTTTAGCTTGTCAGCGCTGTATCTTTTGAATTTGATAAACGAAATGGCTGAAATTTTGAAAACAAACCTCTCAATCTACTTTACTTGCATAGGTAAAATTAAAAAAAATCGATGCACTTTCAACAATTTTAGAATCGTAACATATATTGGAGCTGACCGTGATTTTAGCCCCTCAGACAACAATTAGTGAGAACCCCTTATTGTATCGATTGTATTGTTAAAAGTACTACACCAATAATCATTTAATTTTGCAGGCATATTATACACATAACCAACTACCTTAGTTATGAACGGGCAAACATCGCACATGAAAAACATGAAATATTTTCACTTACACTATCCTCCATCAACACCAGTAACTTTCAATCCAAATGATAAAAGTTGATGAAATTTTGCAAGAAAGTGTCTCTATAAGTATCATAACTGCTCACGAAATTTCATAATTATTTTCACAAAATTTTGAATTGCGGAAAAGTACCATCTAGTATACGAATGAAAATGGGTGACAATTGTACAAAATCTTGAAAACCACGTCTGTTTGTTTCTCATTCACAGTTAAAAGTAATGCATCGATTTTTATGAAATTTTGCACAAATATTAAACAGTTAATTTGTGGCCAATTTTTATTGATTCAGTACAGAGTTACTGCCGTACTTCTATGTCCCGATTATTGCGGATACAGGCTTTAATGCGATCTAAAACCAATGGTAGCGACCTCAGCGACCTCGGTCCGTGGACATTATCGGGAGCACTCGTATACTCACCGATCCATCTACTTTACTTACTTTTAGCCCTGAGCGCCCATGGTGATGCAGAACCTCTATGCCTGCCTCTACTGTGATATCTTACTGGGTTCCAATCAAGTATTTTCTTGTAGATTTTTTTCCCACCCCTGCGTAGAGTGTGGCCGACCCACATCCATGTTCACTCCCGAATTTCTGTCCTTAATCGCTAGCGACTGTTGGTGACATCGATGATGGAACTCCGCGTTGGGGCCACCATACACGAATTGTATATCGTAGACATTCTTCTTCTTCTTTATGGCTCGACGTCCCCACTGGAACTTGGCCTGCCTCGCTTCAACTTAGTGTTCTTTGAGCACTTCTACAGTTATTAATTGAAGGGCTTTCTTTGCCTGCCATTGCATGAATTTGTATATTGTGAGGCAAGTACAATGATACACTATGCCCAGGGAGTCGAAAAAATTTTCCCGACCGGAACGGGAATCGAACCCGCCGTCTCCGGATTGGCGATCCATAGCCTAAACCACTAGGCTAACTGGAGAGCCGTAGACATCTATTGTGGATTTAGCACCAAATTGGTATCGGAAGTACCTTCATTTACTTCCGCTGCCATTCCTATGCGTTAAACATAACGTCGGAAGTAGTGCGCTGTATAGAGCATCAGATTTACTATACAGCGCACTACTTCCAACGTTATGTTTAACGCATAGGAAAGGCAGCGGAAGTCAATGAAGTTACTTCCGACACCAATTTGGTGCTAAATCCACAATATTGATGAAATCCTGCAGCCATCCAATGTTCTCCACTGATATACACCAGGCTTCACTGGCGTATAGCAATACAGATTAAACGTTTGAGTTTGAACTTCGGATTTTGAAGCGTCGACTAATCTGACTGTTTATTCAATATACATTTCTCAAACTCATAAAAACAGCCCTTATGAAAGTCAAATGGCGGCCGATTGCCACAAACAACATAGAGCAGGGATGCAAGTCACTGAAACATTTTAACATCTTCCACTGGATGCTGTCCATAAACTATAAGATTCATTTTTGGCCATCTCAGACCCACCCTCCCCCGCTAAGGCTTTTGTCCATAAATAATTGCTAAAATTTGTAACGACTTGTTCATGGACCTGTCGCCCAGGTACGATAGGCAAGATCATTCAGCTTACTCTGTATATCAGAGTGCCGTTGACCTAAGAGGGAACGCCATCAGCCAGTGAAGATTTTTCTCTAGTCGATATATAAAACATATTTCACTGGATGTAGCGTGATTTGCTTATATGGCACTGTAGTGTGAACATAACAAATTGCCCTAGCACACGCATTCTGCTCAGGCTATTCATTTGGAAAAATCACGTGACTGAATATGTAATGATTTTCAAAACTAAGCTCGAGATGTTGGCAAACATCAATGATCAGTAAATGTTTGTTTGCAATTTTACTGAATCAACAACCCTCATGACGGTCAAAGCTTGTTCGGGTGTTGTTTGATCACAGATTGATCACTAAATTAAGATGATGTTAATGAAGTTGTTTTATGATGGAACATTCACGGGTGCGGTCACATGGAAGAAAATTTCTTTCAAAAATGTACGTTACTGACGATTGAGGCAGTGAGTACATCATAATAGTAAAAACACTATATAATGAGCATTAAGCTTTTATTAATCAAGTTCAAGCTACGCTTTTAGCATTAACCACATACTTCAATACTCCTGGTATGAACCTTCTCAAATGTGCTTCCAAATCAACATTCCTGAGATCGCAAGGAAAACGAAGTTTGTCACGAACGCTCAACCCTTCAACTACTTTCATCATGTTACTATTGCCCATGCCCCATTCTTGAACGCAAAACGGCCTAAGAAGCTTCACTTGCGTGATGATTCGTTCTGTGGTGGCAGTAGCTGCTGTTGGTGACTTTTTCCCCAAGGCCCATGCAATAAAATCGATGAAGTGGGCGCGTACTCTCATCCAATAAAAACCAATCTCACAAAGGATTTTGTTGTTAGAAGTTAACGTTAGAAAGCGGGCTCTGGAAAAGCGATACAGTTACTTGGACACTCCGCAGACGGACCACAAAACTTACCTCAAATATGTTCGCAAAGGAGTCATACCTTCCAGGTACCAACGGTAAGCCTCCTCCCAGCTGCAATTTCTGGTGCCATCGGTAAAGTTGTAGACCTGCACCTTCCCGATACAATCCGTAGACTGTTGACAGTGTTTTTTGTACACGTCAACGGCGCAGCACAGCATCGCATTGATACAGTAGTCTACCGGTGCCACAAATGTCCTCTTGTCAAATTCGAACGGCAAAACATTCAGTAGTCCAAAGTACAAGGCCATCAGTATCCCACAAGGGCCATTGTATTTGTAATACCAATCCGGAAAAGGTTCACGAAATGTTGAGCTCACTGGAATTGAGGAATGGTTGAATAAGACTGTTCATGATGAATATTCGTATACGATTGATCAGTACCAATAGGTGGTCGGAAGATTCCAACCGGTAACTGACTAAAGTTATCATTGATCATCGATTCTGCACATTTCTTACTGTACGTGTAAGTGTTGGGCTGTTTCCCTAGAATAAATGGAGAGAAAACATCTCTTTCGGTTGGTTTCAGCTGGTTCAAAATAGCCCGCACGTTCTCGTATCCACCGAAGCTAGTGTCGGGATAGATCAGTTCCTCTATTGTTGTGCGATCGCAGTTGGAGTAGAACGTTGACACGTGTATGACAGCTTTCAAGTGATGGAACGTGCTAGCCAACTGCAGCAGGTTTCTGCTGTACTCGACATTTGTTTGAAAAGCACTTGCAAGTGGTTCGTTGAAGTTCACACTTGCCAACAGATTGAAGAGTACGTCGACTTCGTTGGCTAGGTTTTCCCGCAGAGCTTCGTCAAGAGAGAGATGCTCTTGGTCAAAATCTACATCTACTGGAATTACGCGGCACAGTAAATTATCTTGACGAACCTGTTCAAAGAGCTAAACGAAACACACTAATCACATCTCTGACAAACTATTTACATTCGCATTAACTTAACTTACAACATTCGAGAACAACTGCTTTACCCATCACGGGCTCACCCTAAAACGAAAGTACACAGCGAATGAGTAACTTGCGAAAAGACAAAGGATTTTTTACTCATATTTGCGTACGACTGGATCAGCACAAAAAATGTGCTGATCCGGTATTACACAAATTTGCGTGAAATTTCACACAAGTTTGCATGAAATCTTTTGTCTTTTCGATCGCTGCGTGAAAGTTACTCCTTGCTCTGTGTACATCGATCTTTCCGTGCTTTCACGCCTCGCTTTTCACGAACCAAAACGTAAATTTTCCGTGGTTTCAGGCTACGTAAAATTTTCTCCAACAAAACTTGACCGGTGAATCCGGTCGCGCCTGTGATAAGGATTGTTGAGTCCTGATAGAACTCAATTACACCAATGTTTTTATTGACGTCCATGTTTTCCGCAATTTGGACTTCAACTGATCTGTTCATTTGACTATCAACCTGAATTATATACCAAATCAACACACTGAATTCACTGCTTTAATCTCACGATTATCATCCGCATGCGCAAAGGGATGAATTATTAGGTAGCGTGATCGGTCCAGACAAAACAATGTATGCCAGGAGAAAACAAAGTGTGTTTCATAAGTGTAAACTGTTCCGCATTCCGCAGAAAACTCTAGAAACAGGTTGTGGGTACTGGCAGACATGATTCATGAATAAAACAAATCTTGCGTTTGATATCTGTGGTATACAGGCGTAACTGCAATGATCAATTTCTCCTCATTGATGTTTTTCTCCGGAACATCAGGGGAATTGAATAAGATTCAGGAAAAAATAACATTGCCTTCATTCTGTTAGGAACTCGATGCCTCACGTTCAGTTTCTTCGGGAATTTTAGATTTTTTTCGGCAATTTCAATAAGATTCCTACTGTATTTTTTTTTTGTTTTTTTTTATTGTACTTTTTTTTATTTATTTCTTTGAAAACTCCTAAGACAATTCCTTTAGGGATTTCTTAAGTAGTTTCTTTGGAAATTTCTTTAAGTTATTGCTTTGGCGAAATTTTCCTAAAAATTTACTTTGGCAATTCCAATACAATTTATTGAGCAATTCCTTTAAAAATTCTTTCGCAATTTATTTGCCATTGGAATGGACAATTTCTTTGGAAAGTCCTTCGAATACACCTTTCAAATTTTCTTCTGAAATTTCGCTTGAAGCTTTTATGGCAAATTCTCAAATTTTTTGCTTTCGTTTATGCATTTGCAAATCACAGGTAATTTTCTCCTTTGGCTATTTCTTTGTAAATTTTCCAGACAATTCCTTTGGAAATTCTGAAATTTCTAATCAGAAATACAGAAGCAATTTTAATACGAATCACAAATAAATTCACAAACTAATTTAATAAAGCAACTGCGATTACATAAATAATCTGAAAATATAATTTCTGAAACAATTTTCAAAGCAACTTTGAAAGGAACTGTCACAGAAAAAAATGGAAAATATTTCCGAAAAGCAGCCTGAGAAATTTCTAATGCAATTTTCAAAGGCATTTCCATGGAAGTTAAAAAAAAATCATAGAAATTGTCTTTTGGAGTGAATTGCCGAAAAAAGATTCCAATATAGGTTGGAATTTCTTTGAAAATTTGCAAACAAACTTCTGATTAAATAAAAAGAAAATCGCGTTAAGTACTGTTCCTTTGAATTCCACTAAGAATTTGCATCCTTTGACAGATACGTATTTCGACCTCAACTGTAAGGTCGTCTTCAGTGTCTTGTACTTGACTCGACTGGATGCAAATTCTTAGTGGAATTCAAAGGAACAGTACTTAACGCGATTTTCTTTTTATTTACAGATATTCCCCTAACAAGCCCAGGTTAATCATCAAACTTCTGATTTCCAAACAATTTCCGAAATGAATTTAAGAATGGAATCCCAAATGAATTGCTTAAGGCATAGGTTCCCAAACTTTCTGATTGGCGACCTTCAAGCTATCACATTTACATGTCAGTTTTGTATTGAATTTCCATTGACGTGGAACCGCTTCTTTGTTATTTTTCTACATTTTAGCCTAATTTCAATTTCACGAGCGTTCCAGGGATCTCTAAGGAGTTTCGAAATCATTCCATGTGATTCCGCGGGAACCATAGGGTTGCAGGTGCGTTCAGGGGAGAGTTTCAGGGGTTTCAAGTGATTTCAGAGATATTCTAGAGGTTTTGGGTGAATCGTTGGAGGTTTCAGGAGTTCAAGGGGTTTTAGGGGTCTTAATGGGCGTTCCAGAGGTTTCATGGGTTCCAGGAGCATTCCAGGGGGTTTCGTCAGCATTTTAGGAGTCTCCATGGGATACATAAATACATTTATTTGTTCAACATCATTAAGACAAGACATAATCAACAATAGTACGCCACAATACTCGGTTTGTCGCTGCCGCTCTCCATCCTCGGTCGAGCCCAATGCTCGCCAGGTCACGTTCCACCTGGTCCGCCCATTGTGCTCTCTGCGCTCCACGCCTTCTTGTGCCAACCGGATCAGTTGCAAACACCAGTTTTGCAGGGTTGTTGTCCGGTATTATTGCAACATGCCCTGCCCACCGTATCCTTCCGGCTTTGGCCACCTTCTGGATGCTGGGTTCGCCGTAAAGTGCAGCGAGCTCGTGATTCATCCTTCTCCGCTACACACCGTTCTCCTGCACACCGCCGAAGATCGTCCTTAGCACGCGTCGCTCGAAAACTCCGAGTGCTTGCAGGTCCTCCTCGAGCATGGTCCATGTCTCGTGTCCGTAGAGGACCACCGGTCTTATTAGCGTTTTGTACATGGTGCATTTGGTGCGTGGGTGAATCTTTTTCGACCGTAGTTTCTTCTGGAGCCCGTAGTAGGCCCGACTTCCGCTGATGATGCGCTTCCGAGTTTCACGGCTCACGTTGTTGTCAGCTGTCAGTAAGGATCCGAGGTAGACGAATTCCTCCACCACCTCGAAAGTATCCCCGTCTATCGTAACACTACTACCCAGACGGATCCGGTCGTGTTCGGTTCCGCCTACCAGCATGTACTTTGTTTTTGAGGCATTTAACACCAGTCCAACCTTTGCTGCTTCGCGTTTCAGGCGGGTGTACAGCTCTTGACCGGATTTTGTGAAAATTGTTTCCCGGCTGTTAAGCCCGGCTCGTCGCATCACACCTTCCAGAGCGATATTGAAGAGTAGGCATGAGAGTCCGTCACCTTGTCGCAGTCCCGGCGAGATTCGAATGAACTCTATAGTTCACCCGAAACCCTTACGCAGTTTTGCACACCGTCCATCGTTGCTTTAATCAGTCTAGTCAGCTTATCAGGAAATCCGTTTTCGTCCATGATTCTCCATAGCTCTGCGCGGCCGATACTGTCGTATGCCGCTTTGAAGTCGATGAACAGGTGATGCGTTGGGACCTGGTATTCACGGCATTTCTAGAGGATTTGCCGTACGGTAAAGATCTGGTCCGTTGTCGACCGGCCGTCGTTGAAGCCGGCTTGATAACCTCCCACGGACTCATTCATTTTAGGTGACAGACGACGGAAGATGATCTGGGATAGCACTTTGTAGGCAGCATTCAAAAAAGTGATGGCCTGATGTTCTCATTTCAAATGGTCGCCGTTCTTGTGAATGGGGCAGATTACTCCTTCCTTCCACTCCTCTGGTAGCTGTTCGGTTTCCCAGATCCTGACTACAGCCGATGCAGACAGGTGGCCAACTTTTCTGGGCCTATCTTGATGAGTTCAGCTGCGATACCATCCTTATCAGCTGCTTTGTTGGTTTTGAGCTGGTGAATGGCATCCTTAACTTCCCTCAGCGTGGGAGTTGGTTTATTTCCGTCCTCCGCTGCCGTGGCATCGTCATTTCCTCCGTTTCCGTTGGCTCCCGTGCCTACGTTCTTCACGCCGTTCAGGTGCTGATCGAAGTGCTGTTTCCACCTTTCGATCACCTTATGTCCATTCGTCAAGAGGCCTCCGTCTTTATCCCTGAATATTTCGGCTCGCGGCACGAAGGCCTTGCGGGATGCGTTGAGCTTCTGATAGAGCTTCCGTGTTTCTTGGGAACGGCACAGCAGTTTTATTTATTCACACTCCGCTTCTTCCAGGCGGCGCTTTTTCTCCCGAAAGAGGAGGATCTGCTGTTTCCGCCTCTCTTTGTAATGTTCCACGTTCTGTCGAGTACCTTGCTGCAGCATTTCCGCCCTCACTGCGTTCTTCTCCTCCAAAACCGTTCGGCACTTTTCGTCGAACCATTCGTTCCGTCGATTCCGTTCCACGTACCCGATGGTGCTCTCGGATGCGTCGTTGATGGCTGCTTTCACTGTACTCCAGCAGTCCTCTAGAGGGGCTTCATCGAGCTCCCCCTCGTCTGGCAACGCGGCTTCGAGATTCTGCGCGTATGCTGAGGCGACATCCGGTTGTTTCAGTCGTTCTAGGTTGTACCAAGGCGGTCGCCGGTACCGTACATTGTTGATGACGGAGAGTTTTGGGCGCAGTTTGACCGTCACCAGATAGTGGTCGGAGTCGATGTTGGCGCCACGATAGGTCCTGACGTCGAGAATGTCGGAGAAGTGCCGTCCGTCAATCAGAACGTGGTGGATTTGAGATTCCGTCTACTGTGGTGATCTCCAACGATGCCGCAGCTCTGGTAGATGGTATGATTACCTCTAAACGTTCGCACCATAGATCCTGTCCAACACACCTCCTGCAGCGCTACGATACCGAACCCGCGGTCCTTCAGTAGATCGGCGAGTATGCGGGTGCTCCCAATGAAGTTGAGAGATCGGCAGTTCCACGTACCGAGTTTCCAATCGCAAATCCTTTTTGTTCGCTGGGGTCGTTGCCGTTGGTCTCGGCATAATGCTGATTTTCCGTTACAATGGTTTTTACGGCTGGCTCGTAGGGCCTGACACCAACTCCCTACTTTCCGGAGGACCATAGTGCACAGTTGAGCTTAGAGTCCTTCCCTGGCACTCGGACGTAGATCAGCCGCCTCTAACATGGGGATCAGACGCTGTTGTGAGCCGCTCCTCCTGGAGAACAGACGCTCAGGTTTGCTGAAGCCAACCCCCCCTTCCCTGTCAGCCTATGACCAAAGTTCCCACCAGGGTTGATTACCCGATCTTCCCTAAGGTTGCTCATAGTTTCCGGCCGGTACCGCGAGGAGGTAGGGATAGGAGTTGCTGGGCAGAGGCTAGTGGATCACAATGGGATCTGAATTGCGCAGCATACCCAGCCTTTACCGTGTCTCCATGGGATATCAAGGTTATTCCATGCGGATTCAGAGACGTTTAAAGGGATTTTAGGGACGTTGCAGGGGATTTCAGTTGTGTTTTATGAAGGTTCCGAAAGGTCCCAGGGGCGTTACAGGAGGTTTCAAGGTGGTTCTATGAACATTCCATGATGTTTCATGGGGGTCCATGGGGTTACATGAGATTTCAGGGGGTTCAGAAGTGGTCCAATAGTTTTCAAGGGGTTTTAGCGTTGTTCCAGGAGTGTTCTGGGTTTCAGTGTGTTACAGGAGCGTTTCCGGGGTATTCAAGAAGGTTTTAGGGGGTGTCAGGGACATACCAGGGCATTGCAGTGACTTGTTGATCTTTCATGAGATAGTTATTTCAGCGTCGCTTCTTCACGAAACCATACAATTTTACGATATTCTTGAACAATGACTATTTTATTAATTATAATTGTAGTAAGTTGAAGAAAGTTTCCATAAAAAATTGTTCAATAGAAAGCTCAACTGTATGAAACTAAAACCCTTCAAACAAACATGGCTTAATAACAGTATAATCTGTGTACGTATGTCTTACCAATAATTACAATTGGATACTGTCTCTAACGATCTGCCTATTACAGGCAGGCGATCCCCTGGAAAGTTGCAAACCACAGAGCAATCTCCAGATATGTTGGAGGGGATCTTCGAGGAGCTTTTCCCGCGTTATGATCCTAGTCCTTGTGGCCTACTTTCGTAGGACGGCCGGGGAATGGGGCTGGCGATGTGGATCTTTCGGGGATAGCAAAGTCCCTTACTTTTGGTAAGGCCCCAGGTCCGGACGGAGTTGAAAACCGGGCCTTAAAAGTAGCTATTGCAGTGGCTCCTGAGATCTTCAGGTCTGGTATGCTTAAATGCCTGGACGAGGAAGTTTTCCCAGAAGTAAGGAAGCAGCAGAGCCTGGTTCTATTTCCAGAGGCGGGGAAACCACCCGGAGATCCGTCGGCATAGCGTTTCGAACTACATGGGCACTCGTGTCAATTCCAGGCACCTCACAGCAAAACAAATCAAAATATCATTTGCCGCATATTTTCCAAACGCATTTCCATAGGTAATCACCTCCCACAACATTTGGACGGAATCCACAGTCAATGAGCTACAATTTCACTCTGAAGCCGCACAAGTGCTCAAAACAAATATTACTCGCAGACGGGTGCACTTCGGCAGCACAAAGATGGGTGCCGAAGTGATTCCCCATTTGATTTTGCTGGAAGTTCGGCACTGTTGCCGAGAATTGGCGCTGGACTAGGTGCAATAAACTCGTTCAAAATCAACTTTCCGGCAGAAAATCTACACAACAATCACTGTTAACAATAAGTTCACGCAATAAGGTATCTGATTCAGATGGAAGAAGTGGACGAAAACGGTCGTTTCGTTGTGAATTTAGGCAATTACAATTTTGTTTAGGGGCTGTTCATAAACCACGTAGACCAAAATTTGGCCATCTCAGACACCCCCTCCCCCCTCGTAGATTTTTGTCCATACAAAAATTTTGATATTTGTATGGAGCGTAGACTTTGGCCAAACCCCCTCCCCCCAAAAAGTCTACGTGGTTTATGAACAGCCCCTTACCTGTTGTGCCGGGAATAGGGTCGAAAACCCTATAACCCAAAATGACCATAGCCCAAACGCATTCAATAGCGCCAGTTGGCTGGCTATTGCCGATGCGCTCCTGAGTCTGGGAATACCCGGGTACCTGTACAATATTCTCGAAAGTTACTTCCAGAATCGAGTACTAGCTTGCGACAACGAGGTGGGTTGGAAGTGCTTTTACATAACCTCAGGAGTCCCGCAAGGTTCCATCCTGGGTCCGATGTTATGGAATGTACATAATGTTCGACGAAGTGTTGAGATTAGAATTCCCGGTGGGGGTGGAGATCGCCGGCTTCGCTCGCTGTCGACATTATGCTGGAAGTCTACAGTAAATCGATCGAAGAAGTGGAAGTAGTCAACCCATTTGATCAAGGTTGTGGAGGCGTAGTTGACTCACCACAAAACTGAGGTGATGGCTATGAACAACCGGAAATGGTCAAATGGCAGCGCGCGAGGGATAGTTCCACCAAAGGATGGTGGACCAATAGGTTGATCCCGAGGGTAGATAGTTGGATTAACAGGCCCCATGGCGAAGTAACATTCCACCTGACTCAGATCCTTACAGGCCCTGGTTGCTCCCGACAGTATCTACTCCGTTTCGGTCATGTGGGTTCTCTCGAATGTTCGGTTTGTGCTGGTTTAGAGGGTACGGTGGAACACGATTTGTTCGTGTGCCTGCGTTTCCGCACAATGCGTAACCGCATGCTTGCCACATGCGGGAAGGACACAACTCCGGACAATCTTGTCCATAGTATGTGAGGGATGAGTTTGGCTGGTATGCCGTTTCAATGACTATCGCCTACATCGTCTTGAAGCTACAGTGGAGGTGGCGCGTGGACTCGGAGAATGGCTAGTTCAGACGCGATACAAGAGGTTGTCCAGGTTTTTGAAGTCGGCTTCGTAGGTCAAACCGGTGCTCTGCGGTCGAAATCAACCCTTTAGGTGCAGCTGATAGGGCCTGAAAGGTGGTGATACCATTGCCTTCAGCAGGTCAGACCGGGTTGCACGTAGACATCAGTTCTTGATGCTTGCTTAACTGTTAGGTGCGGGCGTAGGATTGTGTTGACCCTGTCCACCTTCCGAGGGTAAAGGGAGTTGTGAGGACCACTCAGGAAATTTTCTAAGCGCCAGCATGCTACCGTGATGGACTCTCCAAAGCGAATCATCGATGTTCGTTGCTGCAGGCTGCGTAGCTAACCTTGAGGGTGCGATGTGCACTAGCCCCTCTCTGAATCAATGTCTTCTTGGTGGTTCTGGAGAGACGTTGGGTTCGGCGACAATGGGAATGTGTTTAGTGGGTCAATGAGAGAGTAGTCCTGGCTTTTACTTTTAATGTAGAAGACGGCCTTAATTCCACACTACCCGGATCCTCCTGTTCAAGTATCTGTTGAGCACATTCGCCCCCATGGTTTAGAAGAAAAAAAAAGACATGGATGTCCAAGGCAGTGGAAGAAATGACTACGTCAGTATAGCAGGAAGCAACAAAGAGCCAACTCCATTCTAACGTTGAGGGAAGTGTCGGATGCTATCCAGCTGGTCAAGAACAATAAGTTTGCTGGTAAGGAAGGTATCGGAACGGAACTCATCAAGATGGGACTGGAAAAGTTGACCGCCTGAACCGGCTAATAGTTCGGTTTTGGGAGATCAAACAGCTACCGGAGCAGTGGAAGGAAGTGGTCATATGCCCCATCTACAACAAAGGTGACAAGTTGGAGTGTGCGAACTTCCGAGCGATCACAATTCTGAATGCTGCCTACAAAGTGCTACCCCAGATAAACTTCCGTCGTCTTTCACCTAAAGTTAGTAAGTTTGTGGGAAGGTATCAAGCCGGCTTTGGTGACGGCCGTTCGACAACGGACCACATCTTCACCTTTTGACAAATCCTCCAAAAATTCCACGAATACCAGGTCCCAACGTACCACCTATTCTTCGACTTCAAGGCGGTGTAGGACAGTATCGACTGCAGAAAGCTATAGGAAATTATGGACGAGAACGGCTTCTCCGTGAATGTGTGAAGAATTAGCATAAGTTAAAATTCTCGAATAAAAAGAAACAAAAAAAAAAATTCTCCGTGAAGCTCATTAGATTGATCAAAGCGACGATGGACGTCGCTTCTCAAACTATGGGTCGCGACCCACTGGTGGGTCGCGGGCTGATATTTGGTGGGTCGCGAAGGCTTGGGCGATATTGTTATAAATGTCTTAATTATCTTATGTCAGCTAGCCATTGTGTAATGTACAAGTACTCCCTTGGAGGATCGATAGAGTTATTTATAGAACTGAAGTTTCTCCTAAATGCTATTCAAGATTTTGTATTGTACGCCTTAGTCTGGAGTACATTGAATTTTGGCTCTACTATATGTGTTCTGAAATTGGTTCTGAAGCTATGAATTTACGATCAAAAGCATTTTTATTGTTACTTGCCATTGTGTGGAGCTGAGTGAATCTATGACATTATAGATAGTAGCGACATCAGCAAAGTCAATAGATATATTCAACTTTGCAACTCCATCCAAGATTTGTACAAGTATTCATGCTATGCTATGCTATGCTATTACATCACGGCTAGCTTCGGCTTTATCAGTTGTCAAAGTTCAAAAATCAGTGATTGACGGTTAGGATATTTGACTTGTTGGTTTGGGTCTGAATGAGAATGTTGGCATCATGAAAACCTCGATGAGCACGAACCATTTAGACCGCTCTCCCTTATAAATTCAAACAAATATTCAACCCACATTCGTGAAATTCCGCTTTTTTGCGTAAATCCAGTGATTGAGAATTGTGTTTACATTTTTGTGTCAAATTGTTTACCCATCCAAATAAAAAAAGCCGTGATAAGTAGGTAGGCACAACTGCCGGTTCATCACCTACGCCGTGGCTTCCGAGTTTCCAAAAATTCGCGTCACAGCGTGTTCAACGGTTTGTCACCGGCACTTGATCACACCTAATTGAAGCTCAGAGTAAATATCAACAAAGTACTAGAAATTCTTTTGGAATGTTGAGGTAGTTTTTTTCGATGATTGATGACTAAGCATATCAAAATACGTCTTCTTGTGCTTAATTTTAGAAAAAAATGCGGCTTTAATTTTACTGGTTTGAACCAATTTTTTCTATGTGTATGGGAATTGTACTTGTACTTGTGCGATATCTATGCAAAAGTTAACTGAACGTCACCTTCTTACCTTCGCAATTTCACGGTGCCCGAAATTGATTTGAATCGAATTGACCACACGAGCCTCCGTCAAGCGCGCTTCCTTCCTTCCCCAACAAAATCATTTCAAGAGCTTTTGATCCGTATCGACCTCCGCACGGCGCGGCGGCTTCGTTGTTCGCTGTCTAATGACGCAAAACTACTTTGTCGCGCTCGTTTAACCAATCCAAACAAGATCTGTTCTTGTTTCATGCTTTAGGCTGACAGATGAGTGAGTGACTGGCAAATCATCCACCGATCCCAGCCCATCATCGTTTGTCGCCCAGTCCGGTGGTTCACGGTCACTTGTGCACGACGCACCTTCAGGAAAAAGGGAGGATCTAGCACCAAGTTCCGCAGCAGGCCGTCCAAGAGCCAAGTGTGCGCCACACCGCTGCCGTTGCTAATTAATCACAAACCACGACTACTCAAGTGCATCTTTCAAGGCTGAACTACTGGTGCATGCTGCTGCTGCTGGTTACAGTTGCATCGTACGATCCAACGCATTGTGGTTTCAGTTGATGGAAGAGGCGGTCATAAATCATAGCAAAGCAAAGCAAAGCAAAGCAAAGCAAAGCAAAGCAAAGCAAAGCAAAGCAAAGCAAAGCAAAGCAAAGCAAAGCAAAGCAAAGCAAAGCAAAGCAAAGCAAAGCAAAGCAAAGCAAAGCAAAGCAAAGCAAAGCAAAGCAAAGCAAAGCAAAGCAAAGCAAAGCAAAGCAAAGCAAAGCAAAGCAAAGCAAAGCAAAGCAAAGCAAAGCAAAGCAAAGCAAAGCAAAGCAAAGCAAAGCAAAGCAAAGCAAAGCAAAGCAAAGCAAAGCAAAGCAAAGCAAAGCAAAGCAAAGCAAAGCAAAGCAAAGCAAAGCAAAGCAAAGCAAAGCAAAGCAAAGCAAAGCAAAGCAAAGCAAAGCAAAGCAAAGCAAAGCAAAGCAAAGCAAAGCAAAGCAAAGCAAAGCAAAGCAAAGCAAAGCAAAGCAAAGCAAAGCAAAGCAAAGCAAAGCAAAGCAAAGCAAAGCAAAGCAAAGCAAAGCAAAGCAAAGCAAAGCAAAGCAAAGCAAAGCAAAGCAAAGCAAAGCAAAGCAAAGCAAAGCAAAGCAAAGCAAAGCAAAGCAAAGCAAAGCAAAGCAAAGCAAAGCAAAGCAAAGCAAAGCAAAGCAAAGCAAAGCAAAGCAAAGCAAAGCAAAGCAAAGCAAAGCAAAGCAAAGCAAAGCAAAGCAAAGCAAAGCAAAGCAAAGCAAAGCAAAGCAAAGCAAAGCAAAGCAAAGCAAAGCAAAGCAAAGCAAAGCAAAGCAAAGCAAAGCAAAGCAAAGCAAAGCAAAGCAAAGCAAAGCAAAGCAAAGCAAAGCAAAGCAAAGCAAAGCAAAGCAAAGCAAAGCAAAGCAAAGCAAAGCAAAGCAAAGCAAAGCAAAGCAAAGCAAAGCAAAGCAAAGCAAAGCAAAGCAAAGCAAAGCAAAGCAAAGCAAAGCAAAGCAAAGCAAAGCAAAGCAAAGCAAAGCAAAGCAAAGCAAAGCAAAGCAAAGCAAAGCAAAGCAAAGCAAAGCAAAGCAAAGCAAAGCAAAGCAAAGCAAAGCAAAGCAAAGCAAAGCAAAGCAAAGCAAAGCAAAGCAAAGCAAAGCAAAGCAAAGCAAAGCAAAGCAAAGCAAAGCAAAGCAAAGCAAAGCAAAGCAAAGCAAAGCAAAGCAAAGCAAAGCAAAGCAAAGCAAAGCAAAGCAAAGCAAAGCAAAGCAAAGCAAAGCAAAGCAAAGCAAAGCAAAGCAAAGCAAAGCAAAGCAAAGCAAAGCAAAGCAAAGCAAAGCAAAGCAAAGCAAAGCAAAGCAAAGCAAAGCAAAGCAAAGCAAAGCAAAGCAAAGCAAAGCAAAGCAAAGCAAAGCAAAGCAAAGCAAAGCAAAGCAAAGCAAAGTAAAGCAAAACAAAGCAAAGCAAAGCAAAGCAAAGCAAAGCAAATGCTCATATTTTGGGCTCAAATCTTTTTGTCCTGTAAAACACGACTTTAGGACCACTGTCAGCTGTACATCGTCTCAGTTGGCACGTAAACATATTGGCAACGTTGATGGTTTGACGAACTCGCGTGATGCTGGAGCCCGCGATCCCGCAACAAGTCGCATCATAATTTTACATTTATTGATCATCATTTTACTGCTATGCTTACCGCAAGAGCATGCACCGGGGTTTCGACCTTCGACCGGCTCGCTGGCTGGCTGGCATTGGCATTGACAGAGGTCGTGCACGGGCTGGGCTAGGGCTTTACCTATGTGGTGTGCTGAAGACCGGTTCGGTTGCTGGTGCTTGGTGCAATTGTTATGGATGCCTTTACAACTGTTATTATCCTGCGGTGGAGTTTTCTTTAACTCAATTAGCAGAGCTAAAATCAATCAATTTTATCATTAAGTCGCAGAATTGATGTCACGTTTTATTGTTTTCTTTCAGTTTATTGTACGCACGTGAAAGGCTGAATAAAATTTTCATGCATCTCATGAGACCGGAAGAGATATGAGATTTTTTTTTCTTTTTACATGGTACAGTGTTTGTTTGGAACTTGGCCTGTCTTTAATTTAGTGTTTCCACAGTTCATTCATATCTGATGATGAACTTGTGAAAATTTTCTCTAGCAGTGGTAATACACACTAAGAATCTCCGAGTCGAAATTCTATAGGTTTATGCGAATATTTTACGACCATAAAATGCTTTATTATTAAATAAAAATATGTTCCAGTTTTAATGTTGCACTTACATGTCCCCTTTTCAAACAATGAATTGATTGCTTTCGTTAAATTGAAACTTACACTACCTTTGATTTGGCTTGTTTTATAATTATTGTAATTATACAGCAAGCATTGCGTGATGGGATGCCCATTGTTTTGCTTCAAAATGGGGTAGTTGTTACTCATTATCATATTAGCTTGTCACTTCTTAATAATGTACTATACATTGCTTTGCAATGTACCTGCATGAACATTCTGAAAATTGGTTCCACCATAACAGTTAATTTAGTAACGCCGGCAACTGTCACGCTACTTCAATTTGTTGTGCTTGCTGTAAGAAAAGACAGACCAAGGCATGCTCCAGCCACTCTTTGCGTGCCACTCATGTCCATCTCTCTCCTTTTGGTCAATGTAAACAAACGCTGGCGAATCTATCCCAGTGATTCTCAACCAGAAGTACCTGGGCTGATGGACGGTGCAGGATGGGTCCTAGGGTTTCAATGGAATTCTATAGGTGTTCGAGGGGGAAGTCAGAGGACTTCATGGGCGTTTCATGTGGTTTCTGGAGGTTTTGAAGGCGTCCCAGGGGTGTTCCAGGAGGTTCCAGGGGTCTTCAACGGGTTTCAGGTGCGTTCCATTGGTTCTCCAAGGGGTTTTAGGAGTATTCCATGGGTGTTTTTGAGGCGTTAAAGGGAATTTTGAGGTTCTAGAGGCTTCCAGGAGGCTTCAGGTGCCTTCTGAAGCGTTTTATAGATTTCAGGGATATTCTAGGGAGTTTTGGGGGAGTTCCAGGGGATTTCTATTGAAGGAAGGTCAGGGCGGGCGTTGCAGGATTGTTACAAGGGGTTCCGAGGATCTTCAAGTGGCCCTAGGGGCGTTTCGAGGGTGTTCCATGTGATTTCAATTGATTCCAGGGGTGTTACAAGGGTTTCAACAATGTTCCATGGGTCATCAAGGGGTTTCAATGAACGTTCCATGGAGTTTCAAGGGGTTTGAGAGGCGTTCCAGAGGTGTTCCAGGAGTGCTTCAGGGGATCTCAGGAGCATTCCAGGAATTTTAAGAGGGTCTCTGGAGCGTTCTAAGGGGTTTCGGGGGAGTTTTAGAAGGTTTGAGAGGCGTTCCAGGGGTGTTGCGGAGGTTTATTTCCAATTCCTAGGATATCAGCATTTTTGCATTTTTTTTTGCCGAGATTTGTATGACCGAGTAATCAACAATCATCGATTTTGTTGAAATCTCAGAAATTTTGTCAGTTATTCGATGAAATGTTGAAAACGTTTGCTGAGAGTTAGCTAACAAACATCATTTTTTTTTCTGGAATTTCAGCTGAGAATTTCACCAAGCACACGGTGTGCGCATTTTTCTCGAGCCCGCAAATCTATTTTAACCTTCCTGATGCATCACGTTGGGAACAGCTCGTTTACGTTATGCACGGTTTGTGTAAAAATGACCCTTATTCACAAGGAGGTTGAGGAAGGTTTCATAGAGTTTTAATAAGGGAGTTCTAGGCTATATGTCCCTTGATATCACCGTAAGCCCTGAAAAGTCTTGAATCGCCTTGAACCCCCTTTGACAACCCCTAAAACATTATTGAAAATCCCTCAAATTCTCCCTGCTGAACCCTATGAAAAGATTTCCCGCTGAGAATCGTCCCTCTTTTTCAAATGAATGGGGTTGCAAAGAAATCACTTGCTTAGAGAAGATGACATCAATTATAACAATTTCAAGTTAATTGTCCGAATGAAAGAGATCAGGATTAGAATGGGAATGGTGTAGCCTTGATAAGTGTCACAATAGATCTAAAAACTGGTCGCAGTGATTTATATGCCCAACAAAGAATAAAACAACGTGACTAGCGATATACTATGTACTATGTAATACTTAACATTCATTCGAGAAACCTATACTTAACATTCATTCGAGGAAGTGAGGGTTTAAGTTCCCCATTTTTAACCTGATTAACTTAAAAGTACGTGCTTGAAAGTCTGGGAATTTATCACGCCGACAACGTGGTCTTAACTGCATCCCGATCATCCCGGCGATAGGTTTTAGATGATGATCGATTCCGATTTATTTTTAATCCATCGACTATGTCAGATATAGATATACATAGAACAGCATATAACTTGGCATATAACGAAACATCCGAATCTGGTTAATCGGGATTCGGTTTCAACAGGGCATGTCCAGCGTGTTTCTCGGGAACCCCGAAAATGTGGCTTGCGCGTGCCGTTCACCTTGTCTTTTGTGTTTCTCTTTGCACTGCAAACTATCGTACAAACGACTGCAGTGTGGGAGCGATAAAGAAAGAAAAATGTATGCATGCATTTGATGCACAAATTCTTGAATTATTTTTTGCTTTTTTAAAACGATTCCTTATGAACAAATTCTGTACATATTCTGCTTTAAATGTCACATCCAGGGTTTCTCAAATTTTCATATTATGCATACTTTCCTTCAATAAAGCACAGAAAAGAGGTGAAAGATCACCATCTTGGGTTGATACTTGCCATTGTTTTGACCAGTTTTCGAAAAAAAAACATGAGTTTTTTTATGAGTTTTTTTTTACTTTATTAGCACCTGATGAATCTCAGATCCATTACCAGCTTCTCATGGGTCCTTAAAAAGCAATATTGGACACATTCTACGGGCCCTGTATCATCAATACCATATTTTTTTTTTCAAAGTTGAGTTTTGGAATATTTGACATTCTTGTCATTCAAAAATGTTAGTGTAACAAAAAATATATGTTGAACAACGATAAAGATTAACAATAAAATCGTGATTTTCAAATAACTCCACGCACATATGTACAGATAGGTACATTATTGGTTAAATTTGAAAAGAAAAAATTCACAGCTCAGGAGAGATTTGAACTCACGACCCTTATTATGAGATTGCTGTGTGACGATAGACGATGCGGACGTGTCTCTACGCTCGGTGTGAGTGAAAACCTAAATACGAATAAATATGTACTTTGTTTTACTGAATCTTGTGAAGTGATATTATTAATTTATATTAGGTGAAGCTCCTTCTGTGAATTCAACAATCTGGCTGTGGATTTTTTTCTCAATTTAACCAATAATTTTACCCATCTGTACATATGTAGGTGAAGTTATTTGAATATCATAATTGACCACACGAAAATTTGCACTTTGAGTGATTTTTAGACATTTAAGCACATTTTTGATAAAAACTGTCGCATTTTAAACACTAACGGACTGGTTTTTCAAAAGTCTTCCATCATTTGCAGATAACATGTGTAGATTTTTTATTGTAATATTTGACATCTCTGAGATTTGGCTGGTCAAAGTATAGGCTTGAAAGCCGATGTACCGTTACGAAAAATCAAAATAGGGGAGACTTGGTAGACTTGATTCCTTTTTCTTAATTCATCTGTAACTTTAAGGAAAACACAAAACTAGATCCGATTTTCATACAGAATGGCAGGTACACATCTATTGCAAGTTTATATACAACAAAAGGCCTTTAAATTATTGTTAAAGTTTTCAAAACAGTGTATGGAGGCATGTCTTATGATGTATTTTTCAAAAATGGGTGACACTTGATCCTCCTTTGAGCACATGGTTTATTTAAAGGGAAAATAACTTCAGAGGCTCCTTATTCGTTTTCTTTTCAAGTTTTCTTGTATGTTTGATGAATATGGTGTATTTGAAATTGAAGGATTTCCTAAAATTTTTAAGAATATGCCGTATTTTCAAAATGGGGAGACTTGATCCCCCTTTTCTTGGTTTATACTAAAATAATAATTATCCGACACTTTTTATGAATATTAGAGAATGTTCACTTTGAAACTTTTTTTCTCCGATTCTCCGTGACACATCAAATTATCAATCCACATGTAAAACCAAGTCTTCAGTACAAAATTGAGCCAAATTGATGAAGATTTAAAGGTGTATCAAATCGATTTTGTGTTTTTTTAGCCGTTTTCACAGAAATTTACTCAGAAAATCACAAAATTGCTCCGAAAAGATGCCGGAGATACCGTTAAGATATAGTTAGAACAATACTCTAGAACTTTGCCGAAGACACTACGGTGTTTAAATTGCGTATTTCGAAGTTATTCAACAATTTTAGTTAAAAAATCACGAAAAAACACGATATTTTTACGATTTTACATATAAAAGTCATGTAATTTTACATTATTTAACGTGACTAAATTAATTAGCGATTACTCCTTTGTATAACGAACATTTCGTCCATACATCGTTTTTGTGTAGGAATTCGTTTTCATTGACTAATTATCAAAAGTATGTCATGTTGATACTAAAAATCGCACAGAGTTACCAGCACGAATTAAAACAAAGTTACCCATGATTAAGACGTCATGCCATGCCATCGTATTCTAATGTCTTTTGATTTAAGTATCAGAAATGGTGCAGATGGTAAGGCTCGAGCTTGCGGATCAGAAGGTCCCAGGTTCAAGCTCAAATACATGATAAACTTTTTTTTCTTGCATTGGAGCAGTTAGGATGATGAATCTGCCATGACTTACACGCAATCTCCCAAAGACTAATGATCGGGACCTGCCAATTAAGCCCATTCCGAACTAGCTAGATATTTAGTTTATACTTGTTGACAATATACCGTGTCGACGAGATCAGCTGGGCGAAATATTGAGCATCTGTTTTATAATGATCAATTTAGCTAAAACAATTCAATACCATGATGGAACTGCTTCTGGATGCAACATTTTACAGACAACTGTGGGTGGAGCTTACTTGTTATCTATCTACCCAGAAATCAGCACAACTACACGATGAAGGGATACTTCATTCTTACTATGCACTCAACGGTTCCGAAACAGTGCTATGATGCCAAATTGCAATGAGATGCAGTGCGTAGTTTCATCAACTTATAGCAGGATCGAGCCGCAGAAAAATCCTATTCCAGCACTCGAACCTTGAATCTTCGAATCGACAATCTCATGATCAACCATCTGCACCAAATTTAAACTGATGCAGATGAGACAAAGAAGTGTAATGACGTTTAAATCATGGATAACTTTGTTTTGTTTTATGCTAGCAACTCTGTACAATTTTTAGTATCAACGTGACAAACTTTTGATAATTAGTCAATGAAAACGAATTTCTACACTAAAATGATGTATGGACGAAATGTTCGTAACACATAGGAGCAATGTTATGCTACTGCTCTTTTTTGCTACTAAGTTTCCATTGAAGTTCCCAAAGAATTTCCTATAAGAAATTATAAAAGATTTTTAATGCAATTGGACAGATCCTATCGAAAAAATGTATTTATGGAAAATATACCATAAGAGTTGCCAAAGCAATTTTCATTAAAATTTTCACAAGTATTCACAAAGAAATTTACGAAGGAATTTTCAAACAATATGCGGAAAGAGTTTCAGAAGGAATTCCCAAAGAGTTGCGTGAGGAGTTTCCTAAAGAATTGTTAACCAAAGCCCAACCAACCAGAAATTCTCAAATGAATTGTTCAAAAAATCATCAAAATTTCTGAAGAAATTTAAAATTTAAAAAAAGAATTGGCTTTCATCCAGCCAACGTACATTTTTCACCTTAGGAAAAGCACAAAAATGGTCATATCTTTTATGTTTTCCATTGGATTTTGATGAAATTTTCACAACTTCCTGAAAAACTCTTCTAGTTTAGGAATCCGGAGACATGGGTGCTTGGTCCACATGGTTCCGGAGTAATTTCGGATTGTCTTGGGGTACCAAAATTGGCCACATATTTTGCACAACGTATACCGTAAGATCCCGATGAGGTAGAAGAATAGTGTCTTCGGCGAATTTGTTCAGCAGGTTTAGAACTTACTGGCAACGGCGACTTTGGTTCGCGATTCGGCCGCTAGACAGCGCCAGTGTCAACAATGTTCAAACCCTCATATCTCTGAAACCTGATAAGATAAAGGCCGTTCATACCTAAATCCGGATACAGAAAACATATTCTAGAAAAACAACAGCATGTTTTTGATCCATATTTTTTAATTCATATTATGTATAGACAAATGTAATACTCAACACCACAGCATATAGACTTATGTGGATTTGATTCCATTAGCTGCTGCGGGCACTTTCTTGTTTACATTTTTCGTGAAGCTTTACACAGTGTACTTGTCGATTTACTTCTATGCAATATGTCACTGAAAACAAAATTATTGGATCGTTGACACCTCTACACTGCTTTTTGTGGTCTTCTTTCACCATAGACCAGTAATTGACCAGTATGAATCGATTGGTCGCAGCTGTGGACGGTTTGGTGGATAACAATCCTTGGTTACATAAGCAAAGTTGTTTTGATCGTACCAAGTTATTGTATCTTTAACGTAATGGCAACTGGCCAAATCTGACCAGAACAAGGTCACATGTTTATTTTTGTTCAGAAAACGTAAGGGACGCTTTTGGCGGCATTCTCCCGAAAAAAAAAACTCAACGTATATGTTGTTACAAAAATCTGAAACTTGGCTCTCACGAACATGTTGCTTGCCATACTTAATATCTTTCAGGGAATTTGGTTTTAAATTTTAGTTTCAGACGTTCAGGATCTTCTTTATGGTAAGTTTGTTGTATTTAAAATCCTGTCCTGTGAGATATTCGAACTTTCTGAGGCAGTATGTTTCATCGTCCATTACAAATTAACGAAATTTTGGGATAACTTGTTAATAAAGAATACGAATTTTCAAATCTTTGGTGCAAAACAGATTTTCTGCGTGCTAACTCAGATGATGCCATCCTGAATACGAAACGTGATTTGGAGAACAATTTATTTTATTTTTGTTCGTCAATGTATCAGTCTTGAACATAGAAAGTTTCATTATATTTCGTGGTAATTTGACTAAGAAACAGAATAAATACTTTGTCCGGATTTTGGTGTGAACGGCCTTTAGAATGATGCTGTCTTCGGCAAAGTTCTTTGGCAAACTCAGAACTATTTGATAGGTAGTCTTTGATTTGGGATTTATCCGCTAGGTGGCGCATTGTGTCTGAAAAATTCAAACATGTATATATCAACACCTTAATGAGCTACAAGCATGCCGTTATCAGAAAAGTTTTGCAGCAGGCTAAGAACTATCCGGCAATGGCGTCTTTGGTTCGAAAATCATCCGCTAGGTGGCACATTGTCAACAATGTTCAAACTTTTATATCTCAGAATCCTGATAAGATAGAATGATGCCGTCTTCCACAAAGTTCTTCAGCAAGCTAAAAACTGTCTGATAGTTGAGATTTTAATTCGTGTAAAATATTTAAACACGTATATCTCGATACTTTAATGAGTTAAAGGTATGTCGTTTTCTGCAAAATTGTTCGGCAGGTTGAGATCTATATATCTGGCAATAGTGACTATAGGTGACACCAGCAATCAAAATGGTCAAATAATTTTATCTCAAAAATGTGAAAACGCCCAGCAAATTTTTCTGAAAGTTAAGAGACAGAAAGACGTACAGGGGGTGGCCAAAACGTTTGGGATAGGCATCTTTTTTTCTCTCACAAAAAATTTCAACATGCTGTAACTTTTCATAGAGTGCATCAAAAATTCTCAAATTTTTACTATTTGTCAACCTATTATATGTGTACCATTGGTACAAATTTGAGCTCGATTGAATAATCATTCACGAAGTTAAAAGCCTTCTCGTAAAAGTTCAAAATATTGTAGCTTTTCAAAGAGTGCATCGAAAATTCGCAAATTTTGACTGTTTGTCAACTTATTATATGTGCATCATTTTGGTACAAATTTGAGTTCGATTGGTAAATCTTTAACGAAGTTAGAACCACTCTAATAAAACATTATTTTTTAGAAAACTAATTTTTGAACTGTCATGTCTCAGAAACCAGTGAATCGGATTGAATGAAATTTTTAACGTTTATCAACAATATATTGATACTTGATACGACGTTATGAAATTTAATATTTTCTCACGACGAATAAAGTTATACCGGTTTGACGTTTTTACCCATATAGAGGAAAAAAAAATGAAATTTACAGTACCACACAAAAATTACTAAATGTGTAATTACTTCAATCCAAATAGGCTCAAATATATCTTACAAGAGATATCTCGAAACAGATGTAGAAAATCTTTGGATATCAATACTTAAATTTGATGGCATTATGTAATGTAAAAAAATTACATTTTTTTTCGAGAAAGATCCAAAAAGTGTCAATCCATGATAACTTTTTTTTGTCGTTCAAAAAGTAATTATGTTCTTATAAATTGTGAAGCATTGATATCGTTAATAAACGTTCAAAATCTCATTGAATTCGGTTCACTGGTTTACAGATATATGACAGCTCAAAAAATAGTTGTCTCAAAAATAGCGTTTTACGAGAAGGGTTTTAACTTCGTGAATGATTATTCAATCGAGCTCAAATTTGTACCAATGGTACACATATAATAGGTTGACAAATAGTAAAAATTTGAGAATTTTTTATGCACTCTATGAAAACTTACAGCATGTTGAACTTTTTGTGAGAGAAAAAAAAGTTGCCTATCCTAAACATTTTGGCCACCCCCAAGGATCGGTATATTCGCCTCACTCCATTCATATTCACTCCCCTTTGCTGAAGCGAATCGAGAAAGATGCAGCAAACGGATTGTCGTGATCAAACACGCAACTCCATCACCAGTGGGAAGCGATGTGCAAGCTGCTTGCAAATATCCATGGTTGCCGTTTGTCGCAGTTTGGATCGCAAGCGAATGAATGAATAGCGAATGCTGAAGAATGCTGGTGAGCGATCGAAGCGGCTATTATCATAACTAGAAGAGAATTTATGCATGTACATAATGCATACATTTTTAGTGTATTGTTGTTGAAATGCTAGATTAGCAAAGAAAATAATTCGAAAACATCAAAAAATCGTATGCACAATATCAATCGTATCACTCACGAATCGCATCACCGCTTGCGATGCGAATGTGGACAAATGAGTAATTTCCAAGTGTGGCTTCCCACCGTTCGCCGGAGTTTGCTGTCGTCGCTGACAAGCAAACAAACAAACTAAAGCGACAACCGTTCGCTGCTGACTGTCTTCGAATGTGGAAGAAGATGAAAAGTGGAAATCAGGAACCCTGGCCACCCCCTGTATCTGGTGTCCTTGGTTCTAATATTATTCGACAGGTTCCATCTAGTATCAAAAAAAACTTAATGATCACCCTAATGAACAAGAAGAATTCCGTTTTCTGCATAGTTGATCAGCAAGCTAAGAGCTATCCTCCGGAAATTCCTCTAGGACATCCTCCAGAAATTCCTACGGGTACTCCTCCAGGAACTCCTTCAGGGATTCTTCCAGGAATGTCTCCAAGAATTCATCCGGAAATTTCTCCAGAAATTCCTTTAGGACTCCTATCAGGAATTCCTCCATAAGTTCCTCCGGGAATTCCTCATGAATTTCTCCGGGAATTTCTACAGGAGTTCCTCCAAGAATTTCTCTAGGAATTTCTTCAGGATTTTTTTTTTCCAGGAGTTCCTCCAGGAATATCACCGAGAATGTCTCCGGGAATTACTTCAGAAAATCCGCCAAGAATTGCTTCGGAAATTTCTTCAGGAAATTTTCCGGGAAATCGTCCAGGAATTCTTTTGGGAATTCTTCCGTGGATTTGTCCAGGAATCCCTCGGAGAATTTGTTCAGGAAAACTTCCGGTTTTTTTTTCAAGAAAATCCTTTGGGAATTCCTCCAAAAAAATCTTCAGGAAGTCTTCCGTTTTTTTTAGAAAACTCCCTGGGAATTTCTCCATTAATTCATCCGGGAATTTCTCTAGGACTTCCTCCAGGAATTCCTCGGGGAATTTAACCTGGAATTCCTCCAGGTATTTCTACAGGAAATCCACCGTGGATTTCTTCAGGAGTATGTCTCCGGCAGTGAAGAAAATTGTCAGACAAAAGAGGCACAAAACAAGCAACAAAGAAGACGCGGCGATTACTCTTTATCCCAACTGGTAACAGATAATGACATGATCTCGAAAATTTTTGTTGCAGACAAAACGGAGCCTGATTTTGTTGCGTACTTTTCAACTTGTGAATAATCAATTATTACCCAAAATCGAAACTTTTTGATGATACATCTTCAGCAGCGTTGCAGTGTTTATCGATTCGAATCGATCGCTCGAAAATCACAATGCAAGCCTTAAAAATCTCTAAACTCGTGGTGCACGATCTTTGTCCTATTCTTTTCAAGTTGGGACAAACGTATGTCGCAAATTCAGGTTGCGACATTGTCGTTATTGTTGCGCGATGGTTGAATTTTGATTCACTGGTCTCCGGGAATGTCTCCGGGAATTTCTCCAGAAATTCCACTAGGAATTTCTTCAGGAAATCCTTCCAAAATTTCTCCTGGAATTCCACTGACAATTCCTTTAGGACTTTTTTTTTTGTTCTTCAACCACTTAACTAAATTAGGTTTCTCTTCTGTTCACTAGGACACTGCGTGAGCAATTCCAATCGGCAGCTGCACTTACACTTTGTACAGCGCCTATATGTATTCTATTCTAATTCTACTATCTCGAGCTGCCTATGCGCTGCTGTTACCTTGTTCATGATAGAATGATGAGCAAATGTTGATGTGTGGCTGTTGTTCCTTATCCAGTCCGATTGGGGGTCGTTCATTATGAGTTGCCGTTCGTCGATATCCATGTTTCCGGGTCCGTTAGAGCTATGCTCAGAAGAGGGTCAGTCGTCAGCCGCTCTCGGGGGGAAGAGCAACTGACGAAAAATGGCAAGTGCTGGGACTGGGAACGAACCCAGGACCATTAGCTTTTGAAGTGAACGTGTGGCCACTAGGCCCGTGGCGGCAACCATCAAGAATTTCTCCGGAAATTTCTTTAGGGAGCATCCATTAGGTACGTCACATTAAAATAGGGAATTTTCGACCCCCCTTCGTACGGGTTTTTCCTATACTTAATACATTGCTGTATGTATGACCCCTTAGGACTCCCATCAGGAACTTCTTTGGTAATTTCCCCAGGACTTCTTCCGGGATTTTTTCCTCTGGGTATTCTCCATTTCTTCTGGGTATTTTTGACCCGCCTCTTTCGGGAGAAAAAGCGCCGCCATTTGGAATGCGAGAACTTCAGGGCGATCACTATTTTGAATGCTGCCTACAAAGTGCTATCCCAGATTATCTTCCGTCGTCTGTCACCTAAAACGAATGAGTTTGAAAGTTATCAAGCCGGCTTCATCGACGTCCGGTCGACAATGGACCAGATCTTCATCGTAAGGCAAATCCTCCAGAAATGCCGTGAAACCAGGCCCCAACGCATCACCTGTTCATCGACTTCAAAGCGGCATACGACGGTATCGACCGCGCAGAGCTATGGAAAATCATGGACGAAAACGGCTTTCCTGGGAAGCTGACTAGACTAGACAATTATGGACGGTGTGCAAAACTGCGTAAGGGTGTTTCGGGTGAACTATCCAGTTCATTCGAATCTCGCCGGGGACTGCGACAAGGTGATGGCCTCTCATGTCTACTCTTCAACATCGCTCTGGAAGGTGTGATGCGACGAGCCGGGCTAAACAGCCGGGGAACGATTTTCACAAAATCCGGACAATTTGCGTGCTTTGCGGACGACATGGATATTATTGCCAGAACATCTGGAACGGTGGCAAAGCTGTACACCCGCCTGAAACGCGAAGCAGCAAAGGTCGGACTGGTGGTGAATGCCTCAAAAACAAAGTACATACATGCTGGTAGGCGGAACCGAACACGACCGGATCCGTCTGGGTAGTAATGTTACGGATACTTTCGAGGTGGTGGAGGAATTC
Organism: Aedes albopictus; assembly: GCF_035046485.1. Lineage (NCBI taxonomy): Eukaryota > Metazoa > Arthropoda > Insecta > Diptera > Culicidae > Aedes > Aedes albopictus. The sequence continues at coordinate 369,664,441 of NC_085138.1, read as the reverse complement.
GTCTACCTCGGATCCTTACTGACGGCTGACAACAAAGTGAGTCGTGAAATTCAAAGGCGCATCATCAGCAGAAGTTGGGCCTACTACGGGCTTCAGAAGAAGCTGGGTTCTAAGAAAATTCACTCACGCACCAAATGCACCATGTACAAAACGCTAATAAGACCGGTGGTCCTGTACGGACACGTGACATGGACCATGCTCGAGGAGGACCTGCAAGCACTCGGAGTTTACGAGCGACGCGTGCTTAGGACGATCTTCGGCGGTGTGCAGGAGAACGGTGTGTGGCGGAGAAGCTCGCTGCACTTTACGGCGAACCCAGCATCCAGAAGGTGGCCAAAGCCGGAAGGATACGATGGGCAGGGCATGTTGCAAGAATGCCGGACAACAAAGTTAGTCGCTGCAAAGTTGGTGTTCGCGACAGATCCGGTTAGCACAAGAAGGCGTGGAGCGCAGAGAGCACGAATGACGGATCAGGTGGAGCGTGACCTGGCGAGCATTGAGCGCGACCGAGGATGGAGAGCGGCAGCCACAAACCGAGTATTGTGGCGTACTATTTATTGTTGATTATGTCTTGTCTTAAATGTGATGTTGAACAATTAAATGTATGTACAGTGGTTTTTCGATTTTATCACGGTCAAAAAAAATTTTACCGTGAAATTAGCGAAACCGTGAATTTGGCGAAATGAAAAATAATTGTAAATTTCATATTAAGAATTGATAAACTACATAATTGTTGAAGTGTTACTTTTAAAAATGTGTATGGATTGTTGATCTTTATATGGCCAGATCCTCCTCCTCCTCCTTTACGTAGTTTATGGAAAGGTTCACCGTGCTTTGAAGACAATACTTGCCAGAAAATTGTTTGTCATTTTGATTTAAGACACCGCACAAGATCAGTACTATTCAAGAAGTTGTTTGTAGTAGTCACTTCTATATAGCTGTGAGCAATAATTAGACAATTTAACAAAAGAAGAAGAATTTGTTTTAATGGACGAGGTAATGAAAACTAACTTATCAATCACGAACACTGAAGATGAAGAAATAACTAAATCAATAATTTAACTTATCGTTGTTGCATAAAGTTTTTCCTCCCACTTGTTTGGGATAGTCGGATACATATTTATCATTTTCATTTTTTGTGAAAAGGGAAATGTGTAATGACTGCACTGCTCCCACTCGTATATCGGTCTCATTTGACTTTTCATCATTTTTGAGTTATCGTTAAGAATGGTCATCATTTTCAGCTTACTTTTAAACCTCATACTGGAGATTGCGGATTTTTATGTCAATGTGTGAAAAAAAATACCAAATCATGAGCGTCCCATATTGAAAGTACTCGCATAACAATCCCATAATGGATTTATGTACCATGTCATGCAAAACTGAACAATTTTGTAGCAAATATAATATTTTTCACAGTTGTGTGTTGAGGTGCAAAGCAATTTGTAAAAGTTTCAAGGTGATAGAAATATTTTGCAAATTATGAAGATTTTTCAAAGTTTTGCATGGGAACGAGTTTTCAAACGTCAAGTGGTATTTTCTCATTTCCTTCTTTTCACAAATAGGACTGATGTGCGAGTGGGGGCAGTGCAGATCGGTATGATTTTAGTTTAGAAAATCGAGAAAAATATTTTTTGGACGAAGATAAGCACAGCAGCGGAATAAAAAGGAATTTGCTCGTCCTTTCTGGTTTTTCTTAATAAGTTCGATTTTATTATTATTTTTTTTTCAAAAATGAATAAATAGTGATGTGTTTTATAAATTTTAGTTAGTATTTCAAGTGCATTTTTATGTTCTGTGCTATTTTATATTGATTTCGCAATGTTTTAGAAAAAGCGTGATAAAAACGAAATGAAAACCGTGATAAATTCGAGCGTGAATTTGGCGAGTAGTGAATAAAATGACTAGTGATAAAACCGAAACGCCACTGTATATGTATTTCTCCAGAAATCCCCCCGGGTATTTACTGCCAAGATTCCTCTAGGAATTCCCCCCCCGCTAGACGGCGCCAGTGTCCACAATGTTCAAACTCTCATATCTCAGAAACCTAATAAGATAGAATGCTGCTGTCTTCGGCAAAGTTCTTCAGCAAGCTCAGAACTATCTGATAGATAATCTTTGGTTTGGGATTTATCCGCTAGGTAGCGTATTGTGTCTGAAAAATTCAAACACGTATATCTCGATACCCTAATGAGCTACAAGCATGCCGTTTTCAGCAAAGTTGTGCAGCAGGCTAAGAACTATCCGCAAATGGCGTCTTTGGTTCGAGAATTATCCGCTAGGTGGCACATGGTCAACAATGTTCAAACTTCTATATCTCAGAATCCTGATAAGATAGAATGATGCCGCCTTCAACAAAGTTCTTCAGCAAGCTCAAAACTGGCTGACAGTTGAGACTTCGATTCGTGTAAAATATTTAAACACGTATATCTCGATACTCTAATGAGTTAAAGGCATGTCGTTTTCTGCAAAATTGTTCGGCCGGTTGAGATCTATATATCTGGCAATAGTGACAGTAGGTGACACCAGCAATCAAAATGTTCAAATAATGTCAAAACGCCCAGCAAATTTTTCCGAAAGTTAAGAGAAAGTAAGACGTATCTGGTGTCCTTGGTTCTACTGTCATTCGACAGGTTCCATCTCGTATAAAAAAACTTTATGAACACCCTAACGAACAAGAATAACTCCGTTTTCTGCATAGTTCTTCAGCAAGCTTAGAGCTCATTTCATTTCATTTATTTAGTTAACATCAAATTCATGATAATACTGAATCAACAATTTGCCGCCATAATACTCGATTTGCAGCTGCAGCTTTCCAACGTCGGTCACGCCCAACACTCGCCAGATCACGCTCCACATGGTCCGCCCATCGTGCTCTCTGCGCTCCACGCCTTCTTGTACCAACCGGATCGTTAGCAAACACCAACTTTGCAGGGTTGTTGTCCGGCATTCTTGCAACATGCCCTGCCCACCGTATCCTTCCAGCTTTGGCCACTTTCTGGATACTGTGTTCGCCGTAAAGTGCAGCGAGCTCGTGGTTCATCCTTCTCCGCCACACACCGTTCTCCTGCACGCCGCCGAAGATCGTCCTTAGCACCCGTCGCTCGAAAACTCCGAGTGCCTGCAGGTCCTCCTCGAGCATCGTCCATGTCTCGTGTCCGTAGAGAACCACCGGTCTTATTAACGAAGACTGGCGCTCGAGCCTAGCTATTTAGCACTGTAGTTGGAGGAAATGCCAATGCAGAACCCGTAGCTTCCGGGAAGGTAAGCCCAGCTCCCTGGGTTAGTGGGTTGGTGTCAGGCCCTGCGAGCCAGCCGTAAAAAAGACTAGCACCGGAAAATCAACAAGAGAAGAATGCGAACCGATACCAAGCTAAGAGCTATCCTCCGGAAATTCCTCTAGGACATCCTCCAGAAATTCCTACGGGTACCCCATTAGGAAATCATTCAGGAATTTCTCCGGGGATTTGTCTAGGAACTCATTCAGGGATTCTTCCAGGAATGTCTCCGGGAATTAATCCGGAAAATTCTCCAGAAATTCCTCTAGGACTCCTATCACGAATTCCTCTGGGGATTCCTCCAGGAATTCCAACTGTAATTTCTCCAGGAATTCTTCTGGGAATTATTCCAGGCGTTTCTCCAGGAGTTCCTCCGGGAGTTCCACTAGCAACCTCTCCAGGAATTCCTCCGAATTTTTTTTCCACGATTTCCTCCAGGAATTTCACTGAGAATTTCCCCGAGGCCTGCCTCGCTGCAACTTAGTGTTCTTAGAGCACTTTCACAGTTATTAATTGAAGGCTTTTTTGCCTGCCATTGCATGAATTTGTATATTGTGAGGCAAGCACAATGATACATTATGCCTAGAGAGTCGAGATAATCTTCTCGACTGGAACGGTCTCCGGATTGGCGATCCATAGCCTTAACCACTACTAACTGGAGACCCCAAGTTCCTCCGGGTATTCCTCATGAATTCCTCCGGGAATTTCCACAGGGATTCTTCCAAGAATTTCTTCAGGATGTTTTTTTTTCCAGGAGTTCCTCCGGGAATTGCTTCAGAAAATCCGCCAATAATTGCTTCGGAAATTTCTTCAGGAATTTTTCCGGGAAATCGTCCAGGAATACTTCTGGGAATTCCTCCAGGGATTTCTCCAGGAATTTCTCCGGAAATTTCTTCAGGAAAACTGCCGGTCTTTTTTTTCAAGAAAATTCTCTGGGAATTTCCCCAAAAAATTCTTCATGAAGTCTTCCGGGGTTGTTTTTTCTTAGAAAACCCTCTGGGATTTTCTCCAGGAATTTCTCCGGGTATGTCTACAGGAATTCCTCCGTGGATTTCTCCAGGAATTCTTCCCCGAATGTCTCCGGGAATTCCTCCGGGAATGTCTCCGGGAATTCCACCGGGAATTCCACCGGGAATTTCTCCAGAAATCCCACTAGGACTTTTTTGAGGAAATCCTTCCAAAGTTTCTCCTGGAATTTTACTGGGAATTCTTTTAGGACTTTTTTTATTCTTCAACCACTTAACTAAATTAGGTTTCTCTTTTGTTTACTAGAGCAATGCGTGAGCGATTCCAATTAGCAGCCGCATTTACACTTTGTACAGCGCCTATATGTATTCTTTCCTAATTCTACTATATCGAGCTGCCTTTGTTCTGCTGTCACTTTTCTATCTTGTCCATGATAGAATGATGAGCACGAAAATGTTGATGTGTGGCTGTTGTTGCTTTTCCAGTCCGATTGGGGGCCATCCATTATGAGTTCCCGTTTCGCCGATATCCATGTTTCCGGGACCGTTGGAGCTATGCTCAGAAGAGGGTTAGGTGTCAGCCGCTCTCGGGGGGAAGAGCAACTGACGAAAAATGGCAAATGCCGGGACTGGGAACGAACCCATGACCATCCGCTTATGAAGTGTACGTGTGATCACTACGCCACTGGCCCAGGCAACCTTTAGGATTCCTCCAGGAATTTCTCCGGAAATTTCTTTAGGGAGCATCCATTAAGTACGTCGCGTTATAAAAGGGAATTTTTGACCCCCTCCCCCTTCGTACGAGTTTTTCCTATACTTAATACATTGCTTGTCACACTTTCACCCCCCCCCTCTCCACCCTACCTGAGCAGAAGGGAATAACAACAGCATAAGGAGCTGTGTTACTTAGGCAAAATAACTGAATAATAAAAACGATTATTTTTAAGTTATTACCATAACATATTGTGTTATGAACTTGCCTGTCATAAGCGGCAAAATAACAAATTCCATAGCAAACAAATTTTCCTGGAAAACCATTTCAATAACTTGTTTTGTTAGTTTCAATAACAACTTAATAACAGTGAATTCGGAAAATACTTCAATAACAAACTTTAATATTAATATGTTATTGATAATAATCGGAGAGCAGAATTTGCTATGATATCAAACTCGTTACTAAATAAAGCAATAATAACTTAATATAACTTAATAATACTTATTATATAAAATTATTCGCTTTGTCTCACAAACCCGCCAATAACATGAGGTTCATCACTCTGACGTAAGAAATATTTTCAAATGATCGAAAAATACTATATTCAGCTTTTAATTTATTATAAGAGATTTGAAGTCGCAATATAATCGAACTTAAGAAATTTATATATTATCAAACACGACGGGCTTCGATTTCCACTTGTAATTTATAAACTGTTATACTTTAATTATTTTCGGAGCACGTTTGACCTTTGTTTTTTTTCAGCATAGAAACTGAAGAATTTTTAGAATGCTCAACAGTTTTGCAGATTTTTTTTGGGATATTGGAAATATTGTACAGATTATTACAATTTTCCTGGAAAGATTGTTTTAATTCCTCCGATTTTTCCCTGGATTCAAGAATTATGTCGAATATTCCTCCTGGATTCAACAAGAATTCCTCCAAAAATTTTTCTACAATTTCTCCTGAACTTCCTCTGATGATTCCTATAGGACTTTCATCAGAAATTTTTGCAATATTTTTTTTTCTAAAATTCCTCCTCTCGGAATACCTCTAAGGATTCCGTCAAAAACTCATTTGATAAACGACTTTGTCAGAAAATTCTTCCAAAAATTGGTTGACAGATTTGATCATAAACTTTTTCAAATGGCTATAAAAATCATCCAGAAATTTCTCCGAGAGTTCTTTGACGGAATCTTTCATGTATTTTCAAAAACTCCTCTAGAAACTGCTCCAGAATCCTGCATAGGAATTCCTTCAAGGGTTTCTTCAGAATTTCCTGTGATTATTAGTCCTGAAGTTCATCTTAAGATTTCTCTGAAAATTTCTTTGAGGATTTCACCATGAGTTTTTCCGAAGGATTCTCCAGGAGTTTTTTAAAAGATTCTGTCAAGAATCCTAATAATTGTTCAGAAGAATTAACTTTGGAATTTTTAAGAAAATTGCGCCAGTAGTTCTCTTGAAGACTTCTCCAGGGATTTATCGAAAGGTTCCTCCAGAACTTCCAAGTGCTTATCCGAAAATTATTTAAGGAATTCCTAAAAGGAGTCATTCAGGAATTTCCTTTTTAACTGAATACAAAAATGAAACAACACAAAGGGACAGGTCATACTTAATTGTCGAATTGTTGCTGTGATTTCAAAACATGTTACTGTTGTGCTATTGCTGATAAGTTGATCAATAGCACAACAATAACTTAACTTGTACTTCAACAAAACATGATTATAACAAAATGAGATTGTCCAACTAAATTTGTTATGGAAAAGCTATGCCTTGATAATTTAATAATAACAAAACAAGATATAAAAACAGGTTATGTGATTTCGTAGTTATTAACTTGCTATGCTCGGGTAGAACCGTGACGTACCGCATGTATGGATTCTCATCAGGAATTTCTTCGGTAATTTCTCCAGGACTTCTTCCAGGACTTTTTCCAGGAATTCCTCTGAGTATTTCTCCAGGAATCCCCCGGGGATTCCTCCAGGAATTTACTCCGGGGATTTCTCGAGGAATTCCCCCCAAAAATCCCTACCGGAGATTGTCTAATATGATGCTATTTGAGCAAAACTTTGAAAGACTGTGTTGTTGAAGAGACAACAGGACCATCTTCCCTAAGTTTGCGCAGCCCGCCCGATGCCACGCGGAGCTAGGGATAGGTAACAGTTGCTGGGCAGAGGCTATTGGAACTCAATGGGATCTGAATTACGTGAAACACTCAGCCTTTACCGTGCCTTTACTGAGACTTTTTCCGATTCAAAATTAATAATAGTATCGTCATAACAACGTATAGATATAGAAATTTAAATTCATTATATCATTGAATTACCATAAGTTCTAATCGGGCTCCACTATCTCAGATCGCGCTTTCTCTTAATTCAAGTGTAAGACAAACTCCCATTGCGATCAGATATCACACTGGGAACCGCTGTTCTTCCTCACCCTCGATCAGCAGATCAGCGCAAAAATGATTTCGCGGCATTTTTTTTTTCAATTCCGCCCCGCTTGGGTCACGATCCTCTTGAATGGAGCACTTTTTTTTGTTCGTTTTCTACAGCACACGCACAAACCGCCCGTACAGGTCGCGGGAGGCTGGACCCGGCCGGCCGAAGCCACACAGAGAAGGATTAGTTCTTGCTTCAAGAACTCCTCCGCGGGATGCGCGACTTTCAGTTGGGATCAAGAACTCAACTCGGACGGACGCGATCGCTCGGATGTGGAAGAAGTTGGGTGATTTTGTCCAATTTTGAGAAGAAAAAAGTTTTACCAGTGAAGCCAGTGAAAATGGGTGATTTGATAGTGGGCAGCTCGACGAACGATTTGGGCGCGGCGGATTTCTATAAGGATTCGGTCGTTCTGATCACGGGAGGGACAGGATTTATAGGGAAAGTGTTGGTTGAAAAGCTGCTGCGGTGTTTTGATGTGAAGAAGATTTACTTGTTGCTTCGTGAGAAGCGAAATGTGCGAGCCAAGGATCGGCTGAAGGAAATTTTCCAGGAACCGATTTTCAACGTGATCAGAAATGGCCATTCGAATCCGGCAAGTGTGTTCGCCAAAGTGAATGTGATCGAAACGAATTTTCAAAATGAGAAGATCATTAGTGCCCAAGACAAGGAGTTGCTACTATCGGAAGTCACAGTCGTTTTCAATGTGATGGCTTCGGTGAAATTCAACGAGAGCATCGAGTCCGCTCTGGATACCAACGTAGTTTGTTCCCGGAAGTTGTTCGATATTGTGGGTCAGATGACAGGTGTACGATCGATCGTACACGTGTCCACATTCTATTCCAACTGCAATCGACCGCGGATAGAAGAGCAAATTTTCGACGATATACCTTTCGGTGGCTACAGTAATGTGTTAGAGATTCTAAGTCATCTGAAAGACACCGAAAAGGCGCAACTGACTCCTTCGATTCTGGGAACGATGCCCAACAGTTATACCTTCAGCAAGAAGTGTGCTGAAGCCATGATCCAGCAACGGTACGCCCACCTGCCAATTTGCATATTTCGTCCGCCTGTGGTAACGTCTGCCTACCAGGAGCCGATTCCCGGTTGGGTGGATAATTTCAACGGAATCTCCGGCATGTGTGTTCCGATGATTCAGGGAAAATTCTACTGCTGCATGGCAGAGCGGGAGATTCCCAGCCATACGGTACCGGTGGATTACTGTGTGGCGGCACTGTTGGCCGTGGGAGCTGAAACGGCTAGCAGCAGAGTTGCAGGAACTTCAAGTGAGCGGAAAGCAGTTCCTGTGTACAATTATGCAACCGATGCGAACAACATTAGGTGGGGTGACTTCGGGAAATGGATCTCAAAGGGATGCGAGACACGGTTGGGGCGCTTTTTTGGGTGAGTATGAGTTAATTATTATTTTCAGTTTTTGTTACAACTTTTGCTAGCAAATTTCGGAAATTTTCAAATTTGTCACGTTTGATGCATAAACTATGGAGTCGACAATTTTAATTAACAATAATCAATATCTCAGAACTTGACTAATAGATATCACTAGTTTAAAAAATAAAACGAATTTTATGAAGTCATATCAACGTCTAATATTTTTTATGAACATACATATAATCAAGTGCAGACTCCGAGATCTGCAGTTTTTTTTCATGAGAAAAATTCACTTGAATAATTCTTTCCCAATTACATTTGAAACAAAAGATGTTATGCGAGTTACAGTAAATAATGTCAGCTCAATCAGTGTATTATTTACGGTGAATGAAATGTATGAAGTGAGCAGATTGGCTTAAAAATAGAACAAAAATCTATTTTGATAGATCAGCCTTGTATGGGATGTCGAAAAAAAATGCGCTACTGCATTTTTTTCTTCTCGTTTTCGGGGACGACTCTACACTAAAAATGATCATCTGCTTACCGAGTTCAAAAATGATGTTGAAGTGATGTCGAATCAATAAATAACCTGCTTTTTAGAATGTTTTGTACTGACGAACGCTAGCAGTGTAATCAATTTAAGATTCATATCATTACAACATCTATGTGACAGATAGCGCACTTCGCCAAAATTCAACTTACCCAACAAGCATTGCAAAAGTGTTCGATCAAAGCTCGTTAAAAATAAATCGTAAAATTTTTGTTCGTGTCGTGCTGCCAAATCGGCAGCTAAATAACCACACCGCGTCTCTCAAAATCAGGAATGGAGCAATAAAATGATGTGAAGAGTCACCAATAAATGAGAAAGAATGGAATTGTTTTGAATAGATTGAAGCCCGTGTTTGCAATCATCTGGACAAACAAATACTTATAGAAAATTTTAATGCTTTGGTTGAAATGACCATTTTTATTTATTGGTTGATTAAAACCATTTTTATTTATCATTTATGCAAATATTTTGCATTATATGCGAAAATTCACTGCACTATGTCGATATGAACCCACGAAACTTGCGCAACCTTTGGGAAGAGGAGTAATGTTTTCACTGGCAATGTCAGCGAATAACATGGTAATCATAAAACACAATCAAAAACTTTGTATTTTAACTAAACAGTCCACCAGTGATCTAGATGGAGAAACAACTCAGAACCCAAACAACACACTTGGGCATTAACAAGTTCTTATAATTTATGTAAAACTAGGCTCAGTGTACCAGTTATGGCTATAGTACCTAAAATTCGTCATAGTTGATTTTCAACCTCCAACGATGCAAATCAACAAGAAAAAATGTGTGAACGAAAGATCACGTTCACAAAAGATGATAGCAATCATTCGAACTTCACAATTTGGTCAAGTTATGAGAGAAATAAATAATTTTCCTAAAAATGTTGGCTTCCTTGCACCCTATTTCGCCATACCCGACTAGAAAATTATATCATGTTTATATCATATTGTGTTATGATGTTATAATTTTTTTCAATAACTTATTATGTTATAAACTAGATGCAGGATGATGTTAAAATAACTAAAATTGCAACATAAAGTACACTGGTCTAATCAAGATAATAACCTATTTTGTTATAATCAGATCAAAATTATAACAAAATGTGATATGAATCTCAGCTTTAGAATTACAAGTTTCTATCAAAATGTGATACAATTTTGTAACATTATTTTCTAAGTGTCGTAAATCAAAACTAAATTATAATACAATGAGTTATCAAACAACATTTATGTCATAATGTGATATATTTGAGTTATAGTATTTTGAAAACACCAAGGTGGTTGAACATGATTATATCACAATGAGTTATAAATATCATGGTTTGTTATAATTATGTTATATTTTTGTTAAAACTTTCTAGTCGGGTAGTGTACCAGTTATGGCTAATCCCATAAGGAATGTATGTAAATAGTGCGAAGTGGAACCGAAATTAAAAAAATGTATCCATAACTGGTACAGGGTTCCTATCATTGGCACACGCCGTAATAAATATTAAAGGTAGTTTCTATATTTTTCCTGTAAAGCATGAAAACAAATCAATCATTTGACATATCGACACCATTCGTCGGTCTTCTTCTTACTTTTGTGGAAATAGTTTTCCTTTACTCACTTACTTAAAATCATTCTTTATTTTCACTTTTTGTTTTGTTACATTGTTTTTACAAATCAAGTGTTTTTATCCGTAGATACTTCATCTTTAGTTTTAATCTGTTGTTTTAGTTTTGTTTTAGTTTGGAATTTTGATTAGAATCTAATTTACATGACAGCTCTTTGGAGCATTGGTGTTTTTAATTTGTTAATTTCAAAATCCTACCTAACTACAGTTTAATACAAATTTGATAACCTAGGGGTGGGGAATAGCTCCCGGATAGCCTGTTGATCTGACAGGCGGGAACGGACTTTGAACCGTTCGATAGACTCACTAAATCGGTCGTTGAGGAGTTTGACTTCAGCCAGACGGTGGACCTCAGATGTTCGTGTCCGAGTTGGGGTGATCATTCTGAGGAACTTATTTTGGACTCTTTGTAGTTTAAGATGATGGGGTTTTGCACAGCTCTTCCAGACCGGCATGCCATACTCAATTACAGGAAGGATGATTTGCTTATAGACAGCAAGTTTGTTCTTCAGGGACAGAGTCGACTTGCGGTTGATCAATGGGTACAACAGTCTCAGGAGAATGTTGCATTTTGTTACAGTTTGTAACCGTTCTAAAACTCGCACGAGGGTTTGGTAAACCTGGTGGCTTAAGCGCCACTCTCGTCTGAGAGACCACCAGTCTGTTGTTTGCCCGACTTTGCTGAGACAAGTTCCTCAGGGCTTTCGAACGGTCGTTTGACTCCAAAATTACTCAAAATCCTTTCGAATCTAAATCAACTCCGAACTCTATCCCAACCTTTTCCTTAATGACCCCAACAACCTCAGCTCGTTCAATCCTAGACGCAATATCGATTTTGAAGAGTGGAAGTCCTATTCTCAGTTAGCGTTGGGCGCCAATGTAACCGTTCGCCGAATTAGCTGAGAGATTGTCAAAACGCGATGGCTTTTGCGCCACTCTCGCGAACGAGAGACCACCGGTTCATATTTAAGTTTGCCCGACCAAGACGACTCTTACCTCAAGGCTTTCTCGAACGGCCGTGGCTCAAAATCTTTAAACGTACTAAAAACTTAATACAAATAACGTTTAAACTGAAACAATAACGGAAATTTACACTAAACGGGAGAGAAAAACTGAATACACAACAAGTAAGCAATCAAGAGAACATTTAGGTGTCACTGAAGTGAATTTATTTGAATGAATTTAAGGAATAAAACAAAAAAATAATTATAAAACAAAGAAAAACTAAAACAATTGAATTCGTTCGTATGTATATTGTCTTTTACAAATGCTCGTCAAGTGTGTGTGTGTTTTTTTTTACAATTAATTATTAGTTTTCATGATTATTTTAGTTAATTTGTAGCTTTTAACGTTTTTATCTTTTCAAGTAAAATCTTAATTGAATTGGATTCGTTGAATCTGCCTTAGAGTTTGAACCTTTTCATTTAGTAGAGATTATCCGTTTGTGTGTTGTGTATGTGTATGATCATGTGTGTTGTGTGTGTGTATGATCATGGCCATGAACTCAAAACGACGTACCTGCGCAGGCTTTTCCGTTGTAGGTGCATTTCCGTGGCCAATCGTCGACGTCGCGCTCTCCTTATCGTTCGGGGGAGTGTCGGCGGTCCGGTACTCTGCCCGATCGTACGTAAACTGTACGCAGGTAGGCCGGACGTGATCCCTGCTCCGTTTGGCTGCCAGTTTTGGCGGGCGAGGAGCAGCGGAAATGGCTTGAAGCCCAAAATAAAAAGCGTCTTTTTGGACGCTGAGGTCCAAAGACGAACACAAATCAGAACAATATACACTAAAACAAATTCAATTATACAATTACCTTTTGGAAAATTAAACGAATGCTCAGGAAGCAGAGTGTCTGCCCCTGGCGACAAAATCCAATTTTTAAGCACTACAAAACGAGAACAAAGACAATTCAAATTAAACTCACTTCAAACAACACAAATTTACTAAACTTCAACTCTAAGAAACACTACGCACCTTAAAAAACTAAAAACTGGGAGAAGGTCGCCGAAGCTCACTTCTGCTCTCCAGCCGACTTAACTATAAAGTGATGGAGTCAAGTCGATTTCTGTAGTCAAGTAAATTTCCTGCTATTGAAGCAGTCGTCTATTGAATGTACAAACAATTATTTACAAGTGCGCCAAATTCAACTCGCACATGGCTGCAAATCTATTTTGCGCCATCGAAAAAACCCTATAAGATACATAACATGAATCGTCATTAGCTTAGCCTAGACACATACCTTCTATGAAATGGATAATCTCTACTAAATGAAAAGGTTCAAACTCTAAGGCAGATTCAACGAATCCAATTCAATTAAGATTTTACTTGAAAAGATAAAAACGTTAAAAGCTACAAATTAACTAAAATAATCATGAAAACTAATAATTAATTGTAAAAAAAAACAAATTCTAAAATCAAAATCAAAATATTCAAAAAATATATCAATTTAATCTAATTGAATTCAAACTTTATTTTACTTAAAAGAATAAAAACGTCAAAACGTTACAAGTTTTGTCGATCTGCTGCCTGAAGATCATCTTACTGTCTAGTGGTCTAGTGGTCTACTGTCTAGGTAGTCGACCGAATCGGACCACTCCACTGCTGATCCATTAAGCATGATTTTACAGTCCTCAGCCGGAACAAGTCGTGGGGATTTTGAGTATGGGAAGAGGATGACCTGGGTCTTCGCCGCATTGACACATATCTTCCAGCTAGTTAGGTAGCCTGTTAGAGCATTCAGGCCTCGTTGGAGTTTGGCTGTCAGCGTTCGAGTGACCCTGCCACTGTATATGACGGACGTGTCATCGGCGAACAGCGATAGAGTTCCGCGATCTGGTAGTGGAGGCATGTCAGATGTGAACAAATTGAACAGCAGTGGGCCCAATATGCTTCCTTGAGGGACACCGGCAGGGATGTTCTGGGCATTAGAGTTGACTCCATTGATTGAGACCTGAAATGCTCTGTTCGACAGGTAGTTTTTGATGATTTTGACAAGGAAGCTGGGAAGATTGTACCTTTGCAGCTTGTACACCAGGCCATCGTGCCAGACGTTGTCAAATGCTTTCTCAACGTCTAACAGCGCCATGGCAGAAGATTTAGCTAACGACTTGTTCCGTTTGAGGACGTTGGTGACTCGAGACAGCTGGTGAACGGTTGATCGACCACGCCGAAAACCAAACTGTTTTTCGAGCAAGATGTTGTTTTGTTCGGCAGATGTTAGGAGCCGAATGTAAATAGCTTTTTCGAAAAGTTTTGATAACCCTGAGAGAAGGCTGATGTGGCGATAGCTTTTTGGCGAGGAAGGATCCTTCCCAGGTTTCTGGATGGGGATCACCTTTGTTAGCTTCCAAGATGATGGGAAGTAGCTTAGGCGTAGACACTGATTGAAAATCAGTGCCAGATGTTGGTAGAACTGGAGACTCGAATGTTTGAGTTCCAAGTTCATGATGTTGTCGAAACCTGGGGCCTTCATATTTTTAGACGATTTGATATAGGCCGACAATTCGTCAGCTGTGATCTCCAACTCCTCCGAAAAGTTGTTGGGGAAGAGATGTAGGTTGTTTGCATGCTCAGTTACAGCTGCTTCATGCGGACTGACTATGTCAAGACCAAGGTTGTGGGAACTGACGAAATGCCGACCTATTTCAGCAGCCTTCTCATCAGGGGTTACCAAGCGATCGACTGGAATATTGTTGTCAAGGGGAATCAGCGGTGGGATGAGCCTTGGCTTAGTTTTCAGGATTTTTGTAATTTTCCAGAAAGGTCTGGCACGATCTGGAAGAGCGCGGATCTTGGAAGAAAAGTCTTTGTTTCTGAGGTCCACCATTCTGGACTGAATTATCTTGGTCATACGGTTGACCTGGGTTTTTTGAATCAGGCAGACCAGTACGCTGGTACTGCCTGCGAGTGGTGTTACGGAGTCTTATGAGGTCTTTAGTGAGTCTACCTATGGTCAAAGTGTTGCTTACCAGTGTCGATTCAGGAACACATCGCTTCCGGGCCTGGGAGATTGCCGCCTCAATGGAGTGCAGCTGTTGGTCCACGTCATCAGGAGTCTCTGGCCGCACCTGGTAGTCGATGCCGTCGTCAACACACCTCTGGAACCGGTCCCAGTTCACTCTGTGATAGTTACGCCGGGTCCGATCGTACCGACCAACCGAAGAGCCAACTTCGGCCACCACCGGATAGTGGTCCGAGCTGAGCTCCAGGTGTGTGATCGGCTTGGAGATGTTGTCCATGTTGCTGATGTAGAGGTCCAGCGTGGCGTGGGCCCCAGACCGGTTCAACCGGGTGGGACTGTCCGAACCAAGGATGTTGTAGTGGTCCTCCTCCAGATCTTTGCTCGAGATGTTTCCGTTGCGGTTACTTCTAGTGTTGCCCCAGGCCTGGTGCTTGGGATTGAGGTCTCCTGCGATAATGAACCGCCCCTGCCGCCGAGTTAGCTTGATTATGTCTCTGCGGAGGTTGTTGGCTGCCTCTACCGTGTCTACTTGAGTTGGGCAGTATGCCACGATGAGGGTGATGTCACCGGCAGAGGTAGTCACCTCCACTCCGACGGCTTCGATGGTCTTCAGTTGAAAGCTCGGCAACAGGCTGCAATTCATGTTGTTTCGTAGAGCAATGGCTACTCCTCCCCCCCTGGAGTTCGTCCTTAGGTAGTGCGATGACTGGTACAGGCACCCTATATTGAAAGTGGTGCCGTTTGAACCAATCGTCTTTAAAACGACTGAATTGCAACGAAAAAAGTGCCAGAGACGGAGTCATTATAAAACATCTGTTTGTGTTATGAACGGTTTTAGTTTACAATCAATTTATACCTCAGATACACTGTTAGTGACCATGCGTCTTTGCATTAGTAACTTCGTTTATGTCGTTTCTGTGTCCAATGTAAAAAAGCACAAATTGAGAAGTCCCAAAAAATGACCACGTGGTTTACGGACAGCCCCTATGACGAACTTGTTGGCTATAGTCCTTCAAGAACGTCAACGAAAAATGGCTCTAACTCAAATATTTAAGGTATAGCCATCGATCATCTCTGAAAAATGCCAATTGATATTCATTATGAATAACTTAATAATACTACTGGGTCTCCAGTTAGCCTAGTGGTTAAGGCCATGGATCGCCAATCCGGAGACGGCGGGTTCGATTCCCGTTCCAGTCGGAAAAATTTTCTCGACTCCCTGGGCATAGTGTATCATTGTACTTGCCTCACAATATACAAATTCATGCAATGGCAGGCAAAGAAAGCCCTTCAATTAATAACTGTGGAAGTGCTCAAAAGAACACTAAGTTGAAGCGAGGCAGACCAAGTCCCAGTGGGGCCGTCGAGCCATAAAGAAAAAGAAGAACTTAATAATACTTGTAAAGAGATTCCCCTTTGAGGGAGTGAGAATGGATCAAGAGCACCGACTTTGTTTCGCGTTAACAAAAAAGCAAGTTATTAAAGTTCTGGTCAAGGTTAATACTACTTACCAATAATGTAATCTATATAGGGTGACGATGGGTATTCTCGGCAGGTTTGTTCTCTTCGTCATGGGGGGTTTTTGTCGGCCAAATTTCCTAAAACTTGGGCATATTATTCAGCTTGGTTGGGAAGGATTTGAGGTCAACTCTGAGTTCAACAGCTTTCAAAAAACCTTCCATGACGAAGAGAACAAAACTGCCGAAAACACACAATTTCCCCTATATATATATAAATGAGTTTGAAGTCCCTTTGAGGCAACAAAACTCACGAACGGGTGAACCGATCAGGATGATTTATGCAGGGTTTGATTCGTATTCATGGTGGCTGTGTTTATATGCTGTGTTTATATGCAGAATTTACGAAAATCATCTGAAAAAGTAAGAAAAATGATGAAGTATTGACTTTGCATGAGCTGGGAAAAAAATCCACTCGATCGAAATTAAACCAATCTAGAGTGCGTTGCTTGAATTAGCTCAAAAGCTGTCAAACCACCACAAGATTGGCAAGACAAAGTTTGCCGGGACAGCTAGTATATGATAAATATGAGTTTGAGATTCTAGAAAGTATCAATCCACCTAAAAATATGTAGTTTCGAACCTTGAAAGTGGCATTTTAAAAAGGCCTTATTTTCAAGCTTTTTTCGACGATTTATCAAAAATTAACTAAGGGTGCACCCATAAAGTACGTCCTGTTTAGAGGGGGGAGGGGTGGGGAGTTCTGAAAAGTGTGAAAAGCAATGTATTTAACCTAGGAAAACCCCGTATGAAGGGGGAGGGGGTAGATGCCCCGTTATTGCTTTAGAAACCTCATTTTTTGACAGGAACTGCTGGTAGCTACATGGATGACACCATACGATATTCGCAATATTTCATGAGATATTTTAGATAATATTTTATTCCAATCTCGACCCTCTGGCCCATTGTCACCCCCAACGACGGTTTTTTTTAACGAATCTTCCAAGGTACCGTAAACCGGGGTGGAATTGATCATTCGCGGACTAATTTGTTATTGCATATTAGCAATTCCTGCACGTCGTTATGATCATAAATTTTTTGTCTTAACTAGTTCCTAGATGTCCATAGATGATTGTGGAAATTCAATTTTTGAAAAAAAAAAAACGTCTTGTGTTACTTTTTTTTAAGGATTTTTCTATGTTATTCTTACATAACCGAAACCATTGGTACTAACAATCGATTGCCACTAGGAGTTCCTGTATACTTTCAGTTTTCACATTTTTTGGCAACCTTAATTGTGATGTGATGTAGCTATTTTGGATATGGAACAGTTTTAAAAGTTTCAGTTGTAGTAAAAAAGTGATTTATTTTCAATCACAATAATTTGATTCAAAAGAAATTGCATATTTTTAGGCGTTTAATGGTCAATTTCAAAATTTGAATTTTTCATTGTTTAGCACTTCACCACTCTTCTATCTACGGTTGATCGTGGGACACTTTTCCCAGCGGTTTTTGCTCTTCTATCGCAATTCCACTTCTACTTTATCCAGATTCACTCCCCCGGGTATTCAGCAGGAGTAGAAGTAAACATCAAAACAATGTCATCATTAGATATTACTCGGTGAAGTACTCTAGATCATAATAAGCTATAGATTTGTTTGACATAAGAGATATAAAGATCAAAAATGAGATCAAAAATTAGTATGGGGAAGAACATAATAATATCTCATTTAGATATTATAAGATCAAACTAATATCTGGGGAGATCTGGGCTGTAGAACATCTAACCAATATCAAAAAATGATCTGACAGATGGACAAGAGTAAAAAAAAATAAAAAATATGGCTGCGACTAGAATCGAACTTATAACCTTGTGATTTATGAACAGTGACATTACCACTGCACTACGACTCATATCTGGAAGCAAGAGGTAACAAGAGCATCAAGTTCTACGTTTTCCAAGGTGTTTGCGGCTCATGGTAGTTGTGTTGGTTTGGTCGCGCCATGTTGTAGATGAGTGTGTGAAAGAACTAATTTTGATCTTGTATAGTAGGTTTCATATCTTACAGTTTTCGGATGTTATAGATGAATGTGTGGAAGAACTGATTTTGATCTTGAGCAGTAATTTTCAGATCTTTCGGTTTCTGGATGTTGCAGATGGAAATATGAAGAGCTAATTTTGTTCTTAAGCTAGCAGTACTTTTCAGGTTCTCCAATAATAAATGTTCTGTTGCAGAATATTAATACAGTTTCCACCCCAAATTTTGTAAACTAAAGCGATAGCATGGAAAATAAAAATGAATTAGAGCACAATTGAGAATTGCACTGCACTAGCGGACGGATAAGCTAAATCGTCGCCAATTAGCATCTTTCGGACATCGAAAGAAACCGAACAAGAACGGGATAAGTATAACCGCGAAGGAATGCCCAACTGATTTTATTTACCTTTCTTATGCTACTATTTATATGTGGTGTGCGTTTGGTGTGCACAGTGGGCCAAAATTAATTACTATTGGTCAAAATTATTTACTTAGATTACTTTACTAGATTGAAAATTTCATTTTGATCTTATTCAGCGTGGGTATTTAACATTCATTTACCAGCCGATCAATTTCGCTCCAAAGTGGCATTTTTAAAATTTTAGATTTTTTAAGTTGTTTAACTTAAAGTATGAATTTGTTGAACTAAATTACGTCACGTAGTTTCATAATGAACCACCCGGTACTTGTTTTGCAGAAATTATTTTGCCAATATTTGAAATGCTGCAAATGTAACCTGCAAAAGTTGTTTTGAAGTGATCAATTCCACCTCGGATTTGCGGTATTGCTGAAGAGTTTGCCGATGATTTTTTTAAGAAAAAAAATGGTAACTCCTGAAAATTTTGCAGATCCAGAAACTCATGCCGACAAATTATTTCTTACGATAAATATTGGAAGAATTTTTATAATGCTTACGGTGAAACATCAAGTAATCCTTCTTCAAATTTGCATACAAACTTTAGAGGCATTTTTCGGCTTTCAGTAACAGAAAAGCGTTGACTGCATTAATTTATCCTGATTTTGATCACTTTCTAAAAGATGCAGATTTTCCAAAGCAGACACTTTAGTTTACGAATTCTGAAGAAAACTGCTCTTGAAATCGTGAGTAGGTGTTTAAATCGGCTATTGTGGCAGCCATATTTGTATTCTCTGATCTTCTTCTTCTTCTCTATGGCTCTACGTTCCCATTGGAACTTGGTCTGCCTCTCTTCAACTTAGTGTTCTTTGAGCATTTCCACAGTTATTAATTGAAGGGCTTTCTTTGCCTGCCATTGCATGAATTTGTTGATTGTGAGGCAAGCACAATGATACACTATGCCCAGGGAGTCGAGAAAATTTTCCCGACCAGAACGGGAATCGAACCCGACGTCTCCGTATTGGCGATCCATAGCCTTAACCACTAGGCTAACTGGAGTATTCGCTGATGTTTCACCTCAAAGAAATATTGTAAAGCTCCTAGAAATTTCTGAATTAATTGATCATGGATTTCCAGGTATCTTTTTCTTTAGCTGTTCCAGAAAATTAAAGATTTCAGTAATTTTCATAGATACCAAACTTTTCTAACCCTTTTTGTATTTCGTAAAATACGGAAAAAAATATTGAGTAATCCTAAAATAAGTACACTGACCCTCAAGGTTTTTTGCAACATAAACAATTCATACAGAGGAAAATAAACAATATATTTGAAAGTACAGGGTGCGGCAGGAAAAAATGCGAAAAGTTCAAGGCACTATTACACGCTAAATATGGGATATATATGACTATTTTTTCAAGACAGTGTATCAGTCAATGTCTATTTTCTAGCACTGAAAAATAAAAATGAACACATTTGATGTTTAACATGTGATAATGTAGGCCTAATTAGCGGATATCAATAAACTGCGCGCCCAATGGTCATTAAACAAAATGACTATAACAGTAACAAAATTAGCTCAAATTCGATGAACAACCAGACCACACTGATCCAGAGCCATGTAGTTTCACATACCAGATGAAATAAGTACATATATTTGATGATATTGTAGAGAAAATCAAAAATTTTGTTTTATCAGATGCGAAATTTAGCGACCTGTGCGATTTTATGCGGTTTGAAAATTCTGGTTGTCTTCATCTTCAGGCGCCGCCCTGTAAAGGTTAGTGACCAAAATGGGAAATTTTTTAATTAACTTTTCAGAAAACTAGCCTATTATAGATCATGGAACGTTGAAACATAGATTGGTTAATGTCAAATGGACGAAAATGAGGTTTGAAGTTGAAAAACACTTTCGCATTTTTTCCTGCCGCATACTGTAGTTACAATCAAACTGTATGATCATACCTTAACTTCCAATTTACAAATACTGTGCTCGTTCAATATAATGGAAAATCCAAAAATTTTGTATGAATTATGCAACTATAGTTTATGAACCGGCAGGATACTTGTTCATAATCCGTTGAGATACAATTTATGTATAATCGAATCTTACGATTACGCTTCAGAAGTTATGGTAGGGTATTGGTTCCCTTATTAAGCACGTGGTTCCCATTTGCATCCTACGATAAACAAAGGATTGAAGCGCTGTTTGTTTTGTTTCTTATTTTTCTATTTTTTTGTTAGAAGTGAGCACCCATGAAAACAAAAAGAACGCCATCAATCGGTGCTGTAATTGCCTGTTTTCGAATAGGATGAATATGGGAGCGTGAGATTACTGATGGCACATATAACCTAATTTGAAGATGAACAAAACTTCAACATGCTACATAAAAGATATAGCAAAACTTCCATTGGAGATGCTTTAAGTATAATCATGGATTGAGTCGTTTGACTTTGGACGACCCCCGAGCAGAGGAAAATATCAAAATAATAACAACGGAATCACAAAACTTGTTTTTATATCTCGGTTTGTTATTATTAACTTATTAAGTCATCACCGTTCCATAACATGTTCTGTTGGGCAATCTTATTTTGTTATGATCGTGCTCTTGGTATATTTTCTTTAAATTACATTTCAATAACATGTTTTGTTGTAGCACAAGTTCAGTTATTATTGTGTCATTGAGACCAGGGTTGTTAACGTTAATCAACGATTAACGCCGTTAACGTTAATTTTCGTCCGAATCAACGTCAACGGCGTTGCGTTAATTTTCTAGCCAGTTAACGTTAACGTCAACGGAATGCGTTAAATTAACGTCAACGGATACCGTTAATTTTGGCGTTAATTGATGTGATATGCTTTGTGATCTGTGTGACACTTGTGGTTTTTTTTTTCAGTTTTCGGGTAGATTATTATTTGTGTTTGACAAGATTTTTTTTTTTCATTTCTCACTAGCAAGAAATTTTTTTTAGGAACTTGTGCGCCGGCATTTGACCAACAGTGTCATAATTGAATCTATAGACGAGTGCACCGATGAACATTGAGTTCACTAAGCCTGAAAATTTTTGACAGCACAGCGGGGTCGACTCTCAACAACTTCTGCTCAGAGATGCATTACTAAAATGCGCTGATATTAAATATTATTTTTATTCTTTGATTTCTTATATGAATTTCCATTTAAAGTGGTGCATATGCATATACTTAATGCACAAGATCATATTTTTGCAACTTCATCGCGAAAACTAGTTGCAATAAATTAAACAAATAGCTTTAGCTAGGTAGAACTCATGGTAGAACTTGTTGAGAGTCGACCCCACTGTGGTGTCAAAATTCGCTGCCCGAGTGAACTTCCAGCGGGCGGTGCACTCGTCTATATCGTCCACGTCAAGAACCTGCAAAATGCTTTGCCGACTTTACTCAGGAAGCGTGAGTTTATGCTTCGGAAGGAAGTAATGGTGTTGGTGCATTATGCACCTTCAGCTGTGAAACTGGGCGCGCTTGTTATGCAATATGTACACCCAGCGCGCTCGTCTTTGGGACTGGAAGTGCCCAAAGCGCTCTAATTTCGTCCATCACTATCGGCCGGTGTTTTTAGGCTATCCACATGTTGCTTGTGGACCTAGGGGCAAGACACTGTGCAATCCAGAGCAACTCTGAGCAATCCTGAGTAACGCTTTTTGTTCGATTCCATTCAGAAACGTCTCTGCGAAGCGGGATATCGGGCAAGACTGCTCGAATTTTCACTGGTATCAGGCAACATTTTGGGAAAACCAGAGTGATCCAGAGCTATCCAGAGGAATTCTGAACAACACTTCGATAGCAGAGTTACTCTCGCTGTATCTGTCTTGCCCCTAGTTGTGGACAATTATAAAACGTGACTCTTCTTCTTCTTCTTCTTGCTTCTGGTTGCTGCTTGTGCTAACAAACAGCGAAAAATGGCGCAGCGAACTAGCGCTATATTGCCAGTTAATTTTTGGTTTATACTCAATTAGAGTTTACTTTCTGGTGAGCACGCCGCGAACACGACAGAGCGTTTCGATCGCTGCAGTCGTGAAAACGTGACTCATCTTAAGTAGCTATTGAGTTGATCACAGTAGCCATCCATGCAAATGTCAAAAATTTGAATCTCATATATCTCATGATCCTAATTATTTAGAGAGTTGGTGTCTTCGGCAAAGTTGTATGGCTGGTCAAGGACTAATCGATAATAAGACTTATGTTTCCAAATTCCACCGCTTGGCGGTGCTAGTGAGCTAACAAATTTTGTTTTTCATATATATCAGGAAAATTTGCAAAAAATTGCAACTAGCGCCGACTAGCTGCAGAAACTCGAACCAAACAATAATTATTCTGAAAGCCCTTGATCTACCAAACAATTTTGCCGAAGACACCATCTTTCTGAAAAATCAGAATGCTGAGATATGTGAAATGTAAAATTTGTAAGCTCGCTAGCGCCGCCTAGCAGTGAAATCACGAATCATACGGCCCATATTCTGAAATCCCTTGACCAGCTGAACAACTTTGCCGAAGAAACCAACTCTCTAAGTAATCAGGATCCTGAGATATATGGGATGGAAATTTTGTCAGTGTTGCATCTGCTTGTCTAAGATATCACATAAATCACAGACAAATAGATGTGACACTAACGAAATTTCAATCTCTCTATCTCATGATCCTGATTACTTAGAGAGTTGGTGTCTTCGGCTAATTTGTTTGGCTGGTCAAGGACTAACCGATAATAAGACTTAAGATTCAAAATTCCACCGCTAGGCGGCGCTAGAGAGCAAACAAATTTTAAATTTCGCATATCTCAGCATCCTGATTTTGTAGAAAGATGGTGTCTTTGGCAATATTGTTTGGTAGATCAAGGGCTTTCAGAATAATTACCGTTTGGTTCAAGTTTCTGCAGCTAGGCGGCGCTAGTTGCAATTTTTTGCAAATTTTCCTGATATATATGAAAAACAAAATTTGTTAGCTCACTAGCACCGCCTAGCGGTGGAATTTTGAAACATAAGTCTTATTATCGGTTAGTCCTTGACCAGCCATACTACTTTGCCGAAGACACCAACTCTCTAAGTAATCAGGATCATGAGATAGATGAGATTGAAATTTCGTTAGTGTCACATCTATTTGTCTGTGATTTACGTGATATCTTAGACAAGCGGATGCAACACTGACAAAATTTCCATCCCATATATCTCAGGATACTGATTACTTAGAGAATTGAATTGAGAACAATCTGAATTAGTCGATTTTGCACACCTTTCCGACAAATTTACCGAAATTTTTGGTTGGACTCAAGTAGATTCACTTAAATGTACAGTCTAGTATCAATTAAATATGTACTACAATTAACGTAAAATTAACGGAGTCGTTAACGTTAAATCAACGCTCCGCGTTAACGTTAACGTTAATCAACGCTTCCAAAAAATCAACGGAAGAATCGTTGATCGTTACAATTAACGTTAACGAATTAACGAAACGGCGTTAATCGTTGATTAACGTTAACAACCCTGATTGAGACTATACAAATATTTGATCAATTAAATTACAGCATAACTAGCTTTGCAATCAAAACTACACCATTCGAGATTTTCGTTGTTCACAGCATTCCGTGAGGAACAGTAAGGGAAAATATTATGTTGTCATCAGTTCCTCTGTTACTGACATAACGTTTTAACTGTGACAGAGCCAACTTATCAGCCTTTTGTTTTATAAGCAGTTTGAAAAGTATACCTGTTTTTTTTGTCTCAGTTTCAGTTAGGTATGAATACGAATATAGAGAGTGTAATAGAGTGTTAGCCATTTTATGAAATATTTTGGATCAACTGGTGGAATTCAAGGACGAACAACACATTTTCGACAAAAATGTAAAAAAAGTCATCAAGAACTCCATTGATTATTTTTAGACATTTTATTTTTATTGATTTCACTGCATCGAACATGGAGCCCACTTAGATTCACTTGGAAAAATGTGCCAATCAATGAGGTAATAATGTATATTAATCTTATAAACAATAAATCACCTAATAAAGGGTTTCAAAACGACGGTAGTTTTTCATCGTAAGTTGTTTGGAAAATAAACGAAAACTATTGTTTCTCTCTGTATTCGATAATAAATCGCGACAACAATAGCGTCCCAATTATGAATGTAACATTTAACAATAGATCCTATTGTTGCGTGTCCCATTGAATGCATATGGGACTTTGGAGGAGTTCCTATCCGCAACAGAAAAAAGGCAAATTTTGTTTTCAGATTGTTATCAATAACGTATTCATATCAAAATTTGTTATTGAAATATTTTTAAAATTCGCTGCTATTAATTTGTTATTGAAACTAACAAAACATGTTGTTAAACAGGTCTTCCAGGAACATTTTTTTGTTATAATTTTTGTTATTTTGCCGCTTATGACAGACAAGTTTGTAACAGGATATGTTATGTAAATAACATGAAAATAACTCTTTCCGCTACTCAGTTATTTTTCCAAAATAACACATTTTATTATGCTGTTGCTATTCTCTTCTGCTCGGGCCATTGAACATTGATTGACCATTGACGTATGTGTTTTACTCTTACTATTGTGTGGGGTGGTCATCGCGATCAAAAAACTCATAATCGTGATGAAGACCGCGTCGTGTATTGCCATACAACTAGTGGATCATATCACCTACCAGAGGTGGCTCCTAGATCCACACCTTACCCTACCCTACTAACAAATACTTCTTTCCGTAGGATGCTATGAATTTCACGATTTCCAGTAGCAACGGTTGTCGAACTAACATTCCTTCCCTTTCCCGATGACCGTAAGGACATGGCCCGCACCCTCATTGACTTTTAAATGTTGATCTCTCGAATTGTGTCTAG
This sequence comes from Aedes albopictus, assembly GCF_035046485.1. NCBI lineage: Eukaryota > Metazoa > Arthropoda > Insecta > Diptera > Culicidae > Aedes > Aedes albopictus. Next base: position 369,638,800 of record NC_085138.1, on the reverse strand, counting down.
TCCCAAGATTTCACATTCATTGGTTCTCTGTGCAACTTCGATTGTTCTGGTCAATCACAGAGTAGCAACTAGGATGTGTATGGTTATCTTTGCTTTGCTTGCTCTGTTTGGTTCAATAATTGAACAGGGTAGAGCAATATATTTTTTATCGTTGTTTGTTTTTTTTTATTTTAGTTTTTATTCGTGGGTTTTTACTTTTTTACTAGTCTTCATACCCGTTGCTTACTGCAACGTCACATGTGTCCCAAATCAATAAGACGGCTTTTTTCATTAAAAGTCTTTTAAAGACCGAAGAGTAGAATCCTGAGCGTGAATTTTTTTTAGAAATTGCATTGCGAATTTTTGCCTGATTCATAAATTGTATCAATTAACAATCACTCATTTGCCAATCACCTTTTTGACGAAGTAATTCAGCATACTTCTAACATTGGGTATTTTTCAGGGTCGGGTTTTATTCACACAATATTGGAGAAATTATAAAGCATAGTGTTGTGTACCAACTGATGTGTTTCATGTTAAAAGCGATTTACAAGTATTCTGAAAAGTTATTATTCAGCTTTAGCAAACATGATTAAAAATGAAAAAAAAATCAAATTTTTCAATTTCAATGTGAAATAACTACACATAAATTTACCGTAGTTTAACAATGATCACATTTGGACTCCTCTTCAGCAATGGTGAATTAGCACAGAACATTATGGTTAACAACTGAACATCACATTAGTTCAGCTGCTGTTCAGTAAAAACCACGTGTTCTCCATTATGTACTCTGAGTCGAAGTACAGTATGGCCCATAAAAAAAAAATGCGAAATTCCATTTTTTGTGGTACAGTAGCGTTTCGGTTTTATCACTAGTCGTTTTAATCACTACTCGCCCAAATTCACGGTTTTCTGTTCGATTATATCACGATTTTCATTTCGTTTCTATCACACTTGTTGTAAAACATTCCGAAATCAATATAAAATCAATACTGCATTGTCCAGTCCACCAAAACAGTTAAAAAATATAAGCTACGACTCATATATTTTGCAGCTGAACGATTTTGGATAAAAAAATTACATTTATTTCTCGTTTTGCCAAATTCACGGTTTCGTTTATATCACGGTAAAATTTTTTTTGACCGTGATAAAACCGAAAAACCACTGTATTTGATTATTTTTAATGAAATAATCCTAATGAATTAAACTTTTTTGGATTAGGATACAATAAGGAGGTCATTGTCATACAGGATCTCTATAATTTTTGTCAAAATATTCATTGGTTACGTATATGGAATACCTTATAATTGTTAACAATTTCTAAATAAAATCAAGTTTTCCTCTAATTTTCAGAGCAAAATGAACTAAGATAAAAAAAATTTAAACACATGGAAACCATGAAAAAATATGTACTCTTTAATACGTCCATGTTTGAAAAATATTTTAAAAATAATTTCAAATGTTTAGGAAACAAAACCTAAAAAAGGTGCTACATATTGAAAACCCGTATTTAAGATAAATTAATAAAAAACTTAACACTGTTTGAACATTTTTCAAAACATTTTTTTGTCAATGAACCTACCTCTATGATAGGTACAAATACTAAGTACATAAAAACAATTTGATGCTTAAAACATAATATTTTCTAAAAATTATACTTTGTCAAATAATTCAATTTTCAGAAAATGTCTCTTAATTTATAAGTTAATACTTTTTCGTTCTTGTCCGACGAACCAACGAACTCCTGAAGACCTTATCCAGCCATAAAAGTACTATTTTGAAAATAAAATTTGATTTAATGTGATTGAAAGCAATTGAAAGAAAATTATATCCTTGAAAAACGGCCTCTGGCACGTGGACGATTTCGACATCCATATGTTCAACGTTATATTTCCAAAGGTGTGTGCATGAAATCAGTCTATGTTCCTTTGCCATTATTAGATTAGTGGCTCTACTATACTATCCAATGGATACATGCAAGGTTAATCAGTTCGAAGTAGGGGAACGATGACTTTGAAAACTGTCGCAATTTTTTATGGATCATACTGTTGTATAATGAAACGAAAGCACCTCTTCGACTTGTGAATACTTGTGAATACATATACATGTGCTAATTTGTACATAAACTATACAAGAAGCAGAAAAAGGTCTCGTTAAACTATTTGGTAAAGGAATTAGTCGTAAGTCGAATAGAAATCTTATTGAACTCCTGAAAAGTCTTTCAAATTATCATCGTTCATACCAATACGAAAGGCTACTTTTTCAATTGAGAAAGCATTTGTACAGTAATATGTACAGCATAATTTTAGTTTCGCTATAATTACTATTAAAAAGCAATAATTCAGCATGCATGCTTGTTTGTGGCTTGCGATTGTTAGTTTCTGATTACAGTTTCCTTTAATATTTTTAATCGCTACCTGAAATCCTGTAGTAATTTTATTATTCTTCAAATTAGTATGGACCAAACACTTGTGAAAAAGTGAATTACTAAATACCTAATCTGTGTTTTTTTTTATTTCCTAGAAATCTTTGTCAATCAGACAACTTCGAAATTCGAAATTTGTGAATTTTCTGAAGTATCAAAATCACTTTATTTTTGATGGTTTGTGTTTTTGCATTCACGATAAAATTGACTCATCAAGAAAAAATAAAATCTTGGAGTGAAATTAAAACGCGTCTAAGTGCATTTTTGACTTGGATTTTCAAGAACAAAATGCTACTCAATGTTTGCTACGAGTAAGCAAGCAAATGAGTAGCCTTTTCAGCTTATTTTTATGTGTTGTTAGTTTGACGAGATCCATGCTTTCAGTGTGATGATTGGATTTGGACTTATTAATCCGCTTATACGCACGTGCTTTAGGATAGAAAATTACTTCTTACCAATAGTCTTTTATATATTATCGACCATCATATTTTATCTCTCTCATTGCAGGCGCTACGCCCTGGTCCTGACCAGTTCTCGCTTCCTTCGGCAGATGTTCGTTTGGTGGTTCATACTGCAAGCCGTTGCTGCAGATTTGCTACTGATGGTAGTGGGAAAGAAACGACAGTGAGATCCCCATTCGGCACACATTTGAACCAATATTCATTAATTATTATTTATTCTTATTTCCAGAAACCTCCGATTAGTGAACCGGGTGTTCGCCCTCGAGGACGCCGCACGCTACTTCGCCATGCACGGATGGACCGTCCAGAACGATAACATGCGCCGGGTGCTGAATCGATTAAGCGACAAGGAACGGTCATTGCTGCAGTTCGATATCGATCGGCTGGATTGGGGTGATTACTTTAGGAATTTCCTGCCGGGTATAAAAGCAGCTCTGGCTAGGAGTTATCAGCGGAGACAGAGCAGGGGTGCTGCTTGAGAAGGGGGATGGGGGTTGGTCAATTGTGCTATTTAATGCGGAGTTTTTTTTTCGAAACATGTTATGGAGTAAGCAATCAGTGAAAGATTGTTGATGAGTACAAGAATTATTTCGATATCACATCCAGTTGATTTTAGGATTTGTTTTGTCTCGATAGCAGTTGAGAAATTCCATTGACACAGCACTTGATGTATTCCGGCCAGTTGATGTCGTCCAGGTCGAAGTAAAATATCTCCAACTCCTTTTCGGTAAGGTGCCGCTTCAGATTGATAAGATTTTTATTGGAACTACTCCATGAACGACACATGGCGAAGGCCACAGCTTGGTTGTACGAGGCGAAGTGCTGTAATGATCGCCGGTAGTGATAGCTGAAATCAGGACTCAAGGTTTGTTAGAAAGAATTGAAGTAACCGTGAAAAATTTACCGATCTTTTCCATTTGCTCCTTTTAACCAAGAGGCCATCAGATCTTTGAATCCTACATACCAGTAGCAGAGATGAAGCATGAAATAGTAGACCCTCTTGTTCGTAGTTGATGCGAATAAATGTTTCCTGAAAAGTGTATGTCACAAGTTGTACACCGAGAAATATTTCTACACACTTAAATTCAGAAATTGATCTCGGTAAACGGTTTACCGAGAATCCAACAGCTGATATCTCGGTAAAATATTTACTGATTCTCGGTAAAAATTTTACCGAGATTTCGGTAAACCATTACCGAGTCTCGGTGAACTTTGCCGAGATCTCGGTAAAAAGTTGGATTACCGAGATCTCGGCAAAGTTTTAACGACATCTCGGTAAAACTTCTACCGAGATTCAGTGAAAATTATTACCGGATTCTCGGCTGTTGGATTCTCGGCAATCCGTTTGCTGAGGTCGGCGATTTAATTTAAGTGTGTACTACGTGGCTGAGTTGGCCTTACTCAGAAAAGTGGGTATAGTGGAAAAAGTTTCCGTTAAAAGTGGGACAACTCATTGGCTGTCCCACTTTAAGGATTTTTCAATTTCTGAGTACGACCAACTCAGCCACTGAGTAGAAATATTTGTCGGTGTAGTCATTTATATCATTTAATATTACCAATTCCATCGCTGCCAGAAATGTGGTCTACTCTCTGCCATATACCGCATCGCATCGTCGTTCGTACACTTGTTCGTTTTGCTGACATGGTTGTAGACGGTCAACTCTGGCAGACTTTGGCAGCAACTGGATCTTCGTTGTGATACATCGTAACCACAAACTAGCATGGCATTCACGCAGTAATCCAATGGAGCATGGTTGCCTATTTGGTTCATATCTCCAAGAATCACCCGTCCAACGCCATCGAACTTGGCTCGAATGAAAGAACCGACGCCGAAGAAGTTGTCTGTCCACCCTTGTTGGGGTCCTCGGTACGTAGGAGATACTGTGGGTCAACGAAGGTCTCGTTAATTCAATATACAAAATGCATAAGTTAAGCACAATTAAGTAATTACCAACAGACGGTCGGTAGACTGCAATTGGCAAATCTCCTGCGAACTCCTTCTGAACCATAATTTCCGCAAGCTTTTTGGTAAATGTGTATGTATTCGGGTAGTCTCCTAACATACTACCCCTGATGCTTTCACATTTTTCACTGGTTAAACCTGTCAACATCTTCATGCACAATTTGTAATTCCCGAAAGGCAAGTCATCAGCGATCTTTTCTTCCACAAAATTCTTGGTACACTCACTGTAGAACGTTGACGTGTACACCACTGATTTCAAATTCGGGAAACTTCTACACCACTTCAACACATACTTCCCAATCTGAACATTCGTTTGAAATGCTTCCTTCAACGGTCGATTGAAACTAACATCAGCCAAGCAGTAAAACACCACTTCCACATCCTTCTGCAACCTTTCAGCAACGCCGTCATCCAGCCCTAAACACTCCAAATCATAATCAACCTCCACGGCTTCCACTTTTCCCACCTGGTTCCTCACTTGATCAAACAGACGATCCTCCAGCAGCTTCTCCAAACGATCTTCAGCACCAACCCCTCCCTTGCTGCGAATCAACAGGTACACTTTCTTCACATCCAAACTTCTGAGCACCTTCTCCAGCAACCCTTTCCCCACAAACCCCGTTCCACCAACCAACAGGATCGTGGATCCTCGGTAGAACTCCAGCACTTTGTTGGATCGCGTATCGCAGAACATGGTGGCTCCTCACTGGTGGTCATTCCACTGGAGCGAATTGGTTTTATACAATCTGCAGAAACAGACCACCGTCATGCGCTAGGCCATGACTGGTGATCCCGTGGTGTGATCATGCGTGATCGCGATGCATCGATCCTCCTCCCAGGCGTTGAACGGTTGAACCACACGCGGTAGATAATCTCCGTGCTACTCCTCATGGCATGCACAGTAGAACGTCACAGCTTTTGCTGCTAATTGCTGTGTGCCGGGCGAGGACGTGTTGAAGTGCACTCGGAAGCGAATGGTAATTTGACCAACGGTGCATGAAAGTTCTAGCTGGGTGATGCAACCGATGATGGAGCAGCTGTAGGCTGATTCGGTGCAATGCGGATGTAATGCCAGGAGCTGAATATTGAGATTTGGTGAGGAGGCGTGGGTTGTGACTTAACGATTCTGGAGATGCAAATTCTTTCAAAGAATTTATTGTGAGGCTGTTGGTGTTATGAATTAAACATTAACATACAAGCAACCATCTAACGAATATAAATACGAATAAATACCCAAGTAACCACGCTGTTGAAGCTGTACGTATTGCATAAACAACGCTCATATATTGACATGCATTACTCTATATAAACCATTGAAGTTGAATTAAAGTGAAAAGTGGCACCACTATTGTTGAATTACGATTATACCAGTATAATCGTAAGTCAGCAATAGTGGCGCCACACAGTGGTCCAGATTTGAAAATAGCTGGCAAAAATTGCCAAATCATAGTAGTCTGCTAGTTTTAGCCTTTATGAGTGTATTTGAACATGATTGAGCGCTCAGTTTCATTTTAAAGCCATTTTAATTTTTTGTCGATTCCTTCGAACAAAATTGATGTTTTCATACAATTTTAGTATACACATATCATAATACCGCTATTATTTTGGTAGCTCTTGGCAGTTGCATTTTTCTTTAACCGATTCAGCATGCACAAACGAGCATTTGAATGGAATCTCCACGCGGGGAGTAGCGGGGAGCGATTTGTAAGACACTTTGAAATCGAACTGTAAGATTTTTTCGTACTAATGACATGTAATGTCAATTTTGAAGCCAAAGGTGTTATCTTGATCTCTTGCTCCATTGCAGATGTCTGATATACACAAGAACTTATAAATAAACTTTTGAAAGCCATTGTATTACTTCTACTAATAGACTTTTGTAGTGGTTGAACTTGTTTGTGTTCTTTATCAGAAATTCAGTACTTTTTCCATTACAATAGCAGCTATTCAGTGCTGTAACAAGATACAAAATCAATGTTTCCAATTTTTTAAAATGCCAGTTAGTGCTTCTGGTATTATGGATGAATGCTCATTATACTGTATCCTATATAAAACATGTTCAAAAATTGAGTTTCTGTCAGCTTTTCTTAAAGTTGGACCTCTGTGCGCGACTTGCCACTTTAATTCAACTTTAATGGTTAATGTAGGGCAATGCATGCCAATATATGCGCTTTATAAATGCAATACGTACTGCTTCAACGGCATGGTTACTTGGGTATAATATACCTACACATTTGCGAAGTGTTTTTACAGCTAATTAAAGGGATCTGTCAATATTACTAAACCGTAAACCCAAACCTCTATTAACCCTCTAATACCCAAATTTTTGATTTTGATCTAAATATCATTTTTCGTCATCTAAAATCGATTTAAACATGTTTTGGAAGACGATTCTTTTTAATTCTCGATTTCGTGAATTTCAGTTTTTGATTTTTCTAATTTTTATTTTTGAACATCCCCACACTTTTATATTTTTCCTGGAAGCCTATTTGGGGTACGGATTTTTTGGGATGAAAACATTTTGAGATTTTATTATTAATGTTGAAATATTTTTATTTAAAAATTTTTTCACATAAAATTGTATTTTCCGTGTAATTTTAAGGAAAATAATTTTAGAGTGTATTCGATCCCCTTAAACTATTAAACAAGGATAGAATGGTTTGGGAAAAAATTAAAATATGTTAATAGTAGCGATTCAATACAAAATAAACAATGACTTCTAAAAGGTGACCAAAACATCTATTTTTCAATGATTTTTAAAAAATGTAAATACGCCTTAAAATACACCAAAAACCATTTTGAGATATACAAAACAGTCCTAAATATCAGCCAAAAATATAAAAGTTTTGATTTCCCACGAAACAAAAATTACAAAAATGCTCAAACTATAGCCCGTCTAAAGGCGGGGTTGGGTATTAGAGGGTTAAAGTAATGAGTCGGGACTGCCTAAGTAGAATTTATCTTTCTTTAAATGAATTCAGTTAATTATCTTAATGGATTACTTTTTTATTTTTATTTTTATTTATGTGTATTTCAACTTTGCTAATTCTACGTTCATTTAATGGATTAAAAGATTGCAACAAAATTTAGAAGGGCGAGATACTGGGAGATTCATGCCGTGTTTCAGAGGGCTTTTAATTGAGTTTAGGGAGGATGGGAGTTTCAGGGGCATTTTTGGAGGGTTTCGAAGGGTCTCAGATACTTTACAGGAGATCCGGAGGGTTTCAGAGGGTCCTCAGTGGCATTTCAGGAAGTTTCTGAGGATTTTTAGGAGGCTGCGGGGCATTACATGACCATTTTTGGGGGTTTTATAGGTCCTTATGTACTTTACATAGGGCTCGAGGAGGTTCAGGGGGTTTCCAGTGGTATTTCAGAAAGTTTCAACGGATTTTCAGGGGGTTCCGGAGGCGTAACATGAACGGAGAGTATTCCAGGTTTTTTTTGTGGTGCTTCAGGAAGTTCCAGAGGATTTTCAGCGCTTTTTTAGAGGCGTTTCAGAGGCGTTTTCGGGGGTTTTGTAGGGTGCGTTACAGAGGTTCAATAGGGTTTCAGGGTACTGGCAGTGGCATTTCAGGAAGATTTAGAGGATTTTCAAAGGATTTCGTAGGCGTTACAGAAGCGTTTTTGGAGGATTCGTTACAGGGAGAAGACGGTTTAAGAGAGTTTCGGAGCGATTTCACGAAGTTTTCGGAGGATTTTCAACGGGTTTCAGAGGCGTATTGGGAGATTCCGGAGGGTCTCAGAGGCGTTCTGAAGCGTTTCTGGTGGTTTCAGAAGGGATTCAAGATGAGCATAATCATATCCCTTATCTTATGTACTGGGCCACAAAACGGTGAGTCGATCAGGAGAGCGTCCAACATAGCATCAGTCCTCACAAGTTCCTACCTCACACAGCCAAAGACCGCCAGCTAAAAGTTGTATGCTTAGCTGGTAGTGCAGCCTGGGTACTGTTGTCCTTCTGACTTCAGCTAGATTGAGAAGGTACGACCCATGCGTCTGTTCACCAAGAAGGTGCGGCTCAAACAGCGTCTGTTCTGGCATCCACCGGCTGAATATGAAACGCTGTATAGCGTGAGCTATACCTAAGGTGGCAGCCCGGTAAGCCCGGTTAGGTAGCCTGTCGAAGCCTTACACCACCACGAAAAATGAAGAGAATAGAAGAAACTGAGAACGATACTCGATACCTGGAACGTCAGGGCCTTAAATGATTCTGGAGTGAGCCTTTTGGCTAGTGAATTGCAGAAAGTTGGTGTGTGTGTTGCTGCTATTCAGGAAATTCGGTGGCCCAAATCTGGTAAACGTGAATTCAGGGCAGTGGATCCCGTCGCCAACACATCATTCAAATATAACATCTACCACAGCGGTAGCGATAAGGCAGAACATGGGTTCGGATTCATAGTGATCGGGACACAGGTGAAGCGAGTTATGAGGTGAAAGCCGATCAACGAGCGGATCTGCGTATTGAGGATTCGAGGCAAATTCTTTAACTACAGCCTGATCAATCTCGACCTACGACAAAGCCGATGACGTGAAGAGTTCGTATTACGAATGCCTTGACAAGACCTATGGAGAATGCCCAAAACATGACGTTAAGATTGTCATCGGTGACGCCAACACGTGGGTCGGGAAAGAGGACTTTTTCCGTTCAATCATCGGTACGGAGAGCCTTTACTCCGTCATAAACGATAACGGGTTGAGAGTTGTTAACTTTGCTGCTACCAGGAGGATGCCATTAGTAGCACCTACTTTGCACGCAAGAACATCCACAAGCACACCTGGAGACACCCAAATGGCGAAGTTTGGTATGGTTTTAGCTGGTCGTTTTTCCGGCATACGAACTACGTGCCCAGCCCACCGCAGCATGCCGTGTTTTATTCGCTTCACTATATCCATCTCTTTATATACTTCGTACAATTCGTGGTTCATGTGACGCCGCCAGATGCCGTCCTCGCCGAGCTCTCCGATCAGCTTCTCCTAACGCCCACGGTTCATGGCCGTATAAAGCGACCGGAAGATTCAGAGTCTTGTACAATGCGAATTTTGTCTTCGTTTGCAGCCTACGGGACTTCAGCTGGTTTCGCAGACCAAAAAAGGCCCGATTCGCAGCTGCAATCCGTCTTTTCACCTCGCGGGTAGCATCATTATCGCACGTTACTAGAGTACCAAAATAAACAAATTCGTTCACAACATCACACTTTTCATCACCTAGCACCAGTTCGTCACCACTAACACGGCCGGACCGACGTTGACCACCAGCAATCATGTACTTGGTATTTGTGGTGTTGCTCGTTAGCCCAAGCCTCACAGTCTCTCTTTTAAAAGGTACTAGCTGTACCCGGCAAACGTTGTCTTGCCCAGCTTTGGTGGTTTGACAACTGTTGAGGTCATAACGTCACCGCACTCTAGATTGATTTTATTTCGATCGTGTTGATTTCCTTCCCCGCTCATGAAAAATCAAAATTTTTCAATTTTGTTACTTTTCTAGCTGATTTTCGTATTTTTTTGTACATATAAACACAGCCACCACGAATACGAACCGAACCGTGTAAGAGTCATCCTGATCGGTTCAGCCGTTCGTGAGTTTTGTTGCCTCAAAGGGACTTCAAACTCATTTTTATATATATAGATGAACACCTCTTCCTTGGCCCGACGGTCGATCCCGATGATATCGATATCATCCGCGAAGCCCAGGAGCATATTTGCACCCCAGCTCTCCTTATCGCTCCTTCCAGCGCGAGAAAACACTGTACGTTCATAATCTGCCATAACTCGTTTGTCTTCACTGAGACGTACGACGCCTTGAAATGAATAAACAGATGATAGGTTTACAAGTTCTACTCCCAAAATTTATCGAAAATCTGCCACAGGGCGAACTTCTGATCTATTGTTGATCGGCCCTAACGAAAACCCGCTTGATATTCGCCGACGAAGGGCTCCTTAATCGGCCTCAGCCTGTTAAACAGAATTCCGGTGAAAATTTTGTACGCTGAATTGAGAAGTGTTATTCTTCTGTAATTCGCGCACTCCAGTCGATCCCTTTTTTGTATAGAGGGCAAATGAGACCATCCAACCAACTAGCACACAGTTCTTCATCTTCCCATATATTCAATATAATATGGTGTAAGAGTTGATACAGCTGCTCATTACCGTGCTTGAGAATCTCGGCCGGGAGTTCGTCCTTTCGGCCTTGTTGTTCTTCTGTCCTCTAATGGCTGTCTTGACCTCGTCTAGCGTTGGAGGTTCCATAGCTTGTCCGTCATCGTCGATTCGAGTTCTGTCTGTCGCTCTTCCATTCACACCGTTCAACAATTCCTCGAAGTGCTCTCTCCCCCTGGTAGCCACTATTGTTTTGTCTGTCAGCAAGTTTCCTTCAGGGTCGTTGCACATGATGGGAGAAGGCGCTGTTTTTCTCCGCATTGACAGTTTCGTAAAACCTCCGCATACCATTCTGCTCTACACTTTCTTACGCCTGAGCAATCACATTTTCCTCTTGGATTTTTACGGATACGTTTTTCGGCTGCTCTCGCCTCCCTATATCGCTCACTGCTCTACCGGGTCCCAGACACCAGCATCTGACACTCCTCGTCCAGCCACCCTTTCCTAGGTCGTCTTTGAGCAGGTAGTACGCTTACCAATAGAGAGTATTCATGTACGGTCCCCTAACGGGCGTACCGCGAAGGTAAGGAAGAGAGAGAATAAGTCCTCACTTCATTAGAGTTTTCTGGGGGTTCCAAGTCGTTTAAGGCGTGTAAAGGCAATTCGAGAGGTTTCAGGGGATTTCAAGTGACTTCCAGGGCAAAGTCTGCAGGGGTCTCATGGCGGTTTTCTAAGGGAGTTAAAAATATTTCGAGAGGATTCAGAAGTTAGAGTTCAATAGACGTCAAGGGACTCAAGGGGGTTCAAAGAGCTTCAGCTAAGTTCAAGGGAAGTTTACGGGAGTCTCAGTGTTTTATGAGGTTTTTAAATGCGTTTCAAGGTGTTTCCGTAGATTTAGGGTATTTGAGGCATCGGGTGCTACATTGACCGGAGCCTCCCTCAATAATGCATTAATGGTGGGACCAACGGATTAGGATGATATCATTTCGATCTTTCTTCGTTTCCGATTTCATCGGATTGCCATAGTAGCGAACGCAAAAAAAATGAACCGTGTGGCACGGACGGTTAGTTAACTGCACAAGATCTTCTGGCGGATAATCGGAACGAGGACATCTGAGCATTCCAGTTAAGTACCGTATCGTACGGTGTGGCTTCAGCGCCGTATTTGGGTACGAAATGTCTTAGGCGTCACGCAAAACCGGATGGATACAAATACCCTGGAGCAGCAAAATCTCTCAGCAAAGACATTTATATGGACGACATGATGACTGAAGCTGACAGTGTTGAAGAGGGAGTACAGCAGTTGCTGAAATGTGTAGGATTCAACATCCGAAAGTAGAGCAGCAACTGTCCAGCTGTTCTGGAGGATATACACATAGCTCGAAGACGATGTGCAGCTCATTCAAGTTCATCGACTCAAGTGCTATCATCAATACTCTTGGGAACCCAGAATAGATGGTGTTGTATCTCGCGCCTAGAGCGGCGCAAACGTTGGCTGTTCAGCCACATCCAAGCAGCGATCCATTCAACCGCGCTGCGCATTGTTTGATCCAACTCGTCGTCAGCCCGACGACATGGTAGGCACCGTGCAAGCCAGCATCCAGCGCATTGCGGCGCGCGCGGCTATAGATTTTATTGTACTATGTTTTGTTTCATCTCCGTACTGTGTCGCCTATAAAAGGCGACAGAATTTTGTATTGTAGCTAAAAGTTTCTCGTTTCCCCATCGAGCAGACACGCCGTCTGTCTCGATGGCAAATATATAGTTGAGTCCAAATTTCGTGTGTTCTTCATCGTCGCCTGGAGTCCCCCCCTCCAATCCAACACAACGTATCCCTAGCCCTAGACGAAACAGATGGTGGATTACATCTACATTCAAGTGAACAACTTCGATGGTGATCTGCAAACGTACGATGCAAGAATCTTTGATCCCAGCGATTTAAACCTAATCGGAGTCGTGATCGTCTCTGTCAAAATATTCAGGCAAGCGGCAGTGAAATCCATGAAACAGCACTTCAGAAAGAAGATAATAGGCCTGGAAATGTTCACTCCTGAATCGCTGAACACGGTTCTGAGTGACAAAAGCGAGGCGTGTCTCAACTCTAGATCGCTGACAGAGATCAACAGCGATTTGAGGGACCTTGATGTGTTGACTTCTCCAGGCCGCTTTCTCATTGAATGTCCCCTGACGGCAGAAGGCTGAAGAATTCGATCATCGTGTGTGGTCCAGATGGAGTCACTCGGTACTTACCGACCTGCTCAACAAGACATTAGAGGAACATCCTGCTCACTGGCAAAATGGTGCTGATAAAGGATGAAAACCTTCCTGCTCTCAAATGACTTCTCGACGAACACTTGGACGCTCCGTGGTCGTGCGGCTAGGGTCACCAAGCTCTTAGTCGCATCGTGCTGAGGAGCGCGGGTTCGATTCCCGCCGCAGCTGTCAAGAAAAGTTTTCGGCTGTACCACTGGGCGTTGCATGCTAGTCCGTTGTCTAGTGTCGTGCTTCCTTCAAAGATCGAAAAGCTCACTGGAAGCATTGAACGTGTCCGTGTCTATTTTTTAACACTTGTCGCAGCTTTCTTTCTAAATAAAACAAAATTATTATTCATTGAGTATTGTTTTAATCGTCCTCACAACATATACAATTGTTTCGAGTACAGCTATTCCAAAAACATGTCAAACGAGTATTCTTGTTAAAATTCTACAAACTTAAACGAAATCTCATGCCTAAGGCTTATGAACAATCAAATCCCACGTATCCTTCAGCCGTAGTTTGAGTACATCATCAGCGCTGAGCTCGGTGGTTCCGTAGCTGAGTACGCTGAACTTGCTGAAGAAGTAAATCACCCCAGCAATCCAGGCATAGAGGACGGCGCTATACATGACGGAAACCAAACGGACTTTAACAAATTTCTTGATCACCAACTGAATATGTTCCAACACGAAACACAGCAGTAGAATCTTGTACAGAAGTGCCGGGAGGTAGTTATATAAGAACAGCGTTCTTTCCACGAAATAGTATGGTAGGTAGTGAATCAAGTATCCGGCCAGGAAAATTTCACCTCCAAACCGGAAGTTTTGCCATTCATCTTCGCTCAGGTCGAAGAAGTTCCGTCTGCGCCGCATGAGATAGAACACCAGTAGTCCAATATACGCCACAATCGCTAGAGTTGCCGAGTACCAGATAACCAAATTTCCGAGCAGGTGGATCTGCGCATTCGATGCACCATCCACCCAATACGCGATTCCTTTGTCCATCAGTGGCCAATCGAAAGGTTCCGACGAATACATGTGACCTTCAATCTTTTCCGCGTGGAGCAGCATTTTCATCTGCAATTCGCTGAATTTATCCCAGAAGGACAACTTCGTCGGCTCCAGTGGGATCATCTCCGTTTTCAACAACTTCTCCAGGACATCCTTTCTTTCGGCATCTTGAGTGTAACGATGTTCCTCCACGTTCCAGATCGTATCTATGGTGTACTGTCTCCGATCGGCAGCCATTTCAAACTGGTTGAATCCCCAATCCGGTAGCTGCTCGCCGGTGTACTTCAGCGCTGCGTTCGTTGCTACGTGGATCAACCGGACCTGCGATGTGATGGCGTTCCACTTGTTCTTCGAATCTTTGGCGTTGATTATTTCGACCTTCCACAACAGGTTGGCTGGCATGGAAATGTTGTAGTCGATGTAACAGGACACCTCCTGACTGAGTGGAGTCATCGCTGATGCCACATCGTGGGAGTTCAATGCTCGGCTTGTAACGCCATGGACCAGCTGAATAACGTCGCCATCCTGGATGTAGTCCGGTTCCTCACCGACTACGATGTTCTCCTTTTCCGGGCGTTTCACAATCCACCAGTTGTTCACGTCTTTGAACCCGTAGCACGTGACTTGCTGTTGATGACTAGAACCTCGTCCGTCTTTGTATTTGATCGGGTATACGTGGGCATGTGAATGCATCCAGCAGACTCGTCCATGCGTGTGTTTTAAAGTAATCTGCGATCCGTGTTGGATCCGTAGAGGTTGACCTTTCGTAATGGATGCCAGTCCGCCTTCCAGCGAAGCTTGGAAGGCACTGGTCATGACGCTATCGTGAGGGCCCGCTTTGTACAGAGTTTCCAAGTGAATGTAAAAGCAACCCAAATACAATGCAACAGATACGGATACAAAAAGTGCAGCCTTAGTAACACTCTTCATCAGCAGATGTACGTTGGATTGGGTTCGATCAGGCAGTTGCATCCACACGTGACGACCGATAATGTAGCATGCTAGGGCGTAGCTGAAGAAGCCAACATATTTGACGCAAACTCCTGCCGTAAGCGACGCGGCAGCAAGGGCTCCGAAAGACCACCACCGGGCGGAGAATGGCTGACTGTTGAGGAACTTGAGCATGAACAGGAGACCGACGGCGGAGAAGAGTGACAGCATCGGTTCCATCAGAATGAAGCGGGAGTGCGTCAGGAGGGCGTTATCTGAAACGATCGTGAATCATAAGTTGTTTAGGAAAACGATAGAAATAAAAAAGATGATGTTACCGAAGACAATCAGCAGTCCACCAATGATGGCAATAAATTGGCTTAGTTTTAGCTGACGAAGAATGCTGTAGACGACTGGGGCCAACAAGCTTCCGCAAAGTGCTGGTACGAAGCGGAACGCAAAGATAGGAACACTCTGAAAAAAAAAAAATAAGAAAAGTAAATAAATTAGTTTGTAAGACCAATATGCAACTTAGATTTCCCGAGCAGAGGGGAATATCAAACTAATAACTATCAAATCACATAATCTGTTTTTATATCTTGTTTTGTTATTATTAACTTATGAAGGCACAAGTTTTTCATAACATGTTTTGTTTGACAATCTTATTTTGTTATGATCAAGCTATTGATATACACCAATAAAATAATATTTTAATCATATGTTTTGTTATGGAACAAATTTTATTATTATACTATTGAGAGTGTACACATATTTAATAAACAATAGAACAAGTTTTAAAATTGAAACTACATCATTCAAGATTTTGTTTACAACCCATTGTTTACAGCATACCGTGTGTATGATCATATTAGTTCCTCTAATTAGGACTGAACGAGCATTTTGGTTTATTATTTTATGAACACTTCAATAATTATGACCTGTTTTATGTTCCGTTTTTAGTATTTAGTTACGTACACTGTGGTGCATAATTGATCGGACGAACGCCGATTTTCATACAAAATGGCCATGTTTGAGATGCTGTAACTATGTTTTTCTTTGATGGATTGAGCTGAATTTTTGACACGGAACTACTAATATGCAGAATTTTACGTGTACAAAGTACAAAATGTTTTCGTTCACAGGCCTGGGCGTGACAAGGTGTTGATAAATGTGCAAAAGTGATCAGACAGCGGTATCCCTTTGATTTACACGCGTACCACTGTCCGAACTTTTACTATGTGACATCAAACTAATCATAACAAATTTTGCTTTCGGATTGTAATCAATAACTTTCAAATAACAACATTTGTTATTGAAATATTTCCCAAATTCATTGTTATTATGTTGTTATCGAACTAACAAAACATGTTATTAAATTGGTCTTCCAGGAACATTTTTTTGTTATGATTTTTGTTATTTTGCCGCTTATAACAGCTAAGTTTATACCATAATTTGTTATGTTAATAACATGAAAATAATTTATTTCATTACTCAGTTTATTTTGCCAAAATAACACATTTTCTTATGCTGTTGTTATTCCCTTCTGCTCGGGTTACGAGAGAATGTGTATTTTACGTTTTTATATGATTTATTTAAAATATGGATTTTGGAACTTCACTAACAGTTCGAAATTTCAAATGTAAAATCGAGAAAAACTTTCAGTACCATGTTCTAGTATCCTAAGGAACTTTAGGTAGATATGCAAAATGTTAATTTTAGAAAGTGCTATATAGTCCTGAAGAATTTTTTGGATACCACCAACAGTCATAGGAACTCTACAAGTATGACAAAACTTAAGGATAAGGATAAGGATACACAAGAAGATTTCAAATAGCTCTGCCATAAACACAAGAAACATTGTAGGAATTGACATCAAAAAGGTTGAATCAGAAAGATTTTCAAGAGTCAAAAAGTTCATTAAACTTCTGCGGGAATATATACTAGAAAAAACTCAAGAATATTGTAGGGAAACTTATGTCTTTTCAGCAGTTTTGATCTCTTCATCACAGAACGATTTTTTTAAATCTGAATTAAACTCAAAGCTGGCCTCAAATCTTTCACTACCACGCTGAACGACCAAATTTCAGTCAACATGGCCAACAAAACCACCCGTGACGAAGAGAACGAACCGGCTGATAATACCCAAAGTCACCCTAGTTCAAGGTTCCAAAGTTATTTCAAGTAGTGTTGTCAATTTGCATATCGCTGAAGTATTCTACGATTGTGAACACATAAACTGCCCATGATCGCATATCAGTCCCATCTTTGCTGGGTATCCTATTCATATGGGACAATTATGCGATCATAGGCAGTAAATATCATCTCGAAAAATTTGGAACAGCAGAAAAACTAAAACAACTTTAATGAGGCTTCTGGAATTCTTGGTTAGAACAACAAGCTGTTTGTAAAACTGAAAATCAAGCTGAAACAATCAATTAAAATCCCAAGCAACCCAAAGTTCGGATTCCACTTGAAAAACGAACTCAGAAGTTCAAGTTTGGTTCAATTCCGGTTTCGTTGAACTTAATTCTCTAAAAAGTTACTCATGTATTATTTATGAACTTGGAAGTACATGTACAAGCTTTTGACTTCTCTTCAAAACGACATTAAAGTAGAAAAGAGGTCCAGAAAAAACTTACTTTGAACTTTTGAGCAGGATTCAATTGAAATTTAACCGAGCTTATCTTGAACTTTTGCTAGAGTCACGCAAAATAAAGCTCATATAAAGTTCAGTTGGGCATATTCCAACAACTTGAAAAGTTCCGTTTCGAACTTATTCCGTACTTGTTTTGAACTTACTACTCAAAGTTCAGATAAATATTAACCGTACCAAAAGTGAACTTCACTTAAACTTCGGCGACAGCGGGGCTCGAGAGGAGTTCTCATTCAATTGAATCACTCGCAAAACGAGCTCAGCAGCCACAGCTTGTGATAATTTCACAAGTACACTTTATTTCACTATAATATTTCAACGTACTTACTTGTAATCAACGCAAAGCATCCGTATTGTGTGGATCAAACCCGAGCAGAGGAGAATATCAAATCAATAACTACGAAATCACATGACCTGTTTTTATATCTTGTTTTGTTATTATTTAATTATCAAGATATAGCTTATCAATAACAAATTTTGTTGGACAATCTTATTTTGTTATAATTTAGCAATTGATATACGTTCACTCAGGTACATTTCAATAACATATTTTGTTGAACTACAAGTTTTGTTATCGTTGTACTATTGATCAACTTATCAACAATAGCATAGCAGTAACAAGTTTTGAAATCAAAGCAACAATTCGATAATAATTACCTGTCCTTTTGTTTTGTTCCATTTTTGTATACAGTTAGGACGGAAATTTCTGAACGAATCCTCTGAAAATCCCCTAAATAATATTCGGAAAAACACCTCGAAGTTCTGGACAAACCCTTAGGTACCCTGGAAAAGTCTTCAAAATAACTCCTGGCGCAATCTTCTTAGATATTCCAAAAGAAATTCTTCTGAGCGATTATTAGAATTGTTGGCAAAATCTTTTGAAAAACTCCTGGATAAATTCTCAAAGAAATTTTCAGAGACATCTTAAGATGAAATTCGGAACAAATAATCACGGGAAATTCTGAAGAAATCCTTGAAGGGATTCTGTTCATAATTCTGGAGGAATATCTAGAGGAGTCTTTGAAAATCTGTGAACGATTTCGTAGTAGAAGTCTCAAAGAAATTTCTGGAAGTTTTTTTATATTCTTTTAAATGATTTATTTATTCTGATTCTGAATATGAATATAGTATTTTTCGATCATTTAAAGTATTGTTAGTCATGTTATTGGTGGGTTTGTGAGACAAAGTAAATAACTTTATATAATAAGTATCATAATTTATTTAGTTACGATTTTGATACCATAACAAATTTTGCTTTCCGATTATTATCAATAACATATTAATTTCTAAACTTTTTTTTTTTTTTTATTCCGTATATTTATTTGGCAGGCACTCTGTGTTCATGACCGCTACTGTGCCGATTTCATAGTGTTCCTGTAGCTCCTATACTGTTACAGAATCTATTTTTAGCTTGACTATTCACTTTGTTCTCTATCGCATACACTACCGCATATGTAGGAAGAGATATCTCTGTCGTTTGTTGCTGCTCGGTGATGTAGCTACATCATCGCGTGGTCCAATTTATATCCATTCATTCATAGTCCATTGTTGTATGCCATTGGTTCATTTTACCGTATTGTAGAGGTGTCGTATGAGGCATATTGCCTTCGAAGAGGGTCAAGTGCCGCAGTCACCATCTGACACTGGTGGAGGATGGATGTGTCCCCGTTCATCGTCATCCGTGTTGTATCTTCTGGTGGCTGGACGAAGTGTTAATGAGGGGGGTGGGAATCGAACCCATGACCATCCGCGTATGAAGCGAACGTGCAGCCGTGAGGCCACGAGCCCCCTCTAATTTCTAAACTTGTTATTGAAACATTTCCCAAATTCACTGTTATCAATTTGTTATTGAAACTAACAAAAAAAGTTATTAAAATGGTTTTCCAAGAACATTTTTTTGTTATGATATTTGTTATTTTGCCGCTTATGACAGACAAGTTTATAACATAATATGTTATGTTAATAACATAAAAATAATCGATTCTATTGTTCAGTTATTTTACCCAAATAACACAGCTTCTTATGCTGTTATTATTCCCTACTGCTCGGGAAGGCTGCCTCCGCAGCGGACAACTGCTCTACCTCGGATTCCGCCGGAGTGTTTTTTTTTGCTGTGAATAAATTTGTTCCAGCTTGGCTGGATGTTTCCTACCCTGTCTCACTTGTCGCTGCAGCGCGCCGGTAATCGACGCGATCGTAGCCACTGGACACCAAGCTAGAAACTTATAATCTTTTCTTAAATTCGATACACTGGCCCTATTTTATTGCTTTGCACTGCGAACCACAACAAACTGAAAATGTCAAACTGTGTAAGTTCACAAGAAGTTCCACGTGAACTTCTTTCGAACCTTCGACTTCAAAAAGTTTTTCAAGTTCAGAGAAAGTTCACACGTGAACCTGATTAAGCTCTACTATATGATATCAGCACATTGAGTAAACTCCCACAGTGCCTAACAACACATATATGGAGTAGTGGTTAGGCACCGGCTTTCAACGAGGAGAACCCGAGTTCAAATCTCAGTAAGTCAATTTGGATTCCACATGAACTAAAGTCTCTTAATAATATATTACTTTTGAGGACTGAACACATTTTTTCATTTTTTCGAAGCTTATTTTTAAGCTGAATAGCGTTCCTTTCAGCGACACAAGTGTACCTTCTGTGAACTCAAGTTCGGTTAATTACTTAAAAAGTGAGCTGAATAGAATGCTATTCATCTTCCTTCGAATAGCTGATTAAGCAAAACATGCTATTTTATCCGAACTTTTGGTTGCTTGGGAGTTCTCATTGTGCCACTGTAACTCCCAAGTAACCTCCTGAAACACACCTAAAAGCTTGTAAGCCACCTTAAACCCCCAGAAACCGACTTAGAACGGATTTAACATTCCCATCATTGCATCAACTCGCTGACGTAGTGTATGGTTTGGACCGTAACCTAAAGCAAAAGAAAAATTAAACCAAACCGCTTTAAAACCACTATGGAGCTCTTCTGAAGCTAACTCAAAACTCTTCTGAAGCTATCTCGAAGATCTCTAAACCCCTATAATCCTGCGGAAACGCCGTTAAACGTCTTGAAGGCTGTCTGAAAATCTCTAAAAGTCCCTAAAACTCCCAGGAATCTCTGCGAAACCACAGCACTGGCTGGCAACCACCCCGAATTGTATTTAAATGTATTCAAACATTATTCTGAAACACCCTTGAAACGTTCCAGAAGTTCACCTGATAGCCCGCGAAGCCCAAAAAACCCCTGAGAACCCCTCTGAAACACCAGGGTTTTTTTTATCTGTATTAACGAGATTTTTAGCCCTAGGCTAGTTCATCTCGGGACCCACGCTTTACTTCCCTTCCGAAGGAAGAACTCACATTTAGCGAGTTTGTCGGGAGTGGGATTCGATCCCAGGTCCTCGGCGTGACAGTCAAGTGTTCTAACCATCACACCAGGTCCACTCCGCGACAACACCAGGGGTTTCCCGGGTACGTAAAAGGGTATTACAGGCAGGATTACATAATAATAACTTTTTCAATCTAAAGCTACCGGGAAAACCCCCTTCTGAAACATTTCGTGAACGCCCTCAAATGCTTTGAAACGTCTTTGAAGCCCCTCAAATTTAAACCGCTTTAAAATCTCCAGTATCTCTCATCAAAACTTCTAAACCCTTTAGAACCTGTGGAAACTCAATGAAACGTTTAGGAGCCCGTCTGAAATCTCGTGAAACTCCCCTTAAACGTCTTGAAATGCCTCTGAAACCACCATGAACCCCCTCTGGAGCTCATCGGAAAGCCTGTGAAGTCCTCTCAAGCTCCCGAGAGAACCCCCCCCCCACCAACTTGATGTATTTTTTTTAAAACGTATCGCTAACTACCTTAACTTGAAGGGAAGTTTAAGAGGAAGGGACCAAAGGGGAGTTTCCTAGAGCCAGAGGGTAGATGATCCGCAGGTGAAAAACAAATCAATTTTCTTCGAAGACACAGTGTGTGTTTCATTGACAAATTGAGGGATAAACTTTGTGAAGAAATTATCACTTGTTTTGGTGGGATTCAAACCCACGTCTCCGTATCGCTAGTCCAGTGCTTTAACCTTTTGTATGTATTTATTTGTCGTATTAATATAAATTACGCTGCAAGCGACTAATTCTCCCAGGCATGCTGTAGTTGCCCCGGTTTAAAGCAGCTGTATAGATATTGTAAAGCTTGTGCTGAATGTAGATGTCTTTTTGACCGAGATAAGTGGGATTTTTAATATGCTTCTGCAGAATATCTGAGCTCAGTACCGCCCTAGCAGCATCTCTATGGGTCGACAACGGTTCCAAATGGATAAGCTGTATTCAATGGACTTTGAAGGAAACAGCAGTCTTCAATCGAGCGAACACGAAAGTACACTTTGTCGTCATGTTGAAATCATTAAAATAGATTAAAGTCCCAAGTAACAATTTCATTGCTGATTGGTTTTGTTTGATTTTTATTAGGGTTTTATTACAGCAATAATTAAAACTCGCACTTTTATGACTGCTTTTATGAAAACCATTGATAAAATGTTTTATAGTATACTTGAAGATATCCATAAAGACAGATATCAAGAGTAAGTAAAACTTTCGGATATGTAAACCTTCTGGCAATCATTATTACCACAATAAAACTGTTAAAACTCTCAACAGATGGCGATTCGTTCGATTAGTAACGACATCTGTTGGTGGAAAAGCAGAACTACGACATTTTCAGGTTTTTTGCGGTCATCATAAAAGTAAACTTGCTTTCGTTTTATTTTCGCTGATTATGGTGGTCGCCATATTGAAGAATTCGCTAGCGTGAATGGTAAACAGTTAATTTTAAATAAACCCTCTCTGCTGAGTTTTCTTATGATTCGAGATAGTTTTACTAAATAAACAAATTGATTCATTTCATTCCAAGATGATAATATTCACTATTTTTGAAGCGCATTAATTTTATGATTCTGCAACCCCAACATTCACGGTAAAATTGAATGCACATAAACCTACCAATACAATAACAACTAAAATATTACTTTGAAATGACCGCTTCTATTTACGAATGATGTATCGTCCTGAACTTTGCGTGCCATCGAAGAAGCTTCTCTGCATCTTGAGCTGTCATAGTTTTTGTTGAAAAAAAAAAACAACAACAACAATTGAGAATGGGAAATTTTTCTATTAGGTTTTAAAACGGTTTTATTGCTACTCCTAAAGCGGTTTGCAAAACCTCTCCGAGAGTGGTCCACTTAGCCGGAAGATGCTCTTAAAGAGATTATCAAGAGGTTTTGATGTATAAATCAGTTTTACTGCAAGTCAATTGACAATTATGAGATTTCAGACGTAACGACCTGTGACAACAACGAACAGCCGCCATACTGCGAGGTAAGTTTGAAACCATAGCAGGAGAGTTCCATGGATCCCTTGCCAATCTAGTTTAAAGACAGCAATTCAATGGTGCACGATACCCAGGAACGGGCTTACACCAGTAGTGTAAGAACTTGTAGAAGGATGCAACGAACTCGCGGCTGTGAGGGTAGAGAAGAAGGTTTATAAGCCGGATGAGTCTTTGAACAGGAATTTTAAGGCCCGCAAGCGGTATTGGTTCAAACATCTCACTGTAACATGGTAAAGGCTGGATAACTCACGCAATACAGATCCCATTGCACAATGGGTCAAGAGCCGTGTTTACGAAGACAATAATGTTTGTGCCTAAACCTTAAGCTTTAGATACATGGTGTTTTTGGGAAAGTTTCTTCTTATTTTTCGACCTTTTTTCTCATTATTGTGAAATTAGGGTGGTCCCTCTAGTTTCGCTGATCCAAACATCTGCTTTTTAATAGTTTTATGTACGTTTACAAAATGTTATACAAAGTTGTAAAAGAACTTATTTGGAGCAAGTTTGCCGAAGAAATCATTATTCTATCTCTTATGGCTCCTAACATATATTTTTTTAAAGATTCATGTTAGGGTGATCCATGAATTTCAGTTTTCCTGAAATAACTTTTGATTCGTTCGTTTCTCGTAAATATTTTGATCCGAGCACTTTTAGAACTATCAACGACGCATATTTTTTCCAAAGAGCTCAAAGTTCTTACTCGCATAGTTAAAAAGATATTGGCATTTTTCTTCGAAAAATCACTTTTTTTTTTTCAAAAAGTCATATCTCAGAAAGGAGCAAATGGATTTTCGATCTCTCGGTTGCATTGGAAAGATCGTACTTTGTTCTATTTATGGTGAAAAAACTGCAGGTTCCTTTTTTGTTTAAAGCCTTTCATTGAATTTTGAAAATACGATTTTTTTCATGGAAAAGCAGTTGTAACTTTGAAAATTGATGAGATACAAACTTGGCATCTTAGACAAAATTGTGAGTTTTTGGTTGCTATAAAAGTGCCCAGAACAAAGTATTGCGAAAAAATCAACACATAAAATTATATTAAGTAAAAACAGATTTTCATATGGAAAGCGGAACATTTTCAGCAAACTCGACTAGTCTTTGTTAGATAGATCGAAGTAATCATGTCGAAAATGTTTAAATTTGCTTATAATCCATAATTCGTCAATGAACTCAACTTAAAATGTGATTTTGAGCTGATTTCCATCAATTTAATTTCAATTTCATCACTTCAATGTATGGATAGCGAAAATGTCAATCACTAGTATATGTTTATGTTAACGTAAAAGCCTATAAAAGTTACATGATTTACAATATCTTATCAATATTGTGCCTAAATGGTGATGACAGTATAAATAAACATTGGTTTCAGAAAGAAATGGACGACCATTTACCAAGCTACTTTGATCTATCTAACAAAGACGAGTTGAATTTGCTTGAAGTGTGTCGTTTTTCATATGAAAATCTGTTTTTACTCAATATTATTTTATATGTTGATTTTTTCGCAATACTTTGTTCTGGGCACTTTTATAGCAGCTAAAAACTCACAATTTGGTCGAAGACGTGAAGTTTGTATCTCATCAATTTTCAAAGTTACAACTGCTTTTGCATGAAAAAAATCGTACTTTCAAAATTCAATAAAAAGCTTTAAACAAAAAAGTTTTTTTCACCATAAATAGAAAAGAGTACGATCTTTCCAATCCAAGCAAGATTTAAAATCCATTTGCTCCTTTTTGAGATATGACTTTTTGAAAAAAAAAAGTGGTTTTTCGAAGAAAAATGCCAATATCTTTTAAACTATGCGAGTAAGAACTTTGAGCTCTTTGGAAAAAATATGCGTCGTTGATAGTTCTAAAAGTGCTTGGAACAAAATATTTACGAGAAACGAACGAATCAAAAGTTATTTCAGGAAAACTGAAATTCATGGATCACCCTAACATGAATCTTTTAAAAAAATATATGTTAGGAACCATAAGAGATAGAATAATGGTTTCTTCGGCAAACTTGCTCCAAATAAGTTCTTTTACAACTTTGTAGAACATTTTGTAAACGTACATAAAACTGTTAAAAAGCAGATGTTTATATCAGCGAAACTAGAGGGACCACCCTAATTTCATAATAATGAGAAAAAAGGTCGAAAAAAAAGAAGAAAGTTTCCCAAAGACACCATGTATCTAAAACTTATGGTTTAGGCACAAACATTTTTGTCTTCGTAAATACGTCTCTGGACCCATTGTGCATTGAGATCACTAGCCTCTGCTGTAACTCGGAAGCTCATGGGATAGGAATCTTCAGGGTCGTTGAAGGCATTCTTACACACCCATATACAAAGCGATGAATGACCAATGCAAGCAGGAGCAAATTACATGAATACTGCCGAGAGGTGTCCAGACTTAGGATTTACCAGCATAAAAGGGGGGGGGGGTCTATACAACACACAGTGATCCACGAAAGGCGAGGCCTGGAGGTTCCTTTGTGAACCCGGAAAACGTAACAAAGGAGGTGAAAAATCTTACAAATCAGGGTTGCTCTTTCCTATAAGGACTACTCCTGAGGCAACTTCTATTTACAATGGTTTTATTGGTGACGTCACAGATTTAGGGTACATACGTGCATGCTGAACTGGTGGTACTTGCTCACTACGGATCCAGATCATGATCATGGTGATGGAACCGATGGCAATCGGTTGATGTGGGTTCGAAAGGGGTTTATCGGTCGACTACTAACACGGGTAGCGACCTCTCCGGTGTCGAGGGAGCCGGGGAGCCGGCCAGATGAATATCGTCGCTTTCTGACGGGAGAGCCGGGGAGCCGGCCAGGTGAAAATCGTCGTTTTCGGCTATGGACAATGGCGGCGGAGGAACTGCACACACACACTCTCCGCTGGGCACAGCGTGGAAACAACTCGTGGCGAGTCCAAGTTTTGGCACGCAGAATCTTCCGGACACCTCTTCACATAGGTTATGAGCCTGGTGGAAACTTGGGAAAAAAGCACAAGCAGAAAAAGGCCCGTAACATGGACCTAACCACCACGGATTGGTACCCTAGTGACGCCACTGAACCTAACCTCACTTTTCACTTTTGTATAACTAATAATTACCTTTTTCTGTTATTTTAACTGGTTTGTCTTCGTAGTTTTCTGTGTTCGTGTACTCATATAGGTTTTATCTAAATTTAACTGTATATATTAGTTGTAGGTTGTAATTTAATAGTCCATTTACTAACCGTTTTTAAACTTGACTTTATCACATTTTAAATATTCTTGTTGATTTTAACTTTACTCGTTTTCGTTTTACTACTAACACATAAGATCCTAGATTAAAGAAACAACACAAAAATTATAAGAAAATTCACACAAAAATGAGGATTTAACTGACCTCAACAATTAACGTCTAAGACACGCGCGCACTGACAATTCCTTTTGAGGATCACAGAAAGAATAGAGGACAAAATCATCAGAACCCCCATCTTTTATAACATGCCAGGCATTTAGCATATTTTTACAATATGACATTCATGATACAATTTTATGCTTGTCCATCCTTTTGTACGGTGGCACCATCTGTGGGCGATTCCATTTTGAACAGGGCTGTTATTTTTTCCCTGAGCTCAAACTGCTCTAATTGGATCTGCACCCATCCACCTTGTACGATGTGAAAGCGGAACACGCACTCATTCGTGTTGTGCATCGCATGAGTGTGTATATTCCATTACGTACTCATAGGGGAAAATTGGGAAAAATGATTGTTGGTGGAGCCAACAAGTTCATATTGGAACCGAACGGTTACACTGCCCAGCAACTCCTATCCCTACCTCCTCGCGGTACCGACCGGAAACTATGAGCAACCTTAGGGAAGATCGGGTAACCAACCCCGGTGGGAACTTTGGTCGTAAGCTAACAGGGAAGGGGGTTTGCTTAGGCAAACCTGAGCGTCTGTTCTCCAGGAGGAGTGGCTCACAACAGCGTCTGATCCCCATGTTAGGAGCGGCTGATCTACGTCCGAGTGCCAGGGAAGGACTTTAAGCTCAACTGTGCACTATGGTCCTCCGGAAAGTAGGGGGTTGGTGTCAGGCCCTATGAGCCAGCCGTAAAAAACCATTGTAACGGAAAATCAGCTACAGAATAATACGACCCGAGACCAACGGCAACGGCCCCAGCGAGCAAGTCCTTTTTGCGATTGGAAACTCGGTACGTGGAACAGGCGATCTCTCAACTTCATTGGGAGCACCCGCATACTAGCCGATCTACTGAAGGACCGCGGGTTCGGCATCGTAGCGCTGCAGGAGGTGTGTTGGACAGGATCCATGGTGCGAACGTTTAGAGGTAATCATACCATCTACCAGAGTTGCGGCAACACACGCGAGCTGAGAACAGCTTTCATCGTGATGGGTGATATGCAGAGGCGCGTGATCGGTTGGTGGCCGATCGACGAAAGAATGTGCAGGTTGAGGATCAAGGGCCGATTCTTCAACTTCACGCATTTTACGCGTAGCTCAAACGCGAGTACGATCCCAGTCCAAGCCACGACGTCAAGATCATCATAGGAGATTTAAACGCTCATGTAGGCCAGGAGGAGGAATTCAGATCGATGATTGGTAAGTTCAGCGCCCACCAGCAGACCAAAGAAAACGGCCTACGTCTCATTGATTTCGCCGCCTCCAAAAATATGGCCATACGTAGCACCTTTTTCCAACACAGCCTCCCTTATCGTTACACCTGGAGATCACCACAGATGATGGATTCTCAAATCGACCACGTTCTGATTGACGGACGGCATTTCTCCGACATTGTCGACGTCAGGACTCCGACATTATCAACATCGGCTCCGACCACTACCTGGTCATGGTCAAATTGCGCCCAAAACTTTCCGTCATCTACAATGTACGGTACCGACGACCGCCACGGTTTGGAGAAGAATGCAGCGCGGGCGGCAATACTACAGCAAGGGACCCGACAGAACGTGGATCGTAACAAACAGAAGCGGAAACAGCAGACCCGCCTCTTTCGGGAGAAAAAAGCGCCGCCTGGAAGAAGCGGAGTGCGAAGAAATGGAACTGCTGTGCCGTTCCCAAGAAACACGAAAGTTTTACCAGAAGCTCAGCGCATCCCGCAATGGCTTCGTGCCGCGAGCTGAAATGTGCAGGGATAAGGACGGAGGCTTCTTGACGGACGGACGTGAGGTGATCGAAAGGTGGAAGCAGCACTTCGATCAGCACCTGAATGGCATGGAGAACGTAGGCACGGGAGACCATGGCAACGGAGGAAACGACGATACCAGTGCAGCGGAGGACGGAAATGAACCAACTCCCACGCTGAGGGAAGTTAAGGATGCCATTCACCAGCTCAAAACCAACAAAGCAGTTGGTGAGGATGGTATCGCAGCTGAACTCATCAAGATGGGCCCAGAAAAGTTGACCACCTGTCTGCATCGGCTGATAGTCAGGATCTGGGAAACCGAACAGTTACCGGAGAAGTGGAAGGAAGGAGTAATCTGCCCCATTCACAAGAAAGGCGACCATTTAGAATGTAAGAACTTCAGGGCGATCACTATTTTGAATGCTGCCTACAAAGTGCTATCCCAGATCATCTTCCGTCGTCTGTCACCTAAAACGAATGAGTTCGTGGGAAGTTATCAAGACGGCTTCATCGACGGCCGGTCGACAACGGATCAGATCTTTACCGTACGGCAAATCCTCCATAATTGCCGTAAATACCTAGTACCAACGCATCACCTGTTCATCGACTTCAAAGCAGCATACGACAGTATCGTCCGCGCAGAGCTATGGAGAATCATGGACGAAAACGGCTTTCCTGGGAAGTTGACTAAACTGATTAAAGCAACGATAGACGGTGTGCAAAACTGCGTAAGGGTTTCGGGTGAACTATCCAGTTCATTCGAATCTCGCCGGGGACTGCGACAAGGTGATGGGCTCTCATGCCTACTCTTCAACATCGCTCTGGAAGTTGTGATGCGACGAGCCGGGCTCAACAGCCGGGGAACCCTTTTCACAAAATCCGGTCAATTTGTGTGCTTTGCGGACGACATGGACATTATCGCCAGAACATTTGGAACGGTGGCAGAGCAGTACACCCACCTGAAACGCGAAGCAGCAAAGGTCGGACTGGTGGTGAAAGCCTCGAAACCAAAGTACATGCTGGTAGGCGGAACCGAACACGACCGGATCCGTCTGGATTGTAATGTTACGATAGACGGGGATACTTTCGAGGTGGTGGAGAAATTCGTCTACCTCGGATCCTTCCCAAGCAACACACATGGTTACAAAACAGTGACGGCAGCGTGTGTAAGAGATGCACAGAAGTCACTGTGACTTACTGCGCAATCCTTACATACGCTGCCGTAACTGTTTTGCAATCATGTGTGTTACTTGGGTTACTGACGGCCGACAACAACGTGAGTCGTGAAATTTGGAGGCGCATCATCAGCGGAAGTCGGGCCTACTACGGGCTCCAGAAGAAAGCACCATGTACAAAACGCTAATAAGACCGGTGGTCCTCTACGGACACGAGACATGAACCATGCTTGAGGAAGATCTGCAACCACTCGGAGTTTTCAAGCAAAGCGTGCTAAGGATGATCTTCGGCGGTGTGCAGGAGAACGGTGTGTAGCGGAGAAAGACTATGCCTTATTTTGACAACTGCTATGTGTCTATGTGTTACTAACGTTGTAAACAAACGATAACCTTCATTAAAATTTAAAGTTTTTCCTCAAGTGGAACAATGCGAGGATTTACGGAGGAGAAGCGAAAATCGATTGTGACCAGGCACTGCAAGGAAAAATGATCATCGCTAAGAAAATTAGCAAAAAATGAATGTGTTAGGGTTTTTGTTGTCCAAAATGCTATCAAACGGTTCGGTATGCATAACACACTGAAAAACTTACCCGGACGCGGCAAAAAAACAGGTGCGTCCAAGTCAAATTTGGACAGCAAAACTTGCAAAATCGTTGAAGAAAATAGGAGGTATCCATTAGAGATTACGCAAAAAAGTGCGGAACGACTGTTGGTATGGTTCAACGTGCCAAGGAGCGTAATTCCCTTAAGACCTACCCAAAACAGAAATGTCCAAAACGCAGTCAAATTCTATCGGATTATATGGCACATATGAAAACTCGGGCTTCGAAACTGTACGACGTCAATGTCAATGTGGTATGAAATTGTCACCTTTCTTGAACTTCTCAAGTATGAACGTCGAAATATACCGGACGGAATGTCCCCAGAAACTTTTTCTGACACTTATCAGAAAGCACAAAGGTCCTACATCACTTTGGCCGGATTTGGCATCCTGCCACTATGCGCGTGACACCTTTGACAGGTATGTAGAAAACAATGGTCAATTTGTGGAAAGGGCAATGAATCCTCTAAATCGCCCGCAAATAAGGCCCGTCGAGAAATAGTTAACTTTGATGAAAGGGAAACTATGGATAAAGGATAGAGGAGCAGAGGACGTCACAAAATTCAAGAAAAACTGGGTCAGCGTAAGCAAAACCATCGTCGGAACGGTTGTCCAAAACCTTATGAAGAACACCAAGAAGAAAGTTCGAGAAGTGGCAAGAACCACGAAAAATTAAATATACAATCATGTCATGGGCTTTTCTGATGGTCAATAAACAATGTAATTGAATTTAATTTATAAAATAAATACAACATTTCCAAATACAGCCATTTTCAGGTGTACTCATAATTAACGATACAGTCCTTACGAGCTTGCTGCACTTTACGGCGAACCCATCTTGCAAAAGGTGGCCAAAGACGGCAGGATACGGTGGGCAGGGCAAGTTGCAAGTATGCCGGACAACAACCTAGCAAAAAGTTGTTGTCCGGTAACAACACACCTTTTTGTGGCGCCATAAACCGACTATTGTGGCCTACTATTGTTGATTATGTCTGTTTGCATGATTCGTCAAGAAATGATGATTTTAAATTTACGCTTTCTTAGCGGATAAGTCAATTGCACCTCGTTGAACTATTTTAGGATAATGAAATAAGTGAAAGAGTCACCCTTTAATGGCTCTATATTGTGAGTACATAACCCTTTATTCAATGGTTGTGTGATTTGGTAAACGCAATTTGAACCATCCCAATGCAACGCCTAATCCCTTGAACAAACATTATTACGTGCATCCTCGCGCGAAACGCAAATGCCGAGGCAAACCACTTTCGGTTTCGTCAATGCTTAGCTACGTACTAATCACTGAAAGAGGTGTAAATAAAATCGTCCCGTGTGAAGCTGTCCGGTCGTCACCCGCCATCGACATACAGCATCATCATTTCTTCTTGTCTGCTACTGTCCGGTCCATCCACCTTGAGATGCGAATACCTACTAGGGGAACAAAGCCCAAAATGCCAAGATGGGGTAAAATGGCCCAACTCATAAAATCATTCCTGAATGGGACTTGATCATTACTATAGGTGAATGGTGTCAAGATATGTTTGCATCGAACATTTTTTTAGAAGCTACTCCACCAAACCCACGAAAAATCTTTTGATTTCCCAATGAAAATTGGCAACTTCCGGTTTTTCGTGCTTGCAATTAAGGTTTTCTGGTGATTTCATTTTCAGCCAAGTGTTCCCAACGAGATTGAGGCGCCTATGGAGACGCATGGTTATTGATGTCTACGCTTTCCATGTTAGGGGTCATTCAAATATGACGACCATCGTTTTGCGGGGAGGGGTGTAACACTCGATTTATTGAGTATTCGAAAAAGCGCGACAAAGGGGGGAAAAAGAGTCGGAAATACCCGAAAACTGATGGACGTAATTTTTGAATGTTTTCATGAAGTGGCATCTTACCCCATGGCAGAAGGTCTTTTTGCACCACTTCCGTTTTACGAATCAGTTTTTAAAATCGCTAAAAATAGATGAAAATGCAATAGTTTAGTGAATATTTTTGCTGAAGTATCGAGCAAATATTATCTAGTTGCTGTTACCACTTTGAAAGCCTAACTAATGAGGCTATTTTCCATTGAAAACGATGAAAGTTTGAAAAATGGCATCTTACCCCACTTGACCCTACCTATTTAGTGTTGATTCGTTTTGCGTAACCTTTTCCACTGAGCTCATAGCCAATGAACACAACTGCTTTAACCAGCCGGTGTTTAGTGGCCGATGGTGACAAATGAGTTCGTCTCCGGGATTTTGTCTGTTGAAAACTGGTCTGACTTGAATCAAGAAGATTATGCATACCTTCTCGCTCTGCTCTCAAGTGGCTAAATATAAACGGGTTTCGTAGCATAACTTACCGCATCGTATTCGGCTCCGATTTTCGGGAATTCAAACTTCCCATTGTATCCAACGGCGCTGGCAGCGCCCGCTATCAGCATCTTCCCCAGCGGTGGATGTTGATCGAAATAGAACGTATTCCGAAGGTATAGCGACGCAAACCTTCCATAGTGTATCTCGTCGAATCTAAAACGAGCGAAACCATGATGATCATATTAAAGAGTAATCCGGTTGGCTGCACGTTTCCGCGGTTGTGGCGGATACACATGTTTTCCATGATACAAATGCAAAATTGTCAGTGAAGAAGGTCTAAATTTATGAAACAAGTAACAAGTTTCGTGAAAATGCTATGAAGTATGTATACCACCAAGGATAAACCGCATTTCTTACTGATACTTCACTGTTAAAATTTATTGACTCTAGTTCCAACGAATCAACACACAAAAGATTTCATTTTTATGAAATTTTTATAGGATAAGCTACAAATAATATTGATGAGAAGTTCAGTTCCCAGATCTGAATATTTATGAATGCAATAAAAAAAATATACATTATTTGTCGTGTTCAATATTTTTTCGTATACTGTCTTTAAATAACATTGTTGCATCCTCTCATGGAAAACATTCACTACTAAATGTGCCGTTTATATTTCGCCCCGTTCCGCAGTCAACCAAATCGCGAAGAAAAGTACACTCACACGACCCCATTCGGATGGCTTAGCCTAAAGAACCGTGTCACGAACGACAGCACAAACAACACCACCGAAGCCCCATCCAGCTGGACCCGGATCACAAAGCGAGACTCATTGTCGGCGGAGTTCACCACATTTTCACTGTCGCCACCTGGCTTTGGCGAAGACTTGGCTTTGAGTTTTTCGGGTTCGTCACTCGCAACGCGTTGCAGTTTCTGTTTGTTTTCCCCGTCGCCATCTACGGTGTTGTTTTCCGCATTTCTCGTCTCCTCCGCGGTGGACTTTCCTTTTCGTTGTGGCTTTCGATTGCGTAAGTTCGATTCCTCCTTGGAATCGGTGATGGTTTCCATTGTTTTTCTCGGACTTTCGAACTCTTAGACTATTAAAGCTTGAGAATGCCACGACATTGGTCAACTTGCGATCACCAACTATTAGGGTGTGGAACTAGCACATGCGTGGGAAACTTGTGTGGTTGAGCAATATCTACGAGGTGTTGTTGAGACAATGAGAACGTAGCGGAACACACATCTTGACGCAAGTAAAATCTGAACGGGACTGGCACTACTGGACCAACTAGTAGTGCTGCTCTGTGAATGGGAGAGAAAGAGTGAATGGAGAGTTGCGTTGCGATACGTAAGTGGTTGAACGCGAAGCATGAGCCAATGTCAAACAAAGCTGCAGCGTACTGAAGGTGTGGTTGTAAGATCGAGATCCACAAGTGATCAAAGGAGTGCGTTCAATGTGTAGTTAGCACTCAAAGAATTTTGAACAGTTTTAAAATTTATATTAAAAAAAAAACATTGGCTGATTCAGCAGAAGGAGTTATCCATAAACCACGTAGCCATATAGATGGGGGAGGGTGGTCTACC
The DNA here is from genome assembly GCF_035046485.1 of Aedes albopictus. Lineage (NCBI taxonomy): Eukaryota > Metazoa > Arthropoda > Insecta > Diptera > Culicidae > Aedes > Aedes albopictus. The sequence continues at coordinate 369,604,847 of NC_085138.1, read as the reverse complement.
AAAATGCAACGAAGGGCTACAGGGGGATGTGATCTAGTCTTTTGAAACTTACACAATTCCAGTTATAGACTGTTCATAAACCACGTAGACTAAATTTTGGACATCTCCCCCTAACCCTAGTAGACTATTTGCCTATTTCATAGAGAATTCCACTGGAAATTCTTATGACCATAAATTTGGAAATTCCTCAAATAGCTATTATAGGGATTCTTTTCACAAGTCCTCCGGCATATTCTTTGAAAATTCCTTCAGCAATGTCCTTGTGAATTCCAGGCATTCCTTTGGAAATTTCTCAGAAAAAAATCCTATGGAAACTTCTCAAACAATTGCTATGGAAATTTTTCAAACAATTTCTTTGGAAATTCAGAATGTTTAGTTGTATTTGGAAATGTGAGTTGCTGATTAGTATGCAAGAAAAAATCTTGATTCTCGATTCTCGAAGAAATTCCTGAAAACTTCCTGAGAAATTCCTAAACGAATCCAAAGAGTTGCCAAAGAAACTCCTATAAGAATTGCCAAAACCATTCCTGAAAAAAATGAATGATTTTCAAAGCAATTGACCAAATCAAACCAAAAATAAAACGCCAAAAAATATTTCCAAGAAATTTTCATAAAAGTATTCACTTAGTATTCACTAAGCATCCGGAGTCTCGTCCATGTCCGGACAGGTTGGGCAAAGCGGGGACTCTTACTTACCGGTCAGGCTAAGGCCGGGGTGGCCTCTGCTGTACATAGTAGCCGCCTCCATTCCACTCGGTTCATGGCTGTTTGTCTCAAGTTCCGCACTCTGCGTAGGGTCCGCAGATCGTCCTCCACTTGGTCGACCCACCTAGCTAGCTGCGCTCCACGTTTTCTTGTACCGGTCGGATGACTCTCGAGAACCATTTTAGTCGGGTTGCTATCCGACATCCTGATGACGTGACCCGCCCACCGTTGCCTCCCGATTTTCGCGGTTTGGACGATGGTTGGTTCTCCCAGCAGCTGATGCAGCTCGTGGTTCATTCGCCTTCTCCAAGTCCCGTCTTCCATCTGCACTCCGCCGTAGATGGTACGCAACACCTTCCGTTCGAAAACTCCAAGGGCGCGTTGGTCCTCTGCACGTAGGGTCCATGTTTCGTGCCCATAGAGGACAACCGGTCTAATCAACGTTTTGTAGATGGTTAACTTCGTGTTACGGCGAACTTTATTCGATCGTAGAGTTCTGCGGAGTCCAAAGTAGGTACGATTTCCTGCCACAATGCACCTCTGAATTTCTCTGCTGGTGTCGTTGTCGTCGGTCACCAGTGAGCCCAAGTACACGAATTCTTCAACCGCCTCGATTTCATCACCGTCGATATGAATTCGGGGTGGCGGGCGCGGTGATTCCTCCCTGGAGCCCTTTGCCATCATATACTTTGTCTTCGACACATTAATGACTAATCCGATTCGCCTGGCATCACTCTTTGGTCGGATGTACGTTTCCGCCATCGTCTCAAATTTACGAGCAATAATATCAATATCATCGGCGAAACCAAGCAGCTGAACGGACTTCGTGAAAATTGTCCCACTCGTGTTTATCCCCGCTCTTCGTATTACACCCTCCAAAGCAATGTTGAACAGCAAGCACGAAAGACCATCACCTTGTCGTACGTAACCCTCTGCGAGATTCGAAGTGACTCGGGAGTGTCCCTGATACCCGAACTACGCAAATCACTCGATCCATCATCGCCTTGATTAATCGTATCAGTTTATCCGTGTAGTATCGAGGAATATCCGGAATAATGGTATTTGAAGAAAAACCTTTTACCTCGATTGGCTGCCTTAGCACGCGTCCCTACTTCTTTTTTATTCTCCTCTTCACACACCAATGTACACCAATATACACGTTACACCCGGACGGCGCCCACTTCCACCAACATAGGCTACCGCACCGCCCCTTACACCCAGGCGGCGCTCCTCGTCCATCAACATAAACAACCCGCACCGATCGTACAACCCAGGCGGTGCCACACATTCATCATCATAGGCATGCACCGCTTAGCAACAACCAACAGGTTGGATTTTGGCTGATCGACCGGCAGTGACACCGATCGATACGCAATCGTCAACGCAGCAGAATCGAAACGGAGACAACGTGACCGACGACGCACCAACGGACCGGATGGCAAACGCTGACGCTAGGTATACGAAGTGATAAAAAGGCTAGGGCACAGTGAAATGACTTTAGTTTTAAGTGTGAATTGTAGAATCTAGGTTTAGTGTTTTTGAATAAATGTTTTTTTTATAAGTCTCGGCGAAGTCTCGCAAAGCTGGCGCAGTCTGGAAAAAAAAGTGGAAGTAGTGTCGCGAAAAGTGATTCGTAGTGCATCAAACCCAACCGAGTTAAGTTCATAGTGAACAGCTGGTGCCCCGGGAAACCATCGGAGAAAGAAAACCACCGAGTTGCGAGCATCAGGAACGAAGAAGGACCCACTTGACGAACCAACCCCCAGGATTCTACAGGATACCTTAAACTCCAGGAGGATGCAGAATATCCTACTGTAAGTAGAAAACTTTTTTCTCCACTCAAGTGAATAAAAGTGAACAAAAAGTGAACAAAAGTGACCCTCGGAATAGGGTAAAATAATAAAAAAAAAAAACACACACACACAAACAGACAAAGTTTTTACATTTGTCTAAATACTAAAGTCGTCAATATTCGCCACACCTAAAGTTTTAAAAAGAGAGGATATCTTTTAAAACCTCTTAGGAAAAGCAATATTTTAACGTCTGAAATTAATTACAAAAAAAGTTAAATTAAAAAATGAACCCGGACGTCAAGTCAAGCGGTGAAGTCTCAGGTGAAATCACCAAGGAGCAACTAATATACCAGGTTAAGAAATTAACCGAAAATCAAAATTCATTGATCGACACGATCAATTCTCTAAATAGTAGACGGTCGGAAACTTTCAGCATTCCTGACCAAATCAAAATTATTCCGACCTTTTCTGGAAACAGGAAAGAAACCCTCGCATGGGTTGAGGATGTCGACCAAACCTTGGAAGACCTATTAGAATACGAGGATGATTTCCCTAAATGGAAACAAATCATCCGCGTCATAAAATCAAAAATAATCGGGGACGCCAGAGAAGTTTTGATAGCTTCCGGCAACCCAAAAGAGTGGGAGGACATTAAAGAAATATTACTGAACTCATTTGGCGACAAAAGAGATATAACTTCACACATACAAAGTCTATTTTACATCCGCCAAGGCAAATTAACACTACACGAATATTATCATAAACTAAAATCAATCGATACCGCGATTAAAACATCCGCCGCTCAGATGACGGATTACAAATCATCCATTGAGGCTGTTAACAAATTGATCAGTCTCATGACTTTAACGCGTTATATAGACGGCTTGAACGGGGAACAACTCTCCATGTACGTGAGAAGTTACAGGCCTAAAACACTAGAAGAAGCGCAAGACATTTCAATACAGCATTCCAACGCCGCTTTTAGGCAAAGAATGGATAAAGGCCCTTCAGCTGGCAAATATCCAGAAATTAAAAACAACCAGATGGAGAAAACCAAGTTCAATCCTCCATATACCAACAAACCTAGCGGCTCAGGCAAATTCAGAAATTCAAAACCAAACGCGGACGACGACGTCTCAATGCGTACCGCTAAGTCTAGAACGGAGGTAAATAACCACAACGACGACCCTGAAACAGAATGCCGTTGCACTAAGGCGAACGAACGGGAACATGACACCCGCGGGCAGCTGAATGATGCAATACTAGATTCGGACGACGACGACGTTCTCGTCGATGATGAACTAAATTTTCTGGTGGGCGCGGCAGAGGCAATAAAAAGGTAAAAGATAATAATTTTATTCCGTACGTTTCGATAAATACAACGAAAGGGGAAATGAAGTTTTTAATCGACACTGGAGCGAATAAAAACTATATCTCTCCGGAACATGTTAATATCCAAAATTGCAAAACGGAAACAGGGATTAAGGTTACAAACATCAGTGGCACCCATACAATATCTAAATCAGCTTCTTTCGACCCATTCCAAATCAATAAAAAGTTAAAGTTCTACATTTTCAAATTCCACAAGTTTTTTGATGGGCTAATTGGTTACGAGTCCCTAAGAGACTTGAACGCCAAAATTGATATCAGCAAAAATTCATTGAAAATTGGCAAGAAAACATTTCATATGCTAAAAAAATTTCCGGAGAACCATAAAATCAATCTAACAGAGCAAGGATTTCAAATGGTGAAAATCAGAACACAGCTAAACGGCGATTTTTGCATAAGTGAAGAAAAACTATATGATCGTTTTACAATGTTACCAGGCCTATATAGAAGTTCAAACAACACAGCTTTCATAGCAGTGCATAACCACGCGAATGCACCGATAGAAATTAATTCCAACGAGATTGAAATTGGAAACGATTCATACAACAGAGTTGATGCGCTTAGTCAGCGAAAACAAAATATGGAAGATGACCCGTTCGACTTGGCCGAATTACCGAACCACGTCGACCTCACAAATTATGCATTTCGAGATGAACACATGAACGAGGAAGAAAAAAGTGCCCTCAAGAAAGTGATCAAAGAACACAAGGAAGTTTTATATGTGGAAACGGACAAACTTACGTTCACACATAAAATCAAACATAACATTCGAACTGTTGACAACATTCCGATTCATTGCAAGTCATACAAATACCCTTATGTGTATGAAAGAGAAGTACAAGAACAAATTCGGAAAATGCTAGCAGATGGAATTGTAAAGGAGTCGATTTCGCCCTACACTTCACCTGTGTGGGTAGTTCCGAAGAAATCGGACGCATCAGGAAAGAAAAAATTTCGTTTAGTTATCGATTACCGAAAGCTAAATGAGAAAACAATTAACGACAAATATCCTATCCCGGAAATCACGGATATTTTAGACAAATTGGGAAAAGCCAAATATTTTTCAACCATTGATTTAGTCTCTGGGTTCCACCAGATTCAATTGGAGGAAAACGATATGGAAAAAACGGCGTTTTCAGTAAACGGTGGCAAATATGAATTCACGCGTATGCCATTCGGTTTAAAAAATGCACCGGCTACTTTTCAAAGAGTCATGGATTGCATTCTAAGAGATTTGATTGGGGTGTGTTGCTTCGTCTACATGGACGATATTATAATTTATTCCAGCTCACTTCAGGAACACGCGTACAACTTAGCTCAGGTTCTCAAAAGACTTCGAGATGCTAGGTTGAAAATACAACTTGACAAATGTGAGTTTTTTAGAAAGGAAACTCAGTTCTTAGGACATACGGTTTCGGAAGAAGGGGTTCGACCAAACAATGACAAAATTAAAATCATTCAACAATGGCCAACACCTCGTTCGGAAAAAGAAATTCGTCAATTTTTAGGACTTTTGGGTTACTATAGGCGCTTTATAAAAGATTTCGCCAAAATAGTGAAACCATTGACAAAACTTTTAAGACAAGATTGTGATTTCGAAATTACACCTGAAACCGAAGCATGCTTTCAAAAATGCAAGCAACTTTTGACTCTCGATCCAGTGTTGATATACCCTGATTTCACCAAAGAGTTCATCTTGACAACCGACGCAAGCGATTTTGCTATCGGCGCAGTATTATCCCAAGGCCCTGTAGGCAAAGATAGGCCAATTGCTTACGCTTCGCGGACATTGAGTAAAACAGAGGAAAGGTACTCAGCGACAGAGAAAGAATTTCTTGCGATTGTTTGGGCGGTGAATCATTTCAGACCGTACCTCTACGGAAGAAAATTCAAGATGTTTACAGATCATCAACCATTGACTTTTTCCTTTACCAACGCTAATCACCGTATCATCAGGGGTAAACTGAAACTTGAAGAATTTGATTACGAATTAATTTATAAACCCGGAAAGCAAAACGTAGTTGCCGACGCTTTATCTCGAGTAAGAGAACTAGATGCTAACGCAAATTCTCAATCATCACTTGACGTTGAACCCTCCAAACATGAAGATGATGCATCAGACGACGAAAGCGATGGTATGACAGTACACTCAGCAGATACAAGCGACGACTATTTTATCCCTTGTACCGAAAAGCCGATAAATACTTTTAGAACTCAGATTATTTTCAAGATCGGGAACATTGATCTAACAGCATACGAACAAATATTTCCAAAATATCACCGGCATACAATAACTAAAAATCTTTACACCGAGGAAGAAATCGTCGAATATCTCAAACGTACTCTAAACCCAAGAGGCGTAAATTGCATTATAGTCCCCATATCGCTTATCCAACTGGTACAAGAAGTATACAAGAAACACTTCTCTTCTAATCGATCCTATAAAGTTTTCATTTCAGAAATCCTTCTAGATGATGTACGCGCAGACGAGGAACAGGACGAAATTGTTAGAAACACGCATAACTACGGACACAGAGGGATCAAAGAAAACAAAAATCAAATAATACAAAAACATTATTTTCCCCAACTCGAACGAAAAATCAAAATTTTCATTGACTCCTGCGATATTTGCAAAAAAGCCAAATATAACAGGAAGCCACCAAATTTGATAAGAAAAAGCACTTTTGGAAACAAACCGTTCGATCGAGTTCATATTGATATTTTCTTCTTAAAAGGTTCAAAGTGGCTTACCATAGTTGACTCGTTCTCGAAGTTTGCAAACGCAATCTTTTTGGAAAGTAGAACGATAGTCGACATCAAAAAAGCGATAACCGAACACATTAGACAATTCGGAAGACCGCAAACTATTGTGAGTGACCAAGAACCTGCTTTCAGATCGATAGACTTCATCGGTTTTCTCAACGACTTAGGAATCGAAATACATTTCGCGAGTAGTTCAAATTCAAACGGTATCGTGGAACGATTCCATTCCACACTTATCGAAATTTTCGGACAAATAATGCAAAATTTAATGATTTACCAATCTCGGATCAAGTTAACGTCGCGGTAGACATTTACAACAACAGTTTTCACTCCGCTATTAAAAACCAACCGCGAAATGTAGTATTCAATAATTCGGGATGTACAAACGTAGAGGAAATCGCGGAAAAATCGAAAAATCTTCAATCCGCAGTAAAAGTCGAACTAAACAAAAGAAAAAGTAAATACGAGAAACAAAACGAAGATAACGAAAAACCCATAGAATTCAAAACCGGCGACACTAAGTACATAAAAATTTCACAACGTTTAACTAAAGATAAAAACCCATATAAATTAACATCAGTTAAACAAAACAACGAACTGACATTCAAAGATGTCAATGATATAAAAATCCACAAAAACCGCGTAAAAAAATAAAACAAAACGCTAAACATTAATAATAATAATAATAATAATGCCATATAAATCAAATCATCTTTCTTACAGATTAATCATCATCAAAACAGTAATCGCCACCAACTACAAAGAAATACCAAACAGCAATGGATTGGTAGCATTTAAATTACAAACAGTAAAAGTCCAAATCGGATACGAACGGACACTGCATACGATGAATCTCACATCCTTGGAAGCCCATCTACAAAACATAGAGAATATTATCACATCATTTAGGACGATAGAACACCTAGAACAAACACTTTGGGATAAAATCAAAATTGCTAAAGATAAACTTTATAGCCTTATACCACACCGAACAAAAAGAGGTCTAGTAGACGCATTAGGCACAGCAATAAAATTCATCGCGGGTAACCCAGATAATAATGACCTTGAGATCTTGCACCGTAGCTTAGGAATACTAAAAACGCAGGGAAATAAGCTTGTAACCAACCAACTGAAACAAATCCGTATCAACGAACTTTTCGCCAACAAACTTAATAACATTTCGAATTCATTAAATATGATCAGCTCAAGGATTTCTAAACAGTATAACACGGTAGAAGATTTGAAAGCGGATTTAGAATTCATCAACCTCATTTGGAACGTTGATAAAATAATTCACATACTAGAAGATATCGAAGAACAGATCGAATTTGCAAGATTGGGCCTTATAAACAAAAACATTCTCTCTTTAGAAGAAAAGCAGTTTTTATTTGATAAACTTAGGAGGCAAAACTTGAATCTTTATTATTTGGATGAGCTATTTCAGTATACCTCAGCGAGCGTTGGCATCAGCAAAACCCAAGCAACACTACTAGTGAAAACCCCAATCCTGGACCCAAGAGCGTTCGATCTCCTAGAACTCCACACCCTGAGAGTTAACAATACGCGTATCGACACGTATATCAATTTGGTCGCAAAACACGGGAATACAGTCTACTATCAACAATCTAGATGCAACATCTGCGACAACAGCAACTTGATCGAGGACGATTGCATTTACAACATACTGACACAACAAACACCCACATGCAAAATGATGAAGACAAAGCAAACAACAACAGTCAAGGAAATCACTCAAGGAGTCATTTTAATCGACCCTACCGAAACCGTAGAAATAAAGGACTCCTGCGGAAACTCCAGAATGGTAAGAGAGGCTATAATAATTGAAACCACGAATTGTACCATCAAAATTCGTAACTTAACATTCAACGGAAAACCTGACGTAACTCACCAGAAAGAGTACCTCATCCCAATATACAGCAAACCTCTCCAAAACGGAAACTTATCAGAGATTGACACCGAAGATGATAGATTACAGTTTCAAAATTTCGAGGATCTTAACGAAGTTCAACTTTCTCTGGACAACTTCAAGCGACGGCTAACCATCGGAGGAGGATCACTCCTCGCATTAACCATTCTTTGTTTCTTTACATTATTTTTCTTCTACAAGAAAGCAACATCGAGAATGGAAGATAAAGCTTTGGGAACTTTACCGGAGCTTCGCACAGTGATACAAACAAAGGACATCCACGAGGACATCTGGCCAACCGAAAGCAAACCCGAGAAGGCGAACCAGAAATTCATCCCAATTCCAAGGATCGGCATGCCGAAAACTTCAACCGAGGACGCTTGAATCTAAGGGGGGAGACGTTACACCCGGACGGCGCACAGTGATGCGAGGGCGGCGAAAAGTCAAAAAATCAACTTTTAGATATGGGTCCTGTATTATTTTTGTACTATTTCTATATATTTCGAGAGCTTATTACCAAAGTTTCAAAAAGATTGGACCGAAATTGATTTTTTTTACAGCATTACAAAGTATGTGTTGAAAAGTGTTGCATTTTTAGTTTCTTTGTAAAATGTATGGGGAAACGAAAAAAAAAATCAACTGAGTTTTCAAATATGAGGACGCAGTTGGACACATTTCACGCTATGCTAATTTTAAAGAATTTCATGTCGTCTTTCAGAAAATCAATGGGTCATCTTGCGCAAACTTGCGCAACATATGTTTAAAGTCCCTTGAACATAGAGTATGACACAATATTAGTACAAAATAATACCGTCCGTGCCTGGACTTGGTATGCATATCAATGTAGTCAGGGCAAAAGTATCTGTTAAAATGTTTTTTTTTTTCATTTGTAGCTGAGATTGGCGATGCTAAAACGATTTCATTGCATTTTTGTGTTATTCACTTGAGCCTTCCAAGCTCAAACGTCCTAAAGTTTAACGGAGCCGTACATGCAGTTCGAATGAAGGCAGCGTTCAGTCATTAACTCTATTAATATACTAGGGTCAATATGACCCAAATTCGAATATAAAGCAGACATATCATAACTATTTATGTACGGAGACTTATTATTCTGGGGTAACATAAAATGGCATCAACATTTTCGGTAAAGTATAAACCGTACGATCTGAACAAAAAACTTACAAATAATACACTAGGGTCATATATAGACGCGGAAAATCAAACCCTTACAGCCCAGTGACATTTTAACCAAACAACACCATTTTATATATCATTCGATTGAAAATTTTGTTAAGAACTCGATGTTGAAGTGAAAAATTTATTTGTGGTACAATGATCACCAGGGATCGACTACAAAGCATATCATGTTGACCATAACACTTACCGTATCTTCAACCATTTAGGTTCTATAAGAAACCTGGTTTTAAGTAAAGTAAAAAATATGTTTTGATCCCATTCTGCTGGCTGAAACTTGGACAGATCATCGATAGCGGAAGCTATGCTAGAAAAATTTCGGACGTTTCGTGGTGCCCCGGGGAACTTGTGGCAAGAGACATGTATGTAGTAACGTCAAAACATGGCGTGAAACATCTCTTTCGTGTGATGTTTTATGAATGTTCTTCGGGTTGCGCCTGAACGGATGGGCTTTAGGGGAAAAGATCGAAGTACAGAACGTCTAAAGACAAAAGGTCAAAGGTCTATGGACAAAAAGTCGGATGGACAGAAGGTCGAATGAACAAAAGGTCGAATGAACAAATTGACAAAATGACGAATGGACAAAAGGCCGAATGGACAAAAGGTCGAATGAATAAAAACAGTTTAGTAAAATATGCTCTCAGGGGGTTGTAGGACAAAAGGTCAAAGATCAAAAGGTCGAAAGTCGAAGGTCAAAAGGTCGAAAAGTCGATATAAATGAAATAACTAGGATAAAAGGTCGAAAGGACAGAAGGATGAATGGACTAAAGGTCGAATGGGCAAAAGGTCGAATGGACAAAAGGCCGAAGCAAAAAAAAGTAGTACAAAAGGTTGAAAGGACAGAAGGACGAATGTTGAATTGACAACATAAAGAAGAGAAACAATGCCAGTGCGACCATCTTTTTTTTCCTGTTTTATGTTCTCACTGCAACTTGACCTGCATCTCTTCAACTTAGAGTTCTTTTAGCACTTAAACAATTATTAAAAGCAGGGTTTCCTTTACTTTCCATGGTATTGTATTTGTATATTGCATAATAAGCATGATACCACACTATACCCAGGAAGACGACATTTTTTTCTGATCGGAATCGAACCTCTAAGGGGCTGTCCATAAACCACGTGGTCATTTTTTTGGGACTTCTCAACCCCCCCCCCCCCCCCCCCGCGTGGTCATTAGTCCATACAAAATTTTTTATTCGTCCATGCAAAATGGTCATTGGCCGAACCCCCCCCTCATGACCACGTGGTTTATGGACAGCCCCTAATCTGGGCTTATTATAATAGTTGGTGTTTACCTGGTATAAGTGTTTTGAAGAACTTATACCTCTTTTGTACGATGACTGTTCTCTCGAGTAACTTGTTTTTACAGAGATTGGCATGTTTACTAATACCTTTTTTAAATAATATTCTATATTCTTTTGAATAATATTCTTTCTAGTAATGCAAGAAATCAATTAGCGTGCTTACGAATAATGCATTTGTTTCTTATATTTTTAATCTTGAAAAATTTGTCATTTTGTCAAGCTATATTGTCCCAGAGATTATTTTAATTGGTCTGTCAATATTTCCAAAGAAATCTCCTTGACAGATCTTCTCAACCCTTCAGAACGCGCGCGTATGTGCTTCTTAAACTGCACCGTGCTCATGCTATATACGATGGGCGGGGCTTTTCGGTAGTGCTGTACTTTTTTACAACGCCACGCGTCCTGAAGGGTTGGAGAGATGAGCAGTTCCTCCACATTATACTTTTTAATATATCTGATTTCCCAGAAATTTATCCTTCTTTAATTCATAGCCTGTTCTACGACATTCTTTGTCATAGTAATGGTTGGAATTTAAAATGGCAATATTTCAATCAAATTTTATTTCTTTAATCTATAGGCTACCTTTCAAGTAATATGGTTGCTGTTTCGAATTGCAATGTAGTATCTTTTGCCTTTTCTACCCTTTGTCCATTTAACCTTTTATCCATTCGACCTTTTGTCCTTCAACCTTTTGTCATTAAAATTTTTGTCATATACTCAACAAGCTTCTTCATAATTATCAACGTCGTAAGCAATCGATTCTCCCATGGATATCAAATGAATCTTATTCTTATTTTTTCTGTTTTTTTTTTATTAGGATAAGTCAAAAAGAAAAATTTAAAGTTTTAAAATAATTACTGATCAAACGAAATGTATAACTAATTTAATTTTTTTTATGTAATGACATATTGAGCAATTTGAGCAATTTGAGGAACTAAATAACACGCCAACTGGTATATATTTCAATAATTTTTAATAATCAAGCTTAATTTTTGCTCAATATAACACAAATATTAGCAATTGTTTTATAAAACCGCGATTTAAGAAAATAATCTTAGACGGTTCCGTATACTTGCACATGTTCATTCGTTTGACTTTTGAGTAGAGTCTTGTTTTCTAGATGGCCATCTAGAGAAGGTGCTGAAATGACTACTAATGTACATATTTTTAAAATTCATGAAGAATGGTGTGTCGCAAGATGGGGTTTGAAAACATAAAAAAATGTCCTCTTCCCCGAGGGAACCAGGACTCTGAAACGGTCCTGAAAGTGGTTAATCTCGCCCAAAAGTCCGGAAATGACTTCAACTGGAACGTTTTTGCAAAATCATGAAAAATGGTGTGTCGCAAGTTGAGTTTTAAAAACATCATTGTCCTCTTCCCCAAGGGAACCAGGATTCCGAAACGGTCCTGAAAAAGGCCAATCTCGCCCAAAAGTCCGGAAATTACTTCTACTGGAACTATTTTTTAAAATCATGAAAAATAATGTGTCGCAAGATGGGGTTCAAAAATATCCGAAAATTATCCTCTTCCCCGAGGGAACCAGGATTCCGGAACATTTCTAAAAGTGGTCAATCTCACCCAAAAGTCCGGAAAAGACTTATACTGGAACGTGTTTGCAAAATCATGAAAAATGGTGTGTCGCAAAATGGGTTTTAAAAACATCAAAATATTGTCCTCTTCCCCGGGGGAACCTGGTTTCCGGAATAGTCCTAAAAGTGGCCAATGTGACTCATGGGATGTCAAAATGTCTTCTTGGTAACTAATTCTAATAAATAACAAAGTTTCATAAGCTGTGAAGGTATATAATTCATGTTAAGACTTTTCGCCACCTTTTGTATGGAGCCGCATCACTGTGCGGCGCCCACTTCCACCAACATAGGCTACCGCACCGCCCCTTACACCCAGGCGGCGCTCCTCGTCCATCAACATAAACAACCCGCACCGATCGTACAACCCAGGCGGTGCCACACATTCATCATCATAGGCATGCACCGCTTAGCAACAACCAACAGGTTGGATTTTGGCTGATCGACCGGCAGTGACACCGATCGATACGCAATCGTCAACGCAGCAGAATCGAAACGGAGACAACGTGACCGACGACGCACCAACGGACCGGATGGCAAACGCTGACGCTAGGTATACGAAGTGATAAAAAGGCTAGGGCACAGTGAAATGACTTTAGTTTTAAGTGTGAATTGTAGAATCTAGGTTTAGTGTTTTTGAATAAATGTTTTTTTTATAAGTCTCGGCGAAGTCTCGCAAAGCTTACATATAGGTACAGTATCAGTTAATAGGGTTATATACTTCAAGGTAATACATGATAGTCAATAGGGTTGGTTACTAGGGTTAGATACTACATTCACTTTCCCTTTTTTTTTAGTTTCATATAAATTTGATTGTTTTCCAGATTTCAATACTCTCGGATGGCCCGCACGTAGTCCTGCATGTAGGCCGGTTGCCGAATAGCTCGTCGAGTTCCAAATCGTTCGGCTGAGCTCCTAGCTTGTCCTCCAGAATTGTCGTAGGAAGTACCTGCTAAAGACAAATCATTTGTTGATGATTATGTTGAATATAAGATGAACATTCGCTAAGTAAATACCATTAGAGTTGTCATTCATATCTGATGATTTTAGAGACGAATCTGACTCAGATTGTTTCGGATACCGCTGTAGATGAGTCACATGTCTTCGGTACTTATTACCAGCCTCTGAAGCGACTACAACATCCCCGCCTTTCCTTTTGATGACTTTGAACGTTTCTGGCTCAAAAGTTGGCGCCAATTTGTTTGGTTTGGTCATTTTCTTTACTAAAACGTCATCGCCTTCTGCAATAGGATTAAGCTTAGCGTTCCGCCGTTCATCGGCATATAGCTTACCCTTTTCTTTCATCTCTTTGTCGCGATCAATCAATTCCTCATCTACTTCTTTGGGTTGATAAATGGATGGAAGCTTATCACGGATATTGTACCCAAAAAGCATTTCGGAGGGCGTCCTTTTCGTCGTTGTATGTGGTGTTGAACGATACATGAGTAAATATTTATTCAGCTCCTCAACCCAGTCCGTGTCCATGGCTTGACTAATCGTTAGTCTTTTCAAAATTGAACGATTTTGACGTTCAACTTAGCCGTTCTGTTGTGGCCAGTAAGGAGTGGTGCTGATCAGTTTAATGTTATTTGGCTCACAGTATACTCGAAACTCCTCACTCGCGAATTGGGGACCGTTGTCGGCCGTTACTGACAGCGGTAGGCCGAATCGGGCAAAAATGGATTCCAATCTCTTAATAGTTTCTTTAGAATCCGTCTTCTTCATGACTTCAATCTCTATGTAGCGACTGAAATAGTCAACTACAACAAATAAGTAATGACCCGAAGGAAGTGGACCAAGAAAATCAACAGCGACATGTTGCCATGGGCTTGACGGTAATTCCCTACGTTTCATCGGTTCCGGAGCAGAAGGTGCAGCTACTAACATGCATCCCCTGCAGTTTTTGACATGCTGTTCAACCTGAGCATCCAACTTCGGCCACCACACCTTCGCTCGCAGTCTTTGCTTCATAACTGTCATGCCCGGGTGACCCTCGTGAGCCAGGTCCAAGGTTTGCTTCCTCAAACATTCCGGGATCACCATTCTATTACCGTTGTACGTGGATGCTATCGACTGTTTCGAATTCACAGCGGATTTTTTCGGCTTTCAGTCTATTAAGCGATTAAAACGAAAGTATCTTTCTTAACCCTTGAAAAAGATGGTAAAACCCATTGAAACGTCGGGCGTAAGAAAGATACTTTCGTTTTAATCGGTTAATAGACTGAAAGCCGAAAGAATCCCCTGTCCATTCTATTACCACGTAGAAGAATCTTCCCAGCAAAGCAAAGTTCGGTCTCGAACAGTTTGAACGCTGACGCGTCATCTGACCACACTCCTTGGTCCAGCGCAACACGAACTGACTGGATCGAGTTATCAGTTTCCGATGCAAGCTCTATTTCTTTTATCTTTAGCGCTACAGGCATTGCATTCGATGCTGCCCATTGCACATAATGTTCCGCGCATTCATCGAACGTTATACCTGTTGTATCTGCTGTAATTGCCAGTCGCGATAACGGGTCAGCGATGTTTGTTTTACCTGGTCTGTATATAACTTTTTCTTTGTAAGCCTGCAATCGAACAACCCATCTTTCGATCCTCGCGCATGGCTTAGAACGAGCTCCGAATATCGTCTCCAGGGGTTTGTGATCGGTGATCAATTCAAACGTCCGGCCATACAAATAAAAGTGGAACCGTTCCACCGCCCATACGAGAGCCAAAGCTTCTTTTTCGATTTGGGCGTACCGTTTTTCTACATCAGACAAGCTCTTGCTAGCATACGCGATGATCCTGGGTCCGTGGTCGTTTACTTGTATGAGTACAGCGCCCAAACCGACTGGGCTTGCGTCAGCCACCAGTTGTGTACGGTCATCATCATCGAAATAACCAAGCGTCTTCGGGTCAACCATGTGAGCTTTCAGGTTATTAAACGCGAGCTGCTGATCTCGCCCCCAAAGGAATTTTTGCCCCTGAATCGTTAGTTGTCGTAAAGGATGGGTCTGGGTCAGTGTGGCCAAATCAGGAATAAACTTCCCCACGTAGTTAACCAGACCGAGAAAACTTCTAATTTCTTCTGCGGATCTTGGCTCTCGGAAATTGCGAATTGACTCCAGCTTGTCTACGCCTGGTTTGATTCCATCTTCCGACAAGACATGACCCAAGAATTCAACTTCGTTCACTCCGTAAATACACTTGTCTTCATTTAGTGCAACGTTCCTCTCCTGGAGTCTGAGACGAACCTTCTCCAGACGCATGTCATGCTCGTTTTGGTCTGACCCAAACACGATGACGTCATCGATGAATACTAAGCAACCTTCACATCCGCTTAGAACCTGTTCCATCGACTTTTGGAACAGTTCTGGAGCGCAATTAATTCCAAACATCAGTCGAGTATAGCGGAATAATCCTTTGCGCGTAATAAAAGTCGTGATATCACGTGATTGGTCCGAAATTTCAACCTAAAATCAAACACGCGGCCGACGATGATGTCTCTGATCGTCCCCAACTTGCCACGTTCAGTGCTGACTTCGTTGACTGGAACTTCAATTCGCAAGACTCCCATAGCCATTGCCGTGTCGCGGCCGATAAGAATTTTGCCCTTTCCTTTTATGACATAAAATTCTGCCAGATCGCTTTTATTTCCCATCTTGACCATGGCAGTGAACACACCAACCAATAGCAAAGGTTGTCCTCCGTACGCTTTAAACACTTTCGTCGACTCTCGGTGTTGATTAGACACGACCACCTTGTTGGTTTTCAATTTCTCCCAATCGTCCTGGCACAACAAGTTATGTTTCGAACCGGAATCAATCACTGCAGACATAACGACGCCACCAATCTCGCACGGGATTTCACCATCGCTATCGCTCGTAGTCACGTTGAAAACGTATTCGGTGTTCTCATCAACAATGTGTTTCACTACGTCCGAATCGGCAGCAGCATTCTGGTTGTCGAGGTTGTTGTCTCGGCTCATGTTCCGCTGACTTCTCATCCACCGGTTGCTGTCTGATCGGTTCCTCTGCCTGTCCTTGCGACACTTTTTCGCAAAGTGATCTTTTCCGCCACATCTGTTGCACGTCTTACCTTTCGCAGGGCACATCGCGTCCTTCGCTAAATGTCCAATGTATCCGCAACGGTGGCAATCAAATGTTGTCTCTTCGGCAAAACGCTTCCGCTTGGCTGCATATGGTTTGGCATCGATTTTGTTTACTTCGTTGTAGGCCGGTTTTGGAACTTCTCCTGCGGCAAACGATTTCTCTTGTTGAGCGACCGTTTCGAAAATCTTCGCAACGCTGAGGACTTCCTCCAGGCTTGCGTCTCCTCTTTTCAACAAATCTCGCCGCAGTGTGGCTGACTGACAATTTTGGATGATCTGGTCCTTGATGTTTTCTTCCATTCGGTCACCAAATCCACATCGTTCTGCCTGCACGCGCAACCGAATGGTGAATGCATCAATACTTTCGCCTGTTTTCTGCTTCATTTGGCGCAGTAAATGACGCTCATATGTGGAATTTTCCTTAGGCAGAAAGAATTCATTCAATCTTGCTCGTGCCTCCTCGTAACTTGTCATGTTGGGGGTGTAATTCTCGATATTGAGTAATGGACCGCGCATCTCAACTTCAGCCGGCTCCGGTAGTGTGTCGAAATGTTGTTGGACGCTTGGCCCCGCATAATGGAGCAACAAATCCTTCTTCCAATCTTCGTCCTCGATTCGGCTGGCGCGAATCATCGTTTCGAACGATCTCAGCCACTTCTTCCACTCGATACCAACATCATCGGTGTGGGCTGCGTAATCGAACATCTGCAGTTGCAGTCCCAGCGGATCATATCTGCAATTGATCAAAACACAACCACGGCGTTAATATCAATCTATTCCGAGCACTCTAAACAATTTCGAAAAAACTCTACTACAAAATACTTCACGAAACACTTTAGATAGTTCTCCGCAAAAAAATCTGTTTTCCGATGTAAACATTATTATACTTTTGACAGTTCATTTACAACTACACGGCTATCAGAATCAACTCAAGTCAACGGAGCGAGATTGAAGGTTAGCACAAAACATACGGAGCGAAAAATAGCTATGTGTATGATGACGTCATTTCTTCCAACGCATATTCGATAACACTGTATGTGATTGTGTTCTCTCTCATGCCAGTACTACCAACAATAGCGTGGCTCAAAATACCACTTAACAGAAATTTTGATGGGCACCCTTCTCATTTCATTCTATATGTTGCAACGAAGCTCTGGTCCAATTTTCAGCCAAATCCGTCAACATTTGGGCACATTTGGGCGGTGCTATTCATCTGTGAAGTTTGTATGGGAGAATTGATCGAAATACATGGGGAAACTGCATGTTATTTTCCAGGTGGTTTTAAAATATGTTCCCCAACTTCAACAGTCCTCTAATTCAACTCGTTTATAGAAAAATATGTTCTGTTGAACCTGCCGAAAACCAGAAGTCAGTCGAAAGCGGTCCGGTGAAGTTATAACGGTTTTAACCTGCATATGTCTGATCTTGTTTCCTACGGGGCCTAATGGTTTCATTGTTTCAACCTGACCAAAGCCATATCTATGATGAGTAGGCGGCCCAGAATGTTGATATTCAAAGTGTCATAAGCAAAATTCATATCATATCTTAAATAAAGGAGGTGCTTCAATTCAGTATAAGGGTCTGTTCCAATTGGAGAATTAAAATTAATTTTCACTTAAACTTGACAGTTCAATAATCATTTCCTTAGGAGAACTGTCAAATTTGAGTGTCGAAATGTCAAATTTAAGTAAAAATTAACTTTAATTCGCCAATTGGAACAGACCCTAAGTGTAAGCAATATTATCGTATAAAGTAAGTAATTTATTGAAATTCATCATTAGGAAACTTAATAATCTTTCGACTGCTTTCTAGGTATTGATCAACTCTAATTATGGAGTGCATAAGTTGTTCGAGAAGGACGGAGGAAATGATATCAATGGCATTTTTTTTGCACTGAAATGCACGCGTCCAAGATGGAAAACATCTGCAGAAGAACGGCACCTTCAGCCAGAGTATTCCGATGCCCAGGGGATTGTGACCGCAATTGAAACGGTAAACTGATCCTGACTTGTGAATTATTTTTTAATAAACTATTTTTTTAATAATGTAAGGTTGTTTGAATTTAAAATCTGTAACGTATGGTTTTTCAGTCATCGATGTATTCTTTGATAAACGTTTATATTTCACTTTATTTTTCTTCGCCTTAGAGATGACCTAATGAGCTACGCACTTACACCGTTACACACATTTTAATTCTACGTGTAAAACTTATGCCGTTTTTCTTTTTGAACCTGGGTTGGAAATGGATTGGCGGAAAATGTGTAAACAAACAAACGTCAAACAAACTCAAACAAACTTTAGTACAAGCGAAACCGAAGTCGGGTTGAAGTTGAAACTGTGATCTCATCCAGTTCCAACCCAGGTTGGAACTGGATCAAAAAGAAAAACGGCATTAGAACTGCAACCAATTAGTGTGGAATAAGTAACTATCTATAGGTTGGGGTGGGGCAAGATGGGTCGCCTAAGGATGGATCACCATAACTTTGTAAATACAAATTGTATTGGTTTGTATTCGTCCGCTACTCTTTAATACACTAATTAGCTATGCTAAAAGTCCATAAAAAGTTCATTAAATACAAAATATCATGTTAAACAAGCAGTTTTAAAATGTGACCGATTTTGCGCCGTGAAAAAAGTGCGGGGCAAGATGGGTCACCTTTTAAGTAATTCACATTTTCTCAACGAAAAACGTTAAAATATAAGATTAGCTCCGCATTCATATATGCTCCATATCCATGCTGAGTAAACAAGACCTACTAGTAAACATTTTATAAATTTATTTGGAATATAAAAAACTTGACGATTTGAGTGGTCCTAAGGTGGCTTGAAAATCGATGTTTTCACTAAAGAATTATCATAATTTTATGTTATAATTTTGAGCGTTCATTCCGCTTGATTGAAGTTATTTATGAGATAGTCTTGTAATAAAAAATAAATAACCTTTGAATGCTCCAAAAATACGTTCAAAATTGAAGGTGACCCATCTTGCCACGCGGCCGTTTATATGGAGATTATATGGAATGTATCGCATGACCAGGCACTGCAATGAAAAATGATTATCGCTAAGAAAATTAGCAAAAGTTGAATGTGTTAGGGTTTTTGTTGTTCAAAATGCTATCAAACGATTCAGTATGCATAACAAACTGAAAGACTTACCCGGATGCGGCAAAAAAACAGGTGCGTCCAAGTGAAATTTGGACAGCAAAATTTGCAAAATCGTTAAAGGAAAATAGGAGGTATCCATCAAAGATTACGCAAAAAAGTGTGGAACGACTGTTGGTATGGTTCAGCGCGCCAAGGAGCGTAATTCCCTGAAGACCTACCCAAAACAGAAATGTCCAAAACGTAGTCAAATTCTGGCGGATTATGTGAAAACTCGGGCTCGGAAACTGTACGACGATGTTTTGAGCAAAAATTGCATGTGCTTAATCATGGATGATGAAACGTATGTCAAATTGGTCCACAAGGCACTTCCAGGGGCACAGTTTTTCACTGTGAAGCATGGTATGGATGTTCCGAATTAGGAGAAATCGTTTTTTTGCGGATAAATTGGGAAAATGTGTTGGTTTGGCAAGCAATTTGTCAATCTGGTATGACATCGTCACGTTTCTTCACCGTCCCAAGTATGAACGTCAAAATATACCGGAAGGAATGTCACCAGAAACTTAATCTGCCACTCATCTGAAAGCACAAAGGTCCTACATTACTTTGACCGAATTTGACATCCTGCCACTATGCGCGTGACACCTTTGACTGGTATGAAGAAAACAATGTTCAATTTGTGGAAAAGGCAATGAATCCTCTAAATTGCCCGCAAATAAGGCCCGTTGAGAAATAGTTAACTATGATGAAAGGGAAACTACGAAAAAAGGATAGAGGAGCAGAGGACGTCACAAAATTCAAGAAAAACTGGGTCAACGTAAGCAAAACCATCGTTGTCCAAAACCTTATGAAGAACGCCAAGAAGAAAGTGCGAGAGGTGGCAAGATCCACGAAAAATTGAATATACAATCATGTCATGGGCTTTTCTGATGCTCCATAAACAATGTAATTGAATTTAATTTACAAAATAAATAAAACATTTTCAAATGCAGCAATTTTCTAGTGTACTTATAATTAACGATACAGTCCTTAGTCTAACTAGTCTAACGTATTAGCTTAGCAGCCTTTGGACACCATTTGCCAGTTCACAACCATTCTCTTCGCAACTTTACATACCATTGAGGCACATTCTATCTACGATGTTGCCAGGACCGAAGTTTCAAACACCGCTCACTCACATCTCGCTACGTACTTCTCCTCAGCATGTCCAAATCGATGCAAGTAACTTCCAAAGCATTCATGGCCTGACAGGGTAAAAGTTCACTTTACCGTGTTTTCTAGACGTCTATACCAACACATTTGGAATGAGCCGGTATGTTCAACTTCCGTTTGCATAGTCTGAAAGCATTCCACATCCTCAGTCAGGCTGTACGCACTTGCCACACGTATTGCCTTAAGCCGGACGTTCTCTTCCGCTTTAGCTTCAAAGCGGCAAGTACAAGTCGGAACTCCATACCTTTGTATCGAGGAAGATATATCCGTCAGGACGCGCTTTTTGCTACTGTTGGAACCTCCGATGTTCGCCATGATACCGCGTTGATTACCTTCACAAGCATAGTCGACAGGGCTGTTGAAATTCAACCGATCATTAACCATCACACCCAGGTGTTTTGGCGTACTCTTGATGGAATTATGGAGCTGCTGAGCTCCTTTCCAGTTGCTGACCATCACTACCTCCTGATGCTCCTACCTTATGCGCTAATTGTAACTTTACTAAACTCATCCATGCCTCAATAGCACATGTCGAATCCGACGATCTTGACTCCACCGGGTAGTTCGAGTCTTAACTTAACTGCCCCCACTCGCATAACAGTCCCATCTTTGCTGGGTTCCCTATTCATATGGGACTGTTATGCGAGTGGGGGCAGTTAACATGCTGTAACATGCTGTGGCGATGGCCTTTCAGCTGGCACTGTTGAACGCGTTTTACACATCTATGACTATTACAGCACAGTACCGATTACTCCTTCTCTTCTGCTTTGATGCTTTCAACACATTCGTAATAACCATCTGGTTCGCTTCCACTGTCGACTGTCCTTTCCGGAATCAGAAATGCCTATTAGACAGTTCGCCCTCGCTTTCCGTGCACTTTACCAGCCTGTTCAGGATGATGTTCTACGGGAGATTGCTGAGAGTATCCAGCAGGCATATCGGTCGATAGGATGCTGGGTCTCTTTGCTTTGACAGCATCACCAGCTTCTGAATCTTCCGAATGTCTGGGAAGTAGATATCTTCCAGATATTTTTTGCAACACTTGTCCTGAACATCTCTGGAAACGCTAGAGTCACAAGATTGGGAATACCATCCAGACTAAGGGTTTTTTTCACATTTCCATCCCATCGACGTACGGTATGGGTGACCATGGCCATGTGGTTGGGTCGCGCTTTTGAAAATTTCGTTTGAAAGCGGCCCAGGCCGCGTGGAAAATCTCTTTACATTGCTTACTAGTTGATTCTGATCTAGTTCCTTGAACACGTCGTCTAGCTCTCAGACAGGTAGCAAGGAAAGTGCTGCTGAGCCTTTTATTCCACCAATCCGCCGGACGCCGAAAGTTCTTCGGCTCAACCTTACTTGACATGGGTGCTTCGCATTCTCGCGCTACTGCTTCCGTTAATTCCTCAGCATTCAAGATGGGCGCATTACTGTCTGCTCTATGAGCCTCTAGAAAGAATTTCTTATCGAATTCCGCCGTTTTTCGTTTCCGTCGATTAATTGTCGACTGCCACAACAGTTACTGTGCTGCGTCGCAATGATTGAGATGACCTTGCGTTATCTCCATCATTGTTGGCCTGCCATCATCTTTCTAGATATACGAGGCATATGAAGTTGTCCGTCCTCTAGTTTGCAGAACATGCACTTTGGTTGCTTCATGCAGTCCGAAGCATCGTGGTCATTTCTGCCGCATATTCAACACAAAGCGAACCTATCAGGGCCCTTGCAGTTCCTTGCCTGGTCATCCGAACTTCATGCATTGGAAGTATCTTTTCATCTGTTTTGCAACTCTAGGAGTGGCTTTCAGAGAGCATATCGACCGACCACCCTATTTTTATCTAACCGATCTTCATCAGCTTGTTAGCGACATCCACCGGTAGACGATTTGCCACCATCTGGGTACCTCCGAACGCTGTTTCCATCCGAATTTGCATCGGTACATCGGTGCTCTGTCAGTGCCAGCCGCAGCTCCTCGCCTGTTTTAATCTCATCCGAATCCTTGCACTCGACCACCGTCTCGCTTCCCAGGGACTTCGTTTCTATTTTCCAATAATCCAAACTCTTCACGGATGAATCTTTCTTTCTTCAATTCGAAGATCATCTCGCCTTTCAGCGAGCGCCGTGTTTTAATCATGTTTTCTCCCAACTCCTTTAGCTCCGGGTTCTCTCTCACCTTCGTGAGAAGCGCAGTGTCCGTTGTTTTGTCGTTTGCTGGCTTACTGCTCATCGTCGTTTTCTTTCTTGTTTGATTCCACTCTGTTTTCCTTCGTCTCCTTGCGCTTTTTCTTCTTCCGTCGCTGACTTTTCACGGTGCGCTCTCCACTGTTCTTTCCAGCATATTTCTGATTACTCTTCAGTTCTCCGAACGATTCCTCCTCTTTTCTCCGGTAGCTTCATGGCGTCTCCTGGATTACTACCGTTGCTCGTTCAGCGGTTTCCACTAAACCTTATCTGATGTTTCAGCTCTCAACCTGAGCTACTTTAGCTCCCGTTCCGCCACTAAAACGGCCGACTTGATGCTGTTCACGATGTGCTTTATCTTCAAGTGCACATTATATTTATCTTTCACGAACTCGTACACCTCGTCCATCTTCTTCCTAATCTCTGCCAAGCTCGACTTCTAAAGTTGCGAGCCCTGTTGTGGAGTGCTTCTCATGTTTGACAGAACTGTAAGATAAAGCAGTAAAAAGTAGACAGAACTACAAGATAAAGCAGTATTTAGGAGAAACAGCGACAGCTGCCGATAAATATCTATCGGCCAGGCTCAGAGTGAGCCACAATGAGGCCATCTTAAAGTTAAGATTATGGAGCCTCATCTCTTTGGCCTCATTGTGTCTCACTCTGAGCCTGGTCGTTAGATATTTATCGGCAGCTGTCGCTGTTTCTCCTGAATACTGCTTTATCTAGTAGTGGATTTTGAACATGCTCACTTCCCTACTTTTATGTGTTGGTGGTTCATCGATTGTTTTCGGCGAAAAAATAATAAAACTGTTGTTTTGCCAGATTGTCCGGACGTTTCGGTCGATTTCACTGGCCTTCGACCATCTTCTGCGGACTAATCTTCTAGTCGTCTTTTCACTATTGGACGACCATTAGTAAAGTAATGGTCGTCCAATAGTGAAAAGACGACTAGAAGATTAGTCCGCAGAAGATGGTCGAAGGCCAGTAAAATCGACCGAAACGTCCGGACAATCTGGCAAAACAACAGTTTTATTATTTTTTCGGCGAAAACAATCGATGAACCACCAACACATCAATTCGCGGCGATTGAACCATTGAACCATCAATATCATCCCTACTTTTAGGGAACTTCATCCCGCGATAAAACGTTGATTCTCGAAGTCATCCGCCAACATGCAAACTTGGCCGTCATAGTTGTGTTCTTTTTACTACGGCGCATACTCCATAAGGTCAATCATCCCTCATCATATTAATGGCTAAATCATAGACGACAATATTGACTGGATCCTACTGGAGGATAAAGTGACAGTGCCGGTCTTCTGATACCTGATAGATATTTTGCTTTAAGTCACGTATAACTTTTCATTCAAATTTCACAGGTATGGTGATGCATAACTTTAGGCTGAATATTATTCTGAGTATCGCTGGTCACCGGAGAGAGGGTTAGACCGATGTACACAGGTGTGTGTGCAAGCTTTGCAAACACCTTTACCCGAATGAATATTCACGCTAAGAATGGTGCACACTGAATTGGATTCACGTAAATAGTTCAGATTCGAACTGTCGTTAAATTCAGTAATGAAAAATATTGAAAAATAATCAAATTTTGGTATTTGATGGTTCCGATATCATTTACAACATTCAGAAGGACAGGTAAAGCTAAAAATCTTAATTAGGTACAATTGCCAGATGAAAATCGTGTGTTTTCGACCCAATCACAATTTTATGCGTGCGGAAGTCGCCATAGCTTAAGCCTACCTGTTGAATGAAAACTCAACACCTAAAATGCACAACTTAACCCACGACCATCACCCATAATAAGATTCATTTCAAGCTCCAACTTAAGCTCTCTCATCTCTCACACTCCCATTAACTGCACACCTCTCCATCAAACTGCTGAATTACGGTGGTCGGTGATCATCGGACATCGCATCGGTACAGGCAGTCTCGTTTGTGTTTTGTTCGCGTACGGTTCGGTAGTAGAAGATCAGCGCGAATCAGCGCGATCGATCGATTGACGACGTTACGTTGTCGCGTCGCGTGATATTTACCTTTGGACATTCTTCTTCTTCCTATTTCCATTCTGCGCTGCGGGGTTTGTGATTGGATAGACACTGAAATCGATTCGAGTGAGTGTGGCAATTGACGAATGGAGAAGTGAAATTAATCTCGGAAGAAGGTTAAATTTGTAGAATTATAGTGATTTTTTAAGTGAACAGTGTCTGGATTTCGGAATTCGTGAAAATAATAAAAGAAAAAATGAAAGTGTCTCACCAAAACGGTATAGGTGGTTCGTACGATCGTGAATGTATTTCTGCGTGAGGCGTATGCGCCTAGCGGAAACGCGAAAATCATCATTCGAATGACAATAGGTGTTACATCAGTCGACGGAGTTGCTCAAAGTGGATTGCTGGAATTCAGTTGTTGCAATCCTACGATCGCGGGCTGGAATCCAAAGCAGTTGGATTAGCTTTTTTTACTGTTTCAAAATAGTTTTCTGCATACTGCAACAAAGCCTGCTGTGATTTGTGATTGGTTCGAGAGAAGCGCGAACACCGAGTGGAATTTAGAATGGCCTAACCCGCCGCGGTGTTGCGATTGGAGATGTTGAAGAGATTTCGGTAGGTGTCGCACTGTCAGTGTGTTGGTGTAGTTCTGAGCTGCTCTGCGTGAGAGAGATCTCCGTGACTACGCGAGAATTACCCGTGTGATCGCGACCGCAGCTGCAGTCGCGGATAGGCGGACGAGAGCGGATTGCGTTAGTCAGGGTGCAGTAATAATTTGCGGTGGTGTTTCGATATTGGTTCCGTCGCCGTCAGTTTTTTTTTTGTTAGGTGCTACGGAGTGTTTTTGTCTGCAACAAAGTTTGCGAAAGCCTACTGCTTTGATCGCTCGCGATCGATTTGTGCGAAGTTCCAGCGGCTCAACGAATCGTAGCAAGCCTTGGCAGACTTATTTCCCTTTCACGCATGAAGTGATCGGTACTGACCGCAAGAAGAGCTACCCAAAGAAGAAAACAACAATAATAAAAAATACAATCATAATTACAGTTTGTCGCTGTCAGAGTTGACCGTGGAGTACGAAAAAAAATCCTATTCTTGACGAGATTTTGAGCGTGTTGATTGTGTGTGCGTGGGCGTATTCGTGTATCTGTGTGTCAATCAAGTGCTGACCAGTGAATGGAATGTTGTTGAAAAATATGAAGTTGTCAGTTTTCACAACAATCGAATGATGTAGCGAATGGGAAGTGCAAGCAAAATGTCAAAATGAAAGTTGTTCCCATTGCCCATGGTAGTGCGGCTGCTAAACAAACTAGCCGTAGTGATGTTGTAGTTGTGGTGGAGCAGTGCTTTACGAACTGAGACATACGACGGATGGATGGACGGTAGCAGGCAGTTCCTTCTTCCGCACAGGCAGACACAGCAAAAGACAAAAGATTTCGACGGACGGAATGCGAGAAACCTCGAAGTCGTCGTCGTCGTCGTCGTCGAAGTTATCGTCACGAAAGAAGGAACTTAAGCATTAACATATGCAGTTGTGCAGCGGTGCATGTAGGCATGCACAATTTGACGGTGGAACAACTTGGCTGTCTTTCCAAATAATGCGATAGGTAAGAGATCTTGATTTTGGGTCTCGGAGAGTGAGGGATTGTTATGTAAAATTGATGGGATTGCATGAAAAGCGTTTTTGGGCTTCGGCAGATCTCTGGTGGTCTGTCTGCTTATTCGTATGGATCGGATACAGTGGAAAACTGTTCGAGTTTCATAATTCGCAATTTGTTCACAAATTGCACTGGATTACAACTGTATGAGCAAAACAATATAAGTTTTTTTTTTTTTTTTTTTTTTTTTTTTTTTTTTTTTTTTTTTTTTTTTTTTTTTTTTTTTTTTTTTTTTGAAGAGTGACCAGGTGGAGCTGCAGGACAGCTGATGGCAAAGCCTGGACCCTTTCCCAACTTTCCCCCTACTAGGACTAATACTCACGATGGACTAGACGATGTCGTCAACTTGATCAAAGTGTGTAGTAATTAGCATTAGGTCGTAGTAGTTTTTAAAAATACTGTTTTTAACTTTTCCCATCGCACTAGTGTTTTGATCGAATGGAAGCTCCAAAGATGATTTGATAATTGAACAATATTTCAATAATCGAAAATCTCCGAGGTCACTGGACAACATTCAGAGATAAAAAAGGGTGTCTATGTCTATGTTAACGCCTTCAGAGTACTATTCTTAAGAAATATACAAAGAGCAAAAAGAAAAAAAAAGTGTCGTAGCTAATTTTTAAAGATTTGATATTTCTGAAAATTATTCGAAGACAGCTACCAGAACTAGCGTTTTTAGCCGATATGGGCAACTAGTTTTTCTGACAGCTTCCCCAAACAATAATCAGATAATATCCTCAGTTATTTTATAATACATTCTGAGAATTATTTCAAGCTGATTACCAATAGTGTCAATAACCGATGTTAGT
Source organism: Aedes albopictus (assembly GCF_035046485.1). Classification (NCBI taxonomy): domain Eukaryota; kingdom Metazoa; phylum Arthropoda; class Insecta; order Diptera; family Culicidae; genus Aedes; species Aedes albopictus. The sequence continues at coordinate 369,577,128 of NC_085138.1, read as the reverse complement.
CATTGACAGCACCAGCATCATCTCCAAATAACTCTCATATTAGTGTTAGATAACACTTTTTGAGCTTCCATTCGATATTGTAAAGAAATTTGTCAAACCCTATTTGTTAAAATATAGTCAATAATGTATCAAATTGTGTTTCTAATTTCGCTAGTCGTCTTCTGCATATCTGTGATCATCTCAGTCCAAAGTAATGTTATATCCATCGTAACCCTTTACAATGTCAACCGTCCTAAATCCTAACTAAATTCCTGCTTTTTTGATCAGTGAAATAATATCGTCAATATAAAAACAAAAAAGTTCAGTCAACTGATTTTTGTCAAAAATAAAAATGATAATGATTATTTGTCAACTTTTATAAATTCACAAAACCCATAAAAATAAAAAATACAAATACAAACTCCTATAATCAACAGTTTTATCTTTACCTAATCAGTCCATAATTTTCTAATTGTAATGAATCTAATCTGTAAGGCTGTAAGTCAACTTATCCTAGCGTCCCCTGTCCTGTGTACTAACGAATTCAAGTAACGAATGATGAGTGTAACGCAGAGACCTTCTCTACCCACTCTTGCGTTACGTTAAATTTAATAATTATTGTTAAATTTGAGAAAATTCAAAGAATGCAAAGATTAGGTCTATGCAAGCTGAATTATAATTTGTTTTTGACTTGTGATAAATGCACGACGGATACTCCTTTGGTTCCCATTAGCACTTACGGCGATTCCTTCACTTGCGCTCAACTCGTAAACTAGATATATCTAGCTCAAAGTTCAAGCGGTGGTGAATGAACTGGCGCTAAAGTGCTAATGGGTTGAGCCCTCCCATCGCGTCAAGATCGAATATCCAGGGGAGGGTATGAGCAAAACAATATAAGTTGAAACGAAACAATGCTGTTTCGAATGTGTTGTGTACATCGCAAATCTACAAATGTACGCGATTGCGGAACAATATATACAGCTGTGTTCATAAAAATAGCAGTGAAAGCCGTTTTCCATACAAAATGACCAACTTTGGCATGCTGTAACTTTGTTCTCCTATGAGCGATTGAGCTGAAAATTTGACAGCGAACTACAAATATGGTGAATATTGTAATAGCAAAATCTGAGAATTTTCAAAGCACGTGGAAAAAAGCTAAAAACTATGTGAAATTGATCAAAATAATAGCAGTGTTTGTTTTGATATTTTTTACCCAGCAAACATTTTTAAAATTTTTAAGTTTAAACATTATCTTGTAACCCAAGCGGAAACTGTTTGAAAAGCGTACGAAAATATTTCTTGCTTTTTCAAGGTAAAGCTACATTTCAATTTATTTACACTGCTATTATTTTGAACGATTTCACATAGTGTTTAACTTTTTTCCACGTGCTTTGAAAGTTCTCAGATTTTGCTATAACAATATCCACCATATTTGTAGTTCGCTGTCAAATTTTCAGCTCAATCGCTCATAGGAGAACAAAGTAACAGCATGCCAAAGTTGGTCATTTTGTATGGAAAACGGCTTTCACTGCTATTTTTATGAACACAGCTGTATTTTATTGATGGCACAATGTTTGCAAGATAGTTTGGAGAACATATCGTGTTTATGTTGAAAATATTCTTTTATACTTACATGTTGTTAAAACATCTCACAGAAGCTCAAGAACAGGGTATGATAAAGATAACTTACATATCAGGTTCCTTTAGCTTCAGATTTATGTTGTAGCAAGAACCTGTCACCCTCGTCTCCGGCTGTTAAATACACTTCAAAGAGAAATATTCGACAAGGAAGCAAGAAAAAAAGCTACTTAAGTTCCTCGCAGCTCAAGCAAGCCTCCTAGACCCAAGCGAGGACTGTTTACTTTTAGAGTTCTCGTGAATCGCTTATATGATACCCTCGGCCTTCCAGAAACTTTTAGAGGCGTTATTGATATGTTTATTGTTTATTGTGTACATTCATCGGTCTACATGAAAAAAGGAGTTAAAAAGCTCATAAAAGTGATCTATACAATCTGTTACGGAAAGATTTAGCACTAATATTAAAGTCAAACATTGATAAACAATTATTAAAAACAACACACACAGCTCCAATGGGCTCATGTTGTCCGTAAACAGTCCGGTGAAATGGAAGTCGTAGGAAGCTTCGTTGTCGCAGTGCTGTGGCTCCGATGTTGATGTCAAACTGAGCTAGTATCCATGAAGCGTCAACTTCACCCAGCAGGACCTTAGCCACAAAGTACCCTCTAGCTACTGTCCTGCGTCTTCCCAGCGTGTCCATTCCTAATAACTGGCATCTGCTCTCGTACGGCGGTAACTGTTCTCGATTTCGCCAAGGAAGGAAACGAAGTGCATATCTAATAAATTTTGCCTGCACTTTTTCAATCCGCTCAGTCCAAACATTGTGATACGGACACCACACAATAGCCGAGGATTCCAGAATGGAGCGAACTAAGCTGAAGTACAACTACCGCAAGCAATAAGGGTCGCGGAACTCATTGGATATCCTGAAAATAAAACCCAAGTTGCGGTTTGCCTTGGCAAGTATGTAGCTGTAATGCTCCCTGAAGTTTAATTCAGAATCCAGCAGTACTCCTAGATCTTTCATCACATTAGTTCGATGTAGTGGCCGATTGTCAATGAAATAGTTTCAAATGATTGGGGTTTTCTTCCTGATGAACGATATCACCGAGCTTTTTGTTACGCTCACTATTAGAAGATTGCGTCCACACCATTCGAAAAAAAAATGTCGACTAGTTTTTGCAACCTTTGGCAGTCCAGAGCTGATTCTATCCTTAAATACATTTTTTCATCAGCGTAAACCAATTTGCATTCAGCTGGAAGGTCTAAGCAGACGTCATTGAAAAATATATTGAATAGCAGCGGTCCCAAATTGCTGCCTTGCGGCACTCCAGAAAGCCTACAGTAGAAGAATATCTTCGGAATCTGACACAATCATGGCCCCTCCTTGCTGCGATCATATCTTTCGATGGATAATTCATCAAGTGAGGTTCAAGATATGATCACTGTGCTACAGCGGAACTGTCATAGTCTTAAACCTAAATTAGACCTGTTTAAGTTTTTGATTCACAACTCTGACTGTGATATATTTGCCCTTTGTGAAACATGGCTTTCTACTGAAGATGAACTCAACTTCCACGATTTCAACATTATACGCCAGGATCGAGATGACCATTATGGGAGATTTATTTTGGGGATCAAAAAGACTTACTTATTTTAAAGAATTCCAATCGCGACTCACCCTGGCGTAGAAATCGTCGCTTGCCAAATAAACGTAAAGGGTAAAGAACTTTGCGTAGCTTCCGTTTACATACCTTCAAGAATTTCAATTAACCGCCGACATCTTTGGAATGCAGTTTCTTCACTATCACATCCAGTTTCAATTCTGGGTGATATGGCCTCACATGGTACTGGGTGGGACGAACCATATGACGATCACAGGGTGGCCATTTTCTATGATTAATGCGACGATTTCAACTTGAACGTTTTGAATACAGGTGAAGTGACACGTATTGCGTCTGACGGCAAAGAAAGTCGTCTTGACCTATCACTGGCATCAAGTTCACTATCATTCGATTGCTCGTGGAAGGTGATCGAAGATCCTCATGGTAGTGATCACTTGCCCATTATAACCACCATCAAATATAATAGTGCAAGGTCAGACTTACCAATTCAGGTTCCTTTTGACCGCACTAGGAATATCGATTGGCAACAATTTGCAGCAGCGGTATCCTTTGGAGTTGAATCATTCAATCTACTACCACCTTTGGATGAGTATCGATTCCTGTCTGAACTGATTTACACGAGTGCATTAGAACCACAAAAAAGGCGTGTTCCAAGTGCAACCTTCAAAAGAAGATCAGTCACACTAGGCTGGGATGATGATTGCACCCAGTTATATCATAAAATATCTGATGCTTTCACAGCTTTTCGTAGGCATGGTACTTCAGATCTTTATCAAGAGTACGCTAAGTGTGAAAGACAGCTAAAAAACCTGCTGAAAGCAAAAAAGAGTAGTTATTGGCGAGATTTGATTGATGGTCTCTCAAGAGAAACTTCGATGACAACGCTTTGGAGAGTGGCTCGCAACATGCGAAACCACTCATCCTCTAATGAGAGTGACGAATACATACAATAGCTGGATATTCAACTTCGCAAAAAAGGTCTGTCCAAACTCGGTCACAGCCAAACTGCTCTCTTGGGAAACTTCCTCAAGAGACGTCTCTCTGGACAGACCATTCTCCATGCTGGAGTTCTCTATGGCTCTTATTTCATCAAACAATTCAGCTTCTTCTGAAGAATCTCCCAGATATCGCAAAAAGACGATTACTGGACCTGTTCAACTCATTAATGGAGAACAACATCGTTCCACATGAATGGAGACAGTTCAAAGTAATAGCTATTCAAAAGCCTGGTAAACCAGCGTCTGATCATAATTCATACCGCCCAATTGCTATATGTTGTCATGTTTAAGGAAATTGTTAGAAAAAAAATGATCCTACCGCGACTCGACCATTGGGTTGAATCGAATAACTTGCTTTCAAATACACAGTTCGGGTTTCGCATGGGCAAAGGAACAAACGATTGTCTAGGGTTGCTTGCAACAGATATTCAACTGGCCTTTGCGGAAAAGGAGCAATTGGCTTCAGTTTTTTTTTACATTAAGGGCGCTTTTGATTCAGTTTCCATAGGAATATTTTCAGAAAAACTGCACAATAGTGGACTACCAGGAATCTTAAATAATTTCTTGTATAATTTGTTGTCAGAAAAACATGAGCTTCAATCTCGGACAACTGTCAACTTCCAGAATTAGCTACATGGGCCTACCCCAAGGCTCATGTTTAAGTCCCTTGCTTTATAATTTCTATGTGAAAGACATTGACAGTTGTTTGGAAGGCCAATGCACTCTGAGACAACTTGCAGATGATGCTGTGGTTTCTCTAAAAGGCCCACATGCAGACATGTTGCAAAGACCATTGCAAAATTCTCTAAATAATCTGTCCGGTTGGGCAAGAGGTTTGGGGATCGAGTTTGCTCCGCAAAAAAACTCAATTGGTTGTTTTTTCTAGAAAGCGCAATCCAGCCCAAATGAAACTTAAGTTTTTGGGAACAGAAATCGACCAGTTTTTAACTTCGAAATATCTTGTGGTCTGGTTTGATTCAAAAGGCACATGGGGTACCCAAACTAAGTATTTGGTGCAAAAATGTCCACAAAGGATCAATTTTATACGCACAATTACCGGAACATGGTGGGGTGCTCACCCGGAAGACCTCATAAAACTTTACAAAACGACTATTCTCTCTGTTCCCGAGTATGGCTCTTTCTGCTTCCTCTCAGCAGCAAATTGCCACCTAATAAAGTTGGAACGAATTCAATACCGTTGTTTGCGTATTGCTCTCGGCTGTATGCACTCAACACATAATGCGAGCCTAGAGGTCCTGGCAGGGGTGAAACCTCTCTAGAACCGCTTCTGGGAGCTCTCGCTAAGGTTACTTATCAAGTGTGGAGTGAGCAACACACTTGTTATTTAAAACTTCGAAGAAATGCTCAGTCTGAACACTCAGTCAAAATTCATGAGAATTTATCTGTTCTGCATGTCGTCTGACATAAGCCTACCAAGTTATAACCCTCCTCGTGTACACTTCACTAATGGCAGTTCCTCTGTTAAATACGATCTGCCCATGAAACAAGCTATTCAGGGAATACCAGATCAACTTCGTGGTGTATTTATTCCTTGCATTTTTAACGAAAAGTACCAAAATGTCAATTCCTGTAAGAGATTCTTCACTGATGGGTCTCGCATAAATGGATCCACTGGTTTCGGTATCTTCAATGAAAATTTCACCGCCTTACGCAATCTTCAGGAACCTTGTTCGGTTTATGTTGCAGAGCTGGCAGCAATCAACTTCGCTTTGGGGATGATTTCCAACATGCCTGTAGACCATTTCTTCATTTTCTCGGATAGCCTTAGGTCGATTTAGGCACTTCTGTCGATGAAACCTGTAAAGCATGCATCTTACTTTCTTACAAAAATAAGGGAGCAGATGGGTGCACTGGTCGAAAGATCATACAAGATTACCTATGTATGGGTCCCCTCACCTTGTTCAATTTATGGTAATAAGAAGGCGAACTCTCTCGCAAAGGTGGGCGCACAGGATGGTGAGATCTATGATAGAAGAATTTCACATGATGAATTTTTCCATTTTGTTTGCCAGAGTTCTCTTCAAAGTTGGCAATATGATTGGTGAGATGGCCAGCTGGGACGGTGGTTACATTCCATTATTCCTAATATTTCTTTGCGAGTGTGGTGGTATGGTTTGGATGTAAGTCGCAATTTCATTCGCGTAATGTCAAGACTTATGTCCAACCATTACTCGCTAGATGCGCATTTACACAGGATTAACGTCGCATTGAGCAATGTTTGTACTAAGTGCGGCTCCGCCCGCATAGAAATTTACAATTCGTGCTATCACTCATATCATAAGACGTCCATTCGTGGAATGATTATTACAAAACTAGTAATCGTTTTATGATTCAATGATAGGAATTGAAAAATTGACATTATTCAATATTATTTGGGTATCATACCATTTATGATAACGATACAATCAATAATACATGAATCATTTCTAAAAATATCGTTCTGATTAGTTTTCGAGTTTTGTGGACCTTTTTAAGTAAAAGCAATGCAATGGCATAGAATTACTATAGCATGCGTTACTGTTTTGTCATCAGTGATAAAATCACACACCTATAAGCTCGTCTTTAGGTACTTCTGAGCATCAAAAACAACACTGCAGTGAATGCACTATTTTGTTCATGCGACTGCGAGGAAAATTTTGCCACCAAAATCTGCCACACTAAAAAACTGTTTTCATGCCAGCAGCTGCCGTTCCCTAAGCTTTGCAAACACTTGAAAGTTTTGTGAAAGCAGGTGATAGCTTACCTTTACCGACTACAATAGCATCATAGCTTGCTGAAGTGGATTATTTTAAATGTTCCTTTTCACGTAGAATTCTTGCATCACAGCTCCCCCGAAGCTGATGATTTTCACTAATTGCTATTTCCTCCCCAGTCAACCAGTGATCGTATAAGATGTTGAATAAGATGTTAAAGTGGAGGCGATATGCGTACATTTTACATGCGCCTAAATGGAGGCATGCACGCATATGGCCTCCACTTTATCATCTTATGCAACATCTTATACGATTACTGGTTGTCTGGGTCGGCTATTTCACTTTCACAACATCACCGAGCTCCAACCTACCGCGATCACCGATTCAATTTGGCGTACTGCGTAAATACCGCGCAAAGAGTTAGCAAAGGTCGTCTTACACGGTTCGATTCCCGGACAAAACAATAAAAAACACCGGGGATGTAAACAACGATTCACATAATCGTAGAAATAATTGACAGTGTCCGAGAAGTGCCCACAGGGGTGTGCTTTTTTTTCTATCGGTAAAACAGATTTGGTGAAATATTTCCGTTTTGTTTTTATTATTCACCGAATCATAAAGTTGATGATAAAGTGATTATAACATGAACGATCGCGTGAAATTTTTGTTCGAGAAATTTGGCGTTTTTGAATGGTAACGATACTTAACAACCCATTCGGTCTATCATTGATATTCTCAAAATGATAACTGCTATCACCAATATGATATGTTGTATCATCGATTTATAATCCTGTTTATGATAACATGAATAATGGGAAAATCATACACTGTACAATTGATGTATGATACCGTTTTATTCGGGCGGTTATGATGACATCGACCACGTAGTTTGGCAATGCCTGGATAATGACGCTTCCAGAGCACTTCTTTTGGATACCCTTGAGGCCCGAGGTAGACAACCCCTTGTTCTTGTGGGAAATGTGTTGGGGACCCGCGATGTCACATACATGGGATGTATTTTCGACTTTCTTCGCTCTGCTGGTATAAAAGTTTAATTCGCTTGTGTTTTCTTCTCCAGTTTTATTTTTCTCTGTTTTGTCCTCTTTGTGTAACCAAGCTGCTCCTGGCCATCCGGAAGACCAAGTCCCACAACAAGTTGGTACCAACACCATAGGGCACCGAATACGCTAGCAAGATGCGATTCACCCCCGGATGAGCTGCAGTGAAATCTTTGGCCACGAGAACCCTGGCTTCCACCCATTACTAACAGATATCATTAAAAGTTATTACTCTGTATAATGTATACTATTAAGTACAAAAAAGATCTCCGGCTCCGTAAAGCGTTATACGCGATTGAGCCTCAAATAAAAGAACTTGAAAAAAAAAAAGATAACATACCTATTCAGGCCTTGAAAAATAACTGAACATAATAGTTCAATGGCATCAGTAATTAGGGATCCAATTACATAGACAGACATACATAACACACGCAAAATTTCCATCGACTACGCTTTTAACGATCATTTTATATTTTTATAGTATGTAGTGGATGTCACATCCAGAGGCGCTCGCATCGTTTTTCTTTACACTTGATGTTTCATACTAGCGCCTTCTGTTGACGTGATTGAACAACGATGTGTGTCATGCAATATGTCCGCCAGGTGATGGTAGTATTAACTGGACAAAGAATTTTCACCAAAAATTGTTCTGGGTGTTTCGTCTGTTTGTGCCGATTAGCTATCAAACAAAGGGAAGCTAAGTGATCACTACAACAGCGAGTGTCTACAAACTGTTTATCACATTCGCCGTTTTTCGCCATCTATTACATATGACAAGTCAGTTGAAATTGGATAAGATCTTCACCGTTTGGTAAATCCTTTAGAAATGCTATCACATGTCCTAACACATGTGATGCGATGTGATGCGACTTCAAACGGCAAATACGTGCTGCATGTAACAACCCACAATAAACGGGGAAGATGTCCTCATCTTACTGTCGTTAGCTGAAATCGCAGCTAAATTAAGGATTATCATAATAGGGTCTTCTACAAAGTTGTTGCTTAGAGTATCAACTGCGATATTATCAATTCTGAGCTAAATCGAACTCGTCAAACCGACGTGCTGAATAAGAGACTGGACTGCCGTGTGCAGCATAGTTGTCCCATATTAATAGGGATTTCCAAAGAACATGGGTCAAGTATGCTGCACACGGCAGTGGAGGTCATTCAAATTATCGTTTATCTGGACTGAAAATCTCATATAAACCTTAAACATAAGTCGCGTCAGCGCAGTTTTGAACCGATTGAGCTAAAACATTCCCGAATTATTCTTCTCATCCAAAGGCACGATTAGATTTATTTTCTTTTGAAGAAAATTTGACAACTTCAGGTTAAGTTCACTTACAAGCATTTATGAAAAAAAAAAATCACCTAAACCATGTTCAAATCTCCCTTGATTTATTACCTTTTGAATGAGGCTCTTAACTAGCGATGACTAGCGATGTCTAGCGATGTTCACGTGGTACATGTTTGCGCCAGTTAGAAAGATAACACAATATTTTCCTCCTACGTCCATAAGTTTCGAAGCCAGTGATCAGCAGCTTAGCATTTGTATTTTTAATCCTCCATTTTAGCACGTTCTATAGCAGACAACAAACTTGTTAATCGTTGTGTCCATAAACTGGCTGACGATTTTGCATTCAAACGTGACATTGCTAAATTAGAAGAAATTACAATAGCTCTAATCTAAGTATACGATGTTGCAGCGGATATCCGTTACGGATGACTGTTCAAAAACTTTCATAGTTGACACCCTTCACACACCATGAACAAAACTGTTCTGAAATTCACTTATGCTGGACATCACTCTCTCTCTCTCTCTTCTTGGCGTTACGTCCTCACTGGGACAAAGCCTGCTTCTTAGCTGTTCTATGAGCACTTCCACAGTTATTAACTGAGAGCTTCCTCTGCCAATGACCATTTTGCATGCGTATACCGTGTGGCAGGCACGAAGATACTCTATGCCCAAGGAAGTCAAGGAAATTTCCTTTACGAAAAGATCCTGGACCGACCGGGAATCGAACCCATCACCCTCAGGATGGTCATGCTGAATACCCGTGCGTTTACCGCCTCGGCTATATAGGCCCTTAATGCTGGACATCAATAGTAGTTCAATTTCGTTCCAATGCAAATTGGAGCCATTCCACATTCACACTGACGAGGTTAAACCACCGTCTATCCATAGGAGTCCGTTTTTCCACACTTCAAAAGAGCATCAGGGGCTTCTTTCTCACGGGCATCGGAAACAGTGGGTAGGCAGCCGGAGGAGAGATCAAGAGAAGCGGTTAGCTGCAATAGAAGACTTCATAAAGACCTTCCGCTGTGTGTGAACCATTTCCAGGCCACAAGGTAGCAAACATGCAATCATCGTATTGACGTTGGTCTTCAGTCTTTTTTTCGGTTTCTTTGCGAAAAACTGCAATTATTGCGTTCGAAGTGTTTCCTTCTCCTTGGATCCGGGGTCGTTTGGATTGGATAGAAGGTTCAATGGATTCAGACAGGCATTGCTGGTGCTTAATATCAATCGTTCAGTGTTGTGACAATCGTAGTTTTGGTCCTTGCATATTGGATCGGTGCTTGTCAAAGTATATCTTTATCTTTCGATCTTCTGGCCTGTGTCCTTTAGAATGCTTCTAGACACGCGAGGGACGCATCGAGCTACTGGTTGAGGTCCCGGATGAGAATTCATGAATAATAAGTAATAAATGTATGTAGAGTCCATATGGTCACAGCTGTAAAGGCGTGGGAGACCATGCTGAGGATGACGAATTCGATTCTCGGTCGGACCAAGAACTAACTTTTCGTAATGGTAATTTCCTTGATTTGCTTGAACATAGAGTATCTTCGTATCTACCACACGATATACACATGTAAAATGGTCTTTGGCAGAAGAACCTCTCAGTAAAGTAAGAAGCAAGCTTTGTCCTAGTGGGGTGTGCTGCCAAGAAGAAGAAGAAACAGAAGAAGGGTAGTCGATCTACTCAAATTTTTCTTATTGTGTCGAACTCAAATGAACTCATGTTTAAGTAGTTTGAAGGTTCCGCGTAGGATATTTTTCGTTACAGATAAGTTTCACATAAAAATGCCAATGCTCGTAGAGTCTTTTGCTGGATTTTCTCCGGAGGTAATACAATCTTTTGTTAAATCCCGTAACGTGGGTAGATCGGCACGGTAAATGCTGGGTATGCTGCGCAATTCAGATCCCATTGTGATCCACTGCCCAGCAACTCCTATCCCTACCTCCTTGTGGTACCGGCCGGAAACTATGAGCAATCTTAGGGAAGATCGGGTAACCAACCCCGGTGGGAACTTTGGTCATAGGCTGACAGGAAAGGGGGATCTGTTCTCCCGGAGGAGTGGCTCACAACAGCGTCTGATCCCCATGTTAGGGGCAGCTGATCTACGTCGGAGTGCCAGGGAAGGACTCTAAGCTCAACTGTGCACTGTGGTCCTCCGGAAAGTAGGGGGTTGCTGTCAGGCCCTACGAGCCAGCCGTAAAAAATCTTTGTAACGGAAAATCAGCAACAGAATAATACGAACCGAGACCAATGGCAACGACCCCAGCGAACAAAAAGGACTTGTGATTGGAAACTCGGTACATGGAACTGCCGATCTCTCAACTTCATTGGGAGCACCCGAATATTCACCGATCTACTGAATGACCGCGGGTTCGGCATCGTAGCGCTGCAGGAGGTGTGTTGGACAGGATCCATGGTGTGCACGTTTAGAGGTAATAATACCGTTTACCAGAGCTGCGGCAACACACGACTTAGCTACGACTTATTGATTTCGCCGCCTCCAAAAATATGGCCATACGTAGCACCTTTTTCCAACACAGCCTCCCTTATCGTTACACCTGGAGATCACCACAGCAGACGGAGACTCAAATCGACCACGTTCTGATTGACGGACGGCACTTCTCCGACATTATCGACGTCAGGATCTATCGTGGCGCCAACATCGACTCCGACCACTATCTGGTGATGGTCAAACTGTGCCCAAAACTCTCCGTCATCAACAATGTACGGTACCGGCGACCGACACGGTACAACCTAGAGCGACTGAAGCAATCGGATGTCGCCTCAGCATACGCGCAGAATCTCGAGGCCGTGTTGCCAGACGAGAGCGAGCTTGATGAGGCCCCTCTAGAGGACTGCTGGAGTACAGGGAAAGCAACCATCAACGACGCAGCCGAGAGCACCATCGGGTACGTGGAACGGAATCGACGGTACGAATGGCGAGTGCAGAACGGTTTTGGAGGAGAAGAACGCAGCGAGGGCGGTAATGCTGCGGCAAGGGACTCGATAGAACGTGAAACATTACAACAGAAGCGGAAACAGCAGACCCGCCTCTTTCGGGAGAAAAAGCGCCGCCTGGAAGAAGCTGAGTGTTAAGAAATGGAACTGCTGTGCCGTTCCTAAGAAACACGGAAGTTCTATCAGAAGCTCAACGCATCCCGCAACGGCTTCGTGCCGCGAGCCGAAATATGCAGGGATAAAGACGGAGGCTTCTTGACGGACGGACGTGAGGTGATCGAAAGATGGAAGAAGCACTTCGATCAGCACCTGAACGGCGTGGAGAACGTAGGCACGGGAGGCCACGACAACGGAGAAAACGACGACGCCAGTGCAGCGGAAGGCGGAAATGAACCAACTCCCACGCTGAGGGAAGTTAAGGATGCCATTCACCAGCTCAAACCAACAAAGCAGCTGTTAAGGATGGTATCGCAGCTGAACTCATCAAGATGGGCCAAGAAAAGTTGGCCACCTGTCTGGGAAACCGAACAGCTACCGGAGGAGTGGAAGGAAGGGGTAATCTGCCCCATTCACAAGAAATCAGGTATCAGTAGGTCGGCTCTAGAGGCACGTTCTCCTCCATTCGGGAAATTTGTGCCATCGCCATGAACACGAGCCTATTTATCATTTACCTGACGGAGAAGGCAAGGAAAAAGGATAGGACATGGGAAAGGACAGGTAAGGGAATAGGATCGCCATACTCGCAAAAGCGTACCACAATGGGTTCACATAGCGTCCTGAAAAGGACACTGTAATAACGCATAAAGCGTAAAGAGAGCCTATAGCTCTTTACCACAGCGGGTCAAGAACAACAGAACGTCCTGAAGATTCAGGTTTCTGAAGTCAGTTTTACTTAATAAGTGTTTCCCGAGTACTCGGAAACGCAATTTCGCAAAAACTGGACAGTTACATATTAAATGATACGAAGTTGCATAATCGGATTCAAAGCTATCACATGCAAATGAATCAGCTTGCTGAATATTCGCCATGTGATAACTGAGTCGGCAGTGGCCCGTCAATGCTTTGACCAGCATGCTGCAATTCTGCTTTGACAGATTTGTTAGATACTTTGCCACCCCTAGAGATGGCTCAGTACAATACAATTTTGTTTGACGACATGACTCCAAACTATTCCAGTATTGTTTGTGCTGAGTGGCAGCCCAGGTGTCAATCTGAAGCTTCACCCAACACTTGGATACCGGAATAGCTGGCTCAGGGCCAATGAAGTCATGTGATGCTCCAGTGCGAGCTAGCTCACCAGCCAAATCATTTCCAGCGATGGAAGAATGGCCAGGTACCCATACAAGGTGAACATCATTTGCTGAATTCAGCTCCTCGATTTCAGTTCGACAAGCGATAACTATCTTCGACCTGGAGTTGGCCGAAGCAAGTGCTTTAATAGCAGCCTGGCTATCTGAACAGAAGTATATTACTTTGCCCATTACGTGCTGCTGAAGTGCTGATTGCACTCCGCACATAAGAGCAACGATTTCGGCCTGAAAAACGGTGCAGTGTCTACCAAGTGAATAAGACTGATACAGCCTTAGCTCACGAGAATACACACCAGCACCTGCTCGACCTTCGAGAAGGGAGCCATCAGTGTAACATACGATGCCGTCTGAAATACTTCTCTCCAGATAACCAGATGTCCCGGGAAGGGAATTTCGTGGAAAATGTCCTATATGGAAAATTACAAGCAATTGTAAGATCTTTTGGAGCAAGGACAACTTTGTCCCAATTCACCAAAAGTGGAAACAACGAGGTGTGTGTTGAACTGCGGTTCACAGGAGTTTCCTCTAGTAAACCGAGTACCCATAGACGGTAAGTGCAAGAAAGTGCTTCTTGTTTGAGATGAATGTGTAGTGGGGCAACGTCAAAGAGCACTTCGATCGCTGCCGTATTTAGGAGTTGAAGAGAACGCTCCAGACATCGCCATTAAGCACATCCGTTGGAGATGGCCTAATTTTGATTGGACCGTTCTCACTTCACCTTTTTGCCACCACACAAGACATCCATAAGCCAATATTTAACGAACAACAGTTGTGTAAATCCATTTGATATACTTGGGTTTAAGACCCCAAGTTGTACCAAAGGTTCGCCGGCATTGCCCGAAGGCCATACAAGCTTTCTTGATTCTGAACTCAACATGAGGCGTTCAGGAAAGCTTGGAATCCAGAATGATTCCAACGTACTTTACCTGTTCAGTCACAATGATTTCAGAATCAAAAAGACGTAAAGGTCGAACACCATTACGGTTTCGCTTTTCCGTGAAAAGAACAATAGATGTTTTACTCAGATTTACCGAAAGGCCATATTGGCGACACCAACCCTCAACTACCTGAAGAGCGTTTTGCATCAGGTCGAAAAGGGTGCTGATGCACATACCGACTAACAATGTTAGGTAGTCGTCGGCAAAACCATAAGTAGGAAAACCGCTATTATTGAGTTGCCTCAATAGCGTATCTGTTACGAGATTCCATAAAAGTGGTGATAAGACTCCCCCTTGGGGGCATCCACAAACACTCAATTTCCTAATCGCCGCTGTCGGTTTTTGAGCATTGGTGAATCCAATTGGAAATCATTGGAGATATACCATGACCCCGTGCGGCTTCCAATATGGCATCGAAAGGCACGTTGTCAAAGGCACCCTCGATATCTAAGAAAACACCCAAGCAGGATTGCTTTTGAGCGAATGCCTTCTCGATATCGTAAACAACTTTGTGTAGAAGAGTCACAGTGGACTTTCCAGATTGGTAAGCATGTTGGTTCACATGAAGAGGCACATTGGCCAGATGAACATCACGGATGTGATGATCGACTATGCGTTCTAAGCATTTCAGAAGAAAAGAGGTCAAACTGATTGGTCTGAAGCTCTTTGCTTCTTCATACGACGCGCGACCCACTTTCGGAATAAGCTTCACAGTAATATCCCGCCAGGATTTGGGAATATACCCTGTAGCAAAACTGCAAACAAGTAGTTGTTTCAAAACATGTTTGAAATGATCAAATCCCTTCTGAAGCAAAATAGGATAAATCCCATCTGCCCCAGGAGATTTGAAAGGCGCAAAGCTATTAAGTGCCCATTCAATCGATTCTAAAGTTATGATACTCCGAGCCTAAGCTAAAGAATCATAACTACAATAAAAGACATCAGGTTCATCCGAAGATGTAAAATCCACACATTCGGGGAAGTGTGTACTGAATAAACATTACAAAACTTCCTCATCAGAGGAAGTGAAATCACCATTTGGCAAACGAAGTTCGTTCACTTGAAAATCCTTAGATTTTGCAAGGATTTTGTTCAATCGACTGGCTTCACTTAGACTGGAAACATTTGTACAAAGGTTTTTCCAGCCGGATCGTTCAGCAGACCGAAGAGCTTTCTGGTAGGCCTTGCGAGCCGACCTGAAAGCCTCCGATCCAGCCGAACGTCGTCTGTTCCAACTCTTTCTACATTGTTTCCTGAGCTTCGCCAGAACGGAGTTCCACCAAGGGGTTCCTCTTGTGGTCTTCACAGACCGCAGAGGACAGGCTTCTTCAAAAGCTTCCATGATGAAGGCCGTTGTAATATCAACGGCATCATCTAAATCACTTGGAGTGTCAATTGATGGTGAGTATCCATGAAGTTTGGCTGCAACCAAATCGGTAGAGATCCCAGTTGGTTGACCTGGGATTCCTGAAACGCAAAGTTTGCGAAGTAACATTCATATGTTCAAACAAGATGTAGCGATGGTCAGATAAAGATTCTTCATCTGACACATGCCAATTGGTCAGCTCATGACTAATGGGGCACATTCGGTGCAGTACTAGATTTGTAGTAATGAGCTGAATTTTAGTATGGTGAGAAGGTCA
The DNA here is from genome assembly GCF_035046485.1 of Aedes albopictus. Lineage (NCBI taxonomy): Eukaryota > Metazoa > Arthropoda > Insecta > Diptera > Culicidae > Aedes > Aedes albopictus. The sequence continues at coordinate 369,561,029 of NC_085138.1, read as the reverse complement.
ATTCTTCGTTTCTGCAATGAAATGGTGTAAAAAGCGTGGGTATTATGATTCCTTGCCTAATTTGATGCTGTTTGAGCAAAACTTGGGATAACTATGTTGTTTATGTTGCAAGAAATGGCGAAAACAACAACACTGTTGCCCAAAGTTTTGCTCAAACAGCATCAAATTAGGCAAGGAATCATAATACCCACGCTTTTTGCACCATTTCATTGTAGAAACGGAGAATTGACCTTCTCACCATACTAAAATTCAGCTCATTACTACAAATCTAGTACTTCACCGATCTGTCCTATTCTGCTAGAGCAAAGTGTTATGTCTAACACTTCCTCTCTACCAGATACCATGAAGGTTGGGCGGTTGCCTATGTTAAGTAATCCATAAAACTGGAGCCTCTCAAGTTGATGTCTGAGCTGCCCCAGATTATGTGGTGAGCATTAGCATCACTACCAACAATTAGCGGAAGGCCTTTTGAAGTGCAGTATGCAATGACTTGCTTGAAAGCATCCGTAGGGGATGGTTCATCATGCGGTAAATAAACCGAATAATAAACGTATTTCCTGTTGAGGTTTCCAACAGATAAATCGAATGTGATAGCACATACATCTCTGGTAGTTAGTTCAGAGATGAGTGTAGCAACGATTGCGTTGTTGACAAGCACACATGCTTGAGGCATGACACCTGAGTTTGCCATTTCATTTTTACTGAAAGTAGCAAACACCGGATTCACACGGTTTCCTAGATAGAAAATCCCCTTACGAAAGTAAGGTTCTTGGACTGACGCTACTTGGGCTGTACCATTTTGCATAAGTCTACAAAGATTGATCGTTGCTGTTCTTTTGTGCTGAAGATTGATCTGAGCTATCCTAACCGTAGCCACTACCCAAACTAGGCAAGATTAAACTCTTAACAATCACAGCACAAAAAAAGAACAGCAACAATAAAGCCAGATCGGTATCGATTTGAGTGCCTCAAAGGCGAGGATGCACAGAATACACTGTGTAAAACGCATAATGCGAAACCATATAGGTGAAAATTTAAACTAATTAATAACATCTTCATAATCCCGCCCTTATTCAGCCTCAAGTATGAGATTGAAGAAGGGCAGCTGATTGTGGAGAAACACAAGGTCCACCGCGCTATTGCTCCGGTTAGCACAGTAAGGGCAAATACTGTGGAGGGTGCCCTGGTACCCCACAGGCTCCGTTTGCGATTAGGTTTTTATAAGACCCCCCTAACCATTCATTCCTAGGCACGGTAAGCGTAAAGCCGCATAACACCATTAACCAGTTGAACTAACCGCTACCGACACTACACAGCTATCTAGGTAGGCTGACCAGATAGTAACAAGATAAAAACGGGACTTCCGATAAATCACATTATTGGAATGATTATGTTGTTAATCTTTAACTCCTTTCTGCAAGACTTAATAATTTCAATTGAAAATGATTCGTTGAGAAATTAACATTGTATTCTAGTAAATTCCTGTAGAATTTCTGAATAATCTTAAGGGTATATTCTTATGTAATACAAAATTATAGCTTAACACTTCACAAATTACATTTTAAACTTGTTGAGAATTTGAGTAGAAGCACGAAAAACCTATTGAACTGTGAATTTCAGTAAGCTCTTAGGAAATATTTCTGATACCTCAAATCATTAATATTTAACTCGAAATTATAACAGGATGAACCTTTACTTGGTAATCAAGAAATATCTGTTTCATTGAAAAGAGTTTTTCCGAAAAATACGGGACATTTTGACCTTTTTCCTCAATACGACGGGACAACCCTAAAAGGTCATAAAAACGGTATTGTCCCGTTGAATACGGGACGTATGGTCAGCCTAATCTAGGCTGATCGGGAAAAGAAGTTAATATTGTTGATCAACTTCATACGGGCCCGAAAAACCGACAAATGAAGGGGTAATCTGCCCCATTCACAAGAAAGGCGACCATTTGGAATGTGAGAACTTTAGGGCGATCACTATTTTGAATGCTGCCTACAAAGTGCTATCCTAGATCATCTTTCGTCGTCTGTCACCTAAAACGAATGAGTTCGTGGGAAGTTTTCAAGCCGGTTTTATCGACGGCCGGTCGACAACGGACCCGATCTTTACCGTACGACAAATCCTCCAGAAATGCCGTGAATACCAGGCCCCAACGCATCACCTGTTCATCGACTTCAAAGCGGCATACAACAGTATCGACCGCGCAGAGTTATGGAGAATCATGGACGAAAACGAAGTGCGAGTATTCTCGGGCCCCTGTTGTTCACGAGTAAGTTTGTTTTGGTTTGTGTCTGCTCAGCTGCAATCTTCATCATTTTCCATCTCTGCCTGCAAGCACTCGCAGTTTTCGAGCGGCGATGTGCAGGAGAATTCAAATTTTCTGATTGTATGAACACGTTCCATGAATTTGGAAAAGGTGGCAAAGAGCTTTCTTTAATATAAAGCTGTAGTAGGGTCTTGTACCATTTGGGCAGGTGTACCTATTTTGGGCACTTGGCGTTATAACTAAGTCAATTTTAAACCGATTGATTTGAATTTTTGTATAGAGTTAGATACTGTACGTGGCTAACTCTATACAATAATTCAAATCAATCGGTTTGAAATTGTGTTAGTTATAGCGACAAGTGCCCAAAAAGGTACACCTGCCCAAATGGTACAAGACCCTATTGTGTTAAAAAGTACTGGAAATAGTTTATTTTCCGTTCAAGAGTCGATATAGCCGCAGCGATGAACGCGCGGGTGATCAGCAAAACCATGCTGAGGATGATTCCCGGGCTCGAATCCTGATCGGTCCAGCAATGGACATTTCCTAGACTTCGTTGGACAGAGAGAGAGAGTATCTTCGTGTATGTCACATGATGTACACAAAAAATGGTCGTTGGCAGAGGAAGCTCTCAATTACTGCTTATAGAACTCGTGTAAAGACTAGGTCCCAGAGGGTCCAAGTAAAGACGTTGGGAGATATCCATAATGTACGGCACGTTCAATAATGGGGAGAGGTGTTGGTTTCAGTAAAGCGTGACGGCTCATACAAAAATTTCTGAATACTCATACAAATAAGCGTGACCCCTGTGTTACACGGGGAGGTTGAAAATTAACAATTATTGCGTGACGTAATTGTATGGACGTACCCCGCCAAGAAGAGAGTGTAGGTATATCAATCTGGTATGAGTCTTTATAAACAGTCAGTTGAATGTAACTAAATGACACGACCACCCTGCTTACGTTCAGTGAAAGTTGTTGTATTTCCTATATTTGTCTATTATTCAATCATGGACTGCTGCTGACTGCGACATCCATCATATGAGCCACTCCATTCGATTATGTACACCGTCGGATGATTGTCGTCGCCAACATCGGAATTTGTCTGCCTTGGGGGTGAAATCGTCCATTTACCTATACCTCCGTCTCCTCCTCCACCGCACCGCACCGCCACCACGTAATCAAAACAATAATTGACACACTGCCCCTGGCGCTGGCTGGCGCATTTTGATCGCTAGGTTTTGCTCCAAGTTTCTGAGATTTCTTCATTCGCATTGTGTCGCACGCGGGCGCAATTTTCATTCACGTCGCCTCACGTACCTTCCTACCGAGCCCGACATAGTTGCACTTAAAATTAAACGGAATGACGACGACGACAACGACACTGTTGCAATCTGTCGCCGTCGTTGTTCCTCGTCACCAGCAGTCCACCGTCGCTGAATTGTGTGACTTCCAATTTTAAACCGTTTTCGTCGTCGCTGTGGGTCACACGAAAAAGAGTTGTGCAAAGCCGTCCAGCGACCACCGACTTGTGGGATCGATCCGGACGTGGTGGTGCAACTTTCCGCATCACTCAACCGCCGCGGTTGTTGCGTTAGAGACGAAGAACCTCAACTCAATTCAGATCAATTTCCTTCGGAATGGCACGAACCCATTGGTACCTTTTTTTTCTTTTTCTCTGAATCAATTAGGGATTTCCAGCGAGCAACTCCATTATCCGTTCGCCGGTTGTGATGGGTTATGCAACTGGTATCGAAATAAACAACGTCGGTGAGACGACAACGACGACGAGGATGGGTATCACCGCCACGCTGGCGAAGAAGCGCTAGTGGTTTATTCAAGTAAGGAGACGAAGAGGCTTCGCTTCACTTCTGGGGCCTTCTCAGGTATTTGCGACCGAGCCAGGTGTGAGATCGATGATGCAAACTCCTCGAAAGGGCTTGACACGGTTTTACAGTTTTAAATGTGGCTGAGCCGCGATGCTGCTGCAATTTGGGTTGGGGAGTCGTTGCAGTATGCAGGTAAGTGTTGCGCGTCAGGTTGATGGGATTGGATATTTAATGGAGAAGAGGGTGCTTGACGAACAGATTTTTTGTATGCAATACAAATATTTGGAAAATGAACTTTGCGACCAAATGCAATTCAGCATCATTACAAGACTAAACTCCATTAGTGTTGAGTTCAGCTTAGTACTGAAGGTAGGTAGTAGAGCGTGCCTTGAGCTAACTACTGATCTGCCTTGCGAACTCAAGATTCTACATTGAATATAGGGTAGGAGTGCCATATATAATCTCACACACACAAATTCATCCTATTCGAAAACGAGTAATTACGGCATCGATTGATTCGATTTAGTTTGCTCACATCTACCAAAAAATACAAAACTAAGAATGATGAAATGGGTGACCGACAGCCATAACTAAACTCTATATCAAGTTAAAACACGTTGATTTACCTCAATGTTGGTAGATGGAGGCGTGATTCGCATAATTTCGGTCATAGAGCATACTGGGCATTTCCTCCAACTTCTTGACTTCTGCTCGGAAACATGCAATTACGTAATTTATTGTACCAGCAGATAAGTTACACGTGTTGCTCGTTAGTCCCAGTTTAGTAGTTAAAACAACAGTTTGCCTTCCGAGGTCCATTAGTTTGAATGTCGAGCATCAACACTTAGACATTTAATTTTTATTGTCCCCCCACATCACGTACGACAACCTCGGTTAATTTTTGTCCCACAGTTGTAGTCCATGAACCGCCTGTCGCTTTTTTCATTGCACGTGACATCGCTAAATTAGAATCAGTGTTCAGAAATAAAGATATTTCTTAACCTCATTATTGCAAATTGCAGCGCCCCATAAAATGTTACGCCCCCAAGGAAACTACTTCAATATTCAACGTCACGCACATTATTTGGATGATGTTTTCATGATTTCAGATGATTTCAGCAAGAATTCCTCCGAAGATTCTTCCAGAATTTTCCAGGTATTGCTCAAGAAATTTCTCCAAAAATTCTTTTGAAATGTCGCCATTTCTTCTGTTTTCACCCAGCCACTTCTTTAAAAATATTCAATTCCTGCAGAATTTTTTTAACATTTTATAGAGAAGTTCCTCTAGTGAATCCTTCTGAAGTTTCATCAAAGGCTACTAAAGCTATTTATTCAGTCATTCCTCAAAAGATTCCTGCTGGAAATTCTCCACAGATTCATCCAAATCCTTCAAAATTTAGGATTTTTTTTCAAGAATGCTTTCTGAAATGTTTGTTGGAGCTCCTTGAGAGGTTTCCTTCTGGAATTTCTCTGGAGCAGTGTCTTAATTTGTCAAATTACAGTCATCCCAACCGACGCCCATAGGCTCTTGCGTCGTAGATTTGTTTTTGTTTTGATTATCGCCTCGACAACTCCTTCGCCTCTCTCTGAAGTTGAAGCGATGAAAAATTCATTACCTCGCTGTCTGCTGAATTTTTACCACGGACTGATATTCAAAGTCAGTATATTCATCTTCAATTGATATTTTTTGATTTAAGCACGATTTAAAAGCAAAAAGTGCTGCCGGTGCATACTATTCACTTAAAGTAAGCATAATTACTAGAATTAGGGCAACATATCAACATTTGCGTGCCTTAAATAGCCTTAAATCACAAAAAGTCATTTCCAAATTAAAAAAATCATATTCATATTCACCGAGCTCGGACTGAAGATCAAAACAGAACTTCAGCTACAGTTGATTACACTACGAGGCGTCGCTCTCATTGTCTTGGTTTCTCTTTGTCATGTTCATTCTCTGTGTCATGTTGGTGGGTGACTGCATTCGTTTATTTGTATGCGTTTTCGCACTGATTGAACATCATTGGGCTGAATTTTTTAGGCACTGCTCTGGAGATTCTGTCCGATATTACTTCAGAAATTCCCCTACAAATTACTCAAGAGGTACTTCTTCAGAGGGGTCTCTCAAAAGTTCCTCAAATATTCCTCCATAAACTGCACCATAAACTTCTCTTGTTATGCATTAAGACCTTCAGAAATTTTTCCAGGACCCTAAAGAGCTCCTTCACAGATTTTTCCAAGGATTCTTTCATGGATTCTTTCAGAAATCACCCAAGTTACCATGCTGTTGTATATGGAGCACTAATTTCCCTTTATAATCATTTTATGGCATACGATATAAAGTTGTGTTGTCATGTAGATACTTTTATTAAAGTTGAAAGTGGCGCTATTATTGTGGATATAAAGCTAGATCAACAGGCTTTACTGTGGTCATTGCTGAAGTATATGAAATGCTTGTACCGTATAAATGCTGGTAATCGCACATAGCTAATGCAATAAAATTTAATAGAATCATGTAAACAAAAGATTTTTTTCATTTATCTATTTTTATCTCCTTATATCTGTTGCGTCTGCCGCACTGTGATGATTTTTTCTGCTGTTTCGGGAATTGAACCAAGATTCATGTTGCTGACCATGATTAAAGCCGTAGCAACACTGTGCTACGATCGCCATGGATGTTTATCGGGGAAAATGTGCAATTTAAATCAACGTATACTCAGCGTATACCTCACGGAGTTGTGTTTCTAATAGTTATAAAAAGAGTGGATGATTTTGTTGAACCTGTACTTGATTGTGTTTTCGCCCCAATCATATTGTCATATAGTTCATGTATTTTTTATAAGATAAATGTACAACTTATTGTTCTACAGAATCATGTCTGATAATGCAACATTTTCAATTTCGTTGTCAAAACTTTCAACTATATTTTCCCTGTTTTGCTTGCAGTTTCTTTTATAGTTGGGAATGTAAACAATCGATTAGAGTAGGTAGTTGATTAGACAACCGGTTTGCGATTTAACGGCCATATCTATTCAGTATAGTCATAATTCTCAGTCTTAAGACCAAGACCATCTGTGACAAAATCTTGTCGCAATTCCTGAAAATTCATATTAATGGTTTTCTATACAAAAATATATTTCTTCTTCCAAAATGGTCCTACACACTTTTTGACTTGGTAATTTTATGACGAAAATAGAACAGCTGAACACAGCTATATTGCATTGTTTACCTTTTGCTCACGGTTTTGACAGGTGGTGTACTGAGCCTCTGTAAAACCGATTATCGAAGCTACCGAAATAGTTCTGCAATAGTTCTATTTTCGTCAAAAAAGTGCTGAACAGGCAATTCAGGATTGAGTTTGTACATTCTTTCTGTGGACTGCAGGTTTCTTTTTGTTTACAATGCAACAGAAACGAAACGACGCATACTTTAGTGATGGGGTATACTGCATGTAATCACATAATTGTCCCATATGAATAGGAAACCCAGCAAAGATGGCACTGATATGCGATCATGGGCAGTATATAGAGCAATAAATGCTTGCATTATTGTGTGCTGTGAAGCATTTATCTAAATAATGCAATGACGCATTAAGCAACGGTCCTTTAGGACTACATTGAACTGTCAAAACCCCCTAATGCTTCAATGCATTCAAAATGTAGGCTAAATGCTTTATCGCTAAAGATGTTGAATAAAGGTAATCTTGCATTAGCTATACCTATATACGGTTGAATTAGTGCAATGATATAATGCTTGTGGTTACTTGGGCACTTCCGGCTTTATTTTTCGGCATTTCTCCAGAAATATTTCAAGAAATTCTGCATTGAATTACTACAAAGCATTCTCCGGATTTTTAGGCATTCTTCTAGAGCAGACTAGTTCAGACCTTTTAGATTCCGGTGCACCTTTTGGGAATGAATCGCTTCGCGGTACACATGTTCATTATTGACGAAAGGTGCAATTCGAAATTCATAAAAAAAAACAGTTATTTCATAGCAACTCCCAGGCGAATACATACACTTGTTGTGAAATATTTTTCCCCCATTAATTATAAAATTGACTTATAGTTTTTTATTTTCCTTATTTATCTGGTCATAATAAAAATAACACAGTTGTTTGATTTGCAATATTTTCATGCCGGGAATATCCGGACGAAGCCTTTTGAAATACTGTTGGCGATTCTGAGCAGGCCTATGGTAAAATTAATGCAAGGACCCAAAGACTAGAACCAAAATAAATTCCATTACAATGGACTACCCGCTTGGCGCACACCCACAGTTGATCAGCAGGAGTAAATCCATTTTATTTTGTATGGTGAAAAGCATCTAAACTTGAATTACTTGAAATAGAAAGCTTTTACCGAAAAAATATTTGGTAGGCTTAATAGTAGTCACCATTGCGCGCAACCACTACCAAATATTTTTTCGAATAATATATTCCACTTCGATAAATTTGCCTTTAGATGCTATTCGCCATACAATATTTTTGCGTTTTACTTTTAGCGATTTTTTATGCACAGAAGCTAGCGCCACATTGGTCAATGCGAAGAGTAGGAAAACAGCCGATGTAGTTAATTCATTACTGGATTTCTGGCGCAAATGATGGAAAATTCTTTGCAAGATGCAAGTATTCAGTTAAATTCCTTCTTGGCGATCTGGTAAATTCGGATGAACATTGCTTTAAAAAAAATAAATAAAATGCTTCTTGAATTAGGTAGACATAATTTGAAGAGCGGTGGTAGCTTTCTTTCCCAGTCGTATGCAAATCCTCAAAAACATAAATACCGTCGTTGGGGGTGAGAATGGGTCAAAAAAGGATACTCAAAGATTGTTTGTTAAGTAACAAATGCAAATGAAGTCGGAATAACTTTTTATTTGGTATGTATACTCTTCTATGTGGTAATGATAGTTTAGCAAGAAAGTATCACATTATAAGAATTACTTACTAAACTACAAATGATTGAAAATTGACCCAATCTCACCCTTTAGAGGGGGTGAGAATGGGTCAAAGTATTCGAAGTCGCCTTTCTAAGAATATAAGTTAATTTTATTGATCATATCTAGTAAATCTATTTAAAAAACAATGTAACCATGACGAATAAAAACTTAGGTTATTTTAAAAGATGATAAATCCACCTAAAAGGGCTAATACAAGCGAAAATAAAATGTTAAAATTTGATAAAATAACGTTTGTATGTTGTATAGCCATTTTTAACCACCATAATCATCCTCATTTAAAGTTTCAACCTCCAAGAGAGGAGGGGGGAAGATTACAATGAGAGAGATACATTGAAAGATTGATTAAAAAAAACATGATATTTTTAGTATACTGCATAAGAAATGTTTAACCAAACCCTCCGTTGTAAACTCTTATGTACATGATTTTTGGCCTCTCAAGATAGAGGGTTGTTCAAATATTATGGTACAAAACATTTCACATTATTAAACCCCTTTCTCGCAATAATATCAAAACGAATATGAGGTACACTAAAGGCTAGATGATGATTAGAGAAGCTCTTCAAACGCATGGGTGTATTTTTATAATGGATTTTAGGCACTAAACGTATGAACACACTGGCTTGACACTTCTTCGACATATTTTCGAAAAAAGCGTGCTTTTATGAAGATACGGCAAACATGGCATCACTTTAAAGTCAAATGGGGACTGGATAACAAGTTGAATTTTTAGTTAAGGTTATGTGCACTCGATAACTTGCTTGACCCAATCTCACCCCCATTCTTAATATTTAGACATAAGGTCGAAAATATTGAATTTTTAAATAAAAAGTGCATTGACAGCCTACTTTTTTCGTTGCATCAACCAGGTAATACCTTCAGCTAACTACTTATAAGAAAATTTATGGTTAGGTGCTTGTGTGGAACATTGCGAAGGAGAATTTTTTTCAAAGTGATTTACTAGTAGTTTCGTCACATAAGTTTAGCCACAAATTTAACAAAAAACTATTATTGCTAAACATCTTATTCTGCATCATGACGTTCGAAAACATCTCCTCTTTGAAATAATATAAAGTTTTCAATATAAATTAGCGATAGTTGATGAGTTATTTCAAATTTTATGATTCTCCGTTTTGACCCAATCTCACCCCCCAGACCCATTGTCACCCCCATCGACGGTAGCTCTTGATATATTTTTGGCAAAGTTATTGGAGATGCATTGTAGGTCCCTTGTAGAATGTTTGTGAATATCCATGGCGAGTTCTTGGAAATCAAAACATAATATTTGGTAGACTGCTTCCATAATTTTTCGCGAACACCCGAGGGAGCTCTTTCTGGATTCCTTTATAAATTAAGGCAGCCTCGCCGTCGTGAATTAGGGATATATTTTGCTCGAGCCCTTGCAGCGTATTACGATAGTTTTGTCATGTATCGCTTGTTCTCATTTATTCGAATGATTTTTCTTTAGACAGGCATTGAATGTGAAAAACGTGATACACCTTTTAAAGTGCCACGGTGCACTTGTCATGTCTTTGTGGTGCACCAAGTGCACTGCGGTGCACCAAGTGCACTGCGGTGCACGATCTAAAACCCCTGTTTAGACTCTTTCGAAAAAATAATGTCTTTAGTTAAATATTATAGTGGTTTGTTTAAGAATTCTTCAAAATTTGTTTCAACAATCTGCTGGGATTCTTCTGAAAATTCCTCCAGCGACTATTCAAAAAATTGTTTCAAAAAATCTTTTGAAACATCTTCAGAAGTATATCCAGCAATTCTCTCAGGGTTTGCTTCAGAATGTCCTGCAAGAATCGCTTCAGAGACTCCTCCAATACCTTTGCCTGCAGTTTCTGCTCGGATTCCCGCAGAAATTTCAGTCATAGCTCAACTCCATTTGAATAGTATAGTGAAAAGACTGACTAATAATTGCGACAGAATGAACCATAATTGTGCAATGACTGAATGTCAAGGATTCCTCCAGAATTTTTCCGAGGTTTACTTCAAAAATGCCTGCTTTGGAAATTTCTGAAGGGATTTTTTTAGAAACTCCTCCAGGACTTTTTATTTGAATTCATATAAAAGTTTCTCATAATTTTTTTCTAGGAATTCATCAAGAATTATTCCAAGGGGTTCCTCTATATATTCCCCGAAGATTCCTGCCGAATTTACTCTAAAGGTTACTTTAGAGAATTTTGTTCAGGAATTTCTTAAGGATTTTTTTTTAATTCTCTAGAGGTGTTTATAGGACCTCCTTTAGAAATTCCTTTTGGGGATGCTTAAATTTCTCCAGTATTCTTGTGTAATTTCAAGAATTCGCACCTGAAACAATTCTTGATTTCTCCAAGATTCTAAAGATATTTCTGAACGAATCGAAGGAACAGCTCCGAAAAGAAACCTTCTAGAAACTTCGTCAGTGACCTCCTACAAAATTTTTCAGAGGATTTCTAGAGGATCATTCGAAAGAATTTCCAGAAGAATCACTGAAGAATTTCTAATGGTTTCGGCTTGCAGTCACAGAAATAAGCGTTGGTTCTGTTATTTCATCGCCGACGTTTCGATCCTCGGGTTTGGATCTTCTTCAGGGCTCGAAGTTAACCAACTTGTGAAATGCCGTGTTTGCACGGAGATATGTCGGGATTTTGGTGGAATGGCCTCATTAACAATTTTGTACCCTTGCTAAATTAATGGGAAAATTAATTACTGGGGGTTTTTCTACACTGTCCGGAATTGCACTTTAAACGGATGTTTCACCGTCGAAGAAAGTAATCTCCCTCGGAGGAACTCCTGAGGGAATTTCTGAATGAATTTCTGCATTAAATCTGAGGAGTACCTGCTTGAACCAGTGGAGAAATTTATTGAACAATCACAACCACCAATTAAGAGTGGAACAAAAATCAGTAGCTCCCAACTGCGTTGTTACGGCTCACGCCTAATAAATAAAAATAATGTTTTCGGACCTGGTTCAGTGAGTTGATGTCGGAATCCGATACTCAATGCCATTTTTGAATTCTAGATGGCCACCTTCGGTTTGTAAAGATAACTGGTAACCTTTGTATTATTGTGATTTATAGAAAAAGGCGTTTCTTGGGGGTTTCGGAGTCACTGGTGATTTCAGAGAGTAACGCACCTAAGATCTTTCGGAAGTCTAAATTTCTCTATTTTTTCGAATGAATGTAATCAGTTTTGTACCGTTATATTCCACTGGATAAGCATAGACATTCTTTGACAGATACGCGTATTTTGACTACGACTTGTAATCTTCCTCAGTGTCAGTTATCTACAAGTGAGGAAGATTACAAGTGGTAGTCGAAATACGCGTATCTGTCAAAAGATAAGCATATAAGGATGCAATTAAAAGATTCAAATCTGATTACACTCATTCGAAGGGGGTATACATAGAGGGTATGCTTAGAGGGTTCGAAAAGTCGGTACAAGACTCTAAAGTTTCCTGAAATGCCTCCGAAATCCCCTTAAAACTCCATGTAACGCACCCCATGAGATCCTGAGAAACCACCCAAAATGCACCTGTAACGCATTTAAAACCCAATGGAAATCCTCTGAAACTCTCTGCAATGCCTTAGAAAACCCTCCCAGACACGCCAAAAACACCCCTGAAACGTGCTCCGAAAATCAATGACCCCACATTCTCATACTTTAGGTTACCGAGTTACCCTTATGATTCTTTCGCCATTTTCTTAACCATTGGAACACTAAGCCTATGCGAAACTATTATTTTATATTCTTATCATCTTTATTTATGTTACAATCAACATGGTGCTATTTTCATGATAGTGACGATAGTGAATAAAGTACTATACGGCTTACTGGCCACAAATCATCGTAATCCCTTTGAAATAATCCTAAACACCCTTCAACTCTTGAGACGCCTTCACACAAATCCTTGAAATCCCTTGAATCGTCTCTTAAACCTACACAATCCCGTTGAATCGCCCTTGAAATCATAATATCCAATTTGAAATGCCCATGAAACCCCCTATAACGTCTTTAAAAAGCTTCAGAAACTTTCTGAAACGTACCTGAATACCCCTTGAAATGCATCTGAAATGCTTGCTAGCAGGGGTTCCTTAAACCTCTCGGAACGTCCTTAAAAAGCTCTTGAAACCCCCTGAGACTCCGTGAAATACTTTGAAATGGCATAGCAACTCCTTGTGACGCCCTTTAAAAGGTACTGAGTCTCCCTTGAATTGCCTGTGCAGCTCCTTCAGACGTCCCTGAACCCCCCTTAGTCGTGTTACTGTTGCGATTATGCCTCCCTTTCTAATGATTTGCATCGAGACTTACAAGTTTCGAATTCCATCACACTGATATGGCTGAATTGTTAAATTGATAGTTCATATGACGAACTTCAGTTTTGGTAATGAGTCGGGACTGCTCTAAAAGAATTTCTACCTAAATGGAATAAACACCACAAAGGATACGTATATTACCTGCATAGATTTCGAGGTTGCAAAGAAGTATGTAGAACGGCAATTGGCTAGCAGATACAAAGAGGGGGGAGGTGTCAAGGCTTTCAGATGTAGGGGGAGGGGCATAGGGATTGCAAAGGATTATAAGAGGGGGGGGGGGGCTTGCAGACGTTTCGGGCCGTTTCAGTAGTTTTCAAAGCGCTTTTAGGGGGCTTGGTAGGCTCTCAGGTGAACTTCACGGGGGTTTCAGAGGGGTTTCAAACAAGACGTTTCAATACGTTTTTAAGCGTTTTATGGTGTTTCTGGACGTTTTGAGAGGTGCTTTTGTGAGCTATATATGTTTTCAGATGAGCTTTACGATCATTTCTGGGGTTTCAGAGACATTTTAAAGCGTCTCAGGGCGTATCAATGCGTTTCAGGATGTTTCATGACGTTTCCAGGGGGTTAAAGGGGGCTTCTAGAGGCTCACAGATGAGCTTTCCGTAGGCTTCATGGCGGTTTCAGAGGCATTTCAAAACGTTTCAATGCGATTCAGGGCGTTTCAGAAGGTTTCAGAGGAGTTTTGGGGGCTTCAGAGACTTTAAGGTGAATTTGGTTTTTCAATTTTGAAAAATGTATTGATATTTTGATTTTATCCAGCTTTTTACGCTATGATGAGGGGTGATTCAATTTTGACAATTCTTGCCGACAGCCCTTGCAGCACCAGAGGTCATCAGAGTAGCCAAAAATTCAAACAAAAATTTCAGTTCAACTTTTCTAAAATGTCAAAAATTTTCACCGTTGTTGTTTGCAAGTTTTTCCTTGAGTATTTTTTTTTGTACGATTTAAATAAAAGCATTTTTTCAATTTTAGGTTTATGATTGTCGCCACCATTACATTGGCAATACCGAATTAAATGGAACTTAATAAGTAGATAAAGGAATCACGAGTTGACGTCAAAGAATGATTTTGTTCCAATGGCCGCAACATCATCTATCCACACGACGGCAGATTTAACATTCTCGTCATTAAACGAACAAAAAATCGTTGTAGTTATTCACAAATCTTGAAGCGCGAAACTCGTTCGTTCTTTTATTTAAAATCGGGTGCACAGAAGTTGGAAGGATCCAGAATAGATTAAATGCATTGGTCAATTACCTTCTGGAAAAACGAAGTTGCGGGAAAGGGTAATTATTTATTTATTAGGGAAACGTTAATATATGAGATACACAATTATTTTGGAAATCTTGTTTCAAATTCGTCACTCGAATTTTAATTTTCAACAACCTAAATCCCATTAATATAATTAGAACTAGAGAAAAATTCGTTCCAATGTTGTAGGACTTCACTACAAATAACTATATTGTACTGGCATCTCATGTTGAATACTGATTCGGAATTATTTATTATTAAGGACACTTTACCACTTAGGGGCTGTCCATAAATTACGTAGACTCTTAGGGGGGGGGGGGGGTGTAGGGGTACAGAGGGGTCTGGCCAAAGTCTACGCTCCATACAAATTCCGAAAATTTTGTATGAACAAAAGTCTACGGAGGGGGAGGGGGGTCTGAGATTGCCCAAAATGAATCTACGTAGTTTATGGACAGCGCCTTCGTGTCTGATTCGGAAGGATAGAGAGAGCTATACCAGGAATAAAAAAAATCTATCAAGAATTTCATAAGGTCACCAAGCCAGAGCCAAGTGTACAGAATGTGTTTGTTGCTGAGTAAGTTGAGGTTGCTGATGACAAAGTTGTGACCATTGGTACAAAATCATTCGGTTTTTCGACGTCCTCTGCATTTTCCATTCCTTTTGTTTCGTCATTACAAATAATGGCGGCTATCATGTACCTAAAACTAAAGGAAATGCTGTAAAATATTAATTCTTAACTAAAAATCTGAAGGAAAAACTTGAAAACATCAACAGTGAAAATTTTTGACATTCTAGTGGTGTTGAACTGAAATTTTTGGCTACTCTGATGACCTCTGATGCTGCAAGGGCTGTCGGCAAGAATTGTCAAAATTGAATCACCCCTCATCATAGCGTAAAAAGCTCGATACGAAAGAGCACCTTTTTCTGAGCCACTATTTTTTTTCAGATTTTTAGAACTTTATTTTGATACCTAAAATCAATTTTAAAGAGATTTTTTGAAATCACCTTTTGGCAGCTAAGCAATTGCTTGACAGCTGCGCCCAGTACAAAATGCGACGAGTGGTGATACGACAAATCGCTCCCATACAAACTTCAAATTGATTTTTAAATAGGTTCTCGGGTACCAAAATTGATGAAAATTTAGATTTTGGCTCAGTTTGACATGCAGATTCAAAATATGGGATTGTCTCAACACCGCTAAAGAAGCCAATTTCATGAAGAATTCATGGAGGTTTAAGAGGCGGCGTTTTAAATCGTTTCAAAGCGTTTCAGGGCATTTCAGAGCAGTTCATAAGGTTTCCGAGGATTTAGGGGGCGATTTCGAAAATAGATCAGAAGGCCTCAATTTTAGGGAGTTCTCGGATACTCCTATACAATCATAGAACCCACAACATAGATGCCTGAGACTGTGTAACTATAAACCTCATTTATATTTTTTGTAGATACAACATTTTTTTGTAAACACCCTAATAGCTCTCATAGATTTGATGACCTTTACTCAAGGGAGATCTGCGATCGAACTCACTACTCACTAATAGGTCATATCTATGAGGCTGTGTGAGTGTAAACCTTAGTCATCATAAAGATCTTAGAGACAATCAACTACATTGAATCCGATGACCTACACTCAAGGAAGTTCTTGGAGATCCTCAAACTGACGACTCACCACTTGACACCATATAGTTACATGAGGCTGCGTAAGCATGAATTTCATTCATGATGCGTCAATAGATCACTGATAACACTTGTAGATTAGATAGCCTAAACTCCAGGGAGTTCTTGGATACTCCTATAAAATCATAGAACTCAATACTTGATGCCAGAGGCTGTGCGAGTATGAACCTTTTGCATAATCCTTTGTTGTTATATAATCTTTATTGTATCTCAATCAATTTTTACATTGATCAACTTAAACTATGTGTTTTGTGTATAAGTACACACCATCATCCTAATTTGTTTAATTAATTTTGCGAATTTATCTGTATTTATTAATAACATATTACATTTTATTCGCTGTAGCAGTTAAGATTTTTGCAGGCCTAATTTTCACCTGCGTGTTTATTTATAATCCTAATAAATACAACTAGCAGCTCTCGCGGGTTCGTTGATCTTTAGGGGGACCCTTAAAGAATCATTGAACGAATTTGGAGATGAACCAGCCGCGGGCTGAAAATTTCCTTAATAAAACTAATAATAATAATAATCATTGAACTAATAACTTGATAGATCTAGCTACATGAGGTTATTTGAGTATGTACTTTAGTGTTAAAGCTCTCAGAGACAGTAAAATACGTTGATAGAACCGATGACCAATACTCAAGGGAGTTCTTGGAGGTCCTCAAACAGAAAATAAACTAATCACTTGACAGAACGTAGTTGCATAGTGCTATTTTTATTTATAATGCTCTAGTAGATCACTGATTACGCTAGTAGATCAGATGGTCTAAACTCCAAGGAGTTCTCGGATACTATTAAACTTTTAATCCCCAAACGCGCCATAAACTCCCCTTTTTTCGCAAACCCGCTTTACCCCTAATCCTTAGTATTCTAACTGTTCTGAACATAATCAAATTCCATTTAGGTAACGTAACCTTAAGGTTAAGGTAGATATGACGAAGCCACACCTGAAATTTTCAAGAGCACAAATCTAGAGAACCTAATGTCCGTTTGTGCTGAAAAGTTGATCGATTGCCCAAGCAACACACATGTTATAATAGAGTTACGACAGCGCAAGTTTTGGTTGTATAGAAGTTTATTCTACGTAATTCTAACATTTTGCTGAAATAACGTAAAATAAACTTCTATACAACCAAAACATGCGCTGTCGTAACTTTTATATAACATGGGTGTTGCTTGGGTGGTTACCCTCTGGTGGCGACCAATCGATCAATTTTTCAGCGCAAACGGACATTTGGTTCTCTAGATTTGTGCTCTTGAAAATTTGAGGTTTGGCTTCGTCATATCTTCACCTTAATGGAGGAACCTAAATAGATTTTACTTAAATTTATTCTACCTAAATGGAGGTTTGGGTGTATGAAGGTGTCTTATAATTCCATCTTTTTTTCCTTCCTTCTTCTTCTGTATGGCTCTACGTTCCCACTGAAACTTGGTCTGCCTCTCTCCACAGTTATTAATTGGAGGGCTTTCAGCAATTGATTTAGTATATTGTCAGGCAAGCACAATGATACACTATGCCCAGGTAATCGAGAAAATTTTCCCGACTGGAACGGGAATCGAGCCCGCAGTCTCCGGATTGGCGATCCATAGCCTGAACCACTAGGCTAACTGGAAACTCCTCCCCTGTTGGGGAAATTAAGCCACTGCGCCCAATAAGCTAAACTTTTGTGGCAATTTCAATCACAAAATCATTAATAGCTTTACAAACATACACTTAAAACAGCATAAACAACGAATGATTTTTTTTGGATATGCACTTCAATTAAAAATGGCCTCGCCAATTCCAAGCCGGTCATTGAGGAAGGCGAAACGAAGTGAGGTTCCACTTAGGCTCCTTTAGTCGCAGCACCAGAAAAACGTGACTTTTTAAAGGTATTGAGTTTCACTCATAACGCGCGCCACCACCGTGGAATTTGTTACAAGCGTAAGTACTGTCTCTCTGTAGCTATACCCTCGTCTCGAGCGATGAGGCGAAGTTCGACAACGTCGACTGCGGTCGTGCAATATGAATGGATGGATAATATCGGGTTTATGTATGTTTGTCTGTCTAGTTATAGGAATGTGCACGAGTGCTGCCGTCGGACTGTAACCGGATCTTTGATTTTTATTAATGATGTGGAAAAAGGTGCGAAATGTGCTTAAATTGTTAAATGGCTTTATGCGAAACAACAACCAGCAGTTTAATGACTTTTTTTCGCTTAGAAAAATCGCTGACTTAGTTGGGCAGTTGGGAGGAGCGTTTACCTGTTGTAGCTTGCTGTAGTGGATTTTAGGTGAGAGCCTAATTGGAGCTGGTTTCAAACGTGATGTTTGCTTCACGTTTGAAACGATGGCTCTTGTTACGATGCAATGAACCATATGCGTATTAGTTATATTGTTAAATGCTTTATGGAAAGCTGGGTGTACGAAATTTTTTTGAATTTCGAATTTGAACAGTTTAAACATAAGCATGATTCAATTATCTTTGCATAAATACTTTAGTTGCACATCGGTGAAGTGCTAGATTTTCTGTAGATTTTTCTTGAGTCTTCAACAATTCTGTTCCAGTTTCAGAACAACAAAAAGTGCTGCATCGATTTCCATTTAACGCCCAAGGTGTCTCACAACTTAAATATTTAAATTAATTTGCTATCAAAGGTCAAGTTCCAATAAAATGAGCATGATTTGACGAAAAAAATGAAAGTCTATGATGTAGTTCCAAAAAAAAATTTACATTGTTGGTCCTCAATATCTGATAATTTTCTCGAGTACCATTTTAGCACAACTTCTACGCTATCGTTATATTCTGATCCGTATAGATACAATACAGCTCTGAACAAGTGATAATCACTCAAAAAGAATAGAAAAAGGACTTATAAATTGGGGCAGAAATATAACCCGATAAACGCCTAAAACTATTCAATGCATGGTCCTTGTAATTTCATGTAGTTTGCACAGCAAAGTTTACCTCCTCTCCTCTTCTTGGCGTAACGTCCTCACTGGGACAAAGCCTGCTTCTCAGCTTAGTGTTCTATGAGCACTTCCACAGTTATTAACTGAGAGCTTCCTCTGCCAATGACCATTTTGCATGTGTATATCGCGTGGCAGGCACGAAGATACTCTATGCCCAAGGAAGTCAAGGAAATTTCCTTTACGAAAAGATCCTGGACCGACCGGGAATCGAACCCGTCACCCTCAGCATGGTCATGCTAACTTTTCCCCAATTTATTATTTTAAATAAATCTAATAAAGAGTGCTCACTATGTGTAGCAAAACCAAACGTTGAAATACTGTAGAAGTTAGAGTTTACATAGATAATGATTTCACTAGTTTACAAAATAAAATGAAAGTCATGAACTTCGGTTAACGACCAAATTTTTTGAAGCGCAATTCAGCGCTGTTTTCGAAACCGTGCTTCAAAAATTTTTAAGTAGAACAGTTTTTGAGTTTTAGCTCAATATTGAGTTTTACGACGTTTTAAAATATGGAATTAACTAAAATTCCTTGCGTTTTGTTCAACCAATTTTAAATATTTTTCTATAAATTAAGAGCTGAATATAATACCATTCGATCATCTGAATGCAGGCTTTGCGTCAGATTCATGAAATTCAAGATATTGGCGAGTTTTGGGGGCGATCTCCTTAAATGTTAGCAAAATTTCTAAAAATATTCACAAATGTACATAATTGAATTTTTCATTCAGTACCCCACAAACTCTCTTTACTTTTCAGAAATTTAGCATGTTTGAAAAAGAAAATCGTGTTAAGTCCTGTTCCGTTTAACTTGTATCCTTTGACAGATACGTATTCCGACCTCAACTATAAGGTCGTCTTTAGTGTCTCGTACTCACACGCCCAGATTCATCATCATTCCATGTTTTGATATAAAATTTCTCCAGTTAGCCTAGTGGTTAAGGCTATGGATCGCCAATCCGGAGACAGCGGGTTCGATTCCCAGTTTCGGTCGGGAAAATTTTCTTGATTCCCTGCGCATAGTGTATCATTGTGCTTGCCTCACAATGTATAAATTCATGCAATGGCAGGCAAAGAATGCCCTTCAATTAATAACTGTGGAAGTGCTCAAAGAACACTAAGTTGAAGCGAGGCAGGCCAAGTCCCAGTGGGGACGAAGAGCCATAAAGAAGAAGAAGAAGCAGAAGATATAAAATTTCAACCAGCTATAGTCTACACGGCTTCTCCACTTATGTTTGTACTACTCCATGATTTTTATTCGTATTTTTATTCATATGTGGTTTTCATGGTGTTATTCTGGGCACTATCAAAGTAACATCGGGGATTCACTAAACAGCGTAAACCGATTAAACTGATTAAACGTCGCGATCACCAAGGCAATCTTTGATCATTTCATTTGTAAAATCATGAAACATTTCAAATAAACAGAAAATCATGGCTTACGCAGCAATTTAATCTGTTTAGTACCCCTAATGTGCCTTTTGGCTACATGAAAAATGATAAACCTCCCAAAAATTCAATTTTATTCGATCTACCAATTGCTATTTAGAATTACGTACGAAAGTACGCTGAAATTACAAAAGACTGAAATAATATTTCGACTATTTTCCAAACGTCATCAATTCAAAAGAAGCTGTTCTCAAGATCAACTCAAACTACCAAGTTCATGTTATGCTTTATTGCCACATAATAACGATAATGTATCTCAAAAGAGAAACTTATGTTTAACTCACTAACGCCTAGGTGTCTCACAATTGTAATTTTCATGGAAAAAAAGTATCAACAGTCAAGCTCTGATAAAATAAACATGATTTCACAAAAACAAAACATGGAAGTCTATGGTTTAGTTCCAAAAAATATCTTCAATGTAGATCCTTAACATCTGATAACTTGTTCAAGCTCTATTAAAGCAAAAATTTTATACTATCGTTGAATTCTGAAACGTGTAGGTGGTACGATGCACCTAGAGTTAGTGAAAGAGAAGACAACTACTGAAGCAAAATAAGAAATTTACGCTCAGATGATATCCTGGTTTACTAAAGAGGTCTAATATCATCACAAAGCCTTTTTCTCCCTGTTTCTTTATTTTTCTTTTACTCTCCCTCTGTCAAGCTGTAATTCACGCTCGGAACGAAACCTTGAAAGTCACAAAAGAAATCCCGAATAGAATCCCAGATAGGATCCTTGAAGAAATCACGGAAAAATCCCGACTGGAAGCTCGGCAAGACTCCCTGAAAGAGTAATTGAATAAATCCCGGGAGGAATGTAAAAAAACGGGATAAATCTTTCGAGGAACCACGGCAGAACTCCTGCCACTTATACGTAAAAGATTCCCGGATGATTCTCAAGATTCACCGAAAGAATACAAGTTGGAATCCATGGAGCAAACCTCTAAAAGAATCTTTTACGAAATCCCAGAAGAAATCTTTGAAGGAACTTCAGGAGTGATCCGTAAAGGAATACTGACTAGAACATTTGAAAGAAACCTTTCAAGATTTTCGAAAACATTCCCGGTAGAAATACGTGAAGGAATCACGGGAGGCTTTACTGAAGGTATTCTGAGAGGCATATCTGGTAGAATTCTGAGAGAATATCAGCTGAAAGCTTGGTAGGAAATAATCACAGAAGAAATTGGAAGGAATTGCTGTATAAATCTCGAGCGAGGATCCCGGATCGTAGAAAGAATTCCATTAGGATTCCTTGAATATATTTCGACAGAACACTTTGAAAGTATACTAAAATTAATCTGTGAAGTAATTCCAGCAGATATCCATGAAAAACCGCTGGTTTAAATTTCTGAAAGAATCCTTTCAGGATTTTCTAAAGCAATTCTGGCCGAAATCCCTGAAGTTATTTCTGAAGTAATCCCGTAAAGAATACATGTTGGAATTCTTAAAGAGATTGTGACAGGAATGCCGGCCAGAAGCTAAGCAGGTATTCCTGCTAGAACCATAGAAGATGTCTTTATGATCTAGGATTGCCTGAAAAAAAATTTCGGAAGAAATATACATTTTTCATATTATTTTTCGGGAGGAATCGCTTAAGGAATCATAGAAGGAATAATGGAAGGAATCTTTGAATGAATTCCAGTACAAATCCTTGAAGGAATGCAGAAAAGAATATCTGATAGAATTCTTCCATGATTTTCCAAAATAACCCCTGCGAAAATCCCTATAGAGAATTCCGGAGCAATCCGTCCAGCAATCTCGGAAGCAATATCTGAATTAACCTGGGAAAATTCTCGAAGGAATGCCTGACGAAATCCCGGAAAGAATTCCTGAAGGAATCTCGAAAAAAGCCTCAGCTCATCTAATATTATCTCAATTCTTCACCCTACTATCTAGCCTCTACCTTAATATCTTCCTGCCCTCTATTCCAACCCCCTATTCTACGCTCTATCATAACTTTCAGCCCTACCATCTGCCCTACCCTCTACCCTAATCTCTGGCCTATCCTTTACCGTATTCTCTAGTCTATATTGTGCTTAATCGTACCGTCTACCCTACTCTCTACAACCTTTTTTCTACCCTCAACCCTACTCTATATCCTACCCTCTTCCCTACTGCCTATCCTACCCTCTACCCTAATCTTCTACTCCACTCCCTCTACTCTATCCTTCACCCAAACCCTCTACCCAATCGTCTGCTCGACCGTTCACCCTACCCGATACCCTATCATCTACCCTGACCCACTACCCTTTTACTCATCAAGCCCGATCGATAGATAAGATACCCATATTGCATGGTATCATAGCTCAAACTACAATACCGTGGCCGTAATCTTGGATATGGTCCGCCATCTTGGATTTCAAAATGGCGTCAAATATCGAGTTTTGACTTCTACACATCAATCCCGATCGATAGATACCCGTATTGCATGGTATCATAGCTCAAAATACAACTCCGTGGCCGCCATCTTGGATATGGTCCAAGATTTGCCCGATCGATAGATACCCATATTGTATAGTATCCGAAGCAGCATTGCCGTTAAAAAGCATATTCAGCATCACACCCTCCGCCCATCATTCCTTTATTTTTCATTAATTTGCTGTTATATTTGAGAGCAAGTGTTTCCACTCTTCTTTAAGATAAATGTTGAAGGTGCGTTTTGCAACGTTAAACATATTGAAAATGGGTATAGATTATGTAGAATATTTAATAGCATATTTGAAAGGGGCGTGATAAAATAGGAACAATACTGTATTCTCGAGTTTTGACCGCCATCTTGGAACCTAAGCCGCCATCTTGAATTTCAATACCCCTACTACCACCTCCACATCCTAAGGAATGTGTAACCAGTCACAAAGATTGTCCATAATATTGTCCACTATAAACAAGGTATGGGTGTGGAGAACATCTTCTCTGAAGAAAGTATTCTAAGATTTTGCATAATTCTGGAGATATTCACATCAAGGGACTGTCCTATTTATAGGACGCTGGGCGTTTGGGGCATCTGTCATATAAACAGGACGCTGGGCGGATATGGGTTAATTTTCTAGGTTGAATAGACATGGAACAAACCTTTGGGTTGAACATTTAACCATGGACAGATTAGAAAGTGAAAGCAGCACATAGGCAACCAGTTACATTTGGGCGCTGTAGAAAGTGTAACTGCAGCTCAACATAAATGATTCTTGCTTATACGAGTTTGTATGGATTCTTGTACGATTTTATTTGTACATTTATCCGACTTTGTATATCAATGCGATTTGAACTGTCATAATAAAATAAAGTACCCTTGAAGTCGTTTAATCATCGCTATACGTAATTATGCGAATTCATTGGACATTTTGCGAGCTCGATCGCACACCTATGCGGAGAAGTTATGTTCATCGAAATTCAACATTAGAATGTTGGTGATTGTGATGTAGTTGTGCCTTCTATAAGTTGGATTGTACTTTTGTACAACTTTACCAGATAGGTCGCAATAAGGTAAACAAAAATAACATAATCTGTGATGAAAACTGGGAGAACTCCTTGGAGCCGATCTGCCCTAAAATGTTTAACGTATTCAAACCTGTCGCATAGTTTGATTTGTCCTTAGCTATTGAGCTCATGACCATGTATCATTGCACTTTATTTCATGCCTCGAGCAAATTCAGCATTATAAATCTGCAAAATATGAAATTACCTCAACTTTCTCATCTTATCGATTAGGATAGACCACTTAAAGCTTTTATATCAACTTGTTTGTGTTGTTTTTATCGCCAACCAATTCAACCGTGACCGCAAGTCTCGATTGCATGTTCAATCAGCTACTGCTTTCCGATTGGAAATCATCGTTGAAAACACCATAACTCAACAAAAAAAAAAAACATCCTCCACCACAACAACTCATCCGCTGTTTTTCTTCTTTTCATTTGCAGCATAAACGGCATCAACGGCAGACAGTTTTTGGTCTCCTCCCCCCGGGCCGTGAAATGCGAAATGCTACCGTAGTGTGGAAAAGTTTAAAGATTGCAACTGATAACGACACCAGCCAGGAGCGCCACTGCCACCTGCACTACCACCGGTCTGCGAGCGGATTCCGCCGAAGAAGATTGACTGGGAAAACAGCTGAGTGAGGGTTGTGCGAAGCGCGCCGCGTGCGCGCCAGAGTTCACTGACTCGTTCGCCGAAGCGTGGCGGCCAGATATGAAGTGGATGCACTAACTAGTGATATGCTGCTGTGATATGATATGTACGTGTACGTGGGGGTTGTGAAGCACACGTTCGTGTTTGTAACCACCGAGGAGAAAAATATTCATGGGAAAGTGCAACCTTGCCTTTTTCGACTACGGACGGACGACGGAGGCGGTAACCTAATCTAGGCAGTGCGTCGAAGCTGGCATAGAAGGGATGGAATTTGAGCAATGTGTGAAAGTGAAGTGACCCCGTCCATCATCGGTTGCAGTGTTTTTGGGGGTAGGAATTGGGGGGAGTCTAATAGCAGAGCACTTAAAGAAGGGAGCGGTCTGGGTTGCATCTGAATGTAGTCAATGGATGTAATTGAAAATGACAAATGACGTAGCCAGAACAGCAATAGAAGAGAGATGAAAATTAGCACTTGGAAATAATTTTTCAGCATCAGAAAATGCCAATGAAAAATTTGTAATACTATAGTATATCAAACTTCACAGTGCAACAAAAGTATGCACAGTATATTGGATCCTTGTGGCTGTGCGATTAGAGTAACTTAACGCCTAATTGCACCATGTTATGGAGTGAGGGTTCTCTGTTCCCGTTTCGGACATTTTTTTATTTGTATTAACGTGATTTTAGCCCTAGGATAGTTCATCTCGGAACCCACACTTAACTCACATTCTGTATGTTCTGTTACTATTGATGTATCCCGAGCAGAGGAGAATACCAAGTTAATAACTACGAAATCACATAACCTGTTTTTATAACTGGTTTTGTTTCTATTAAATTATCAAGGCATAGCTTTTCCATAACAAATTTTGTCGGACAATCTCATTTTGTTATAATTAAGCTATTGATATACATTAACTAAATTACATTTAAATAACATGTTTTGTTGTACTATTGATCAACTTATCAGTAATAATACAAGAGTAACAAATTTTGAAATCACAGCAACAATTCGATGATTATGACCTGTCCCTTTGTGTTGTTCTATTTTTGTATTCAGGTTAGAAGGAAATTTCTGAACGACTCCTTTTAAGAATTCCTTAAATAATTTTCGGATAAGCACTTGGAAGTTTTGGAGGAACCTTCCGATAAATCCCTGGAGAAGTCTTCAAGAGAACTCCTGGCGCAATTTTCTTAGAAATTCCGAAGGTAATTCTTCTGAGCAATGTTTAGAATTCTAGTCTAGTCTAGTCTAGTCTACACATACACAGCCATTCATTGAAAGAATCCTGGAAAATGATAGAATCGACTACTTCTACCATTTTTCTTGTCATTATTAATGCTTGCAGTACATCAAGAATGCATTACAAGCATTAAAGCGGCCAGGCCTACTGTGCAGCGTTGTTGATTCTACAATAAAACCATTAAGGCGGGGACATCTCGTACCAACCGCTCAGTTTTATAGAGAAAGCTAACTACGTGAAAAATCGGTGGGGGTGACGTTGCTAAGAAGGTTAATGTCACCCCTTAGTCCTTGGAGTCCTGGTATGGAACACAGGTATTTGGTCCGTGTCCTGGCCCTTGTGCCTAGGTTTAAGCGCCTTTGCTCGCTCTCTGAAATGAAACAAGACACTGATTTCTAAAAGTTGAGGAGCTGTGACGTAACAAAAACGAAAGAAGAGGAAAGAAAAGAAAATAATAAGGTACACCGGGGCAAGTTGAAACGGGTGGGGCAAAATGAAATACGAAGTTTTGAAATAGTTTTCAATACAATTTTGAAATTTTTCTTTCGCCGAAAGATTGTTTGAATCAAAAACTATGTGTTATCGCATTTAAGCTGTTTACCTTTATTAGATAACATCATGTTAATCCGCTGTTTCATCTTGCCCCACCCGTTTCAACTTGCCCCGGTGTACCTTATGTAGCCTGAAACGATCTCACCAATTCACCAGAAAACTCCGTGGAAAATCGCCAAATGCAACATTGTCCTTCAGAAAGCTTTTCAGTACAGTACCGCACAGCGCCACTGGTGCCATAGCAGCATGCCTTTCCCTACTCAGTTTTTCCCTCGGTTTTCCCCCACAGGGCTTCTTATTCTCTTTCCAAGGCAGCACAAACTAACAAAATCGAGAACACCAGCTGGACTCCGAAAACACTTTCACGACTAGTTGCTCTAGGTGCTCGGCGTCTGCGTAATGGATCTGTATCCTGGCCGGGAACAATTCGCGTTCCTTGCACTGGAATGCGCCACACTCGCGGCGGCCACTGGACCACGAACTGTTTTTTCATTTCTTTTCCGCAGCTTGAATCCACTCGCGGCACAAACTTTAGGGACGTAAAATGCTTCACTTCACACGGCTTTCCTTAAACCTCGGATCGCAATTGTTGCGATACTCACTAAACACGTGAAAGATTTTCACCCGAATCACTTTCCGGATGGCGTAGCGCAATCGTTAGTTCATTTTTCACTGTTCGAATTGGAGGTAATGCGGAATCGAAAAAAAACTTGACAGCAAATGCAAAAAGCACCTACGCGCGCGCACAGCTTGCTGCGATCCTGGTGCATAAGTTGATCCAGCTGTTATCTTCTGAGCAATGTTTAGAATTCTTGGTAAAATCTTTTGAAAAACACCTGGAGAAACATTCGAAAAAATTCCTGATGAAATACTCAAAGAAATTTTCAGGGAAATTTAGAGATAAACTTCAGGACTAATGATCACAGGAAATTCTGAAGAAATCCTTGAAGAGATTCTATGCAGGATTCTGGAGGAATTTCTGGAGGAGTCTTTGAAAATCCATGAAAGATTCCGTCGAAGAACTCTCGGAGAAATTTCTGGAATATTTTTGAAGTAATTTATGAAAAAGTTAAGATCAAATCTGTCGACGAATTTCTGGAAGAACTTTATGACAGTCACTTGACAAACACAAAAGGAGATTTCGACGGAATCCTTAGAGAAATATATAGAGGAATTTTAGAAAAAAATATTGCAAACATTTCTAGTGAAAGTCCTGTAGGAATCATCAGAGGAAGTTCAGGAGCAATAATAGCAAAATTTTTGGCGGAATCTTTGTAGAATCCAGGAGGAATATTCGACATGATGCTAGAATCCAGGGAAAATCGGAGGAATTAAAACAAAATTTCCAGAAAAGTTGTAATAATCTGTACAATATTTCCAATATCCCAAAAATTTTCTGCAAAACTGTTGAGCATTCTAAAAATTCTTCAGTTTCTACGCCAAAAACAAACAAAACAACAGTCACAAATTGCTATCGTCGATCATTTTTTTTTCAAATACACGTGTTGATTTCAAAACCGTGCTCCGAAAACAATTAAAGTAGAACAGTATATGAATTACAGGTGGAAATCGAAGCTCGTCGTATTTGATAATATAGAAATTACTAAAGTTCGATTATCTTGCGACTTCAAATCTCTTAGAATGAATTTAAAGCTAAATATAGTATTCTTCGATCATTTGAAAATATTTCTTACGTCAGAGTCAGCAAGCCTCGTTGGATAAATGTACGACTCGTGCTGAAATAATCAACTTTTCGCAACTCGTTACCTACATAAATAACTATTTCGATAGTGTTTATAATTTTTAAATTTTGAATATTTTTTTATGTTTGTTCCTTATTTATTTTTGTACCTCGTACCTGATGAGAGTTCTCGGACATAAAAGAATAATATTTTCATCGGCCTAAGTATTATAACTTTTAGTATTTAGTATTTATTTTAATTTAGTAACGAGTTTGATATCATAGCAAATTCTGCTCTCCGATTACTATCAATAACATATTAATATCAAAATTGGTTATGGAAATATTTTCCGAATTCACTGTTATTAAGTTGTTATTGAAACTAACAAAACAATTTATTGAAATGGTTTTCCAGGAACATTTTTTTGTTATGGAATTTGTTATTTCCGCTTATGACAGACATGTTTATAACACAATATATTATGGTAATAACTTGAGAATAATCGATATTATTATTCAGTTATTTTGCCCAAATAAAACAGCTCTTTATGTTGTTGTTATTCCTTTCTGCTCGGGATCTGTAATTACATGTATGGTTCAGTTTATTTACCATGAACCATCCCCTACGATGCTTTTGAACAAGTCATAGCATACATAGCACCTTCCACTAATCGTTGGCAACTCATGCTCATCATATCATCTGGGGCATCTCAGACAGAGAGAGGCTCCTTTTTGACGGAATGGTTGTAGGTTATTTCCCAGAAAGTCACCCCAGACTGCCATTCCCCTGAATGCTCCATTCCCCAGAAAGCCGTTCCCCAGAATGGGACATCCTCCAGAATCGTTTACGCACCAACGTTTCGCTGGCGTACAACAGCACAGATTTCACATTGGAAATGAAAATTCGAATTTTGGTGCGTTGACTGATCTGATTCGCAACCAATTCAACAACTTTCGCAAAAGCAAACCTAACCTTTTCGATCCGTTCTCCAATATCGATCTTGGTAGGTACCGCCGTCTGACGCGATCTGGCTGCCAATTTATTGAAAGTTTTCGACCTTCTACCATTGCTTGCCCGGCCTATGTCGGAGCGCCGTTGGGCTAGTAGAACAACATAATCAGCCAAATCTAAGTCGTTCAAATGCTAGTGATGGGCTACCAAAGAAGCCCACGATTCGGTGCACGGTCAATCGCCCCCACCATGATCTCGTCCATTACAATAAGAAACTTGCCTTTTACCAGCGACTACCCGGATGGGGTCGGATAAAGCTCCGTTATGCAGGACTCTGCATGTAAAAGCATTGTCTGCGCTTATCTTGAACTTTCTTGCGTCTCAGGGCGCCCTACAGACATGCCTACAGATTTTCGTGGTCCAGACGCTCGAAAGCTCTTTCATAGTCAATGAATACTAAATAGAGAGACTATTGGATTACGTGAAACTTGCTGTAGTTCTATGCTACGATATTTAATTTTCCAGGATTGAAGCGTTATTTGTAGCACGCTGAAGTTTGCTGGTCTTCCGCTTATGTCCGGCCAAATCACCTAGAGCTCTTAACACTAACAGTTCCCCTTTGGCTTGACTCGGTGGATAATTTTATATTTTTTTATGGTAAAATTCTGAATAAAATGAGGTTTCGAAGAAAATACTAGAGATATTCGTTGATGATGCTGATGATTTTGTTTTACCATCTATTCTAGCAAGGCATCTGCCTCTAGCACTAGAATAATCTGAAAAGCGATTTAACCAAGATTGGGCTGTTGTTAGTGATCAGTCATTCTCCTGTACGAAGGGCCAAAAACGGTCTTGCGGACCTGCAAGCAGAGACACTTGCGCAAAAAATCAAGCCCCTCGATTGACAGAATACTCCCCCAATAGATGGGGTGAAAGAGCCCGCCCTCAATCCACGAAATGTTAACAATAAGGAGGAGGCAGAATACTTTCCCTTAACCAGAGATGCTTATTTCTTTTCAAAAGTAAATTGATTCTTCTAAAAACGACACATTCCACACGTTACACGGAGAAATCAAACTACCTAATTTTTGGGTCGATTTTACTCAAAGCTGAGTATATCGAACAAACTAGTTACCCAAAATTAGGTTGTTTTCCCTCTTTCCCTCACCGATGTTGTCAAAAACAAACAGAGATGCATCTACCCAACGGGGGTCCTTGAGCCCAATAAGCCAATTTTGGGTAAATGCAGGTTTACTCAAATTTGGGTTGAATGAGGGGGGGGGGGGGTCTTGGGTTGAATTTACCTACTCTTAAGTAAATATTTTTGCTGGAGGTGAAGGCAATTTACCTAGTGTGAGTTTAATCGATTTACTCAAATTTGGCTTATTGGGCCGAACTATGGGATTGCGTCAAAAGAACTCAATTTTGGGTAGTTTGGCGGTTCCGTGTACGTTATGCGCGAGAATCCAACTTATGCTTCCAAAAATTGTTATGTTGTTAAATACATGCAATACAAGAATATAAGTATGTAATTATCTTTATTTTGGTGCAAAAAGAATCGAAATCAACAGCAGGATCCCGGAAATATCGTTCGATCAAGTTCAAAAATCGCGGTGTAGAATTGCGTGGAATGTGTCAAAGGCCCTACCACCTCAAACTGCTTTCAGAGGCCCATGCGCCAAGGAAGTCTCTATATTAAAGACAAATCAATCAACCAATTTCCTGATCATAGGACGGGAAAAGATGATTTGAGTTGAGTTTAGCGTCTTCGAAGAAGTTGTTTGGCATGTTAGAAACAATTTTTTAGAATGGATCACTAGTGTGTTTAATCCAACTAGAAGTGAGAGTGAATTTAGATTTTTTTTCCATAAGGGAAGGCAGCGTATTTATGTCTTTAGCAAAGTTCTCGAAAATTTCATTGTGAGCAGCGTTCGGAATGCTCACTCATTCTCATGAAAATTAAATTCACCCTCACGCCAGTTTTCAGCAAAAATCTGGTTTAAGTAAACTCTTTTACGAAGAGGTGAACGAAAAAATATTTTCACTCACTCCCAAGGCTGGGAGATTTTCAATTGATTCCATTGCTCGATTATGTTGTCTTTTCTTGACTCCTATGATGACAACGATGGTAGCTTTTATGGAGCAAATGTATTCCCTCCTCCGTGTAGTTAGCGTGATAGTGTGGTTAGAGTGCGCGTGTCGCGTTTGATTTTAGTCATGTTCCAGGTTCAAGGTTGCCCGTGGCAACCACAATTTTATTAATTTACTTTGAAAATCTTCTCGTGAGAATTGAGTGAAAATTTGGCTGAACCAAAAAGAATTATCCGCTGGTTAAAGTGATTTTCAGTGATCATTTGTCGTTACTCTCCAGAAAAGTAATGGGAGCGAAAAGTGTTCCTCATGCAAAAAATTAAAAATAAACTCTCCCGCTAGCGTGAGAATAGCGTATTTCGTATCCCTGAAACGAAACTTACGAACCCTGATTGTGAGACAACTTGTCGAACAAACTTTTGTGGTATCTGCTATAGATAGTATAGTAAACATAGATCCGCGGACACCGCTGGCTTATATGTTTCAAGCGTGTAAGTTGTTATTTTCAAAAGCGCGACGATTGAATATGACATGACATCATGTGCTCCACTGATGTTGTCCAAATCATGACGTCATGCTGGTTTGGATACAAATTTTGACAGTTCGTTTGGATACAACGGATGCA
Source organism: Aedes albopictus (assembly GCF_035046485.1). NCBI lineage: Eukaryota > Metazoa > Arthropoda > Insecta > Diptera > Culicidae > Aedes > Aedes albopictus. The sequence goes on along the minus strand of NC_085138.1, from coordinate 369,529,082 downwards.
TCCTATGCGGATCTATATGTTTACTCTACTATCTATGGTATCTGCTAAATTAATAGAGATAAGGGTAATTTTTAGTAAACTACCCCTTTAAATCAGTTTATTTGTTGTATTTTTTTCTAATTTTTTTTTTTGAAAATTTTCAAACCTTCTACAAAGTTGTTCTGCTGGATAAAATACGTGTTTCTTTCAAAGATACTGAAATGTTATTTCATGTCCTCTTTTTAGTTAGTTTATGATCCATGTTTGAAAACAGAATTCATCCCGCCGCAGACGATTTTCGGACGCTGGAACAGAAACTAGTTTCACAGCATTGTTTTTCAACAGACGCACGAAACTACAATAACAGCAGCTAACTTGATGTCGTCTATCTGAATCTGCGTAGATTGTTGAGTTGGCAAATAGAACTTCTGCCGTGATATCTGCCAGGAAAACTCGATTCCGCCGACGCGATCATCACTCAGCAGTAGTTTCCTTCGTTCCTACCCAAGCAACAATTCCATTGCTGATTGGTTTTGTTCAGTGAAGAGAATTGTCAGACAAAAGAGGCACAAAACAAGCAACAAAGAAGGTGCGACGATTACTCTTTATCCCTACTGGTAACAGATAATGACATGATCTCGAAATTTTTTGTTGCAGACAAAACGGAAGCTGAATTTGTTGCTTACTTTTCAACTCGTGAATAATCAATTATTGCTAACCCAAAGTCGAAACTGTTTGATGATAGAGCTTCGCCAGAGTTGCAGTGTTTACCGACTCGAAGTTACCGTTCGAAAATCGCAATGCAAGGCTTAAAAATCTCTAAACGCGTGGTGTACGATGTTAATCCCATTATTTTCAAGTTGGGACAAATTTATGTCGCATTGGTTTGTTTGTCGCAACAAATACAGGTTGCGACATTGTCATTATTGTTGCGCGATGGTTGAATTTTGATTCACTGGTTTTGTTTGATTTTTATTAGGGTTTCATTACAGCAATAATTGAAACTCACAATTTTATGACTACTTTTGTGAAAACCATTGAAGAAATGTTTTATGGTATACTTGAAGATATTCATAAAGTCAGATTTTTAGAGTAAACAAAACTCTCCGATATATAAACCTCTTGGCATTCATTATTATTAGGGCCCATACAGCCGAGGCGGTAAACGCACGGGTATTCAGCATGACCATGCTGAGGGTGACGGGTTTGATTCCCGGTCGGTCTAGGATCTTTTCGTAAAAGGAAATTTCCTTGACTTCCTTGGGCATAGAGTATCTTCGTGCCTGCCACACGATATACACATGCAAAATGGTCATTGGCAGAGGAAGCTCTCAGTTAAAAACTGTGGAAGTGCTCATTGAACACTAAGCTGAGAAGCAGGCTTTGTCCCAGTGAGGACGTTACGCCAAGAAGAAGAAGAACTAAATAGTTTTTAAAGAATTTGTAAATATTGATTTTGCATCTTGTTACAGCAGCTGTTGGATTTTTTTTGAATTTCTGATAATAACACAAACGAGTTTAACACCTACAAAAGTATGTTGATGGAAGTAGATCAATTGCTTTCAGGAGTTTATTCATAAGTTCTTGTGTTTATCAGGCATTTACCATGGAGCAAAACATGCAAATAACACTTTTTGCTTCAAAACTGACATTCTATATCGTAAGTACGAGAAATCCTACCAATTTGTCTTAGCAGTGTCTAACAAACCGCTCCCTGCCGCTCCACGCGGATACCTTTCGTTGAAATGCTCGTCCAAGTATGCATAATTAATCCAGGAAAAATGCAGCTGCCAAGAGCTACAAAAAATAAAATAAAAAATAACGCCATGATGATATGTGTATAGCGAAATTGTATGAAATATAGCCATTTTGTTCGGATTTCGTTTAAAGAAATCGACAAAAAATGAAAATGCCATAAATATGAAAATGACAACTAAAATATGTTACAATACATTCATTCTGGCTACAACTAGCGGACTACTATGATTTGGCAATTTTTGCCAGGTATTTTCAAATTTGGACCACTGTGCTGGGGTATCTTCAAAAATTAGTCTAAGGATTCCTTCAGAAATTTCTCTAAGAAATAGTTTAGAAAAACTTCCATGGTTTCCTTTAGATTTTTTTCCATGGATTTTTCCAGAAAATCTTCCAGGAATTCCTTTAGTAATTCCTACCGAGATTCTTTCAAGAAATCTTTCAGAGAGTATTTGTTGTTTTTCCAGGGTTTTTTTTTGGAAATTCTTCTAAGGGATCAGAAGTTGTTCAAGGGATCCATCTGGACCTTTTTTTCGATTGCTTTAGAAATTCCTCCATGAAATTTTTCAGAAGGTCTTCTATAGTTTCTGTCAGTAATTTTGCTTTTGATTCTTTATAAAATTTCTACTAGGATTCCTTTAGAAAACATTATGCATTCCCCACATTTTTCAGTTATTACTTGAAGAATTCCTTTAGAATATTCTCCTGGAAATCCTTCAGAAATCTAGGTGTTCTTTCGGAAAACCTTTCACGAATTTCTTCACACCATCTTGAATCGGTACCTCAAGAACATCTTCCTGGGATTCCTCTGAAGTTTCCTGCCGAAATTATTCTAGATACTTCTTACTAAAATGCTGCAGGGCTTCTTAAAAAAACCCAGATTAATCCACCTAGTGGTGATAGTGCCTTTCTCGTCGAATATGTACTCATAAACTTTTCTTCGACGTTAGCCATAATGTTCCTGAATCCTGAAAACACTTTACACTAGCAACAATTTTAACAAAGCCATCATCGATTTTCGAAACTTATTGATGATACATATTCCGATGTTATGTTCAACAACAAAACAGCAGAAAAAGATCAGACCTCTCAGTTGACTGCTTGACCACCTTAACCCTAGTCGTGTATTGGGGTCATTGTGACCCCATTCCATCCACTACGGCAGCGGGGTGAGCGTCAGCTAATGCTTGAAGAAGGTTTACTTTATTCACAATCACAGATCACTTTGTGATCTTCACCAATGTTTATTTCAGCACACTTTAGGCTATATTTTATTATCATTGGTAACACGATTCATGTAAAATTTGACCTTCCTACGAGGAAAATGCAGAAAATGTAAATTTTCCATTCAAATTTTAATCGCAATGAGAAGAGTGAGGGCTCAACCAGCCGCACCCAAATTGTGAGCAGTAATTTTAGAAGCATAAGGAGATTGGAGATTGAAAAACTGTATAAGGTTGACGCGATTAAATTATATTTTGAGAATCGCTTTGGTCACGATTTCGTTCTCTCGCATATATGAAGACTTTGATCATTTCTTCATTTATAATCTTACCCAACGTTTACATGCTATCAAAAAAGCCACAATTTGATTTATCGCTTTGACATTTATTTTGTTAACCTTTATAACTCCACTGTTTGATGTGCAGCTTGCATGGGTTTGGTTAAATTTTACGTTGGACTAATTCCGGCGGGACACCTGGAACTGGTTCCGGTTGTCTCAAATACGGTCTTAGACTTTGTTTTGTCAACTGTTCATCACGTGACCTGAAAAGCCGGAAATTGATGTGATTTGAGGCTATTTTCTTGCTAACCGTTCGGCAAATTTTTGAAAATGCCGCGATTTTATGTATCGCATGCATGGTTTTGGTTCACTTCTATAAAATCACACCCGCAATCGATTCCGAACTACTGTGGCCTGAGACTATTTTCTTGTTGACTGTTCATCGGATTATCAAAAACGCCGCTATGGTTTAGTTCCTTTCTATATTTTACCACTTCCGACGCGTTACTCGTCTTGTCACCAGTTCTGGAACACTACCGGTTCTCCCAAATATGGTCTGAGATTATTTGTTGGTTAACTGTTTATCTTGTTACTGAATAAGTCATCGATATGTCGCATGTATTGGTTCTCTTTTACATTTGATCATTTCTGGCGGGACACCCGTAATCAGTTCCGTAACACACTGATAGGGCTTGCGTCTATTTTCTTGCAACTGTTCATCATGTTATCTAAAAAGCCGTGATTTGAGGTATCGCATGCAAGGGTTTGGTGTCACTTCCGGCCCGGAACCGGTTGCGGAACACTACCGATAGTCTCTTAAATAGTCTGAGCCTATTTGGTTGCTAAAGTTTATTAGGTGACAGTCCATAATGTGGTCTTAGCCTACTTCCTCAATAACCGGTCATCAAGTTGTTGAAAAAGCCGTGATTTGATTTGCCGCATGCAAGAGTTTTGTCAACTTTTATATACGGCCACTTCCGGCGGAACACTCGGAACCGGTTCTGAAACACTACCGGTTCATATAAGGTCTGAGACTGTTTTCTTTCTAACTGCTGTGCCGCATGCATGGGTTTGGATCACTTTTATATATGAACTTCCAGCGGGACATCCGGAACCGGTTCTGATACACTGCCGCCTTCAGATATGGTCTGAGTCTTTTTTTATGTCAACCTTTCATTGGGTTATCAAAAAAACGCGCTTTGATATATCGCATGCATGGATTTGGTCCACTTTTATATTTGACCACTTCCTGCGGGATATGGTCTGAGACTGTTTTCTTGCTGACTGTTCATCAGGTTATCCAAAATGCCGCAATTTGATGTGTCGCATGCATGGATTTGGTTCACTTCTATATTTGGCCACTTCCGGCGGGACTCCCGGAACCGGTTCCGGAACACTACCGGTTCAGATATGGTCTGAGACTGTTTTCTTGCTGACTGTTCATCAGGTTATCCAAAATGCCGCAATTTGATGTGTCGCATGCATGGATTTGGTTCACTTTCATATTTGGCCACTTCCGGTAGGACTCCAAGAACCGGTTCCGGAACACTACCGGTTCAGATATGGTCTGAGACTGTTTTCTAGCTAACTGTCCATCAGGTTATCCAAAATGCCGCAGTTTGATGTGTCGCATGTATGTGTTTGTTACATTTTTATGTATGGCCCCTTCCAAGGGTACTGGTCCGGAACACCTAAATGGCCATAACTCCGGAACGGCTGGACCGATCCGAACCATTTTCCAATAGGAAACAATGGGACCAGATTCCGCGTCGATTGAACCGTCGGTCATTAAAATCGGTTGAGGTTTACTGCCAAAAAGTGATGTGAGTTTATTTGTACACACACATACACACACACATACACACACACACACACACACATACACACACAGACATCACCTCAATTCGTCGAGCTGAGTTGATTGGTATATGTGACTTGACCCTCCGAGCCTTCTATCAAAAAGTCGTTTTTGGAGTGAACATATAGCCTTTCCAGTACACTTAGTGTACGAGAAAGGCAAAAACTATAGGTTTCTTTAAAAATTCCTCAATTAAACCATTTCAGAAAATCCTCTATGGATTCCTTTAGAATTTTCTTCCGGGTTCCTTTTAGAAAATGGATTGCCTAAGGCACCGTCCACAAATTATGTAACACTTGTGAGATTTTAGAAATTCTAGAATTTTCGCATAAAAAAGCATGACGAGGGGGTGGGGGGGAGGTGTCGTGGTTCAGGATTTCTTTGGAATATCTTCTGAAGATTCCGTCAGAAATTCCTCCAAAGAAAGTAGTTCCTTTCTGAAAATTTTCCAGCAATTCCGTTTGAATTGTTTGAAGACAGGCTTGGCTAGGCTGAGTAAATAAAAAAAAATTGTCGTGCGCATAGTTTGAGCAACCCTGCTTCTTCCACAATACCATCAAGATTCTCCAAAAAAGTCTTCCAGTAAATTTTCCATGAATTTCTTCAGAAATAAATTCAGAAATTTTGTCACAAAATTTCCCAAGAATTCCTTCAAAAATAATTTTGGCTATTTTTTTCTGAAATTCTGCCAGGGATATTTTGTAAAAAATCCTTCAAGGGTTGCTTCAGATATTCCTGTAAGATCTTATTCAGTATTTTTTTAAGGAAAGTTATAGAAACATTTCAAGGATTTCTCTAGAAAATTTTCTACTGAGGTTTTCAGAGAACCTTCCATGGATTTTTTCTGAAAATCCTCCAGGAACTCTTTTTAAAAATCTTCAAGGGATTGATTTGCACAAGGATTCAGAAATTCTTAGAAACTAGAACTGCTTTGAAAAGAAAATAGCATGGGTTCCTCGCAAAATTGAATCAAGAACGGCTTGTGGAATTTCGATTTCATTGGAAACTCCCATAGGAATATCTTTAGAAATTCCTGCGAAAAGGAATCAAAATATTCTTGTCTGATTTATTCCAATGATTCTAGCAGAAATTCACACAGAGATTACTTTCAGAATACATTTTCGTTATGTATATTTTATCTTAGAAATTCCAACATTATTCCTCCATGGAGACCCCTAGAATTCTTTCTGACATTCATTCAGGAGTATCTCTAGGAATGCTTCCAAATCTCTACAGAGGTGTATTCAGTTGTTTCTCTTTAGACACTCCTTCACGAATTCTTTGACAAAATCTTATCTTCTTTTTCAAGGTTCAAGAAGTTTTTTGTTATAAGACAGAGAAAAGCTCTGATGATCCAAACAACTTCTTCCATCGTCTAAAAATTTTTTGTATATTCCAAATAATTCGATCACGACTCTAGGCCTTAGCAAACAGATGCCCATTTCACTTTTAAAATATAATTAATCCTCGTTACGATTGCCACCCGGTAGCTCTTCCTAGAAAAAATATTCTTAATTTTATGAAAATACTAGTGTACAAAATAAAACGATAGTCATGAAATTTTATCGACGACCAAAATTTCTCAACCATAATTATGTATGAATTTCGAAATTGTCCTCCAAAAATGTTAGTCTGGACATTTTTGAGATATGGCTGAAAATTTGGTTTCTAGCGAAATGATCTCTAAAATGACTTATGACTAAATGCTTATCCAGTGGATAACTGATACTGAGGAAGATTACAAGTGGTAGTCGAAATACGCATATCTGTCAAAGGATAAGCAAAATAGGGCGGAATTAAAAGGTACAAAACAGATTACACTCATTCGAAGAGGGTATTCTGCTTAGAGGGTTCGAAAAGTCGGTACAAGAAGTTAGTTTTCATTTTTATGTGGTTTTAGTTAAACGATTGCGTCAAACATTGTGCTATGTTATCACATGTTATGAGATGTTTCACACTTAGTTTTTTTTTTATCGAAACATTTAACGTCTTTCAGTTATTTCTAACAATTTTGTTCCGTGTGACTTTTTTATGAAAATTTTTGCAGGTTTTTGTTGAAAATTTATTTATTAGTGCTGTTATCCTTCAATTGTGTCTCTGCAAGTCATTCCTATTCCAATGGCTCCCATCGGCTGCTTTTGATTCAATAACCTGAAACCGCCCCTTCTTTTAGTGCATGGATATATTATTTCCCGAAAATTCAATCAGTTTGTAGCGAAGTGCGCCCACCGACGTGAATCGTTTGAATCCGAAATAATAATTATTACTAACAGTGAGTGATAATATAAATCCAACGAATGCAGCAGTATCGTTCCTGGTGGTGTTAAACGTCGATGTTGATTGAAGGACGGCAGCGATTGATAGGCGAAGTTATTCAGTAACGAGGTGTGCGTGCAAGCAAAAAAAAATACCTTCGCAGATTTTTGGTGGAAAGTGAAAAGCCACATATAACCGTCGGAATTCGTCGAAAGGTAGTGGAAAAATAGTCAGTTGAAAGTGAAATTTATTGGAAGCACTTGTTTTTGGAAGCCGTTGGTGTGGAAAGGGTAGTGCAATTTCGTGGATTATTATGGCCGGCCGAAGGCAGCAGCATCGACGAAGGAACGGCGCAAGACAGCAATGAGTAACGGAACGACGACAGCAACGGCAGTGGCGGCAACCGGAAACGGTAGCGCTGCTGGCTCAGGGGCTACGGATGCGGAAAGCTTGGTATGTCAAGAATCGTCAGATTAGAGTGTTAGTAACTGTTGTTAGTGGTGGTTGATTTTTCCGGGGGGTTGAGTTGAGTGGTGCTGAACACTGTTCGTCGACCGGTTGCGGTGTTGCTGAGGGGCAACAACCATGTGCTTCGACTTTGAGCGACATGAGGTTTACCGTGTACAGGTCAGAAAGTTTAACATTTATTTTGCAGGAAGTTTTAAGAAGTGAATTGATTGCTGAAAAGTATATGTTTGTTGCAAAAATACTATAAACAATTAATGACACGATTAAGAAGTAGCTTGCAATCATCGAAATGTTCTTTTAATTTTTCATGGTCTCCTTCAAATAGATTTGTTATTTCATTTATTTAGGTAATATCATTGAACATTCATCTTAATTTCAAGAGAGTTTTAGATATACATGTTTGGTTATTTGTCTATAATCTCTGTGACTTAGTTGGTTAAAGCGCTTGTCTAGCAAATAAGATGCCGTGGTTCGAATCAAATTTCAATTGCCACCATTTACCTAAGCTGACACTTCTGATTTATTTATTCTCAGATTCGTTATTTAATAAACCACCATCATATGATGTCTGATTCTCACTTTTAAAATATTTCACTGCTATCGTAGACACTTCTACCACCTTACAGTCCTAGTTTTATAACTCAAACCATAGTCCCTAAATTGCACAATCATCATTGACCTCCTCATCACACATCTCGACAGCCGGATCAAAGAAATATCCATCAGGGCACGACATTTCGTAGGCTGCCCCCATATAGCACGTCACATATTTCTGGCACGAATTCGGATGCGGGAAGAAGCTGGTCCCCGTCTCGGGGCACGGGAAACACTCCGCCACCCGAGCGGGGAAGCACGACTGCAGTTGCAGCACAAACTTATGTCCCGGAGGGCACGTCATCACAGTGGCCCGCCCTTGGTAGCATGAGATGTAACGGTAGCATGCACTGGGATCGCTCATGACGTGCGTAATGGTGGGATGACACTGGGTGACGGGATGACACTCCTCCGCCAGGACGTTCGATGGGAACAGTGCGAGTAGTGTTGCCGATAGTGTGGCGATTCTAAGTACCGTAATCCGGGGTCAAATTGATCACTTTAAAACAACTTTTGCGGATAACATCAGTGCCTGTTCAAATATTGCCAAAAGAATTTCTGTAAAACCAGTACCCAGTGGATCTCCATGGAACCATGTGACAGAATTTTATTCAACCAATTTAAGCTTTAAGTTAAATAGCTTTCAATATCAAAATATTAGAAATGCCACTTTGGGGCGAAATTGATCAGTATACAATTAAGCATCGATTGGAAAGGAAAACTTCCTTCACCGCTTAATTTTGCACTTTTAAAACCGAATAACGCGTCTAAAATCTTACAACTAGTGAATTTAATACTTTAAATGCAAAATTAAATTTCGAAATTTCCCCTTAAACGCCCAAAGGTAGGCAATTTCATTTGAAATAAGTGATTTCTATGACAATAAATAACTATTTCTTCATAAAATGAACTTTTTATAACAATTTCATGTTCTGATTAGCTGCATAACATCCCAGCCAAGGCTCCACAAAAATGTTAAAACAGAGAATTCACGGGGAGTCCAATTAGCAATTGATTGTTTAGCAGCAAGGATTTCAGCTAAATGAGAAATGCATTGCAAATTCCTTGAAAAAATAAGGCAAAACAAACTTTTTTCTAAAAAATTAAAAGTCTACACTCATCTCTAGACATCTACGAATCAGATGACGTAAAAAGTTTAAGATCATTACGACGCTTAAGAGTTCCTAGTATGGAATTGCAATGTAGTACCCGAGTGATCAATTTCACCCCGGTTTACGGTACTGCTGGAAATGTCAGATGTTTTCATCGAAAAAATGGGAAATAGGGTGACAAAGCGTATTATCGGCAGGCTTGTTCTCTTCGCATGAGTGGTTTTTGTCTACCAAATTGCCTGAAACTTGGTCATACAACTCAGCTTGTATGGGAAAGATTTTGAGTTCAATAGGTTTCAAAAAAAAAACATGACGAAGAGAACAAAACGGCCGAAAATACGTAAGTTCCCCTAGTTTAAGTCAAACTAATTTACCGAACATTTTTACGAGGTGTAGATTTTGCTACCGAATACTGGAATGATTACCGTACAACTGAATAAATAAAACGATCGAATCACCTTAAAACTGAAAAGTTTCATATCTTGCGATAAGGTGACAGTGATGGATCGGTGTTATAATGATTACCATGTTGCGATTGCAACGAGGAACTTAGCTAATCTGTGTTGTGTTGTTCAAGCTCACGACCCGGATCTGGCTCTCAGCTCTCGTGCATTTATTTTCAAACAAAATTCTAACTTTCTTAAGCTTCCACTAAAGCCAAAAGTGAGCTGTTATTCTTGGAACTTTTATTGATACATACACTCCCGATCAAAAGTTTGGGGTCACCCCCTCAAAACATGTCATTTTTCTAGGCCCATATCTCCGCCAATTTGCGCCCGATTTCAAAACACTAGGTTTTATTCAAAAGATAATAAGTCAAAGAAGCTTTTAACATGATTTAAAAGAAACTTTTTCAAAAACAATGGTGTGTAAACTTAACTCAAAGTTGCCAAATTTTATAAAAAATAAATACAAACTTACGGCAGTGTCGCTGGAAATTGAGTCGACCAAATTTTAAGATGAGAGCGGTAATATAACCCATTTTCTATTAGTTTTCGACTGCTTTTTACAGAACTTAGGTAAAAAATCTAGAAAAAAAAAGTTATTAAGTAAATTAATCCTTGATGTCATCGACCAAAAGTTTGGGGTCACCCCTCAAAATGATGTATCAGCCAAAAGTTTGGGGACACTATCGTAAAACATGGAAAAGTGATTTGTTGATATCTTTGTCATCTTTCATTCAATTTTAATTCTTCTTGGCTTATTTGAAACAAAATGAATGATACTTACTGCATAGACATTGAACCACACATATTTGTTGAAATTTACATACTAAAACTTAACGTAAAGTTGCCTCATTTTTTTAAATGTGGCGAAATGATAGGTAACTTTAGGTAACATTTTTATATACAAAAATCGTTAAATACGTAAAGTTAAAGACATCAAACGTAAATTTAGTTAATTATCTTTGATATGAGCCAAAAAGAATTAAAATTGAATGAAAGATGACGAAGATATCATCAAATCACTTTTCCATGTTTTACGAAAGTGACCCCAAACTTTTGGCTGATACATCATATTGAGGGGTGACCCCAAACTTTTGGTCAATGGCATGAAGAGTTAGTTTACTTAATAACCTTTTTTCTAGATTTTTTAGCTAAGTTCTGCAAAAAGCAGTTTTACCGGCTTTTCGGGCCCGTATGAAGTTGGTCACCAATATCAACTTCTTTTCCCGATCAGCCTAGATAGCTGTGTAGTGTCGGTAGCGGTTAGTTCAACTGGCTAAGAATAGCACTACGGACCGCCTGTTCCAGTGGTAGGAATCCACTAATCAGGTGACCCCTAATTCATGGTGTTATGCGGCTTTATGCTTACCGTGCCTAGGAATGAATGGCTAGGGGGGTCTAATAAAAACCTAACCGCAAACGGAGCCTGTGGAGTACCAGGGCACCCTCCACAGTATTTGCCCTTACTGTGCTAACCGGAGCAATAGCGCGGTGGACCTTGTGTTTCTCCGAGACAATCAGCTACCCTTCTTCAATCTCATACTTGAGGCTGAATAAGGGCGGGATTATGAAGATGTTATTAATTAGTTTAGATTTTCACCTATATGGTTTCGCATTATGCGTTTTACACAGTGTATTCTGTGCATCCTCGCCTTTGGCGCACTCAATTCGATACCGATCTGGCTTTATTGTTGCTGTTCTTTTTTGTGCTGTGATTGTTAAGAGTTTAATCTTGCCTAGTTTGGGTAGTGGCTACGGTTAGGATAGCTCAGATCAATCTTCAGCACAAAAGAACAGCAACGATCAATCTTTGTAGACTTATGCAAAATGGTACAGCCCAAGTGGCGTTAGTCCAAGAACCTTACTTTCGTAAGGGGAATTTCTATTTAGGAAACCTTGTGAATCCGGTGTTTGCTACTTTCAGTAAAAATGAAATGGCAAACTCACGTGTCATGCCTCGAGCATGTGTGCTTGTCAACAACGCAATCGTTGCTACACTCATCTCTGAACTAACTACCAGAGATGTATGTGCTATCATAATAGATGTATCTGTTGGAAACCTCGACAGGAAATACGTTTATTGTTCGGTTTATTTACCGCATGATGAACCATCCCCTACGGATGCTTTCAAGCAAGTCATTGCATACTGCACTTCAAAAGGCCTTCCGCTAATTGTTGGTAGTGATGCTAATGCTCACCATATAATCTGGGGCAGCTCAGACATCAATTTGAGAGGCTCCAGTTTGATGGAATACTTGAGTAGTACAGATCTTGGATTACTTAACATAGGCAACCGCCCAACCTTCATGGTATCTGGTAGAGAGGAAGTGTTAGACATAACGCTTTGCTCTAGCAGAATTAGTCATGAGCTGACCAATTGGCATGTGTCAGATGAAGAATCTTTATCTGAACATCGTTACATCTTGTTTGAACATGTGAATTTTACTTCGCAAACTTTGCGTTTCAGGAATCCCCGGTCAACCAACTGGGATCTCTTTACCGATTTGGTTGCAGCCAAATTTCATGGATACTCACCATCAATTGACACTCGAAGTGATTTAGATGATGCCGTTGATACCACAACGGCCTTCATCATGGAAGCTTTTGAAGAAGCCTGCCCTCTGCGGTCTGTGAAGACCACAAGAGGAACCCCTTGGTGGAACTCCGATCTGGCGAAGCTTAGGAAACAATGTAGAAAGAGTTGGAACAGACGACGTTCGGCTGGATCGGAGGCTTTCAGGTCGGCTCGCAAGGCCTACCAGAAAGCTCTTCGGTCTGCTGAACGATCCGGCTGGAAAAACCTTTGTACAAATGTTTCCAGTCTGAGTGAAACCAGTCGATTGAACAAAATCCTTGCAAAATCTAAGGATTTTCAAGTGAACGAACTTCGTTTGCCAAATGGTGATTTCACTTCCTCTGATGAGGAAGTTTTAGAATGTTTATTCAGTACACACTTCCCCGGATGTGTGGATATTACATCTTCGGATGAACCTGATGTCTTTTCTTGTAGTTATGATTCTTTAGCTTCGGCTCGGAGTATCATAACTTTAGAATCGATTGAATGGGCACTTAATAGCTTTGCTCCTTTCAAATCTCCTGGGGCAGATGGGATTTATCCTATTTTGCTTCAGAAGGGATTTGATCATTTCAAACATGTTTTGAAACAACTACTTGTTTGCAGTTTTGCTACAGGGTATATTCCCAAATCCTGGCGGGATATTACTGTGAGGTTTATTCCGAAAGTGGGTCGCGCGTCGTATGAAGAAGCAAAGAGCTTCAGACCTATCAGTTTGACCTCTTTTCTTCTGAAATGCTTAGAACGCATTGTGGATCATCACATCCGTGATGTTTATCTGGCCAATGTGCCTCTTCATGTGAACCAACATGCTTACCAATCTGGAAAGTCCACTGTGACTCTTTTACACAAAGTTGTTTACGATATCGAGAAGGCATTCGCTCAAAAGCAATCCTGCTTGGGTGTTTTCTTAGATATCGAGGGTGCCTTTGACAACGTGCCTTTCGATGCCATTTTGGAAGCCGCACGGGGTCATGGTATATCTCCAATGATTTCCAATTGGATTCACCAAATGCTCAAAAACCGACATCTCTTCTCGACATTGCGTCAAGCGGCGATTAGGAAATTGAGTGTTTGTGGATGTCCCCAAGGGGGAGTCTTATCACCACTTTTATGGAATCTCGTAGCAGATACGCTATTGAGGCAACTCAATAATAGCGGTTTTCCTACTTATGGTTTTGCCGACGACTACCTAACATTGTTAGTCGGTATGTGCATCAGCACCCTTTTCGACCTGATGCAAAACGCTCTTCAGGTAGTTGAGGGTTGGTGTCGCCAATATGGCCTTTCGGTAAATCCGAGTAAAACATCTATTGTTCTTTTCACGGAAAAGCGAAACCGTAATGGTGTTCGAACTTTACGTCTCTTTGATTCTGAAATCAATGTGACTGAACAGGTAAAGTACGTTGGAGTCATTCTTGATTCCAAGCTTTCCTGGACACCTCATGTTGAGTTCAGAATCAAGAAAGCTTGTATGGCCTTCGGGCAATGCCGGCGAACCTTTGGTACAACTTGGGGTCTAAAACCCAAGTATATCAAATGGATCTACACAACTGTTGTTCGGCCAATATTGGCCTATGGATGTCTTGTGTGGTGGCAAAAGGGCGAAGTGAGAACGGTCCAATCAAAATTAGGCCATCTCCAAAGGATGTGCTTAATGGCGATGTCTGGAGCGTTCTCTTCAACTCCCACGGCAGCGCTCGAAGTTCTCTTTGACGTTGTCCCACTACACATTCATCTCAAACAAGAAGCACTTTCTTGCACTTACCGCCTATGGGTACTCGGTTTACTAGAGGAAACTCCTGTGAACCGCAGTTCAACACACACCTCGTTGTTTCCACTTTTGGTGAATTGGGACAAAGTTGTCCTTGCTCCAAGTGATCTTACAATTGCTTGTAATTTTCCATATAGGACATTTTCCACGAAATTCCCTTCCCGGGAAGAGTGGACATCTGGTTATCTGGAGAGAAGTATTTCAGACGGCATCGTATGTTACACTGATGGCTCCCTTCTAGAAGGTCGAGCAGGTGCTGGTGTTTATTCCCGTGAGCTAAGGCTGTATCAGTCTTATTCACTTGGCAGACACTGCACCGTTTTTCAGGCCGAAATCTTTGCTCTTATGTGCGGAGTGCAATCAGCACTTCAGCAGCACGTAATGGGCAAAGTAATATACTTCTGTTCAGATAGCCAGGCTGCTATTAAAGCACTTGCTTCGGCCAACTCCAGGTCGAAGATAGTTATCGCTTGTCGAACTCAAATTGAGGAGCTGAATTCAGCAAACGCTTTTCACCTTGTATGGGTACCTGGCCATTCTTCCATCGCTGGAAATGAATTGGCTGATGAGTTAGCTCGCACTGGAGCATCACATGACTACATTGGCCCTGAGCCAGCTATTCCGGTATCCAAGTGTTGGGTGAAGCTTCAGATTGACACCTGGGCTGCCACTCAGCACAAACAATACTGGAATAGTTTGGAGTCATGTCGTCAAACAAAATTGTATTGTACTGAGCCATCTCTAGGGGTGGCAAAGTATCTAACAAATCTGTCAAAGCAGAATTGCAGCATGCTGGTCAAAGCATTGACTGGCCACTGCCGACTCAGTTATCACATGGCGAATATTCAGCAAGCTGATTCATTTGCATGTGATAGCTGTGAATCCGATTATGGAACTTCGTATCATTTAATATGTAACTGTCCAGCTTTTGCGCAATTGCGTTTCCGAGTACTCGGGAAACACTTATTAAGTGAAACTGACTTCAGAAACCTGAATCTTCAGGACGTTCTGTTGTTCTTGACCCGCTGTGGTAAAGAGCTATAGGCTCTCTTTACGCTTTATGCATTATCACAGTGCCCTTCTCAGGGCGCTGTTCGAACCCATTGTGGCACGCTTATGCGTTATTACAGTGTCCTTTTCAGGACGCTATGTGAACCCATTGTGGTACGCTTTTGCGAGTATGACGATCCTATTCCCTTACCTGTCCTTTCCCATCTCCTATCCTTTTTCCTTCCCTTCTCCGTCAGGTAAATGATGAATAGGCTCGTGTTCATGGCGATGGCACAAATTTCCCAAATGGAGGAGAACGTGCCTCTAGAGCCGACCTACTGATACCTGATACACATATTTGTTGAAATTTACATACTAAAACTTAACGTAAAGTTGCCTCATTTTTTTAAATGTGGCGAAATGCTAGGTAACTTTAGGTAACATTTTTATATACAAAAATCGTTAAATACGTAAAGTTAAAGACATCAAACGTAAATTTAGTTAATTATCTTTGATATGAGCCAAAAAGAATTAAAATTGAATGAAAGATGACGAAGATATCATCAAATCACTTTTCCATGTTTTACGAAAGTGACCCCAAACTTTTGGCTGATACATCATATTGAGGGGTGACCCCAAACTTTTGGTCAATGGCATGAAGAGTTAGTTTACTTAATAACCTTTTTTCTAGATTTTTTAGCTAAGTTCTGCAAAAAGCAGTTGAAAGCTAATAGAAAATGGGTTATATTACCACTCTCATCTTAAAAATTGGTCAACTTAATTTCCAGCGACACTGCCGTAAGTTTATATTCATTTTTTAGAAAATTTGGCAACTTTGGGTTAAGTTTACATTCAAAATTTTTTGAAAAAGTTTCTTTTAAATCATGTTCAAAGTTTCTTTTGAATGATACCTAGGGTTTTGAAATCGGGCGCAAATTGGCGGAGATATGGGCCTAAGAAAATAACGTGTTTTTGAGGGGGTGACCCCAAACTTTTGATCGGGAGTGTACACTCCCGTTCAAAAGTTTGGGGTCACCCCCTCAAAAACATGTCATTTTTTTAGGCCCATATCTCCGCCAATTTGCGTCCGATTTCAAAACCCTAGGTTTCATTCAAAAGATAATAAGTCAATGAAACTTTGAACATGATTTAAAAGAAACTTTTTCAAAAAATTTTGTATGTAAACTTAACCCAAAGTTGCCAAATTTTCTAAAAAATGAATATAAACTTACGGCAGTGTCGCTGGAAGTTGGGTCGACCAAATTTTAAGATGAGAGCGGTAATATGACCCATATTCTATTAGCTTTCAACTGCTTTTTACAGAACTTAGCTAAAAAATCTAGAAAAAAAGTTATTAAGTAAATTAATCCTTGATGTCATCGACCAAAAGTTTGGGGTCACCCCTCAAAATGCTGTATCGGCCAAAAGTTTGGGGTCACTATCGTAAAACATGGAAAAGTGATTTGTTGATATCTTTGTCATCTTTCATTCAATTTTAATTCTTCTTGGCTTATTTGAAACAAAATGAATGATACTTACTGCATAGACATTGAACCACACATATTTGTTGAAATTTACATACTAAAACTTAACGTAAAGTTGCCTCATTTTTTGAAGCGTGGTAAAATGTGCTAACTTTACATAACATTTTTATATACAAAAATCGTTAAATACGTTAAGTTAAAGACATCAAACGTAAATTTAGTTAATTATCTTTGAAATGAGCCAAAAATAATTAAAATTGAACTATAGATGACGAAGATATCACCAAATCACTTTTCCATGTTTTACGAAAGTGACCCCAAACTTTTGGCCGATACATCATATTGAGGGGTGACCCCAAACTTTTGGTCGATGACATCAAGGATTAATTTACTTAATAACTTTTTTTCTAGATTTTTTAGCTAAGTTCTGCAAAAAGCAGTTGAAAGCTAATAGAAAATGGGTCATATTACCGCTCTCATCTTAAAATTTGGTCGACCCAACTTCCAGCGACACTGCCGTAAGTTTATATTCATTTTTTAGAAAATTTGGCAACTTTGGGTTAAGTTCACATACAATTTTTTTTGAAAAAGTTTCTTTTAAATCATGTTCAAAGTTTCTTTGACTTATTATCTTTTGAATGAAACCTAGGGTTTTGAAATCGGACGCAAATTGGCGGAGATATAGGCCTAAAAAAATGACATGTTTTTGAGGGGGTGACCCCAAACTTTTGAACGGGAGTGTATATGCATATTGATACAGATTAATGTTCAACATACTAAGAACTCTGAGAAGGTGATAGTGTTGATGCTTGAGCGACAATATCGATCATCATAATTGGTCCGATAGTAAACTTACAAACGGCGGCGGAGTATTTGAATATTTCCTACGTATTTTTCCAGGAATTCTTGCAGAAAGTAATAAGCGTTATGTGTAACATACCTTAACAGAACTTACCTCTGAAATAACATAAAGAGTTCACCAATACTTGCTTCCAGAGCTTTTATTTTCTTTTAGCCTTTATCAGTTCTCCAAAAATAAGATGATAATGGATTTCTAACAAAAATCCTGCTACAGGTATATTCTCACCATCAAAAGTTTGGGGTCACCCCCTCTAAAACATGTCATTTTTGAGGCCCATATCTCCGTTAATTTGCGTCCGATTTCGAAACACTAGGTTTCATTCAAAAGATAACAAGTCAAAGTAACTTTGAACATGATTTATGTGAAACTTTTACAAAAATATTTGTATGTAAACTTTACCCAAAGTTGACAAATTCGCTAAAAAAATGAATATTAACTTACAGCAGTGTCACTGGAAATTGGGTCAATCAAAATTTATGGTGAGAGCGATAATATAACCTATTTTCTATTAGCTTCCAATCAAGGATGGGATCATTCATTTGCATTCAGTTACATTCACTTGCTGTAAGTTCGCTTCAGAATCATCGTAGCAAAAATCAGTGTATGGAACACATTTTCATTTTGGTTTTACCTAAAACTTTGTAGAACAATGTACTTGCGTAGCATCAATAATTAAGTCAACAGAAGGTAGCAAACGCAACTCTCCACGGTGTGATTTACATTTACATTCACGGCGTGGAGAGTTGCCTTCACAGCTATCTCGTGACTTTGGTATGCGTGTGCGACCCTAATATCATTCGGCAAACTTTCAGATAAAACTACAAGGCTAAATTCATCCAAACATTGTTTTTTGATAGCATGCTTCTGAGCTGAGATCGTAGCAAGTGAATGTTATTCTTTGCAAATGAATGATCCCATCCTTGCTTCCAACTGCTTTTTGACGAACTTATCTAAAAAATTCAGAAAAAAAGTTATTAGATAAATTAACTCTTGATGTCATCGACCAAAAGTTTGGGGTCACTCTCCAATATGATATATCAGCCAAAAGTTTGAGGTCACTTTCGTAAAACATGGAGAAGTGATTTGGTAATAACTTCGTCATCTATAGTTCAGTTTTAACTCTTTTTGGCTCATTTCAAAGATAATTAACTAAATTTACGTTTGATGTCTTTAATTTAATTTATGCAACGATCCAAAAATATAAGAAATAATCCGTAAAGTTTTGGGAACGATCCATATTTTTTTCGAAATGATTCATAACTCTGGGATAATCTATCTATATAAATAAAAATGGAATGGTGTTTGTATGTCACGAATAGGCTCAGGAACGGGCCAATGGATCTACAGGGGATAGACAAAATGATCGGGACAGGCAAAATTTTCACTTTACAAAAAATGTTCAACTAGCTGTAACTTTTCGAAAAGTGCATCGAATATTCTCAAATTTTTACTGTTAGTTCTTCAACTAGTTGTGTATCAGTGGACAAAATTTGGAAAAGATCGGACAATTCTTCACGAAGCTATAAAGATTTTTGAAAAAGATAAAATTATCCGATAGCCAACTTTGAGCTGTTATACCTCCGGATTCAATGAACCGATTGCAATGAAATTTTGACCATTCGTGACTTATATAATGAACTCTAGAAAACATTTGACTTAACTTGAAATTTTTAACAAGCGAAAAAGTTATAGCGAATAATTTTTTTTCCTAAATTGGTCTATTTTTATTATGCATCCCATTAATTTTTCAATTTATTGGCGGCTATGTTGTTACTTTCCTTCAAAACGCATTTATATATAAGTCAATTAGAGGGAAACTAAATGAACTATAATTTGCATCTTGAATTTTGAAACGATGTTGATGTTTTGGATAATTTGATGTTTTATTAGAAAAATAATCTAATCGTTATAATTTTCTTCTGTGTTAAGAATATTAAGTTAAATCAATGGTTTTTCATAGCTCATTATATAAGTCATTAATGGTCAAAATTTCATTACATTCGGTTAATTGAATCCGGAGATATAACAGCTCAAAGTTGGCTATCGGATAATTTTACCATTTTCAAAAATCTTTATAACTTCGTGAATAATTGTCCGATCTTTTCCAAATTTTGTCAACTGATACACAACTAGTTGAAGAACTTACAGTGAAAATTTGAGAATATTTGATGCACTTTTCGAATAGTTACAGCTAATTAAACATTTTTTGAAAAGTGAAAATTTTGCCTGTCCCGATCATTTTGTCTATCCCCTGTACACCATTCTTTCAGTGTTTCATTCGTGCAAGGCTCCGACGTGTTTGTACGAAAAAATAATTGGGAAAATCGACCGGGAACGCACCGGGGCATTTTTCTACAGAGCTGCATGTCAAAAAACATAGTAGGCAGGCAGAACGACGTTTGCCGGGACAGCTAGTGATCCATTAAATTATGGATCGAATAAAACCATGGAAAACTTTTTCGTGAAATTTACACTGTTGATTCATGAATCATTTCTTAAATTTTATAGACTGTTTCAGAAATTATAAATACACTTTGTTTATTTAATTAAATAATCTGTTTTAATGATTTTTACCAACTTCTTTCAGAGTATAGCATATTGTACTCCATATTTTTATATTTCCTTTCAATTGTCTTGATATTTTAAAGAACAGTCGAGTTCTCTAACAAATAACTTAATTTTTCAAATTTGCATTTGCACAAAGGTGTTTTTTTTAATGATTTCAACATTATTTATCACTGAATATCAAAAATTGTCTAAATTTTTATCACATTCGCTTTCGCAACAAGTTGTCTAAGGAATGCCTTGATCAAAATTTGGGAAAAATCCATAAAGGAATTTCCACAACATTTTTTCGGAGATCAAGTTTCTTATTTTTTTTTAAGTTTTCTACGGAACATAAGAACTACCACATAGTTTCTTAGCTTTCCTGAACGCATTTAATCCAAACAAATTTATTTTTCCAGCTCATTCGATCCTTCAGATGCCAAAGCTTGTCATACCATAAAAACGAATGCAGTAAGCAGTAATTAAGACATTCGTTTGCTAAACGTTTGTTGCTACTGGTGTTGTTGAGAAATTTGAAACAAAAAATTTTGTATTGAGAAGGCCCGTAATAGTGGTTCTTGATCAAATGTTTCAGTAAAAATTACTCTTACCAATTGAGAAATATCTTTTATTATCGGTACAGCAATTTTTATTGTGTTTTGAAATTAAATAGTTCATCTGTGAGATTTTTTTTTTCTACTATGCTACATTTTTTGACCACTTTGTGCAACTTCAAATTTTAATCATCTAGTTTACAAAGCCCTATTTTTTAACTTTTACCAGAAACATCAACAAAATTGGTATTATTTGCTTCGTTCGCATGTTTACTATAAGAGCTAGAAGACTTTTTTTTTGAATATTGTGCTCAAATTAAAATGACAATCAAGCGTTAGTGTATTTATAATTTCTGAAACAGTCTATATGGTTTATTTTTTAAACTTTATGGATCGTTTCTAAAATTTCATGCATCATTTTCTAAATTTTATTAATCGTTCACCTATTTTCTATGAATCATTTTTCATATGTGATGTTTCTTTGATTTCTTGATGGATCGTTTCCCAATTTTTAAGGAATCGTTTCCTATTTTTTATGAAATTTCGTAATTTGTATTACTAAATTTCAGGAAAAAGGGAGCAATAAACCACTATCTCGCTTGTTCGTTACGATCGAAATCGTGTGGCTCCAAAAATATGTATGGTTATGCATTCAGGGATTCGTTTGAAAATGTCTCCGAGAATTTACCCTGGAATTCCTTTACAAACTGCTTCAAAAATTTTCTTTTGCGAATTGCTTTAGAAATTTCCTTCTGATATTCCTCAAGGGGTTGCTTCGGAAATACAGACATTTGTGACATGCACTTGATAGAGCGTCGTAACTGGCTTTGCTGTATTTGCCGAACGATCTTTTTGTACGAGTAGTGTAGGTTTGTACCGCTATCTGCTCGGTCGCCTTTTGCGGTGTTAAATAAAAGTAAGTGAACCCAGAATTTTCAACTTCATTACACGACGGTCTCTCAAGATAACTTCCTAAATCAAATCATCACGTTACAGTTTATTTCAGAAAATCTTCCATGTGTTCCTCCAGACAGTGATGGAATTACTCCCATCATGAAGCAATTCGCGAGTGTAAAGTCAACACAAGGTTTACTCACGATTCCGAGAGTAAACAGTGTGTGAGTTTATTCGCACCCACCTGCTTCGTGAGTAAGAAGCAAAGCTAAACACAAACACTCGTGAGTTTTTATTTGTGGAGAACTAGTGGAGGTGCAGGAAGTGCATTTTATTGTGGTTATAATAGCAAATCTAGTGATTATCCGATATAAACTAATGCTTTATGCTTCATTGTTCCTGAAAAGCAGCATTGCCAGTCGTTAAATGCGTTTTTCGTCAAAATGCAAAACAACTCACGAAGCTTCGCGAATCACATGCGAGTGCTTGCCAGCTTCGTTTACTCACGAATAAAGAAGTGCGAGTATTCTCGGGCCCCTGTTGTTCACGAGTATGTTTGTTTTGGTTTGTGTCTGCTCAGCTGCAATCTTCATCATTTTCCATCTCTGCCTCCAGAAGTGCCTCCAGAAGTGTCACATAGGATTCATCTACTTAATCTCCCAGGGATTACATAAGAAATTCCTCTGGATATTTATTCAGAAATTTCTCTAGGCATTCGTTTCAATAATCAATAGAAGATTCCTTTTTTGATTTTTTTTCTGAAATTTGTCCGAGTATTCGGCCAAAAATTCCCTCACGGATTCTTTTTGAAAATCTTTAATGGATTCATTCAAAAATTATCTTCAGGGATTGGTTTTGAAATTCCTCTTATTCTACAAATTCAACAAAGAATTCCTTCAAAGCATCTTGCATGATTAACTTCTGGGATTCCTCCATGTTAAAAAAAAAAACAAACATGAATTTGAACAGAAATTCCTAAAGGGATTCTTTCAAAAAGTCGTCCAAAGATTCTTTCAGAAATTGCTCTTGACTATTATTAATAAATTTCCCCATAGATTCCTTCAATAAAATTTTCAGCCATGCCTTCAGAAACTATTCCAGAGTTTTTCAGAAAGTGTTTCAAAAGTTCCTTAAAAAATTTGTACTGGGGTTACTTTGAAAGTTCTTCCATGGATTTCACCGGAAATTCCCACAGCAACTTCTAATTTCTCCAGAAATTCAACCAGCGAATTCTCCCGAAGTTTCACAAACAGTTTTGTATGCATTTCTGCAGAAATTCCACCAAGGATTTCTTTAGAAAATCCTCCAGAGATTAACCCGATTTCATTTTTTCAGGACTCTTCTAGATCTTTTCCGGAAAATCCTTCGGAAATTTCTTTAGGCATTCTCTCAATCGATTATTTATTCCAAAACTTTCTCCGGGGTTTGCTTAAAAATTTGCTGAAGGGATTTTTTTTAATCTGAATTTATGCCGGAAAATATTCCTGGGCTTTCTTCAGAAATTCCCCCAGGGGCTTTTTAAAAAAAGTTGTTTTATTCATTCGGGAATTTTTTGCAGGGATTACTTAAAAAAAACTACCCTAGGGTTTCCTTCACATTTTTTTTTCGAGGTAATCTCCCATGGCTTTTATCATAAATTCCTCTAATAATTTCTTCAGAAATATCTCCAGATTATCCTCCAGAGATTTCTTTACAAATTTCTCCAAGGATTACTTTGAAAAAACTTCCACATGTTTTTCGATAATTCTTTCATTGAACCTTGCTGAAATCCATCCTAGGATTTATTTAAAGAAAAATTCTCGAGTTCCTGAAAAAATCTCCCAGCGATTCTCAATGAAATTCTTCCAGGGACTCCTTTGGAAACTCCTCATAGATTTACTCTAAAATATCATCCCAAATCTTCTTTCTTTAGACTTTAAAATGCCCTTCAGAAATTTCTCCAAGAACTCCTCAAGAAAGTCTTGCACTGATAAGTCCAAAAATGTTGCATGGATTGCTTTAGAGATAATACTTCAAGAATTCCTTCCGAAAAATCTAGCAAAGATTGTTCCAGAAATTCAGCTACGAATTTCTTTAGATTTTTTTCGCATAGAGATTCTTTTAGATTTTTTTCAACCTTCCATGAACTTTCACAAAAATGCTCCATGGATTTTTTTGGAAAATGATTCACGGATACACTAAGAATCAGAAATTCAGAACCACTTCACAATTTTCCCAGAAATTTTTCACGAAATTGAAGAAATTTCCAAGATTTCTTCACATTCGATCAGTAATTCCTTAAAGACATTTCTTTTCCAGAAATGCTCCAAGGATTTCTTAACCCTCTACTTCTCATGGCTGCTCTAGAGCACCATCGATTTTCAGTGAACTCGGGACAAATGGAATTAGATGAATGTGATGCAATAATTTCAAAAATATGGTTGTAACCTCATAAGGTTGATCCAACTACTAACTACTTGTTTCAATAGTGGAACTATTTATAAACAATCAAAAACATATTGATTTACAGCCTATTTTTTTTCATTGATTTCGAAAAATTGAGCCAATTTGCAATAACTTTTGTTCAAGCACTTTTTTCGGAAACGCTTTTTAGCATAGATATAGTCGTTTAAAGTCGTAGGAAGGAAAGGGTTAACCTTAAGAAAGTCATAGAAACTCCATAGAAACTTTCAGAAATTTTTCTACAGATTCTTACAGAGATTGTTATAAGGAGTCTTACCAATAGGCTGGAAGACATTCTTTCGGAGATTCCTGCAGAAATTCACACAAATATCCATTAATCCTCTATGTATTTTCTCAGAAATTCCTCCAGGATTTCCTCCAAGCGTACCTCTAGGAATCTCTCTATGGATTCCTCCAGGAATTCAAAAACGGATTTCTATTAGGGGATTTCTGGAGGTTTTTTTTCCAAAAATATCTCAAGAACTTTCCTCCTGGATTTTTTTTTCAGAAAATCCTTCTGTGGATTCTTAAAATATTCATGTTTTTTCAAATTCTTTCAGAAAATAATCTAAAATTTTCTTTAGATTTTTTCATTTCCTACTGAATTTTCATCAGCGATACTTTCGGAAGTATCTTTAAAGACTTCCTAAATATTCCGAGGATTACTTCAGAAATTTCAGCAGGGATTGCTACAAAAGTTGTTCCATGAATTCTTTTAGAAGTTGTTCCAATAGTTCCTTCAGGAATTGCTCAAGTGGTTTCTTCAGAGATTCCCCCAGGAATTCATCCATAGGAATGTACCAGTGAAGAAGCGCTGAAATCGGTCAGGTTTTTCTTCACGATTTCATTTCTCGATTTTCCAATTAATCAATATTCTGTGTCTCCCAAATTTCAATTATTTCCCAGCATGTTAAGTCGTACCTGCAAATTGGTACAAACTGGAATGACTTAGATTAGAAGGCACGAAATGTTGCTAAATGGCAAATTGAGAGAAGAAATTTGTGAAAAAAAATCGCGTTCTGGTGGGATGTGAACCCTCGCTAGACCGGGGATTTAACCAACTAAGCCACAGAACTGGTAATGATTCTGCGGAATAGAAAGCGAAACAGACTCCGAAGCCACACCGTGAACACACCTTTTTCGCAAACCCATCTTCTTTCGGCTTAGATGGCAATCCGCAACGCACTCGCGTTCGTGCCCACTAACTACAAGTGAGAGCGTCTTGTCTAGCGAATACGGAGTTGTGGGTTCAAATCCCACCAGAACGCGATTTTTTCACAAATTTCATCTTTCAATTTGTCAATTTACAACATTTCGTGCCTTCTTATCTAAGTCTTTCCAGTTTGTACCAATTTACAGGTACGACTTAACGTACTCGGAAATACTTGAAAATTGGAAAACACAGAATATTAATTAATTGAATTGAGAGATGAAATTGTGAAAAAAACCTGCCTAGATATGCGGAGTGCGAGAGTAAGTCTCAGTACTATAAAAACAATTCGCCTACGGCACAATATCCCAGAATAAAAAAAATCGCTCTCCCTTGTATAGTTAGAAGGCACAGCCGTGACCCAGTTGAGAGGTAGGCAGCTAAGCCGAAAGAGAGATGGAATTGTGAAAATAGGAGCGTTCATGGTATGAGGTCGGAGTCAGTTTGGCTTTTTATTCCGCAGAACCGTTACCTGTTCTGTGGCTTAGTTGGTTGAAGCGCTGGTCTAGCGAATACGGGTTCGTGGGTTCGCACTCAACAGAGTGCGTTTTTTTCACAATTTCATCTCTCTATTTACCTATTAATCTACATTCTGTGTCTTCCAATTCTCAAGTTTTTCCCAGTACAAGGTTGCATAATTGGTTAAGAATAGACTTGTTAGAATACCAAAACGGCCACCACAATGGCCGACTTTGGCACCTACTCACGACTTCGAGTGCACAAATAAATTCGTAAACAAAACCAGCGCACCTGATCTTCTTATTTTAAGCTTATTACAAGTGAGCAAGAACAGAATAATAAAACGCACTGTTTTTTGAAGCTTGTTTCTTGAGAATTGTGCGTCTGATGTGCTGATGCACAGTTAAAGTGGGATTTCAAGACGTTTGCCCTTAAAGCGAATCAAAATTTATTTTCTTCCATTTAACTGTGCTGACACTTCCAATTTATTCTCAGTTTTATTATTAGATAAACCACCACCAAATGATGTCCAATTACCACTGTTAAGATATTTTCTGCTGTTGTTGACACTTACGCCACCCTACACCACTAGTCTTATAACTCAACCCAAAACCCCCTAAATTGCACAATCAACATTGGCCTCCAGATCGCACTGCCCAACAGCCGGATTAAACAACAGCCCTTCGGCGCACGTCATTTCGTGAGCGGCTCCCACAAAGCACATCACATACTTCTGGCACGATTTCGGGTGCGGAAAGTATTTGATCCCCGTTTCAGGACATGGGAAACATTCGTCCACCGGGACCTGGTAGCACGCCTGTAGGGCCTCCACAAACTTGAATCCCGGAGGGCACATCATCGGGGTGGGCTGCCCCTGGTAGCACGTGAAGTACATGTGGCATTCTCGGGGATCGTCCACGAAGTGCGTATCCGTGGGATGACACTCGACGACGTCTATCTGTGCGGCCAGGACGTTCGATGGAAACACTGCGACTAGTGTTGCCGTTAGTGTGGCGATTCCAAGTACTGCTGGAATTTTTAGATGTTTTTTTACCGAAAATAGTTGGAAGTAATTTAAGTCAAACTGATTTACCGAACATTTTTACGAGGTGATGACTCGTCTACCGAGTTCTGTAATGATTGCCGTAAAACTGACCATACAAAACGATGGAGTCAACCCAAAAACTAGGAAATTTCATATCTATCGCAAAGGTGACAGTGATGGACCGGTGTTGTAATGATTGTGATATTGTGATTGAGTACATCGAAGTTTATATCTGTTTAGTGTAGTTCAAGCTCGCGAACCAGATGCCCACTGTTAAGGTATTGCCCTTCATCCAGAATGTATGCTTTCCTAAGCCCTCGCCTAAGCTAATATTACCGCAGTTAAGGATCAATTTAGCACTCTTTCTAGTATTGCACACGTCATTCACAATGCAAGTTCATACCTACAGATACAGATCCACCAAACTCGCTATCGTTTCATCGTCGCCTTCGATCAATCGAAACAGAATGCATTCATCGAGCGAGACGTTTGAGGCGGCGCTTCTCTATCAAAGGTCGCGCACGTTCTCCGTTTAAGCGGTGCAGCACTTGGCAACAAGTTACAGTAGTGTGCTGGTGTACTCGATCAACCGTTCCGGTCAGCGATTATAGGCTACCCTAATGGCTTGGACTGGAAGGCCTGCGAAGTGCAGTACAACTTCGCTACTGTACTGTAGATTCCGATCTAATCGCGGCAAGCGCGCAAGAAGGTCACCCATGGCATACCACCACCGCGCTCTTCCACTTCGATGTGAATTGAGAATTCAGTTTGTGTGCCACACACAATTGGTGGTCGTGGTGGTGGTGATCGGATCGGAAGCAAACTCGCAAAAATACGATTTACTCTCCAAAACTCGTGAATGAAATGCTATACCACTCAATTACGTCAGCCCCAGCAGCAGTAGCGCGGATAGAGTGCGAAGCGCATCATACGTGTTGTTTCCCAACACTTACTTCTCGTCTCGAAGTGGATCACGATCGCAAATGATGTGTTTGCCAAAAAAAAAAAAAGAAAAAAAAAACGAATGTGTACGGAGTGGATATGCAAAAACGTAGCAATTTTCGACTTGGTTAATGAACTGTTTTCGTGTATTCCTGCTGCTGCTGCTGTTGCTTTTGCTACTAGCTAGGTACTGTTTGGCTATGACTCATCCATTTCGTGCTGTCGGACTGATCGGGGTCTACCCGTTGTTGCTATTGCCGAACAAAGCTTTAATCGTTTTCAATTGAATCCCACACTAGCTACACGGTCGATAAAAAGTTGGTGGCTACCCCCTCAAAATCGAGTAAATTTACATACATACATTCATTTTCCCAATGTCGCATTTAATGTTGGACATAATCAACAATACTCCGATCGTGGCTACCGCTCACATCCTCGGTCACGCCCAATTCTCGCCAGATCGCGCTACACCAGATCTTCGCATCGTAGTCTTTGCGCTCCATGCCTTCTTGTACCAACCGGATCAGTAGCAAACACCAGCTTTGCAGGGTTGTTGTCCGGCATTCTTGCAACATGCCCTGTCCACTGTGTCCTTGCGGCTTTGGCCACCTTCTAAAAGTGGGTTCGCCGTAAAGTGCAGCGAGCTCGTGGTTCATCCTTCTCCACCACACACCGTGCTCATGCACACCGCCAAAGATCGTCCTTAGCAAGCGTCGCTCGAAAACTCCGAGTGCTTGCAGGTCCTCCTCGAGCATGGTCCATGTCTCGTGCCCGTAGAGGACCACCGGTCTTATTAGCGTTTTGTACATGGTGCATTTGGTGCGTGGGTGAATCTTTTTCGACCGCAGTTTCTTCTGGAGCCCGTAGTAGGCCCGACTTCCGCTGATGATGCGCCTCCGAATTCCACGACTCGCGTTGTTGTAAGCCGTCAGTAATGATCCGAGGTAGACGAATTCCTCCACCACATCGAAAATATCCCCGACTATCGTAACATTACTACCCAGACGGATCCGGTCGTGTTCGGTTCCGCCTACCAGCATGTATTTTGTTTTTGAGGCATTCACCACCATTCCGATCTTTGCTGCTTCGCGTTTCAGACGGGTGTACAGCTCTGCCACCGTTTCAAATGTTCTGGCGATAATGTCCATATGGCACCCTACACACTACTCAAACGGTTTGACCAACATTGACTCCGCCCCCAGGTTGGTGGTTGAGTTGGTGCTGTGTTTGACCGTGTGTGATGCTGTTTGACGAACCGATTTGGCAGTTCGTCAAACCGATTTGACGGTTGATGGTTTCGTTGGCAAAAATCAAACCAGTTCGATTTTACTCAAACCAACGGTGGGCGGAGCCAATGTTTGACGAACCGATCGTACCGTGTGTAGTGTTGTTGCACAAACATAGTGCGATTTCAAATGGGGGATGATGTTGGTGCAACCAAAGTGACATGTTGGTGCAACACGATTTGGCAGTTCGTCATACGGTTGCAGAAACATTCGCTGGTTCGACCAACCTGGGGGCGGTGGCAATGTTGGTCAAACGGTTTGAGTAGTGTGTAGGGTGCCTATCACCCGGAAAGAACACAAATTGACCGGATTTTGTGAAAATCGTTCCCCGGTAGTTGAGCCCGGCTCGTCGCATCACACCTTCCAGAGCGATGTTGAAGAGTAAGCATGAGAGTCCATCGGCTTGTCATAGTCCCCGGAGAGATTCGAATGAACTGGATAGTTCACCCGAAACACCCTTACGCAGTTTTGCACACAGTCCATCGTTGTTTTAATCAGTCTAGTCAGCCGTTTTAGTCAATGATTCTCCATAGCTCTGCGTGGTCTATACTGTCGTATGACACTTTGAAGTCGATGAACAGGTGATTCGTTGGGACTTGGTATTTACGGCATTTCTGGAGGATTTGCCGCACGATGAAGATCTGGTCCGTTGCCGACCGGCCGTCGGTGAAGCCACGAACTCATTCGTTTTAGCTGACAGACGACGGATAATGATCTGGAATAGCACTTTTTAGGCAGCATTTAAGATAGTGGTCGCTCTGAAGTTATCACATTCCAAATGGTCGCCTTTCTTGTGAATGGGGCAGATTACCCCTTCCTTCCACTCCTTCGTTTGCTGTTCGGTTTCCCAGATCCTGACTATCAACCGGTGCAGAAAGGTGGCCTACTTTTCTGAGCCCATCTTGATGAGTTCAGCTGCGATACAATCCTTACCAGCTGCTTTGTTGGTTTTGAGCTGACGAATGGCATCCTTAACTCCCCTCAGCGTGGGAGTTGGTTCATTTTCGTCCTCCGCTGCACTGGCATCGTCGTTTCCTCCGTTGCCATGGTCTCCCATGCTTACGTTCTCCACGCCATTCAGGTGCTGATCGAAGTGCCGCTTCCACCTTTCAATCACCTCACGTCCGTCCGTCGAGAGGCCACCGTCCTTATCCCTGCACATTTCGGCTCGCGGCCCGAAGCCATTGCAGGATGCGTTGAGCTTCTGGTAGAACTTCCGTTTCTTGGGAACGGCACAGCAGTTCCATTTCTTCACACTCCTTCCAGGCTTCTTCCAGGCGGCGCTTTTTCTCCCGAAAGAGGCGGGTCAGCTGTTTCCGCTTCTGTTTATAACGTTCCACGTTCTGTCGAGTCCCTTGCTGCAGCATTACCGCCCTCGCTGCATTCTTCTCCTCCAAAACCGTTCTGCACTCTTCGTCGAACCATTCGTTCCGTCGATTGAGGTCCACATAACCGATGGTGCTCTCGGCTGCGTCGTTGATGGCTGCTTCCACTGTATTCCAGCAGTCATCTAGAGGGGCCCCATCGAGTTTGGCAACGTGGCCTCGAGATTCTGCGCGTATGCTGAGGCGATATCCGGTTGCTTCAGTCGCTCTAGGTTGTACCGTGGCGGTTGCCGGTACCGTACATTGTTGATGACGGAGAGTTTTGAGCGCAGTTTGACCATCACCAGGTAGTGATCGGAGTCGATATTAGCGCCACGATAGGTCCTGACGTCGATAATGTCGGAGAAGTGCCGTCCGTCAATCAGAACGTGGTCGATTTGAGATTCCATCTGCTGTGGTGATCTCCAGGTGTAACGATAAGGGAGGCTGTGTTGGAAAAAGGTGCTACGTATGGCCATATTTTTTTAGGCGGCGAAATCAATGAGTCGTAGGCCGTTTTCGTTCGTCTG
The DNA here is from genome assembly GCF_035046485.1 of Aedes albopictus. Taxonomy (NCBI): domain Eukaryota; kingdom Metazoa; phylum Arthropoda; class Insecta; order Diptera; family Culicidae; genus Aedes; species Aedes albopictus. Next base: position 369,498,152 of record NC_085138.1, on the reverse strand, counting down.
CTGGTGGCCCCAGTAGCACACATGTTGTATATTAGTTGGTATGACTCCTATACGACCAAATCTCGTCATATAGGAGTCACATAAACTCGAGTAGAACAAATGTGCTACTAGGGGGGCGCTGAACTTACCAATCGTCGGTCTGAATTCCTCCTCCTGGCCTACCTGAGCGTTCAAATCTCCTATGAAGATCTTGACGTCGTGGCTTGGGCAGTGATCGTACTCGCGTTCGAGCTGCGCGTAAAATGCGTCCTTGTCATCATCCGTACTTCCGGAGTGTGGGCTGTGCACGTTTATGCTGAAGTTGAAGAATCGGCCCTTGATCCTCAACCTGCACATTCTTTCGTCGATCGGACACCAACCGATCACGCGCCTCTGCATAGCACCCATCACGATGAAAGCTGTTCCCAGCTCGCGTGTGTTGCCGCAGCTCTGGTAGATGGTATGATTACCTCTAAACGTTCGCACCATCGAACCTGTCCAACTCACCTCCTGCAGCGCTACGATGCCGAACCCGCGGTCCTTCAGTAGATCGGCGAGTATGCGGGTGCTCCCAATGAAGTTGAGAGATCGGCAGTTCCACGTACCGAGTTTCCACTCGCAAATCCTTTTTGTTCGCTGGGGTCGTTGCCGTTGGTCTCGGTTCGTATTATTCTGTTGCTGATTTTTCGTTACAATGGTTTTTTACGGACACCAACCCCCTACTTTCCGGAGGACCATAGTGCACAGTTGAGCTTAGAGTCATTCCCTAGCACTCGGACGTAGATCAGCCGTCCCTAACATGGGGATCAGACGCTGTTGTGAGCCGCTCCCCCTGGTAAACAGACGCTCAGGTTTGCCGAAGCAAACCCCCCCCCCCCCTTCCCAGTCAGCCTACTACCAAAGTTCCCACCGGGGTTGGTTACCCGATCTTCCCTAAGGTTGCTCATAGTTTCCGGCCGGTACCGCGAGGAGGTTCAGCACTTCGGGAGAGATTTTACGATACCGGAAGTACCGGTACCAAGGTTCAATCAGTACCGGCATTTCGGTACCAAAAATTGGTCGGTAATACCGGTATTTTCGATACCGGTACTACATCCTTAGGACCGCGGCACAACTGCCTCGATATGAAGATCTTTGCTGTCTTGTTGACCTCTGGGGATACCACCAGTTGCAAATATAAGACCGCGAATATTGTGTTCTTCTACAACATTCTAAGTGAAAGAATAAGAAGTCCGTACTGCATGACCAACTCAGTTTTAACAACAGTCCAGTATCCTTTCGCCGAAAAAGGGTATTCGATCCTCCTTTAAGGTCGAGAAATTATACGCAGCATGAGCCTACTGTAATATTCCTAAATATGTGGATGAACTCCTTGAAGATTTCTCGGAGATTATTGTGAAAGAATTCTTGGATAGCTTGTTGGAGAATTTCCTGGCATCTTCTCTAAAATTATCTTAAAAAACACCAATACAAATCTCTGGAATAATTCCTCTAGAAATCCTTCAAGTTATTACAAAAATCTGGAAAAATTTTGCGGTGAATCCCTGCCAAAGATGATGGACGGGTTTATGAAATTTGTGGCCGAACCCCTGAATAAATTTTTGAAAATGATCGCGAGAGGAACTCCTGGAGCAATCCCTGGAGGAATTCCTGGAGAAATCCCTAAAGGAATCCCTGCAGGTATGCCTGACGTAAACCCAGTAGTAATCTCTGGAAGAGTTTCTGAAAGTTAACCTAGAGAAATTCCTGGAGGAATCTTTAGAGCAATTATGGTAGGAAACCCGAAGACATTTCTGAAGAGGAAACCTGTAACAATTCCTAGATAAATTTCTGGAGGAAGCCTTGGCGGAATTTCTGGACGGATTCCTGGAGGATCCCCAGAGGAATCCTTGGAAAAACCCTTGGATGAATCCCTGCAGAATGCCCTGAATCAATTCTCTGGAGGAAATCCTGGAGGAACTTCTGGACAAATTTCTGAGACGAATTTCTGAAAGAACATATATTTACCTGATGGAATTCCTGAAGATATCGCTAGAGAAATACATGGAGTAATCCCTGGAAGTATTTCTGAAGGAATAACTGGAGGACTTTCTGGAAGCATCCCTGGAGCAATCCCTGGATGAAAACCTAGATGAATTCCTGTTGGAATCTCTAGATACATTCTGGAAGAGACTTCTGGTAGATTTCCTGGAGCAATCCCTAAATGAATGCCTAAAGAAACCCCTGAAGGAATTCCTGGATGATTTCGTGGAGGAATTCCAAAAAGAATTTATGCAGGAATACCTGGAGAAAACCCTGAAAGAAGCCCTGGAGGAATCCTTGAGGAAATCCTTGCAGAAATCGCTGAAGCGAATCTTGGAGGAACTTCTGGAGCAATTTCTGAAAGTACATATACCTGAAATTCTTGAAGATATCGCTAGAGGAATTTTTGGAGATATTCCTGGATGTATTCCTAGAGCAAACACTGGAAAAATCCTGAACGAATTTTTGAATGAATTTCTGGAGGATCCCTTAGAGGAATCCTGGGAGGAATCCCTGGAGAAATTTTTGAGGAGACCTCTTGAGAAATTCCTGAGGGAATTTCTGGAGAAATTCTTAGAACAATCCCTTTGTAACTCTAGGGGAAATCCCAGAAGGAACTCTGTAGAAATCCCTTGAGGAATTCTTGAGGGAAATCCGTGGAACTATCCCTGGAAGAAATCCCGGAGGAATCCCTGAATAAACTCCTGGAGAACCTCTAGGGGAAATCCGGGAGGAATTCGGAAATAAAATCTGAAGAATGGGATTCCCAGAAGAATTTCTGGAGGAATTCTCAGTGGATTTTCTGGAGGAATTCCAGGAGAAATCCTTGGAGAAATTTCTGGATGAATTACTGGAGGAATCATTGCAGGAATCCCTGCAAGAATCTCAGGAAGAATCCTTAGAGGAATGCCTGGAGGAATTACGAATAAATTCTTGGATGAATTTCTGGAGGAGGCTCTGAAGAAATCCGTGGAGGAGAAATTCCAGTAGGAAACCCTTAAAGAATTCCCGTTAGAATCCCTAGAAATCTCTGCAGTAATTTTCAGAAGAATCCTGAAAGAATTGCTGGAGGAATTTCTGGAGGAATCCCTGAAAGAATTCCTGAAGGAACCCAAGGAGCAATTCCTGAGGGAATTCCAGTTTCTGAAGAGATCCCAGGAGGAAGTACTGAAGAAATTACTGAAATTCCTGAGGGAATCAAGGAACCCTTAAAAGAGTACGTAGAGGAACTCCTGGAGGAATCCCTCTTGTAGCTCTTGAAAAAACCCCAGGATAAATCACATAAGCAATCCCAAGAGGAATTCCTTGGGGAATCTCTGATCAGTTCCTGGAGGACATCTTGGATTGATTCCTGGAGGAGTTCCTGAAAGAATAACAGAAGCAATTCCAAGGGTAATCCCTGGATGAATGCTTTATGAGTTTCAGAAGAAATCCCATGAAGAATTCCAAAGGCAATCCCATTCCCATGAGAAATTCTTAGGGGATCTCATGAGAACTTTCTAAGCGAATTCCAGGAAGAATTTCTGTAGGAATCACTGAATAAAAATCTGAAGAAATCCATGTCTGCAGCAATTTCTAGACGAATTATTGAAGGTATACTTTGATGAACTCCTAATTTTTTGTACAATTTTTTTAAGCTATTCATGGATAAGTTTTCAAATAGTCTCTAGTAACATTATCTAAAAGAATTTCTAAAAGACATTCCTGCAAATATACTTCGAACAATCCCAGATGGAGTTATTGGAGCAATCTCTAGCGGAATTCAGTTCCATTTCTTCGCACTCCGCTCTTCGCTGGCGTTGGCGCTTTTTCCCGAAAGGGCTGGGTTCCTTGCTGCAGCATTACCGACCATGCTGCGTTCTTCTGCTCCAAAGACGCTCTGCACTCCTCGTCGAACCATCCGTTTTGTCGATTCCTTGCCACGTAATCGATAGTGGTCTGGGCTGCGTCGTTGATGGTTTCTTTAAATGTATTCCATGCAGTACTACTTTAAATATACTTTAAATATACTCCTGCAAGGCTGGACACCAACCGCTTAGAGTCCTTCCCCAGCACTCGGACGTCGTTCAGCCGTTGTTGTGAGCCGGTTTTCCAGGAGAACAGACGCTTTGGTTTGCAAAAGCAAACCTCGTTCTCTGTCAGCTTACGACCAAAGTTTACACCGAGGTTGATAGAGACAGGATATGCTGGAAAGAGCCTAGTTATCTTAATGGGACCCGATTTACACAAATACCAAGCCTTCACCGTGTCGTCAAGACATATTCAAAGGTTTTCTTTTAGATTTTCTCAAGGGCCACAAACTGTACCATATATTTCAACTGGGATATTTTCGGAGATTTATAAATGAACAGCAGCCGGGATTTCCGCAAGAATTTCTTATGGTTTTGATTTCAAAACTCCTCCCAGGATTCTTGCAAAAATCGCTCATGTGGATATTGTTTAGGAATTGCTCCAGGAAGTCATGCAGGAGTTCCTCAATTATTTTTAAAAAAATACGTGGCTTTAATATAAAACTATACAAAAGTAGGGTATTGTACCATTTGGGCAGGTGTACGTACCTATTTTGGGCACTTGCCGCTATAACTAAGTCAATTTCAAACCGATTGATTTGAATTTTTGTACAGAGTTAGATACTGTACGTGCCTAACTCTATACAAAATTTCAAATCAATCGGTTTGAAATTTACTTAGTTATAGCGGCAAGTGCCCAAAATAGGTACACCTGCCCAAATGGTACAAGACCCTATGTAGTTGATCACACACAAATAGGATATAGAGGTACCAATGCAAAACAATTGCTTTTGGCTCCAATCTTTCGATCGGAACTGTGCACCCAACAACGTGCTCCCAAGAAGCCGGGCGCGCACCTCTCGAAGTAGAGCACCAACTGTTTCAACACAACCTGGCCGGCCCGGCCCGGCCCAGGCTGCCGAAAATTGGCCTCTAATGCGTTATTTTTCGTCGATCATCGAACCGTTATTATTGTATAGGTAGGTAGCTGAGTGTCTGCTCGCTGGTGGATGGAAGTTCTCTTGAAGGTGTGAATTGCGAAGATTTATGCGTCGAATATAGTTTCTGCGCTCTAAAATTTTGTTTGCGTTCCGGAGATATTCAATTTTGGGGCGTAGAATCGTTCGCCCCGGCCCGAAACAATTAGTACGGAGGTGTTTAATCAAATGGAAACCACTTTCACTGGAAAATGCGTTAGGATGTGTTCTCCACACAAGAGGATAGGTAATATGTTGTTCCGTGCAAAAAATTTCTCGTGTTCCACCGGATAGGTTAGTAGCCGCTTTATGGAATCCATCAACATATAGGCTCGGAGCATACCTACTTCGACTTCCACATAAACTTTCGATTGCAATTTCACTGGACTGTGCGGCACTCTGGCTGGCGAACAGCAGCAGTGTATTTTTTATGTTTTGACTGGAGCAGTCGAAAGTTGTGTGATGTTTCGCTGGTGGTGCGGCGTTTGGATCAAAAATGTATGGATGGCGGTCAAAACTCATCAATTAGGTGTTCCACACGCCTTCAATAAATCAGATTGGCGTCGTAAGTTGAAATTTTGATTGATAGCTTCGAAACACTTGGATATGTGGCGAAAAACATCTGGTGCGCCATTCGGTTTGTCGTTGTATAATTAGTTCCTATTACGAGCGGTTTTAACGCTGCTGTTCAAATGCGAGCGAAAGTGAATGCGTGGGTATTAATAGAGCAAGGTTAACTAATAATCGAACTTTGCAATTTTAATTTTTTTTTCGTTTACTTGGTACGCTGTTTTTTTTTATTAAACTCGCATAAGCTTGAAATAAAACAAAATTAATACCATAGACAAACAGACGTCTCACTCTGCTCATATTCAACGAGAATTCGTACAAACAAGGGGATTTAGCTCAAATTTAGGGTCTTGTATCATTTGTACGTGCCTAACTCTATACAAAAATTCAAATCAATCGGTTTGAAATTGACTTAGTTATAGCGGCAAGTGCCCAAAATAGGTACACCTGCCCAAATGGTACAATACCCTACATAAAATTCGAGGTTATTCTAAGTTGCTCAATGAGTAAGCTCTTGAGATAACAAAAAAAAAACAATGGGCACCTATGGATTACTCCACAAAATGCCCCGGAAATAACTCTACGGGTTCTTAAAAAAAATCTCTCAAAGATTTATACTTGAATTTTCTCCAAGGATTTCTAGAGTTCCTCACAAGGATTGATTCAGATATTTCGTTAGCTATTTCTCTGAAATTTATAGAAAGGTCATTTCAGAAAATCTTGCAAGGATTGCTTCAGAAATTCATCTATGTTTTCTTTCAGAAATTGTTTAGTTATTTCCGTGCGAGAATTCTTCCAGGAAATCATCCTAAGATTTCTTAAGAAATGCCTTCAGAGATTCTTTCAGAAAATCAAAAGTTGAGAATTCTTTCTGAAATTTCTCCACGGTTTCTCTAGAAAATGTTTCACAGATTCTTTTAGGAATGCAGCTATTTTAAAGGGATGTCTTAAGAAATTTCCCTGGAGAATTTTCCGGAAATTCTTTATGAGATACCTTCATAAACTTCCAAGGATTCCATCAATAAATCTTCTATGGATTGCTTTCAAAAGTTCTCAATTCTGGTTCTCTTAAAAAATCCCTTGAGAATTTGAAAAGAAATTATTCCAAGAATTCTTTAATGTACATTTCTATGAGTTCCTCCTGATACTTCGCCAGGGATTACTTCAGAAATTCTTCCAGGGATTCTTTCACAACTTTCTTCAGCGATTACTTCGATAAATCTTTCAAAGATTTTTTCGTATATTCGTACAGTGAAGATTCATTCAGAATTTTTTTCAGGAAGTCCAAAAGAGATAAGTTCAATAATTCTCGAGAACTTCAATTTAAAATTTCTGACAGAGTGTGTCCAGGATCTTCTACGGGGATTCATCCAGAAAATTCTGCAGGAACTCTTCCAGGAGTTCTCCAGGAGTTGCTCCAGATATTTCTCCATGTATTTATCCATTATTTTCCCCGACATTTCCTTTGAGAAATTTATTCAGAAATGTTTTCTAAATATTTCTACAGGAGTTCCTTTAGAAAAATCTCAAGTTTTTTCAAAGGATTTTCCAAAATTTTCAAAGCTTATCTAGGTTTTTATTTAAGTATTCCTATGGGAATTTCTTCAGGATTTAGTCCACAAATTGCTTCAGAAATACTTTCAGCGATTCTTTCATAAAATCAAAAGCTCCAAATTCCTCCGGAAATCTCTCCAATCTTCCACAGATTCGTTGATTAGTTTTATCAAGGGATTTCAGGAATTTTCATTAAGTTAACATTATGAACTTTTCTAGGCGAATGCTTTTCCGGGAAATTTCTCCAGGCAGTTTTTCAATACTCCCTCTTTACAAATTTCTAAGGGATTTTTCAGATATGCCTGTGGGGATTCATTCAAAAGTTCTTCTTGAGATTTTTACAGAAATTATACCGCAGATTTCTTAAAAAATCCTTCGGAGATTCGTTTAGAAATACGCACTTGTATTTATTCTGGTATTCCATCAGGGATTCATTCAAGAATGTCTTCAGAAACTTCTTCAGAGTTTAATTGATTTCTTCAGGAATTTTAGTGCGGGATTTTTTCAACAGTTCTTTCATGGAGTTTTACAGAAATTCTGAGACATTTTTTTAATCCTACAGAGATTCTTTCGAAAATTCTTCTAAGGGTTTCTCCAAGAATTTCATGAGAAATTCCTGAGAAAGAAATCTGTGAAGGAAATTCTTAATAAATCCCTCAGTGATTGTCTGAAGAAACCCCTTTTTAAAAAGCTCTTGTTTTAACTTTGGAGATTACTAGAAGAAATTCTTGAAAATTTTCTGTATCGATTCTTTAGATAACTTCTCGCGACACCCTGGGATAACTACTTTAAGATACCTCCCTAATTCTTGAAGAAACTTCTTAAGGTGAAACATAAAGAAAATGTCTTACAGATTCTTTTAGGAATGCTGATATTTTAAAGGGATTTTTCTTAAGAAATCTCCCTGGAGCATTTTCCAGGAATTTTTTATGAGATACTTTCATAAATTTGTCCAAGGAGTCCATCAATAAATCTTCTGTGGATTGCTTTCAAAATTTCTCAATTTTTAGAAAGTTCTTTTGAGAAATTCCCTTGAAAATTTCGCCAGAGATTTATCCAGGAATTACTTTATGAACATACTTATTAGTTCCTCCTAAAACTCCGCCAGGGATTACTACAGAAATTTTTCCAGGAATTCGATTGGGAATTTCTTCCATGGATTCTTTCACAAATTTCTACAGGGGTTACTGCAGAAAATCTTTCAAAGATTCTTTCGTAAATTCTTACAGTGGATTCTTCGAAAATTCGTTCAGGAAGTCTTCCAGAGATTTGTCCAAGAATTGCTCTCAGGCTTTCATTGAAATTTTACGCCAGAATGTGTCCAGAAACTTCGTCAGGGATTCATCCAGAAAATCCTGCATTCTTCCAGGATTTAAAACAGATATTCCTTCAGGATGTGCTCCAGATATTTCTCCATGTATTTTTCCATTATTTCCTCCGGCATTTTCTTTGAGAAATTTATTCAGAAATGTTTTCTAAAAAATTCTACAGGAATTCTTTTAGATACCATTCGAGTTTTTTCAAAGATTTTTTAAATTTTTTCAAGCTAATTTTTCAAAATCGGTTTTCGTGCACATGTAGAGTATGGATCAAGGTGTCTCCTGAAATTTTTCCGTCATCAAAGTTTAATGGCTTTCTTCAGGAATTTCAGTGCGGGATTTCTTCATGGAGTTTTACAGAAATTCTGAGACATTTTTTTAATCCTACAGAGATTCTTTCGAAAATTCTTCTGAGGGTTCTTCCAAGAATTGCAAAAGAAATTCTTGAGAAAGAAATCTATGAGAGAAATGTTAAAGAAAACCCTGAATGATTGTGTATGAAGGAACCCTCATTTTTAAAGTCCTTGTTTTAACTTTGGAGATTACTAGAAAATTTTTTTGAAAATTTTCTGGAACAATTCTTAAAATAACTCCTCACGACACCCTGAGATAACTACCTTAAGATACTCCTAAAGATACCCCCTTAATTCTTGCAGATACTTCTCAAGAACCTCCTTAAAGTTTTGAAAAAAATAATCATCATAACACATTTCTTGAGGAACTTTGAAATTTATTCAATGGAAAATAACTTGTGATATTTCTGAGCAGAGTCCTGCAGATATCCGTAGAAAAATTGTTGAAGAAATCTTTTCAAAATGTCTGCCAAAATTTCTGCACGAATATTATTCATTTATTTAGTTCACATCAAATTCATGATAATACTGAATCAACAATTTGCCGCCATAATACTCGATTTGCAGCTGCAGCTGGTCCGCCCATCGTGCTCTCTGGGCTCCACGCCTTCTTGTGCCAACCGGATCAGTTGCAAACACCAGCTTTGCAGGGTTGTTGTCCGGCATTCTTGCAACATGCCCTGCCCACCGTATCCTTCCGGCTTTGGCCACCTTTTGGATGCTGGGTTCGCCGTAAAGTGCAGCGAGCTCGTGGTTCATTCTTCTCCGCCACACACCGTTCTCCTGCACACCGCCGAAGATCGTCCTTAGCACCCGTCGCTCGAAAACTCCGAGTGCTTGCAGGTCCTCCTCGAGCATCGTCCATGTCTCGTGTTCGAAGAGAACCACCGGTCTTATTAACGTCTTGTACATGGTACATTTGGTGCGGGGGTGAATCTTTTTTGACCGCAGTTTCTTCTGGAGCCCATAGTAGGCACGACTTCCATTTGTGATGCGCCTTCGTATTTCACGGCTCACGTTATTGTCAGCCGTTAGCAAGGAACCGAGGTAGACGAATTCTTCTACCACCTCGAAAGTATCCCCGTCTATCGTAACATTGCTGCCAAGGCTTGTCCTGTCTCGCTCAGTCCCACCTACCAGCATGTACTTTGTCTTAGCCGCATTCACCACCAGTCCGACCTTTGCTGCTTCACGTTTCAGGCGGGTGTACAGTTCTGCCACCGTTCCAAATGTTCTGGCAATAATATCCATGTCATCCGCAAAACAGACAAATTGGCTGGATTTCGTGAAGATCGTACCCCGGCTGTTGAGCCCGGCTCGTCGCATAACACCTTCCAGGGCGATGTTGAATAGTAGGCAGGAAAGTCCATCACCTTGTCGTAGTCCCCGTCGAGATTCAAATGAACTGGATAGCTCACCCGAAATCCTTACGCTGTTCTGCACACCGTCCATCGTTGCTCTTATCAGTCTAGTCAGCTTCCCGGGAAAGCTGTTCTCGTCCATAATTTTCCATAGCTCTGTGCGGTCGATACTGTCGTATGCCGCTTTGAAGTCGATGAACAGGTGGTGCGTTGGGACCTGGTATTCACGGCATTTCTGGAGGATTTGCCGTACGGTGAAGATCTGGTCCGTTGTCGACCGGCCGTCGATGAAACCGGCTTGGTAACTTCCCACGAACTCATTTACTTTAGGTGAAAGACGACGGAAGATGATCTGGGATAGCACTTTGTAGGCAGCATTCAAAACGGTGATCGCTCGAAAGTTCTCACACATTAACTTGTCGCCTTTCTTGTGGATGGGACAGATTATCCCTTCCTTCCACTCCTCCGGTAGCTGTTCGGTTTCCCAGATCTTGACTACTAACTGGTGCAGACAGGTGGCCAACTTTTCCGGGCCCATCTTGATGAGTTCTGCTGCGATACCGTCCTTCAGGTATCAGTAGGTCGGCTCTAGAGGCACGTTCTCCTCCATTTGGGAAATTTGTGCCATCAAAAGTTCTTCTTGAGATTTTTACAGAAATTATACCGCAGATTTCTTAAAAAATCCTTCGGAGATTCGTTTAGAAATACGCACTTGTATTTATTCTGGTATTCCATCAGGGATTCATTCAAGAATGTCTTCAGAAACTTCTTCAGAGTTTAATTGATTTCTTCAGGAATTTTAGTGCGGGATTTTTTCAACAGTTCTTTCATGGAGTTTTACAGAAATTCTGAGACATTTTTTTAATCCTACAGAGATTCTTTCGAAAATTCTTCTAAGGGTTTCTCCAAGAATTTCATGAGAAATTCCTGAGAAAGAAATCTGTGAAGGAAATTCTTAATAAATCCCTCAGTGATTGTCTGAAGAAACCCCTTTTTAAAAAGCTCTTGTTTTAACTTTGGAGATTACTAGAAGAAATTCTTGAAAATTTTCTGTATCGATTCTTTAGACAGGTGGCCAACTTTTCCGGGCCCATCTTGATGAGTTCTGCTGCGATACCGTCCTTACCAGCCGCTTTGTTGTTTTTGAGCTGGTGGATGGCATCCTTAACTTCCCTCAGCGTGGGAGTTGGTTCGTTCCCGTCCTCTGCTGCACCAACATAGTCATTTCCTACACTGCCTTGGTCCTCCGTGCCTACATTCTCTTCGCCATTCAGGTGCTCGTCGAAGTGCTGCTTCCACCTTTCGATCACCTCACGTTTGTCCGTCAGGAGGCTCCCTTCCTTATCCCTGCATATTTCGGCTTGCGGCACGTAGCCTTTGCGGGATGCGTTGAGCTTCTGGTAGAACTTGCGTGTTTCCTGTGAACGGCACAGCAGTTCCATTTCCTCGCACTCCGCTTCTTCCAGGCGGCGCTTTTTCTCCCGGAAGAGACGGGTCTGCTGCTTCCGCTTCTGTCTGTATCGCTCCACATTCTGTCGGGTTCCATGCTGCAGCATTACCGCCCGCGCTGCATCCTTCTCCTCCAGAACCGCTCTGCACTCCTCGTCGAACCAATCGTTTCGTCGACTCCGTTCTACGTACCCGATTGTGCTCTCGGCTGCGTTGTTGATGGCTGCTTTCACTGTACTCCAGCAGTCCTCTAGAGGGGCCACATCGAGCACACCCTCGTCCGGCAACGCTGCCTCGAGATTCTGCACGTATGCGGTGGCGACATCCGGTTGCTTCAGTCGCTCTAGATCGTACCGGGGCGGCCGCCGGTAATGTACGTTGTTAATAACGGAGAGTTTTGGGCGCAGTTTAACCATCACCAGGTAGTGATCGGAGTCGATATTAGCGCCACGATAGGTCCTGACGTCGATAATGTCGGAGAAGTGCCGTCCATCAATCAGAACGTGGTCGATTTGCGATTCCGTTTGTTGTTGCACGAATATTAACAAAAAAAAAACCTAAATTAATCCACCTAGCGGGCACGAATATTAAAAAAACCTAAATTAATCCACCTAGCGGTGATGGTGCCTTTCTCATGTCTTCGAAAACCCCATTTCAACAAAACTCAAATGATGTGTTGACGAATATCGCACTTATACCCATACGTTCAACAAAAATTCATTTCATGGCACCGGAAATCGCATCGTTTATCTGGCTTTTGATGATGGCACTTTGACCAGACCCCCCTCGCCCCCCCCCCCTTTAATGGTCTACGTAGTTTATGGACAGGCGCTTAGAGCTATAGGTAAGCTCAGAAGAGGGTCAGGTGTCAGCTGCTCTCGGGGGAAGAGCAACAGACGAAAAATTTGGCAGTGCCGGCGCTGGCATCAAACCCATGATCATCCGCTTATGAAGCGAACGTGTGGCCACTACGCCACGGGCCCCGGTAATCCCGTCTTGTATATTCTGGTCGCCATTTTTGGAGTCCAGACTTCTTCATACAAAATATACCCATATTGAGTTGTTTTACGGGCTAAAACTCAATTGAACAACCGCCATCTTGAATTTTGAGCCGCCATCTTAGAATTGAGTACACCATCTTGTGCATTCTCGTTGCCATTTTTGAAGTCCGGCATTCTTTCCCATACCAAATATACCCTTATTGATTGGTTTTGGAGTCTAAAAAACCATTAAACAGGTGGCATTTTGATTTTGGAGCCACCATCTCGAATTTTAGATCACCATCTTGGATATTCTGGTTGCCATTTTTGGACTCCGGACATTTTCCCCATACCAAATATACTCATACCCGAGCAAAGGCGGATAACAGAGCGATATCACTTTGATAATAAACTGTGTTATCGGTATTATCAATTTGTTGATTTTGTTATCATCTTCTGCAATAACAAATTGAGTTATCGATAATTTTGGTCTATCGCGATAACATAAAAATACTAAATAATAACAAAATATGTTATCAGTTTCCAAACGCATATGTCAAAGCTTTCCCCAAACTGAGAGTCTGATGAACCTCGAATCTAAATACAGATTCCACTCTACACCTTCAATGCGACTGCAGTGCGAAAGCATTGCTTTCAATTACTCTCACTCTCACTGAATCCCGTTGGTATAGGGGCTCGGCTGCGACCGGCAATCACTCGATCAGGGTTTGAGACCCGCTGGGCGCAATAGTTGAAAACATGGGTTGTTAATTATAACAAACTTTTGAATTTAGATCTGAATGAAAACTATTTGATAACAAAACCAGTTATCAATCGGCTGTATTTTTTCATGTTGATAACTAAATGCAATGTTGAACAAAATAGTGTATAACACAATCAGTTATCAACTTGAACTCAGTGATAACTCCACTTCTCATCATGTTAGTATTCGAGAAGTAAATTTGAGTTATCATTTTTGTTATGTTGGCTCTTAATTCAACCTAAATGATAACAAACTCAATTATCAAACGAATGATAACCAGGTAACAGAACTTGTTATCATTTTGTTATTCGCCTTTGTTCGGGTTTTAGAGCACAAACTCCATCAAACAGACGCCATCTTGAATTTTGTGCTGCCATCTTGAATATTAAGCCGCCATCTTGAATTTTAGGCTGACATCGTGGAATTCCTGGTCTCCAGTGTTTATTTCCGCACAAGATTCGTCAACCATGATAAAGGTTACTAAAATCGCCGTAGTTTGATGTGTCGCATGATGGGGCTTGGTTCAGTTTTTGTACTGCCAGTTCTAACGGTGCTGGTCCGGATCACTGAAATGGCCATAGCTCCGGAACGCCGTGACCGATCCGGACTAATTTTCAATAGCAAACAATGCGGTAAAATTCCGGTTCGATTCGAGCTATAATCCGTATAATCGGCCTATGAGTAGTGTCTCAAAAATGAGTGAACTTATTTTGCGCACAGACATACATACATACACACATACAGACATCATCTCAATTCGTCGAACTGAGTTGATTGGTATATGCGACTTGATCCTCCGAGCCATTTTTTCGAAAAATCGTTTTTGAGTGAACATATAGCCTTCCCAGTACACTTAGTGTACGAGAAAGGCAAAAACAAAGGTATTGGTGGAATTCTTGTAAAAATCCACCAATAAACTTCTGAGGGATCCCAGGAAAAATTTCTAAATGAACAATAAGAAACACTTCTGGAAATATCTCTGCAGATTTTTTATACAATTTCTTCAGGCACAATTGCATAAAAATCTCTGAAGTAAAATTCCTGAAGGAACAAAACACATCATGGGGGAAAATTCAAAAAAACAACGGAATTATTTTTTGAAAAAAAAGAAAGATTTTTTGAAAGAACATTTGGAAGAATACCTGGAAGTACAGGAGAACCCGCTGTTGGTATGCATAGGTCGATTTCTTGATTGATTCTGAGAAAAATCCCAAGGAATGGATTTTGTCGTTATTTCTGTTGGAATTACTGGGAGTATTTTTGGAGAAATTTCTCAAGCATCACCGGAAAATATATGAAAGAATACCTGAAGTAAGGTCTCAATAAACCCTTAAGCCGTCCTTGGGTGAATACCTGGAGAAACTTCTTGAGAATTTTCTAGTAAAAGTGCTAATTAAATGCCTGAGAGAATAACTGAATATACTTAAGGATATTCCGAAGAAATTTCAAAAATAATTCCTGAAAGAGTTTGAGGAAAAAGTATCTGCATTTCCAAAGGATTTTTTAAGAGGAATTTTTGAAAGAATCTCCAAATATCTGTATTTTTTTTTCCTGGAATTGCATCTTTTGGAGAAACCTTTGACAAATTTCTAGAATTCTTGAGAAATTTTCCGAATAATTCTTATGGAAATTCTTTCAAAAATGTTTGAATAAACACATGAAAGAATACATGCACGAACTTCCGTAGCAATTCTTAAAGGATTTTCCTAGATAACACTAGTTTATTAATTAAAATGAAAGTCGTGACTTCCGTTAACGACCAAAATTTTTGAAATATAATTTAGCGCTGATTTCGATACCGTGCTTCAAAAAAAAAAAAAAGAAATAAGTAGAACAGTTTTCGAGTTTAAGTTTAATATCGAGTTTTCCAACTTTTCAAAATATGGAATTTAATAACATTCAAATATCTTGCTTTTTGTTCAACCAATTTTAAATCTCTTTCCATAAATTAAAAGCTGAATATACTACCATTTGATCATCTGAATGCAGGGTTTGCGTCAGATTGTTGAAATTCAAGATATTGGCGAATTTTGGGGACTCAATATCTTTGAAGAAGGCGAAATATACGTCAAAACGTCAAAATGTGGACGCTGCACTCGGTTTAGCTGCTGGGCATTTTTTATTATCGCACAAATTTGGCCGAAGCGTCTCAGATTTTCATGTTTTTTTCCACAGGCTGGGCTCATGAATATATGAACAAAAAAGTTAAGAAAAATTCAGGGTCGCCTATTTTCCCGGAAAACTTAGGTGGAAATTCTTTGTTTTCCCCTGATACTACTTACTTTGAAAAATCATAACTCAAGAACGAAGCATCATAGAAACAAAGTTTTTTAGGAAATGAAAGCAATTAAATTCAAAAAAAAAATATATGAAGTGGAAAAAGTTTTACATAAAATTTTCCACCGTTGAGAAAATTCGTAAAGAAAAGCCGGAAAAACAATGCCCGAACTCGTGGAAAATTTTCAAAAAAGAAGGTAATTTCATAAGCTTTGATCGCTGAAATTTTTGAAACGGACTTTTGCTTTCTTTCTTGAGTTTTGGTCAATTTTGTGAGAAATAGCCATGTACGCATATATTATAGGGTAATTTTTCACATTATTGGCCATAACTCAAGAATTAAAACAAGTGCATTCCAAAAATTTCAGCCATCAAAGCTTATAAAACTACCCTCTCAAAAATATTTTTTTTGAAAATTTCCCGCGAGTTCGGGCATAGTTTTTCCGGCTTTTCTTTATGAATTTCCTCAACGGTGGGAAATTTTGTGGAAAACTTTTATCTTTTCATATTTTTTTGGATTTCTGAGAAAATTTGCTTTCATTTTCTAAAAAAAAACTTTGTTTTTACGATGCTTCGTTCTTGAGTTATGATTTTTCAAAGAAAAGGCTTATATGACACATTTGGACATTTCTCAACCAAATTGGCCATAACTCAAAATCGAAAAAAAAAATTCATTCCAAAAAATTCAGCGATTATAGCTTATGAAATAACCTCCTCAAAAATATTTTTTTTGATATTTTTTTTATGAGTTCGGGCATTGTTTTTCCTACTTTTCTTTACGAATTTTCTCAGCCGTGGAAAATTTTTCCAGTTCATATTTTTTTTTGTATTTCTGAGAAAATTTGCTTACATTTTCTTAAAAAAAACTTTGTTTCTATGACGCTTCGTTCTTGAGTTATGTTTTTTTCAAAGTAAGTAGTGTCAGGGGCGACCCTGAATTTTTCTATTTTTTTTGTTCATATATCCATGAGCCCTGCCTGTTTCATGAAAATCTGGGACCCTTCGACCCAATCTCGTACGGTAATAAAAACAATGCCCTGCTTCAAAGATTGAAATTGCCGAAAACTTCCCAAAAATATGAATAGAAAATCTAGGGAAAAAACGGATAGGATTAGATGAACATCTAACCCCACGTCTCCACAAGACAGAAATGTCTTGCCATTTTGCTGCCAGAAAGGGAAACCGTTACAGAAATGTATAACACCACTGTTCTCCTTGCAAACAGCAAGAGAACATTTCTGTCATAACACATCTGTCCGGACAAAAGGCAAGACATTTCTGTCTAGTAGAGACGTCGGGTAACACATACACTGTTGCGACTGTAGAATCGAGTTCAGTTCTACGCCTACTGGCGACGGAGATAGTCGAGTGACTCCGTAGCTTGAAGGAATAGAAGCGCCCATCTAGCGAATTGGTAGTCGTGAGTTCGAGTCTCGCCAGAGTTTGTGGATTTCTTTTGTGCACATGGATGTCAAAGCATTTTCAACAGTGATCTGAAAATTGTCAAACACTTTGAGACTAGATTTCGTGGTTTATTAAAGAATACTACTCGCAATCGATCATATCAAACAAAAGCGGCAAAAGCGATATCCATATCTCCTATATCCCACTGCTGAAAAGAGGTCATCTTTTATTTTCAGGTTGTCTGTTTTGTTGTGCGTCTGTTCCAATTTCTCACACCTCGTTCCTATCTATGAGATGCGGCATTGCGGCATTATTGTTGTATAAAAAATTGAGATCGAACAGAGCCCCCGGAAAGTGAAAAGCGAACACCGAATGGTTTGAGAAAAAGTTTTGCCCCGGTGCGGTGGTAGATGCGATGCGATCCCCAATGAGCTATTGTTGGATCCAATTTCCCATCGTGGCCGGGTGTAGTGTCAAACGGTACGCTACTGGCAAGAGGGTTCCCCAAGATGAGTCATGGATGGTGCGTGGTGTTATGTGAAGACGTGGAAGAAATCGTTAAAAATAAGTGATAAGACGGCTGTTATCTGCTTGTTGTTCTAGGTGTTGAAGCACGTGATCACAAGAATCATGTTATGCTTATCGTTACAAATGTTTAATGTTAAATTCCACATCAATTAAAAAAAATATCCTCTCCAGATAAGTAGTTGAATGCATAGCTGCACGTAATTATGATTGATGGAGCACTAATTTGGCACTGACGTTTGATTGATTGTTAAGAGCGAGCTACCGCCGTCGTTCGTCAATCTAGCTACAGGCAGTTTGGACCGAATGCCCTGGAGCAAACAACTAACGAAAGTCAAAAACATTCCAAGCGGGTGGTGGCAGCTCCCGCCATGGAACCGTAGCTAAACCTAACTGCAGAGCGATGTCATTCAGTGTGACATCAATTTGAGGGCCATTATTGATGCGATTACGGGCGGGCGGGGTGACCCACATGGGAAGCCGTTGAATGCACCTCCTCCATGACATGGTCGTGGTTGTGGAAGGCGACCGTGCAGAGTGCAGATGAGAATGAAGTTTTACCGGCTTCGAAGATGTGGATTTAAGCCAGAGGAATGCGGTTGATATGCGGGGCGATTGGTGCAGAGAAAGTCAAGGTGCACTTTAATTAGAGAGCGAATGGAACCAGTTGTTCTGCCAGCATCTTCAGTGGCGGATTAACAAGGTGATTCAAAGTATCCAGTACATGATGTGATAATTATAATTGATAGAGTTGTTTATTATAATTGATTAAAGTTGTCATCTGCTATTGCTTGCCGTGGCCGCCTACATAGCCGCAGGCAACTACCTGGTTTTCTGCTGAATATTGTTGTAGCATTTTTCCGCAGCACTTTGCGCTCAAAAATTTTGAAATTTTTATGGTCTCCCTCCTCTAACGTCCGCGCTTCGTGAACGTAGTCGGCCACCGGAAGCATCAGCGTCTTATACACGGCGAATTGCGTTTGCGTTTGTAAGTTACGGTGCCTAAGACCAAGCCCACGCATGGGCTCCATCAAACGTTTTAACGTTAAGTAGAGCCGCGAACAAAGACGCGAACCGCACCGGTCACTGCTAAGAAAGGCTCGAAAACGAAAAGTTTACGTACGGTTCGTAACGGGGCTTAGAATTTAGAGACAAGCAAACTACGGTCTCTATCCGTAGGCTCGTGCGCTCTCTCGCGTTCAACTCTCTGGGTAGCGCAAAGAGGAGACGAAAGAATATGAGTAGGGATTTGTTGACAATCGTTCCGGTTCGGTTCATACAATTTGTAGAGAATGATTTTCCAGTTTTGTTTAGG
Source organism: Aedes albopictus (assembly GCF_035046485.1). NCBI lineage: Eukaryota > Metazoa > Arthropoda > Insecta > Diptera > Culicidae > Aedes > Aedes albopictus. Next base: position 369,479,295 of record NC_085138.1, on the reverse strand, counting down.
TAATTTATTTTAGTTTGTATCAAATATTGATATTTATTCTTGCTTTGAAATTTCCAACGAAATAATATCATAGATCATTACATCAAAAACATAACAATTTATCTGACATACAATATTGATAGAGTGACAATATAAACGCAGAAAAATAACAGATTGAAACAGACAAGTTTTAATTAAGTATGTTTTGAATAAAGTTTTCCTTTCTTCGCCATTCATACACATCGAAAATGTATTGATTTTCTCTTAAAAGTAGTTACGATTGTTCTAAATTGCACCTTCATTTTTTTTATTCAGCCGATCGTTTTCAAACTTATATTTGAAGAACTTATATTGAATAGTGATTCAGTTCGGTTACTTTGATACATGTGTCATATCTCTGATACGCTGCAATCATCAATATTGACAAGGACAGTAATTGGGCGTGATCTTACACACGGAGCCGCCAAACTACCCAAATTTAAGTTCTTTTGACGCAATCCCTTAGTTAGACCCAATAACTCAAATTTGAGTAAATAGATTAAACTCATACTAGGTAGTTTGCCTTTAACTCCAGCAAAAAATATACTCAAGAGTAGGTAAATTCAACCCAATTTTGACAAAAACGGCATTTACCCAAAATTGGCTTATTGGGCCAAAGTACCCCAAGTGGGTCGATGCAGCTTGCTTTATTTTTGACAACATCGGTGGGAGAAAAAGAGAAAACAACCTAATTTTTGGTAGAAAGTTTAAACGATATACTTACTTTTGAGTAATATAATCTCAAAAAATAGGTAGTTTAAGTTCTCCGTGCACGATTACTTTCCAGGGTGCTTACTCGTACTGGATTATATTAGATAAAAGTAGTTACGATTGTTTAGAGATACTTATGGATATGGATTCATTCAAAATTTGAATATTTAATATTACCCAACGCAAGATTTTGCCGTTTTTGATCACCTCCATCCCTAATGTAACAACTTTTGTATGGGAAATATCAAAATTTTATACACCAGACCAACTCCCCCTCCCACAATTCGTTTGCGTAATTGAATGAATCCTATGTAACTCAATTCAGAAATCACGGAAAAACTGCAGATATTTTTTTGTAAAAAAATTTAAATCATAGCGATATATATATCTAGACTGTTGGAAGACAGTATTTACTATGACCAAGAAAGTTTACCTACGCGAAGTTGTAGAGGAGAAAACTACATTATGAATGTATTTTACCCACATTTCCAGAAAATTATAAGGAAAATGCAAGGGATGTTATTACTCAATAAACCAAAATATAAAAAATGCTCAAAAGCTCAAATTCAGACATATTATTTGCGGGCTGATAAATTTCTTGCGAGAAAGGCAACATGGATATCGAAAAGATAAACATTATTTTAGAACAAAAATCAACCTACAAGCCGTACAGTAAGTCACATTTATATTATTAACCTTTCAGGAAGCGCGCCATCAAGCAAACGAAACTGCACCGCGCCCGCGCTGTATACGACGAGTGAGGTTTTTTGGTAGTGTTGTACTTTTTACAACAGCGCGCGTTCTGAAGGGTTAAGTAAAAAAAACTTGAATTCCGGGAATAAATCCATTAACACATTCTTGAGAAAATGTTATCTTTAAACGTAGCAAAGAACAATTCTGACTTTTATCCAAAACCCTCTCCCTTAAAAAAAAAATACTGCTCAGATTATTTGCCAGAATAAGATTTGCATTGACACCACAGATGATTAACAGGGCAAAAACCGATGATACGGATGGAATAGAGACCACCGGTGCGCAAAGGCGACCGATAATTATTTTACTCACATGGAAACGAACGACCGGTGTGAAAATGGGTGGATAACGAAATTAAAAATCGTTAACGACGTGCTGTTTCGTGTGTAGTATGGAGCCCACGCGTGGGCTTGGTCTAAGCAGCACCAGCACTGCTTCCGTCTTCATCGGCATAAGTTTGTAAGTTATACTTCCGAAATTTTGTGGACTGGCATTTTGTACGATGAATTGCACGTATCTTCTTCTTAAATAAACTTTATGCAATTCAGTGTCATAATTTCTATTTTATACTACTCATTTCAGTATCATAATGACCAACTTTTCCGTACCGGTTCATAATGCAACTGAAATGAGTTGTATAATGGAAAATAGTTGCGTAATGTTCATAATGCAACTCATTTGAGTTGCATTATGAACATTATGCAACTCAAATGAGTTGCATTATGAAAAAATCATTGCATTAAATTTTGTATTGGACTCGTTGCGAAATTCGATTTTTTTTCAGCAGTCTTCGTATTTATCCACTCGTGCTGAAAAAATTAACTTTTTGCAATTGCGTTGCTTATTTCTCTACTTTTCACTCTCGGTAGCAATCATGTAACGGCCTACTTTTCTTTACTAAAGCAAAAGTGCCGAAAAATGCTACTTTTCGGCACTCTTTTGAGAACTGAAAAGTAGCACTTTTCGGCACTTTTGCTTACGCACGTTTTTACTAACTGACACATTTTCCGTTGGTACAGCTGTTGCGTCTACATCCACTGAGCACTCGTCCGAATCAGGAAGATTTAGTTTAGTGCAGATCAGGCATAGACACACTAGCTGAAACTCCCTTCTCTTGTCCATACTGCTGTTTGATGACGACGGAAGAATAAAAATCTGTGACACCTACTATGTCATAGCCTACCTGATCAAACATAACAGCCGCGCTGTTGTGCATGAGAGTTTCCACGTGTTTGTGAAGCAAGGAAGATTATCCTGAATAGGTATTTTTCGCAATTGCAAAAAACTTTGTATGCAACTCGTTGCAAAACTCGATTTTTTCAGCACTCGTCGTATTTATCCAACGATGTACGACTCGTGCTGAAAAAATAATCATTTTGCAACTTGTTGCATAAATAACTATTTTGCAACTCGACACATAAATAACTATTAAACTGTTATTCCGTAAATTCACACGACAATTTCGCCGAGAACTCTGAAAGTCTGCAAGGCAATCTGGGTTCCATCAACTTCCATCAGTTTTGCCAAGTACCCACAAGGCTCAGTCGAAGTTGAGTAAAGCGTTAAGCTGAAATTCCCCTTGAGCACTCACCAGACCGATTCCGAAGCTCTGTTTTATTTGTTTTGGCGTCTTTCCATGCCTATTCCAATTTTCGCTAATTTTGATTAGGATTACTTGGGAATTCGATTAGGAATTACTCTAAGAGCTCCACCGTGAATTTCTCTAGAAGTGCCATAGGGAATTTCTTAAGAGTCCAACTGGGCATTCCACTAGAGCTAAAAAAAGAGATGTTCTACAGGGAGTTGCTCTGGGAATTCCGCAGGGAATTACTGAAATGGTGCTACAGGACATTCCTCTAAGATTTCCACCGAGATTTCCTCTAGGAGTTCCGTCACAGGAGCTCCTCTAGGATTTTCACCGGGGATGCAATTTTGAGTACCATCGAGTGTTTCTCTAGAAGTTCCACCGGGAATTCGGAACCTTCAGAGGTACTACCGAGAATTTCTGTATGAGTTACGCCGGAAATTCCTCTAGGAGTTCCACCGGGAATTCATGTAGAAGCTGCACGGGGAATTCCTCGAGATGTTACACCGGGAGCTCCTGTAGGAATTTCATCATAAATTATGCAAAGAGTTCCACCGGGAATTATTCAAGGAGTTCCTCTAGAAGATGCACGGGGAGCTTCTAGAGGTGTTCTGCCGGGAATTCTTTGAGGTGTTTCGCCGGCAAGCCATATAGGAGTTTCATCGCGAGTTCCTCAAGGAGTTTCGCCGGGAATTATTCTAGGAGTGCCATCGGGAATTACTCAAACAGTTCCACTGGGAATTCCACTAGAAGCTGCACGGAGAATTCGTCGAGGTGTTCCACCGGTACTTCCATTAGAAGTTTCGTCGTGCATTCTTCTAGGAGTTCCACTAAGAATTACTCTAGGAGATCCATCGAGATTTCCTCTCATAGTTCCTAACTCTATGGAACTAACTAACTCTTCTTGGAGATATGCAGAGATGCTTGGAGTTCCACCGGGATATCCTCTAGGAGTCCAACTAGGAATTATTCTAACAACTTCCTTTCGGAGTTTCGCGAAATCCTCCAGAAGTTCCACTAGGAGTTAATCTAGGAACCCCATCGTGATTTCCTGTTCAAGGAATTCCACCGGGAATTCCTCTAGGAGCTGCACGGGGAATTCCTAGAGGTGTTCCGCAGAGATTTTCTGTAGGAGTTTCACTGGTAACTTCTCTAGGAAATCCACCGGGAAATCCTTGGAGTTACACCATGGATTTCTGCATGAGTTTCACCAAAAGTTCCTCTATGATAACCTCTGGGAACTCCTCTGCGAGTTCTATCGCAATTTCCTCAAGGAGTTTCTTGGAAGAAGTTTCATCGTGAGTTCCTCTAGGAGTTCCTCCAGGAATTACTCTGGAGTTGCATCGAGATTTCCTCTAAGAGTTCTTCCCAACTCCTCTTGGAGATGCACGGAGATGCTTGGTGTTCCACCGGGATATCCTCAAGGAGTTCCACTAGGAATTATTCTAACGATTTCCTTTAGGAGTTCCATCGCAAATTCCTCCAGAAGTTCCGCTAGAAAATATTCTAGGAGTTCCATCGTGCTTTTCTGTTCAAGGAGTTCCAGCAGGAGTTCCTCTAGGAGCCGCACGGAGAATTCCTAGAGGTATTCCACTGAGATTTTCTGTAAGAGCTCCATTGTAAATTCCTCTAGGAGTTCAATAGGGAATTACTGTAAACGTTCTTCGAGTTGTTTCACCGAGACCTTCATTGGGAGTTCCACCGGGATTTCCACTAGGACACTGGGAATCATTCTAGGGACTTCCTTTCGAGGTTCCATCGTGAATTCCTACAAGAGTTCCGTTAGGAATCAATGTTAGAGTTCCATAGAGTTTTCGACTTTTGTGGATAGACATGATTGCTTCATTATCGATCAGTCTGATAATGAAGCAATCTTGGAAAGGGTCAGGAAATCCAGCAAACAAGCTGGAAAACTACGGGATCGCTTCGTCAGATTTCCTCGGCATGCAATGCTAATCCATAGTATATTTGGGTGACTACATGCGAGCGCTTGATCAAGCGATAGCCCAACGAAGACAGCAAACATTCCATGATCATTTTTAGAAAAAAAAAACACTATTCATGCACGGGAATATAGTAGGGAAGTTATGATTTCTGGAGATGATCGGAGTTTCCAGAAAAGATGTTGTTATGTTACTAGTGGTTTTTTTTGGCTGTGGATTCTGAAAATATTACTAAAATTTTCATAAAAAAGTTAGTTATCACTGGTGAATGTGTGGCCGAAGAAGAAGGTTTCTGAACTCAGCGTCAAATTTAAAATGACCCCAATTTATTCCAGCAGCAAATTGGCGCTTTGTTTGACTTCCTCAGAAACTATCATAAGTACTCCTCCGGAAATTATTCCAACGAAAAATGAGATATTTCCAAATGTCATTGGCTAAAATATAAACGACTCATAAGAAAGTGATCATTCGTCATAAATAATTCCAAAAGTCCCAGTGAAGAAACAGGGGTGTAAGCAGTAATAAATAACAAAAGTTCCATAAACAAATAGGAAAGTGCATAAATAAATCAAAAGTTTCCATAAATAATTGATTTTTGAGCAATTAAAAACGTCAAAAATGCAATGAATAATTCGACTGTTGCAATAAAAAAAGCCAATTTTCCCACCAAAAAACTTCGAATTTTCCATAAATAAATCCGATTTTTCCATAATAAATTAGAAAATTCACAATAAAAAAATATCGAAAAGCAATAAATAATTCAAAAAGTGCAATAACAAAAAAATAAATTATCAATAAATGTCAAAAAACGAGCAATAAACGTAAATGCATTTTGAGCCTAAAATTATATAGACCATGCGGCGAAGCCGCATAGAGGATTGAGGAACTGAGGCGGCAGAAGGCCGACGAAGTTTCCGATATCCGATGCACCGCAACTGCATCGCTTCGGTTCTAGGCAAACCATAGATTCAAGAATTTGCCCGGTATAATGCAAACATAGATGTTATCCCTTTTTTAAGGTCCGACGAGCGATAGCGAGTTCGGACAGCAAGCAATTGCTCGGTAAATTGCAATCATAGTTACGCAAGCTTTTCAGTCGAATCAGTCATATAAGTGCGATTCAGCATTTCACTGTCTCAAACTTTTCTGCATTTGTTTTTCATGGGTAATTTTGTCATTTTTTATTGCATTTTTTTAATTTTTTATTGCTTTTTCGATATTTTTTTATTGTGAATTTTCTTATTTATTATGGAAAAATCGGATTTATTTATGGAAAATTCGAAGTTATTTGGTGGGAAAATTGGCTTTTTTTATTGCAACAGTTGATTTATTCATTGCATTTTTGACGTTTTTATTGCTCAAAAATCAATTATTTATGGAAACTTTTGATTTATTTATGCATTTTTCTATTTGTTTATGGAACTTTTGTTGTTTATTACTGCTTACACCCCTGTTTCTTCACTGGGACTTTTCGAATTATTTATGGGAAATTTTGTATTTATTATGGAACGTTTAATTGTCTGCCAAATGTCATTCAAGGGGTGTTTGAAATGCTTTCCTGATGATACTTCTAAGAATTCCTCCAACAGAGGAATTCCACGGAGTCATGTCAGTCGATCCTGAGCGACCATTTCAAAAATATCTGAAACTTTGCACAGTTTTTCAATTTCATATAAATCGCCATTTTTTGATATTAAACCTTCATATTCACTCACGACTAACTTTTCAAAAGGGTGTATGCGAAAATAGTTCTAAAATATTCTAAAAGCTGTACAGCAAAAACGGATTGTTCGATTGTTATAAATTTTTCAGCAAAGTTAGATAACTAAATGATGATTCCTTAGAAAATATACACTGTAAAAAATTTCTTTTTCTACTTTGAAAAAATATGATATTTGTCACAAAAACTCAAATATCTCAAAACCCTATCTTTTTACCAACTTCAATTTTTTAGGGGAAATGGCCCATTATATCAGCTATCTACCATAAAATTTTGGTGATGGTAAACTGATAAACAAAAAAGTTATGACATTTCAAACATTTCACAATTTTTACATTTAGTAACAAAAAAAAATTTTTTTCTGTGTAAATTATTTCGAGAATTATATTTTGATGCTGATTTTATTGTAAAGGCTACCGCCTGAATTAAACAAGTTGTTTTCATGATACTTTAGTTTGATTATTCGTAATTACTATAGTATCTATTTGAAACTTAGACGCGATCCAGTGATGTGATCAAAAATATTGAGATTGTCATACTTTTTATTGTACGTGACTGGTGAAAAAATCCCTTGATAGTGTTGAAAAGCTGTTGATTATAAGAAAAATGGAATTGAATTTATTTTTAAGACAAAAGCTGTATAATAAAAGTTTTTTTTATACGCGTATACGTCTAGTTTATCCGCAAAAAAAATCCCTCTTACACACTTATTTCTGAATTGCCTGTTCGGTACTTTTTTGACGAGATTATAACAGCAGTACGATCTCGGTAGTTTCGGTAATCGATTTTACTGAGGCTCAGTAAAACAACTGTCAAAATCGTATGGAAAAGGTAAACAATGCATTTTTGCTGAACGAGTTCGGTGCTCAGCAGTTTTAATCTCGTCAAAAAATTACCGAACTCGGTACACGGCGTGTGTATGGGAAAGGTTTATAACAAAAAATTGGGCATCGCCAAATTTTTCGCTATTCAAAAATAGAGACTTCCAGCTTTCATTTGCACGGTCCCTCAAAAAAATCCACCGAGGGATCTCGAACAACTTTTTCAGAATACTGTTTTTCCCCATACAAAATGAACGGTTCCAAATTAATCCCTATTTCTACTTAACAAACATACCCAATTTTTGTATGAAAAAGTTCCCCCGATGGAATATTTCGATGTTGGGCTTGAATGAAAGCTAGTAGCGTCAACTTTCACGTAACGTAAAAATTAGCGATGCCTATTTTTTTGTAATAAATTTCTTATACCAGACACACCGTGCGGTAATCAAAATTAAGTGTGTAGAGAACAGACTTTATGATCGGAAGAATGCGAGTAACTTCAACAACAACAAATGCATAAGAGGTACATACCACAGACAAACAGACGAAACGCCTAGAACAATTTTAGTGAAAATTCATCGCCCAGTTCACACTATCACCACCTGGTGGAAATGTTTCACGAAACACTGCGTTGTGCAATATCGTCATCAGAAGGCGCTAGTGTGAAACGTCAAACGCAAAGAAAAACGATGGGCGCTCTTCTTGTTATGAAAGCCACAACCAAGATTCAAAATGATCGTTGAAGGCGTGGTCAATTAAAATTTCGCCAGTGTTACGTTTGTTTGTCTGTATACATACCTGACAATGCTCACGAAAAAAACAAAAAAATACTACCGCTATGAATATTAAAAATTGTATAGTATTTTTTTTCTTCAGCCACCAACACCAAACAAGTAAGTTAAAATTAATAAGTGATTTTGTTTATTATAATCTAACGAACAAGATGAACAGTCGCTTTCTCAAAGGTCTTCAACTCAACGCTCTCTTGTAGACCGTTTGATGAAAAAAAATGTTCAAAAGAGTTACGAAATCTCACCGAAAGCACCATAGATAAACTGAAAGAGACTGGTTATGCCCAAATGTCCACATTGTGTACAAAATTACGCATTTGCACGTCCTGCCGTCTAGAATTTGACAAACGAGCCATCTGTATATCATCGGTAAAGCAGGGCGCAGGAAGTTCGAAAACGACAACAACTGAGAAATTGCCATCAGCGACATCTGTTTAAACAATTTAATTACGCCCCTTTTCAAAAATGCCCTGTAATATTCTTCAACATCTATACCCATTTCAATATTTTTAACGTTGCAAAACACGCTTTCAACATTCATCTTGAAGAAGAGGGAAAACACTTGTCCTCAAATGTAACAGCAAATTAATGAATAAACGACTAATGCGCGGAGGGCGTGATAAAATCGGAACATTACGGTACATAGTATATTATATTATATGTATATATAATATATAATAAAAACAACTTGTTTTACTCACGCAAGGCCATTAACAATAAAATCAGCATCAAACTTCAATTTCCGGCCGAAATAATTTACACTAAAAAAAATTATTACTAAATGTGAAAATTGTGAAATGTTTGAATTGTCATAACTTTTTTGTTTATTTTCATGGTAGATTGCTAATACAATGGACCGTTTTCTCTAAAAAATTACGTTGGTAAAAAGATAGGGTTTTGAGATATTTGAGTTTTTGTGACAAAAATGATATTTTTTAATAACTTGATGATTTTGTGGCTATATCGGTCTCTTTCTACTCATAAGTATAAGGGAGTAGAGATCAAAGTGGATAATGAAATGATAGATATGATAGAATTCGCTAGGTAGCGAGCAAGTGTGAAAATTTTATAGAAGGTGAAATTAGGCAAGTAGGCCATGTATTGAACGAATACATCGAATGCGTGAAACTTCTGCCGTGCGACCTGTGCTTTTAAACAGATCGGCTGCCTGATCGGGTGCCTGAAACTTTTGCCAGTCTTGGTAAGGTGGTATGAAAACTACCAACCAAGCCGATCTGTTTAAAAGCACAGGTCGCACTGCAGAAGTTTCACGCATTCGATGTATTCGTTCAATACATGGCCTACTTGCCTAATTTCACCTTCTATAAAATTTTCACACTTGTTCGCTACCTAGCGAATTCTATCATATCTATCATTTCATTATCCACTTTGATCTCTACTCCCTTATACTTATGAGTAGAAAGAGACCGATATAGCCACAAAATCATCAAGTTATTAATAGAATACGGTCGATAAATCAGCATATGATATGAAAAGTTTGGCTCAAAAAGAAAAGTGTTCTATCCTATAAGATCGAAAAAGCTAATAGGAAGAACACGCCGCGATATAGACATACCTCTATGAACGGAGTGCGAATTCCGAAAAAGCTACCGATCGATAGAATTTGTGATGAAAACAGAACAATACATTAGGCAGTCGGGTGCCTGAAACTTTTGCCAGTCTTGGTAAGGTGGTATGAAAACTACCAACCAAGCCGATCTGTTTAAAAGCACAGGTCGCACGGCAGAAGTTTCACGCATTCGATGTATTCGTTCAATACATGGCCTACTTGCCTAATTTCACCTTCTATAAAATTTTCACACTTGTTCGCTACCTAGCGAATTCTATCATATCTATCATTTCATTATCCACTTTGATCTCTACTCCCTTATACTTATGAGTAGAAAGAGACCGATATAGCCACAAAATCATCAAGTTATTAATAGAATACGGTCGATAAATCAGCATATGATATTTTTTAATGTTAAAAAAGATTTTTTTCACAGTGTATATTTTCTTAGGAATCGCCATTTAGTTATCTAACTTTGCTGAACAATAAAATCAGCATCAAATCGCGATTCCCGGCCGAAATAATTTACACAGAAAATTTTTTTTTACTAAATGTAAAAATTGTGAAATTTTTGAAATGTTATAACTTTTTTGTTTATTAGTTTACCATCACCAAATTTTTATGGTAGATTGCTAATACAATGGACCGTTTTCCCTAAAAAATTCAAGTTGGTAAAAAGATAGGGTTTTGAGATATTTGAGTTTTTGTGACAAAAATGATGTTTTTCAATGATAAAATAGATTTTTTTTCACAGTGTATATTTTCTTAGAAATCACCATTTAGCTATCTAACTTTGCTGAAAAATTCATAACAATCGAACAATCCGTTTTTGCTGTGCATATTTTTGAATATTTTTGAACCATTTTCACATACACCCTTTTGAAAAGTTAGTCGTGGCTCTAAATAAAAATTTGATATCGAAAAATGGCGATTTAGATGGAACTGAAAAACTGTGCAAAGTTTCAGTTCAATAGAAAATCATGAATTAAAAATTTTCCTTAATTTTGATGCTGTTGCTTGGAATCGCTCAACATTGTTTTCAATTTCTCAAAGGATTCTCCAGTTCATCTTCCTGGTCTTCTTTGCCGAATTCTTTCAGGAAAACCCTTCAAGTGTTTTCTATTTCAGTTTATTTATTTTTCATTTTACATTTTTTTAGAAAACCTTCCAAGCATTCCTTTAGGGATTTTTTCGTAATTACTCCACATACTGAAAAAAATAGAAATTGATTCAAAACTGGCTGAATAAAATTATCGAAGAATATTTTCAAAAAAAAACATTAGTTTTTTTCAATTAAATGAGTAGGGAATCGCGCCACTTGGGCGGTGGCTTCCATATTCGTCTGTTTTCCACTATAACTCAGTCAAATTTGAACCAATTGACACAACTTTTGGAATGTGGTGAGATAACTATAGTATCTACCCGTGTACAACATTTCAAGTCAATTGGTTCAAAATTGACTGAGTTATAGTGGAAAACAGACGAATATAGAAGCCACCGTCCAAGTTGCACGATTCCCTTTCTAAAAATTTGTCCAAGAATTCTGACATGAATTTCAAAAAAGATTACTCCAGAGCCTCGTCGAGGAAAGCTTCCAGGGTTTCTTCCAAAGCATATTTCATATTTTTTTTTCAAGAAATCCTGTGGCATTCTTGAATGGATTCTTTCTTCCCAAATTGCTTGTTTCTCGAACTGTAGAAAAAGCCCTGCATAAAAACAGGGAGAGCTACTCAGAACAAATATTGTACATAAGAATATTTAAAAATGACGGTAAATATTGCAACGGCTGACCAGGGGGTGTTTATAGGGATGAGCAAAGGGAGGTCGCAGGGGAGTTTCAGGGGTCCCAAGGGGTTTCCGCGGGATGTCAGGAGATCTCAGTGGAGTTTTCGGGTGTCCGAGGGAGAAGAGGGGTTCCGAAAGCATTGCAGGGAGTTTCAGAGGATTTTCGACGGTATCCACCAGGCCAGGGGCGTTAATTGGGGAGAGGAGGGAGGTTACGGGGGCGCTTCATGGTTAAAAAACAGACGGCAGCGTATGTAAGGGTTGCACAGAAGTCACTGTGACTTACTGCGAAACCCTTACATACGCTGTCGTCACTTTTTTGTAACCATGTGTGTTGGGCAACCAAGAGATCTCTGGGGCGTTTCAAGGGGGTCCCAATGGGTTTCAGGGGGGATACCAGGAGATCTCAGAGGTGTTTCAGGCGGTCCCAGCGGGTTTCAGAGGCATACCTGGCAAGGGAACGTTCATAAATTACGTCCAATATTTGGGGGAGGGGAGGGGGTTCTAGGAAAGTGTGACAGAACGTGTATTAGGTGAAGAAGAATAGCGAGACAGAAGGAAGAGTGAGGTCTAGAAATCCAGGAACACGATGGACGTAATAAATGAATCTTCCCCAATCTCAGAAGTGTTTGAGGGCGTTTTCAGAGACCTTCAAGAGGGGTGTTTCAGGGGACAGGGGGTTACAAGGAATAACATGACGTTTCTTTTATTTATTTTGATTTCTTTCTCAGTGGTCTTTTCAGGGGGTTTCAGGTGGCCTCAGGTGCGTTCCAGGGGGTCTCAGGGGAATTTCAAGGGGTACCACAGGAGTTTTCGAGAGTTTTTGAGCAGGTGCGTTACATGGGGTCTGAGGGGGTTTTAGGGGGATTTTGGATGCATTTCAGGAAGTTTCAGAAACCTCTTGAAACGCCCCTAAAATGCTTTCAAACGCCCCTAAAACGCCCTGCTAAGCGGAAACGGACGGGCCAGAGATTGAATCCAGCCCTTTCTGTCTCCGAAACGGATTTGATATAGCTATTCGGCCACGAAGCCCGTGTTGGACGAAAAAGATTATTGTTCGACATGATTACCATTTAACCACCACTAACCCGTACTAGAAGCGAACAATTAAATGCTAATTTCGTGATGTGGGTGAGAGTTACCCACCTTGGATCAAGTTCTGTTAACCCTCTAATACCCAAATTTTTGATTTTGATCTAAATATCATTTTTCGTCATCTAAAATCGATTTAAACATGTTTTGGAAGATGATTCTTTTTAATTCTCGATTTCGTGAATTTCAGTTTTTGATTTTTCTAATTTTTATTTTTGAACATCCCCAAAGTTTTATATTTTTCCTGGAAGCCTATTTGAGCTACGGATTTTTTGAGATGAAAACATTTTGAGATATTATGATTGTTGTTGAAATATTTTTATTTTTATTTTTTTTTATATAAAATTTAATTTTCCGTGTAATTTTAAGGAAAATAATTTTAGAGTGTATTCGATTCCCTTAAACTATAAAACTAGGATAGCATGATTTGGGAAAAATTTAAAATATGTTAATTGCAGTGATTAAATGCAAAATAAACAATGACTTCTAGAAGGTGACTAAAACATCAGTTTTTCAATGATTTTTAAAAAATGTAAATACGCTTTAAAATACACCAAAAACCATTTTGAGATATACAAAACAGTCCTAAATATCAGCCAAAAATATAAAAAATTTGATTTTCTACAAAACAAAAATTACAAAAATGCTCAAACTATACCCCATCTAAAGGCGGTATTGGGTATTAGAGGGTTAAACACACTCACCCGTGTATCCCAAATGATGGCAATCGACAGCCCACGGAGCGAGAGAATTACACCACGTGGTGGTGCTGCGTACCCACTACCCACATCTACCGTTTGCTTCCTACAGCACTTTCGATCTCTAATTTTCTACGCTTGTGATGCAAATTTTCCTTCCGCACAATTGCAGCAGCGCTGCGTCGCAATGTTCCATAACGGGAGATGGTGCAGCCCACCTCTCGCTGGGTTCTATTTGATGATTCTCGGTTCAATCGGATGTGTAGGTGCAATCTATACTGGCGACGACGTTGCGTTATTAGCTATTCATCAATCGATCTCGACTCCGATGCAAATTAGTTTGTCGGTTCGATTCAATGACACCGGAAAAGGAGCGTAAACGATGTGGTGTAAGGCAGTCATGAGTAATTGGATCGAGACCAGACGCCTTCAGACGGTGACTGATTCTGAAGCTTTGGTAGTCATTTCTTGATAAATATCTAAATTTGAGTCTTGTGACATCGATCGTACTTTTTCCAGGAATGTTTGAGCAACTTGAATACAGATAGATATCTGAGATAGTCGAACTGATTTGATTGTTAGTAGCAATTTCCCAAGCTAGGTTTTAAACAGAATAACCTATCATTTTGCAAATTCAACAAAACTTATCTCTCTCTCTCTCTCTCTCTCTCTCTCTCTCTCTCTCTCTCTCTCTCTCTCTCTCTCTCTCTCTCTCTCTCTCTCTCTCTCTCTCTCTTCTTGGCGTAACGTCCTCATTGGGACAAAGCCTGCATCTCAGCTGAGCACTTCCACAGTTATTAACTGAGAGCTTCCTCTGCCAATGACCATTTTGCATACGTATATCGTGTGGCAGGCACGAAGATACTCTATGCCCAAGGAAGTCAAGGAAATTTCCTTTACGAAACGATCCTGGACCGACCGGGAATCGAACCCGTCTCCCTCAGCATGGTCGTGCTGAATACCCGTGCGTTTACCGCCTCGGCTATATGGGCCTAATCACGTACAATTCCATTTGACTCCAAAATGCGGCCAATTCGTTGTCAACCTATCTAGAGATCCTAGTTATTCTTTGTGGTCACAACCAAGTTCCCAACATACCTAAGAAAAGCGCGTAATTAACCGATTTCGTTCCGTACAGCGCTCTTCTCTTAAACTTTCATCTTTTCAAGGTCTTCGTGTGACTGCTAGCCTCGCATCTCGTGATGCTGAACATGAAGATGCAACTCCGTTGGTAGGTACCACAAATACCAGTGATCAATCGTTCAATTGAAATACCTTGAAATTGGTTTTGGGGCCCCCGCTGCCACAGTTTTTCAATAGGAAGCCGCGATGAAGGGGAGTTCGTGTACACTTTCCCCCCCCCCCCCCCCCCCACCCGCTAACACTAATTGAAGATGGCATGCTAGAGGGGTCTGTGGCGCCACCCGAGGAAGACCTCGGGTGCCGGATTTCACACGGCACGCTGTTGGGATCGATTCCCAGTATGCTACCAGGGTTGGCGAATTTCGGTTTTCACCGCACAGCACCGATGGAATCCGGCTCACGCAAAGACGAAAGTGAAACCTTGGCTTAATCGGGTTGAACACGGTAGTGTTAAGTCGTGAATCGATAGTACAGATATCGACGGGTTTGACGGGTGATGATAATCACTGCCATGGTTCACATGGCAGATTTTAATTAGGTCTAGATGAGTGTTTGCCTAGCTTCTTTGATGATTATCAGTTCAACAGACAGCGTGCATGGAGAAAAGCTTGAATTTGGTTTCGATCGTAAACCAATCGGGCATGAACGAAAGTTTTCGGATAGTTTTTGTCTTCAATGAGACTACTTGACTTTAAGCCATGGCGCAGAGATGGCATTTCACCGTAGCGATTCACTGCGGCGTCAGTTTATCGACCACACTGGGGATAGGAACATTTTTCACCACACCAAGAAGCCAGTTTCTCTTGTTTTGGGTGGTGGGTAGACCGAGCGCTAGTGCGTGCTCTTGCTCGTTCGCCTTGGATCGAGTGTGGCTCACTCTTTCGCGCGCATCGCTCTCCGGCGCTCTCCCGTGTTTTCACCCAGCAGTCACCGAATCACCACCATGGTGTCGCCGGGGTGAGAGCTCTCCGGTGTTTCACCGCAGCGCGCACTCTGGCGCAAAAACCTCACTGGAGCGCGCGCCCGGGTGATTTTTTACACTTTCACCGGAGAGAATTTAAAATCGCTCTCGCCGCACTGTTGTGTGGCCTAGTGCTTAGGGAGCTAAGAGATTTATTTCTACCCACCAAGCTTGCGCGCATCCGATTCGCAGTGGTGGATCCACACATAAGAGACGGGCTCCTTTTGAGATACACAGCGTGAGTGGTGTATTTTCTATTTCTCTTTCCTACACTGAGGATATGGACATCTCTGGCCATGGGTACCCTTAGTGAAGCGTAAGGCCGGCATGGCCTTGGCGAATGCCTGCTTTCCTAGGAAAACAGGAGATCTGTTGATAAACTCAAAGAATCCTCGAGGATACGCACCACATATCATGAGCGGACAACAGAATACATTTACTTCCTTCTGGTGTTACATCTTTCCTGACAGCGAATCTGCATCAAAACTCTGTGGGTGCTTTCTCAGTAATTATCCAATTACCTTTCTGAGAATCTTTCCTAGTTCGTGTCTGTTTTCTAACTGATAGGTAACTTGCTGTTTGTAGCATGCTTCTTCGACCGTCGTGATTATGTACACCGGACCCCCCCTCACTAAACATAACAACCTGATTTGCAGACAATACAAAACGCTTGGAAAAATTACCAACAATAAAAATTGCGCTTCCCACCGCCACGGTCCGATTGTTTGCATCCCCCTGTTGCGGTTGTTGGTTTCCATCGGGAAAGGAGGTTTGTCGCGGTCATCGTCAGGTCAAAGTCGGTGATGGGTTCTTTGCAAACGGCTACAGCTCAGCGCCAGTCTTCACCTTCAAGTAGAATGCTGTCGGTCAACTTCACCGTGTAGTCAACGCAACCGTGTCGCCTCGCGTCCGTCGGTAGCAAGCAGCATGTGGAATCTTGACATTCTTCGTTCTGGTTGGATTCATTTTCGTGGGTAAGCTGTCCAATAGCGTGGGACACCAAAAGACATTTTACTCCTGTATCTTTTTTTGAGTTCCATTTTGGCCCCATATCAACTGTGCAAAATTTCAGCTCGATCGGAGAAACTATATTTTAGCGCCAGCCATTTTAAGTTTTCATACGATTTACTATGGGAAAAATAACTTTTTCAAAGAAAAATCGCCACAGGTTGCCCCTTAATCCCTAAAAATAAATCGATGAATGATTTCTGTTGGAAATTTTATGAGGAACCAACCCTCCGAAGACCGCAAAGCAATCTAAGGCATGTTGAAAAAGTTATTGACTGAAAACCGAATGGCATGCCAACGCTGTTTAACATGTAAGGAATAACAATAAATATTAAAATCTCGTCATTTTATCGATCGGGGGAGGCTTGATAACTTTTTCCACAAACGTCGGATCGGTTTGCGGTCTTCGGAGGTCTAATTCCTCGTGAAGTTTTCTGCAGAAATCATTTATCGACTTATTTTTAGGGAGCTAGAGGTGACACCTAGCGATTTTTCTTTGCAGAAGTAAAATTTCCCCATAGTAAATCGTATGAAAAACTAAGAATGGCGGGCGCTAAAATATAGTTTTTCCAATCGATCTGAAATTTTGCACAGTTGATATGGGACCAAAGTGGAACTCAAAAAGTATACAGGAGTTAGAGTTTTTCCATTTTTTGTATTTTTCCCATATAAACCGTGTACCAGGCCACTGTCCAAGTACCAGGTATCTGTGAATAGGTATAGGGCACTGCGTTGTTTTCATTTTGTATAAGATTTTGAAGTTTCTTGGCCTTGTTGTTTACAAAATTTCTGTAAGAGTGAAAGAGAAGGAGAGAATTTCATGCGGTGCCCTATAGGGAGATTTTCCCTCGCAAATAACTCGCCACCTTCAACACTGCTTGAGTGAGATTATTGCCCCGTGAATGGCTAATAGCTTGAAAGATTGTAAAAATTTTGCCAACCTATATATTTTCCATAAAATAAATGATGTCCATCTTCAAATTTTACTTTGTGTGAATTTTCTTCCGCACTTATATAGCTTTTATTGGATTTGCTTAACCTTATCAAGATCAACAAAAAATTCATAGTTTTTGTGGTTTTTCTAGTTTTGGACTCTAGTTAGGAGTTGTTTCATTTCATTTATTTAGTTAACATCAAATTCATGATAATACTGAATCAACAGTTTGCCGCCATAATACTCGATTTGCAGCTGCAGCTCTCCAACGTCGGTCACGCCCAACACTCGCCAGATCACGCTCCACCTGGTCCGCCCATCGTGCTCTCTGCACTCCACGCCTTCTTGTACCAACCGGATGGTTAGCAAACACCAACTTTGCAGGGTTGTTGTCCGGCATTCTTGCAACATGCCCTGCCCACCGTATCCTTCCGGCTTTGGCTACCTTCTGGATGCTGGGTTCGCGTGCAGCGAGCTCGTGGTTCATCCTTCTCCGCCACACACCGTTCTCCTGCACGCCGCCGAAGATCGTCCTTAGCAAGAAGAAGTCCTTAGGAGTTGTTTATGAATCACAAATTATAAAACATTGACAGTGAAGAGAATTGTCAGACAAAAGAGGCACAAAACAAGCAACAAAGAAAGCGTGACGTTATGTTATCCCTACTGGTAACAGATAATGACATAATCTCGAAAATTTTGGTTGCAGACAAAACGGAAGCTTAAGTTGTTGTGTACTTTTCAAGTCGTGAATAATCAATTATTACTAACCCAAAGTCGAAACTGTTTAATGGTAGATCTTCAGCAGAGTTGCAATGTTTACTGGCTCGAAGTTACCGTTCGAAAGTCGCAATGCAAGGCTTAAAAATCGCTAAACTCGTGGTGTACGATGTTTATCCTATTATTTTCAAGTTGGGACGTCGCATTGGGTGGATTGTCGCAACAAATAGGGTAACCAATATAATTTGGACCCCCATATATTTTGGACCCCCTGGCTCGTATTATCGTAATTTTCACAGATTCAATGAAGAGATGACGAAAATGTTTAGAATCATTAGCTAAATTAGATTGTTCTGTACGAGCAACAATTATTTCCTCACAGGAAACATCATTATTTGTCTTGAAAATAATTTTTGCTATTCTCGTCATCCGTGCGAGTGTCGCGGCATGTTTACGAAAAGAGTATGTGGTGCTGGAGAAACTTGCAGATGTAAACAAAAACGTTTATCATTCTAGCGCATTAAATTCGCAAAGTTCGTCTAATCAGCTTTTGTCAATGAAGTAATTAGGATGTGATCTAGCATATCCAAGTGGCAGATTCTACGAAAATAGTTTCAAGCGGGTTTAAACACCGGGTGTCCAAAATATATACTTAAGAGGGTCCAAAATACATTGGGGTGTCCAAAACAGTGAAAGATGATGCCTCAAAAAACAGTTATTTTCATCAAATTTTCAGCCAAAAATGTCCTTGTGGGTATTTTTGACGGGCAGTGTAGGTTTTACGATCATACCAACATCATCATTATGTGTAACACCCTCTGAATCTGTTTAATTTTAGCTTAAATACAAACTGATGTCCTCTGGGGGTCCAAAATTCGACCGCTACCCTAAAGGTTGCGACATTGTCATTATTGTTGCGCGATGGTTAAATTTTGATTCCCTGAACATTGATAAACAAGTTCTTTCACAGCCATAGTTTTTTTTTTATTCTTTTTCTTGGTGTAACGTCCCAACTGGGAGAAAGCTGCTTCCCCAGCTCAGTATACAATATATTCTATGATTACTTACACCGTTAGGGAGCGTCCATAAATTACGCCACGCAAAAATTGTCCATTTTCAACCCCCCCTCCCCCCTATGTCACACTTTTTGTATGAGACCTCTGAAATTTTTGTATGGGTCGTCACACTTTGCTGAACCCCCCCTCCCCCCTCAAAGCGTGACGTAATTTATGGACGTTCCCTTATAAACTGAGAGTTTTCTCTTCCAGTGTCAATTCTGCTTGTGTATATCATGCGGCAAGTGCGAAAAAACTCTATGCCAAAGGAAGTCAAAGAGATTTCCTGAACGAAAAGCTCCTAGACCAGGGGTTCCCAACCTTTTTGAGGTGGCGACCCCCTTTAAGAATTGTCAAAACATCTGGGGCCCAATGAAAATTAAAAAAAAATTGAATTAAGTGAACGAAACCGAGTTTTTTTGGGTATAGTGATGTAACCAGGAATTTACTGTGGAAGAGATTTTCACATTTTATAAACAATGATATCATGTACATTCATTTTGAGTCGTAGCTGAAAAATAGCGGCGCATCCGAAAATTTTTTCTTCTGAAGGTGTTTTATACTGAAAATTTGTTCCTGAAATTGTGGCATTTGGGGTTGGCGGTATACAAAATATTTTTTTATAATTTATACAAAATAAAATAAAAATTTACCATTTCTTCGGTAACAATGCGGCCCCCTTGGATTGGCTTCACGGCCCCCCAGGGGGCCGCGGACCACCGGTTGGGAACCCGTGTCCTAGACCAACCAGGAGACGAATATCACATGGGACAATTATGCGTAGAACGGCTTTGACCCAGTTGGGACGTTACGCCAAGAACAAGGAAAAAACAAGCACTGTCAAACACTAGCTGCCCATGTCAGTAGTTTTAGTAGTTAAGTAGTTTTCTCTGAATTTACGTTTATTATACTATTCTGTACTGTTGCACGAAAATGACATTTTCATAAAGTTTAAGTTAATTATTAATAATAATAATGCTTCGATATAACGTACAAAAAAAAATCTCTTTGTACGTTATATCGAAGTGTACGTTATATCGAAGCAGAAAAAAATAATATTTTTTTGCTAGTGTTGATGTATTTCACGTGAAATTAATCCATGATAATGATTTCGGTGAAATTCATGAAACCAATAATGAAAAACATGAGTTTTCACGAAAAACTCATTTGGTTTTTGTGCTTCGATATAACGTACATTTTGCTTCGACATAACGTATACAAAGGTTTTCCCCAAATTGTGCTAATTTTGGGTAACAAGGCTAATGTTGCAACACAACATTGATTTTAGTGATTTAGTAGTTTATCTGAGGGTTGTTTCTGGGAAAAAAACTTTTCAATGTTGTACGTCTCAGGTTGTACGTTACATCGAAGCAAAATGCACGTTATATCGAATTCGCTATATCGAGGGTACGTTATATCGAAGAATACCTGTAATAAAAAAAATATATGTAAAACTATTCACTAGTTTTGAAATTACTTCATACTGCAATTTTTGTTATAAGAGATATTTCAGGCCAAACAATTCAATAGGTCCAATCTGCATTTGAGAGGCTCTCTTTGTTCACTTGCTCTTTCAATTATTGCAATATAATGGTACACTTTTTAACTATTTTTGCAGTATATATCAAAAGACGATTGTTTTGACCATCGTTCAATGCAAGGAGACAATCATGCAGATAGGACCTTTAGACATGTTTGGCCTATCATTCTTCATTCCATCGTTGATTTTTTTTACGTGCATGAAAATGAGAGAGAGACTACACGCAGAACTCGATGTACACAGCGCAACGAGTAACTTTCACGCAGCGACCGAAAAGACAAAAGAATTTTCACGCAGATTTGTGTAACACCGGATCAACACAAAAAATGTGCTGATCCGGTGTTACACAAATCTGCGTGAAAATTGTTTTGTCTTTTTGCTCGCTGCGTGAAAGTTACTCGTGCGCTGTGTTGTTTCATTTAAGGAGAAACTTCAGAGAGTACCAATATGGCTGCCACAATGGCCGACTTGAACCCCTACTCACGTTTTCAAGAGCACAAATCTTAAAAATTCGTAAACAAATGCGGTCGATTTGGAAAAGCTGCCTCTTTTTGCAAGTGAGCAAAGCCAGGATAATCAAGTGCGACTTGTTTCGATGCTTCGTTCGTCAGATTTGCGCTTCTAAAGTTTGAATGCAAAATTGCAATGGGCTTTCTTGACGTTTCACCTTAAGGGTGTAGTCAATCCAACGCTAAGAGTAATATAAACTTATTAATAGTATACTGTAAAATCCAAGCACATAGGCCGTGTCGGGGGCCTTTGAAAATCATTCAAAAACCGTCATTCGGTTTAAATTAGCAAGCCCTTCACTCATTCTATGATTAACTGGAGATCAGTGCTAAAATTGTGCAAATTGACGAGTGTGCCGATGAACTGAATTCATCGCGGTCCAAGAATTTTGACACTACAGAGGGGTCGTTCCCAATTAGAATTGTTCAATTTTGATTGGAAATCTTTCACTTCTGATTGGAAGCGACCCCGCTCTAGTGTCAAAATTCTCGGACCGCGATGAATTCAGTTCATCGGTGCACTCGTTTATCCATTGCACAACATTGAAAGAACTTTGGTTCGTTTTGTAGAGTTTGTCGTACTACTCGTCATGATATGTGTGCATTGATTCAGTAGTGTGTCTCTGCGCTCTCTTTGCTCTCTTTTTAGTTGGTTCAGCAGCAAGAACACTTTCAAGCGTTAGCCAGGTCGCGCAACGAAATAGGGTTGTTCAAATTCAAAGTGTGCTGATTTTGTTGATCAATCTTCTTGAATAATTTGAATTAATAAATTTTGAAATTCAGGTAATCCAAGCATTACACCAAAAGGGCGTTCCAAAATAGAAAAAGTACAGTGCCGAGTTGTTCGTTGGGGGCTCGCTAAATAAGCTATCTAAATGGTTGGATGTTCACTATAAACCCCAATTAAAAGGCACTGTCTATGTCAAAATCGAAATCGAAGCGAGTTTGCCGTCTGACCGCTGTCGCATCGCACCTTCTATATACAGAACTGACTTTTATTTGCGGCTATCTCAGTGATACAATTTATTGGACAAACAATTTTTCCCTTGAAAAAGACCACCCAATGACCGAAACGTCGGGTAAAATAAATAGGTAACGTCCAATAAATTGTATGACTGAGATCAGTATTGGTAAAATCACACTCAAAGCACACTCATGAACCGCTCGCGCGCGATTTTGAATCATTTTCTCACGCGCGAGAATTTCATGCAAAATCTCGCACTCACGAGTCAAGCGCCGAAATCTCGTTCGCTTGTAAAACGAATCCAAATCAATTTGAACGTCATCTAATGTTGTTGTTCGATAGGTTTGCTTTTGTTCTATTATATAATCCTAAAAACTTCGATGTAAATAATAAGAACACCAAGAAATAACGCAATGAGTGAAATCGCGAGTCAACTCATGCATGATTTTTTCGGCAGTGAGTTTGGCGAGTCAAGAATCGCGCGTGAAACAACTCAAGCATGAGATTTGAGAATTTGAATTTATACCAACACTGACTGAGATAGTCACAAATAAAAGTCAATACCAAGTTGCATTCGCAACTACCATCGAATCCAATCATGGCTTATATACAGAACGTTTGTGCAAGTATGTGTGTGTAATAGAGATGGGAAAACTGATTCAATTTTGAGAGTGATTCGCTCCCGATTCACTCTCGAAAAAGAGTCGACTCTTTTGATCGATTCAGTAACTCATTTCTGGGACTTGAAAAAAAAATGACAAATTTCGACGTGAGCCGACTCCTTTTCGTACAATTTTATCCAATATTTAAGAAAACTCAATTGCATGGTTGTTTGATAAATCCCTATCTTCTACCTTGGACGTTTTGAAGTAAAATGAAAATTTCCTGCAAACCAGCAGCACGGTTGCTGCGATGTTTTTTTTTCTTGTCACCGAGTCGCTGCCAACTGTGATGAACACAACGGAAGCGCGCCAGCACCATCAATGCGAGAAGAAGAATTTTTTGGTTTTTCTGTATCTTATTCCACTCCATGTCATTCTTTCAAGAGCAGTGAAGTGAAACACATGTATCATAAAAGGTTCTCTATTAAATCGTCAATATTGTTCTAAAACCTTGTGTTGATTATTGCCAAACCAATATTACAGTCCATTAGTCTGCCGATAAAGTGAATTAGCCCCAACAATGGTACGGGCATTGACTAAATATATGCACAAACGTCTGAGCATGAAGTAGTGAAATCCAGGATTCGCATATTTTCGTTAATTTCACCAAAAATCAAATCACTGACACTGGTGCGAGCCGGTCACACAATATAATTATGAAAAAAAAAACATGAATTAGCGA
Organism: Aedes albopictus; assembly: GCF_035046485.1. Lineage (NCBI taxonomy): Eukaryota > Metazoa > Arthropoda > Insecta > Diptera > Culicidae > Aedes > Aedes albopictus. Next base: position 369,455,633 of record NC_085138.1, on the reverse strand, counting down.
AGATTACGATGCTCTGTGTCGAATCATTATTAAGCGGGCAGTGCTAACTCTTTTCGTAACCGTAATGAACGTCCGCGAATCGTAACTCTTTTGAAAAGAGTCGTGGCTCACTCACTCGGTTTTGCGAATCGATTCTTTGAGCCGATTCGCGAGTGAGTTACCCATGTCTAGTGTGTAATTGTTACCCCGTTTCATGGTACCTCGGGATCCGGAACAGGCCATTATGCAGTGATAGACATTCGTTTAGCCAAGACCAAAAAAATTTCAAAAACGTGTCAGGAAAATCATACAAAAGATTTTATGATAAAACTTTTTTATAGTAGTGATAGTATATCTAGTACTGTTTTATGAAAATGTGATACATAACACATACATATACACTGAAACAAAACGAGGGTAAAAACCCTTCAAATGTCATTTTTGGCCTAGACATTCGTTTAGCCGAGGTAAACGAAAAATTGGTTTTCAATAGATTTTTTGACATTTCGCGAGTATATTTCGAGGATATACCCCAAGGTATTTAGTTTATGATGTGTTAGCAAGATAATTGACCTTAAAAGTTTATCTATTGGTGAAATTCAGAGAAATATTAAAAAAAAAATGTCCCGACAAGGAGAAGCGATGATAAACAAATTTATTTAGGAAAAATGATTGCTGTAAACACTCAAACGTAAACTAGATTAGCAGTTCTGAAAATATGGCACAGAATTATTGTTAGTAATGTTCAAATTATTGCATAGAATGGCATGAAAAAATTAAGTATATTGGTTTTTGGTTGGTTAAACCTTAAAATGGAATTGATAAAAGCTAAAATAAGTAGTTCTACGTTGAAATAGAGACGTGCCGTAATGCCTGTGGAGTATACCTGTTTGATACTAGCATTACCACATAAGTTAGAAGACTGCTAAGTGAAAGAACTGCAAGAAGTGCCAGAATTTTTGTACCCTGTTTATTTAAAAGCAGATGTTCATACAAAAATGCAAAATATGGTCAAACAATTGGCTTATTTCATTCAATCTGAAGAAATATATTATAAATGAGTCTTAGTTGTGAATTATAGTCATTTTTGACATAATTTATTTGAAAAGAACGTCTAAATTATAAAACAAGTAGTTCATGCCAGAAAATTGAATACTTTCAGTGCCATTTCTCGAAATGTGAGCCGTCCAATGTATGTTATTTCAGCCTGAATACGGTCTAGATGATATTGGGAGCTATTAGAAGACGCAATAGAAGTAAACGCTGTGATTTATGCAAGTCAGCCATCATATTTCATCAAAACAATATTTAAGTATTGTGATTTTTTTTATGGTTTGCGTTATTTTTTTCTGTAAAACACATTGTTTTTCGTAAATTTTCAACCTGCACTCGTCATGAAACTTTCATTAAATTCTTTTGAAACACTTCCGATAAAAATAACTACATCAAATCTTAATTTGGAAGCATTTACAATATTATGACATATTTATATGAGATGCATGTAAAATTTATATGGCAACACTTTCAAAAACGTTCTAATTCATGATTTACAAGTCGATCTATAATGCAGGTCACCATACAAAATGATTTTGTTGAACATTTTTCGAAATTTGTTAGTTTTTTAATATGGAATTCCAAAAATTGTACAATTCGGCTAAACGAATGTCTTGGCAAAAAATGACATTTGAAGGGTTTTTACCCTCGTTTTGTTTCAGTGTATATGTATGTGTTATGTATCACATTTTCATAAAACAGTACTCGTTTTTGTTTCAGTGTGTATGTAAGTGTGATGTATCATATTTTTATAAAACAGTACTATATATGCTATCACTACGATAAAAAAGTTTTATCATAAAATCTTTTGTATGAATTTCCTGACACTTTTTTGAAAATTTTTTGGCCTCGGCTAAACGAATATCTATCATTGTAGTTCCAAATGACCTTGAAGTATCCAAACATATGAATATTCTATGATTCAGATGTAAAAACTTATTGTTCCATATAAGATCTGTAAAGAAACAACGAAAATGTCTGTTTCCGTATAAATTCGGGTCCGGTCATCCAACTTGACCAACCGGTGCATTCTATGAAATGGTAGTTGTTTCAGGTAAAAGTTAAAGAAATAATAGAGTTAAATGAACATCTAAATTTGAGTACGCAAATACGTCAGGGATGTAAAAGTTAAAATTGAACTCCACTTTGCAAAATTTCAGCTTTTAGTATTCTCGTTTTGTTAGCTCATTTTGTTAAATTTCAAATGTTACAAAAAAAAAAGATCGCTCATAAAAGTTTCAAAACTTGTGGAGGATAACGACGCATTTCCATATTTTCTGAATATACTATCGAAATCACAGGAAAAATAAACAAAGTACTTGAAATATTTTCGGTTGATTTTTGCAGTATTTTACATAATGACTGGTGAATGTCTCGAGTTGAACAGTGGAATTGTGAGATTTTTTTGAACTTGTTGATGGAAAAGAAGGTTTGATGGAATTCTCAAAAATCTGAGTACTACTGAAATATATTCCAACGTATTCTATTGAAGAAAATATGATGAAGGGATGTTTCTTTGTGGATTTTTTAATTTTAGTGATAATGTGTGGCTAATATCACCAAGGATTTAGTCGCATCGTGCTGAGGAGCGCGGGTCCAGTTCCCGCCGCGGCTGTCAGAAAAAGCTTTCGGCTGTGCCATTGAGCGTTACATGTTACACACTATGTTCAAAGTATTATAAAAAATGAATGAACCTCTAAGTTCATTCGCTAGAACCGCATATTTGACTTCCAGATACATAATATGTGTGGCTTTGAAATGTGGGATGAAATTGACCATCAAATGGCTTTTTTCGACAACGGAAACAAAAATAAAGAATACAAAAAAAAAGATGAAATATTTTAAGCCGCACAAACCATAAAACTAGAAGTGAAATCTACGATGACGAGAATTCACGGAATAGTTCCAGACAAGATGAATTTTTTGAAGCAGTTTATTGCAGATTATTTGCGAAATAACAAAAAATAGTTATTTATGTAACGAGTTGCAAAAAGTTGTTTTTTTCAGCACGAGTCATACATTTATGCAATAAGGCTTACCGAAGAATGCTGAAAAAATCGAGTTTTGCAACGAGTTCCATACAATATTTTATGCCATGATTTTTGCATAATGCAACTCATTTGAGTTGCACCATGTTCATAATGCAACTCAAATTAGTTGCAATATGAACATTATGCAACTATTTTCCATTATGCAACTCATTTCAGTTGCATTATGAACCGGTACGGAAAAGTTGGTCATTATGATACTGACATGAGTAGTATAAAATATAAATTATGACACTGAATTGCATAAGAAAGCTTACAATGTTCCTCTGGAACTTTTAAAGTAATTGTATGAAATATTTCTGTCTGAAATTTCTAAAATATGACTCAATTGTAGTACGTATTTTACTGTTACGGTTTGACCTCGCAGTTTTAAGGGGAATGGGAAACACTAGTTTTTGATTATTTCCGACGTTTCGGTCCGTTTGGGACCTTTTTTTCATTGCAAAAGGTTCCAAACGGATCGAAACGCCGATGATCAAAAACTGTGTTTTTCGTTCCGCTTAAGACTGCGAGGCCAAACCGTAACAGTACATAACCTCAGTGGTTTCCTCGAAACAATACGTATTTTACCGCAAAACTTGAGGTTTTTGGTTGCATCCTGAAAAACAACTAAAAATTGAATATTTTTGGGAAATTTAATCCAGATACATCCATGTTTTTAAATGTATCTATAATTTAATTTTAAAAGGGCTGAAATATTTTGACCGATTTTTTTCAACTAAATGTAACTTAAAAATGGCAAGACCTACAAAAAGTGTGTATGGGTGGCGTTAAGGAAATGATCTGAACGCTCGTAAAAAAAAATAAAAATCGACTATATAGGGTATTGGTTCCCTTATTAAGCATGTGGCTCCCTTTTTCATCCTACGAAAAACAAATGAATGAAGCACTGTTTGTTTTGTTTCTTATTTTTGTATTTTTTGTTAGAAGTGAGCACGCATGAAAATAAAAAGAACGGAATCAATCGGTGCCGTAATCGCTTGTTTTCGAATGGGATGAAATTGGGAGCGTGAGATTACTGATGGAACACAAACCCTATTAAGAGAAATGACACATCCTTTTCTTACCGGAAAATCCGCAATTATCCGTTCGTAACCATCGCTGAACGCTGCCAACTGAGCAGCAGTTTTACGCGGTTTGTGACGGTTTGCAACGAATTAATGCGGATTTTCCAGTTAGCAATGGAAGTGCTTTATACTTAAAGATTTATTTTCTTAACGTTGTTAAAATTCATCCAAAATCATCAGGAACGTTTTCTTGAATTTTGCTAGCAAGAATAAGATTAATAACACCATCAACATAAGCATCAAACATGTATTGCAGTATTGCAGAAAATAAAAAAAGACACTACATCGTCTTCAGTCAGAGGTTGCACAGTCTGAACAATCACTAACATGATACAACGGACAACACACGAAACTCCCAGTGATCCAGCGGTGTTCCGTTTGACGAAAAGTTTTCACTTACTGGAGCGAGAATAGAACCCACACTCCGAGGCTTACGAAACGCCAGAGGACTGACGTCTCTAATCGCACGGCCACAAAAATTTCCAAAATTTCCCAAGATCCGTCACCGTGCCAGCACAGTTTCTGTACGGAATTCCTCTAGTGAATCCACAATACTAAAATTATTCATTTTGCTGTTGTAGAATGTTTCTTAACCCTTCCGTTACCAACCCCCCCTAACGAGAGTGCGAAAAAACACTCTTTTCGCTGTAACTTTTTTGTTTTTCAATATTTTTTAACCAAATTTTGACACAAGAAGCGGATATCCTTCTAGTTTAGGGATTTTCCATGGATTTTTGGAATGGCCACCTGGTTCCGGAGTTATTCCGGAATTAAAATGGGTCATTGGAATTGGCCATATTGGATAAAGTGAATTTTCAATATGAGAACAGTTTAGTTTTTAGACCTAAATGCACTAGAATGATAGAAACATATGTTTGGAAGTCCATACTGGTCACTAAGTGCCTTGGAACCAGTTTTACGGATGTTCCGGGGAACCGGTTCCGGGGTCAATTTTTGAATATGATTCAATACCATCATGCGGCACCTCAAAATTCGTGATTTTTCAAGATACATCATTCTGAACTGTTTTTGTGTTATCCGAAATACTTTTGGCCACTTTGGAACCGATAGGCGGATTGCACGGGAATTGGTTCCGGTGGTTCCGGGGTCAATTTTTGAATATGATTCAATACCATCATGCGACACCTCAAACTTCGTGATTTATCAAGATACATCATTCTGAACTGTTCTTGTGTAATCCGAAATACTTTTGGCCATTTTGGAACCGAAAGGCGGATTTCACGGGAATTGGTTCCGGTGGTTCCGGGGTCAATTTTTAAATATGATTCAATACCATCATGCGACATTTCAAACTTCATGATTTTGAAAGTTATAGAATATTATTACGATGATTGGTCATTTAGAATACATTTAGACATTTTGGAATCGGTTTACCGATTTTCCGTAATCCAGTTCCGGGACAAAGTTTTGGAAATGGTGCAATACTGTCATTTGGAATTTCAAACATCGCGGTTTTCAAAATACACCATTATGTGCTAGTTTTGCGTTGTATGGAATACTTCTGGCCATTTTGGAACCGACAAACTGATTACCGGGAAATTATTCTAGCGGTTTCGGGTTCCATTTTTCGAATGTGAACGAAACAGTATCATGCGACACATTGAATTTCGTGGTTTTTCAAGATACATCATTCTGAGCTGTTTTTGTGTTATCCAAAATACTTCCTCCTGGTATTTCTTCAAGGCCTTCTCCATGGGGTTTTCAAGGAATACCTCTATCGTTTCTTCCAGTGAATTCTCTAGGTATTCCTTAATGGATTATTCCCGATATTTCTTCAATATGCTTCTCTTGGGGTTTTCCAGGCATCCCTGAAGTTTCACCAGACATTTTCGCAGAGATTCCTCCAGCAATCCCTCCTAGGATTATTCTAGAAATTCTTACTATGATACCTCCCGCAATTCTTCTAGGGATTTCTCTCGAGATTTATATTGGTTTTTTCCAGGAATTCTTGGTGAGTTTTTCAAAGACAATCTTCTTGAAATTCTTCCAGAAGTTTCTCCGGCGATTCCTCGAGGAATTCCTTCAGAGATTTTGGCCTGGGAATTCATGAGAAATTCCTCATGGGATTCCTCCAAGAGCTCGTTTCGGGCTACCTCCAAGAATTGATTGCCTGCAATTCCTTCAGGGACTCTTTCACGGATTTCTCCAGAATACTTCTAAAGATTATTCTAGGGATTTCTCTAGGCATTCCTCTTGGTTTATATTCCGGGTTCCATCAAGCATTCCTTGTGGGATTTCACAAGAGAATTCTCTAGTAATACCTACTAGTCTTTAGAAAAATCACTAGAAGTATCACCAGAGGCATTTCTGGAAGTATCCTAGGAAGACTACTCGAAAGAAACCCAGCAAGAATGTCAAGAGAAATCCATGGAGGTTTTCCTGCAGGTATCACAATAAAACTTTCTGGAGGAGTCATAGAGGCATTCCTGAAAGAAACACAGTGGGACTCGCTTGTTGAATCCCAGCTGGAGCTCCAGGAGGGATTCCATGGGAAATTTTCGGAGAAATCCCAGGATAAAATTTCTGGAGTAATTTCTCGAGGAAATACGAAAGGAACTTCTGGAAGAAACGTAGAAAGATTGCCTTGAATCATTCCAAAAGTTTTTTAATTAACACCAGGAGAATTTATAAGAAGAAACCCTAGAAGAATTAGGTATTACAGTAAGAATTTCTGGATGAGTCCTGGGAGAAATTGCTGAAAGAACCACAGCAGGAATCGCTTTGACGAATCCAGCTAGAACTCCTTCAGGAAAGCCAAGAGGAGCTCCTGGAGGATTGCCATGAGAAATTGCTCCAGGAACGTCTTCAGAGATTTTATTCAGGTATTCCAGCTGGGATCTCTTAAGCAGTTCCAACTGTGGTTCTGTCAACAAATCCTCCTAGGACTACTCTGAAAGTTCTTGGAGTTCTTCTAGAATTTCTCTAGTGCTTTCTTGTGGGATTTATTCAAGAATATTTGCTGGGATTATTCAAGGCATAGTTTTGAACATTCTGCAAAAAGTTCCTCGGGCGATTTATATAGGAATTCATTTTGAGATTTTATCGTGGGATTCCTTCACTAATTTCTCATGAGATCCCTCCTGGCGCTCCTCGTGACCTTCTTTCAGAAATTTCAGCTGAAATTCACCCACAAACTCTTCCTGCGATTCTTCCAACTATTCTTGCTAGGACTCCTGAAGAAATTCTAACTGTGAAACTTCAAAAATTCTACTAGGGATTCTTCTAGAGCTTTCTCATGGATTTTTTTCTGGGATCCTGCCTGGCAACCCTCCTGGAATTCTTGCCGTTATTTCTTTGGTTGTTCTTCCAGGGATTTCTCCAACGAATCATCCAGGAATTCCTCCAGAGATTTTATCCAAAGACTTTTCCAGAAATTCCTCATGAAATACCTGCAGAAACTCCTCATGACCTTCCTCCAAAGATTCCTCAACCAACTTCTCCTGCTGTTCTTCCAACAATTCTTGTCTCATAAATTTTAACTATGGTACCTCCAGGAGCTCTTCTAGTGATTCCTATAGGATTTTATCCTGGCATTTTTGCTGGATTACTTCCGGGAAATCTTCGTGAGATTTTTTTAGCATTTCCTCCTGTGATTTCTTCATTGCGTTCTCTATGAGTTCCTCCAGAATACCTCTACCGGTTCTTCCAGGGACTTCTCTAGATATCCAGATATTTTTTCTAGGAATTTTTCTTTGGATTTCTCCAGGAATTCTTGATGGCGTTTCTTTAGAAAGTCCTGCATAGTTTCCTTCAGCAATTCCTCCTAAAACTTCTGCTTAAATTTACACAATGATAAATCCCAAATCTTTATAAGAATTCCTTTAGAAATTTTTCTTAAGATTCTTCCCGAAGTTCCTCCGGAGATTCCTCCAGGTATTTTTATCCAATAAATTTTATCCAAAGATTTCCTCATAAATTTCTCAAGGGATTCCTCCAGGAGCTCCTATTGGCCTTCCTGAAAGAGTTCCTGCTGGATTTCTCAAACCAATGTTTTTTTTCCAACAATTCCACCCAGGACTCATCCAGAAATTTTTACTGTATTACCACTCGGAAATCATCTAGGGTTTTTTCTTATAATTTCTCCTGAGGTTCCTTCGAAAACTTTTGAGATGATTCAAGGCAATCTTTCTACGATTCTTCCAAAAGTTTCTTTGGTGTTTCCTCCAGAAATTACTACACTGGGATATCTAAAAAAATCCCATGGAATTCCTCCTGGAGCTCCAGCTGGGATTCTGCAAGCGATTCCTATTATGATTCTTTCAGGAATGCCTGCTAGGACTCCTCCAGAAAGTTTTACTGTGATACCTGCAGGAAAACCTCTATAGATTTTTCTTGACATTCTTGCTGGGATACTTTCAGGAATACCTCTGGTGATACTTATAGTGATTATTCTAAAGACTAGTAGGTATGTATTACTAGAAAATTCTCTTGTGAAATCCCATAAGGAATGCCTGGAGGAATCCTAAAAGATGTTCTTTGAATATATACTAAGAGGAATGCCTAGACAAATCCCTGAAATAAACTTTAGAAGTATTCTGGAGAAATCCATGGAAGAGTCCCTGAAGGAATTGCAGGCAATCAATTCTTGGAGGTAGCCCGAAACGAGCTCTTGGAGGAATCCCATGAGGAATTTCTCGAGAAATCCCAGGCCAAAATCTCTGAAGGAATTCCTGGAGGAATCGCCGGAAAAAACTTCTGGAAGAATCTCAAGAAGATTGTCTTGAAAAATCTCACCAAGAATTCCTGGAAAAACCAATACAAATCTCGAGAGAAATCCCTAGAAGAATTGCGGGAGGTATCATAGTAAGAATTTCTAGAATAATCATAGGAGGGATTGCTGGAGGAATCTCTGCAAAAGTGCCTGGTGAAACTTCAGGACTGCCTGGAAAATCCCAAGAGAAGCATATTGAAGAAATATCGGGAGGAATCCATAAAGGAATACCTAGAGAATTCACTGGAAGAAACGATAGAGGTATTCCTTGAAAACCCCATGGAGAAGGCCTTGAAGAAATACCAGGAGGAAGTATTTTGCAAAACCACGAATTGCGAGGTGTCGCATGATACTGTTTCGTTCACATTCGAAAAATGGAACCTGGAACCGCTAGAATCATTTCCCGGTAATCAGTTTGTCGGTTCCAAAATGGCCAGAAGTATTCCATACAACGCAAAACTAGCACATAATGGTGTATTTTGAAAACCGCAATGTTTGAAATTCCAAATGACAGTATTGCACCATTTCCAAAACTTTGTCCCGGAACTGGATTACGGAAAATCGGTAAACCGATTCCAAAATGTCCAAATGTATTCTAAATGACCAATCATCGTAATAATATTCTATAACTTTCAAAATCACGAAGTTTGATATGTCGCATGATGGTGTTTATTCAGCTTAGAAAAATTGACCCCGGGACCACCGGAACCAATTCCCGTGAAATCCGCCTTTCCAGGTTCCAAAATGGCCAAAAGTATTTCGGATTACACAAGAACAGTTCAGAATGATGGATCTTGAAAAATCACGAAGTTTGAGGTGTCGCATGATGGTATTGAATCATATTCAAAAATTGACCCCGCAACCGGTTCCCCGGAACATCCGTAAAACTGATTGCAAGGCACTTAGTGACCGGTATGGACTTACAGACATATGTTTCTGTCATTCTAGTTCATTTAGGTCTAAAAACTAAACTGTTCTCATATCGAAAATTCACTTTATCCAATATGGCCAATTCCAATGACCCATTTTAATTCCGGAATAACTCCGGAACCAGGTGGCCATTCCAAAAATCCATGGAAAATCCCTAAACTAGAAGGATATCCGCTTCTTGTGTCAAAATTTGGTTGAAAAATATTGAAAAACAAAAAAGTTTTAGCGAAAAGAGTGTTTTTTCGCACTCTCGTTAGGGGGGTTGGTAACGGAAGGGTTAAACTAGTTTCTGCCACCTAGTGGAGAATTAGAAGTAATGTTTACCGAACGTTCGATAAAAACTAGCTGAACTTCGGTAAAACTGTGTTGAACTTCGGAAATCCGAACTTTTACCGAAAATAGAACAGCCGAACATGTGACTCTAAAATAAGTGTGTATGCTTCCTTTAAATCTATTAAAAAGAATCTTGATTGAAAACGAGTAGCTTTTGAAAGACGTTTTACCTAGTAGTAAGCATCAGTATTGTGACTCTCACGGACACGTTGTGACTCTCGATGGTTTTGAGTAACTTCAACGTCTTTCACCACAGACAAATAAACAAAACTCATAAAGTAGACTAAGGCAATCGCGTATCGATTAAATGCGTTCTTATGGATTTCGTAGCACCCCTACTTTGACAAGTGTATCTGAGCCTTAACATGACCGACGCTAACGCTGTTCACTGTGTTCATTTACGCCTCAACTCAACATGCAACAACACGCGTTCATTACGCCTGGGAAAACACGCTTGGTACATACTGTAGTGTGTGATGTGGATCCATATAATGCAAGTAGCGTGTTTACAGCACAACAACAAATCTACTTCAGTCATAACATGGCTATCGTATGAGCTAAGTATGAGCTCAAAGTTAGTAGTTGGTTAATTTTTCAATGTTGACTTGTGGTCATGACGTTGTTGGTTTTCACAGGTTGGATAGCATATCAACATTTTCGAGGAATGTGATCTATTAAGTATCAAATAATTGCTAAGAACCAACAACCTCACTCGTCCACCTTACATTTCTGTCATGACATTTTATCATCAGAATAAGAACACGCAACAGAACACCTATATTCAATGACTCATCTGGTGTAAACTTCCCGAATATCAAAAACAACGACTGACTGTACGCATCATCATCACGCGTCAACTATTTCAATTCATGCAAGCGACGCTCGCATCATGCCAAACCAAACAAAAGGGTGAGTTCGTTTCGTCGAACCAAATCCAAACAGCAACAGCAAAAATGGCATCCACGCGCGGTCCAAGTTCATCGAGGCGTAGCAACAACAAAGACTACGCGTCGTCGTCATCTACTACGACGACGCGACGCTGCCCCATCATCATCATCGTCGTCATCGTCGTTGAACCGGTTTCGGGCATTTCGGGCGTGAACCACGGAAATGGTATTGGTGTCGTCACTTGTTGGCGTCGCGTCCGTCGCATCGACAACAAGCATCAGCGCCGTTGTTCATCCGACCCGAATGCTTTGCTGCTAGTTGTCTGCCGGGTGTCGTTCTGATCGGAAGTTTATCGGAATCGTTCCGATTGCACCGCGCGCCGCGTTTGTTTTCGGTACGGAGAGTGTCTCCGCAAGGCAGGTTCTAGCAGTGCCTACAACAGTGAGAGTATAGCTCCGGAGGAGCTATAAAACGGGACCTTGAAGAGCTCGTGACAGGAGGAGGAGGAAAGGGACGGGAAAAGTTTGAGTTGTTTCCAAAAGGTAGCAAAAATCGATTGGCTCCCATCAGGGGTGGTGGGAGATACTTGCGTGGTGGCGTGGTTTGAGGCGTGGGAAACCTTTCGGATGATGCGGGCTGGCTGCTTGAGTAATGATAACAACGCTTCATGCATGGCGATGAAGATTGATAAGAATGCTGCTGAATGTGAAGAATTCAAGATCTGCGGAGGCTCGTTAGACGCGGTGTGCTATAGCGGTGAAGTACTTTTCCGATGAATCATGCTGGTGGTGTTTCAGAAAGTTTAGTTATAAATATAGTTCGCATAAAATGTAAACAAGCGCTACCGACATAGTTACAATGTGCAGCATTTAGTTAGTCAGCGTGTACGGAAGAGAAACGTTGAAGCAAAACAGAGAAACACGGATAACAGGAATTTGGCTTGCGTTCGCGTTGACGGCGATGGAGCAATCCAAACGATCAAAGCCGGATGGAAGTCGGAGAAAGTTATGCCAAGCGCGTAATCACTGCCATCCACCCCGAGCTGCGCCTTCGTTGAACTCTTTGGGGTGAGGCAGAGATTTGATTGGCGCGTGTGATACATATAAATCGCGTAACGACTGATATTTTCCCACTAGAGTGGTCCTAAAAAGGGCAAATCTGAGACCAAGCAGAACAACTTAAATTAAGACACCAACGTTTTAAACGAACAAGTTGAATATCTGTAAGAAGATCACTATCCGGAAATCCTTAACCAGCTGAACAATTTCTAAACCAACCTTTTAATTGGTCAGATAGATTATAAAAGACATAACAAGGATCTTTAATGCAGTTGTATGGCTGTTGTATTCTTATGCTTTGAGCCAAAACATGATCTTTCAAAAAAAAATTCTCAAATTTATTAGATTTTTTTCATACTCTATGCACAAACATTAGCTGACATTTTCGAAGGATCTACGGCTTTAATTGCAAAGAGTGAGAGGCTTTTAGTTCCAATTTGTCTTTATCACGGGCCACTCTAGTCCCCCACGTTACGATAAATACCAAACCCAAAGAGTAACCCAAGCCGTAAACGGAATCACGACCGACTGAGGACGAGGAAGTGATCGGTTCGAAAGGAAAACCTGTCGTACAGCTGAGAATAGCCATCCGTTACATACGACTAACAATAAACTACATATATAGTGAACGGACGCTGATGCTTGAGTACAAGGATGTGCTCAGTTCGTTCGAACGACATTCGTGTTTTAATAGTAGATATACGCTGGTTGTAGGGGAGCAGCGGCAACTATTCAATAGAAAGATAGTTTATTAGGAGATGGATGTCGCTGCGCTGACTGCTGTGTAGCCCTTGGGATGACAACAATCAGCAGCACGTGAATGGACGGGCGAACGAAGCGCCATCAAAGAAGAAAGCATGAAATTGCAGGTTTGGGTTGGGCTGCCAAGTTTTTTTTTTTTTTTGTTAAAGGGGCACCTCGAATACCTACGTTTGTCGTCATCGTCCGTCACATATCCCCCAAGTCAAAAGAGGAGTGGTAATCTTCGGTTTGGATTCAAGTGTCGTCGGCGCGATTTCTATTATTATCTCAGAGTTTGTGGAGGGCTTTGATTTGCATCCAAATTTGGTAGCAGGGATTTTCGGATCATAAAAAGAATGGCTGAGTTTGGAGGGCTCTTACGTTACGTTACGAGTATTGAATCAACACTTACGGTTCGGAGGGTGGTTGTGATAAAAATAGAGCGAAATGTAAAGCTAACGACCGCTCAATGGGAAGATCAATGACTTTTCTTCATTATTATATCATTTATATAATTACAGGAACTAACATTGATGTTGCAAAAATATAAAAATTAGGAGAAATATTCAATTCAAACATTTCTTTTCATGATTAGTGGAGATGAACTCTAGTCTCAGGAAAAACTCCGGGACAAATCCTAGGAGGAATATCGAAATGAATCTCGGAAGATATTCCTCATGTTTCCTGAAAGCAATCTCTGAAGAAAATTCCAGCAGAAACCCCTTAAGGAAACTCAGGAGCAATCCATGAAAGAATTCTAGCAAAATCCCTGAAAGAATCTCAAGAGTTGTTTCTGAGAGAATCCGTGAAGAATTCCTAAAAAAAATCCGAGAACGAAATTTTGCAGGAATCCAATAATGAGCAGTCTAGCAAGAAATTCCGGGAAGAATCCCTGAAGTAGTTCTGAAAAAAATCCTAAAAAAATCATTAATAGAATCTCAGAAGGATTCTTGTTAAGATTCTCAGGAAAAAAAAAACTCATAAGAACTCGTGGGAGAAACCACGTATGGAAAAATCTCCGAAAGAATTATTAAAGAAATATACACGAGAAATCCTCGAAGGAATTTTTACATGAATCTCTAGGGTAGTACCGTAAAACGGGGTATCATTGATCAGCGGGGTAACATTGATCGGCTTGGCTTACCTCATGAAATGTTCAAACAAGCATTTCACATTGAATCAATTTCTGCTATCGAATGGTATATCGTTATTGGCTGTTATTTAGCTTATAAATGACATGTAATTCTTTGAAATTGAATTTCATAAACATTAAAATATATCGATTTTTCCATAACTGTGTTTAGTAACGCAATACAATACATTGTCAAACATCCATGCATGGCATGAATACTGGGTACAATATAAGGGTCAAAATCACTGTATTACTTTATTATGATATCCTAGAATTAGATTTAATGAACAAAACTTTTATGAAAATGTTCTTTTCAAATAAAATATAAGATTTATTACTAATAGGCTTTCAAATCCTTAAGTCATTGCCTACTTTTAGGCGTTATTCGCGGTTTGGAGGATTTTAATCTTAAAATAACTTAAAAAGTACATAACTTGTAAGAATTTGGACAACATTTTCGAAATCAGCGACCCCGAATTTAGTAAGTAAGGATATTTTCAACACAAATGAATATTGATCACTGACATGATCAATGTTACCCCAAATCAATAAAATTAAAAATTAGATTAAAAAGCCTATTTAAATATGTTTTAAAGATTTACAATACTTTTTCGAGTAGCTTAACACATAATCAAAGGGCCAGTACTTGTTTTAAAAATATAAAACATGTAACATTTGCTTTTACAAAAGAATTATTCAAGAAAGATCGAAAATTCTGATCAATGTTACCCCGGATTACGGTACCAGAAACAGGGATAGTGTGAGTGCAAGTGTGCGCGGTTTTAATGTGAATATGAGTTGCACTGAGCAGCTGTGAAAGAATGTCAGGGGGAATCCCGGGAGCAATCTATGTAGGATCCTTACAGGGATTCCTGGAAGAATCTCAGAATAATCCTAGGAAAAAAACCAGAAGAAATTCCCAGAAGGTATCCCGGGAGGGACCACTATCGGAATTTATATAAGAATTCCTAAAGGATTCCTTGACAGAATGTTAGAGAAATCTCTTAAGGAAACCATGAAACATTCCTATTGAAAATTCAGTAACGATTTTGTAAGGAATTCCAGTATAAATCATTATAGGAATCCCGGGAAAAACAAAACTGGAGAAACATTCGAAGAAATCCATAAAAGAATTCCTGGAGAAATCAATGAAAAAAGTCCGGGGGGAATCAATGAAAGAATCCCGGGATGAATGTCTGATGGTACCCTTGGATGTACCCTTGAAGGGAACCTTGGAGAAATTTCTAAATAAACATCGAGATAAATCCCTTTAGTTCCTTTAAAGCATCAAAGGGTTATAGAAACCATTAAGAAATCAATGAAGGAATCATTGATGAACCCAGGAATAATCCCCGAAAAAATCCTTAAATGAATCTCTGGGAAATGCCAAAGGACTCCTTAGAGAAATATCCAAGGGAGTCCTGGGGGAAATCGATGTAGGAATGTCGGAAGGAATTCCGCGAGAAAACTCAAAAGAAATCCCAGAAAGCATACTTGAAAGAATTTCCTAATGAATCATGGGAAGAAAACCAAAAAGAAGTCCGGGAAATATAAATGAAGAAATCCTGGAATGAATCTCTAAAGGTAGACCGGTAAAAAATCCTAAATTCATACCGGGAGAAATCTATGAAGAAATCTTTGAATTCAATTCAGTTGAAAAATTTCCTTCTTTTAATCGTAGGCTATTTTTACTAGTTTTTCTCATTCAGGGGTAAGTTGGAGCTGAAACTGCCAACATTTTAATAAAAAGGCTGTTTAATTATACTGATGTGAAGAACAAATGACATAATTACTTGAGTCATTTGCCAGCCAAACATCATTCGACTAAACAATGTTTGACCAAATTACCCTTTCGGACAAACGGCATTGGACCAAATGGCATGCAGCCAAATGACCCAGAATCATTTTCAATAACTGTCCTATAAATAGGACACCGACCATTCGAGGAACCTGTCATATAAATAGGAAGTGCACTCGTAACAGTTGACATTGCTTACACTTTGAAATGGCTTTTCCAGTCTTGACAAAATTCAAATACAGCTCTTTAACTTTGTCCGACGTTTCGGTTACATTTGGATCCTTTCCCAGCGACTTCATTATTGTCGATTTTCCATCCAGTGTTGTTTCATCGAAAAACTGATCGAAAAATGTGACCGAAACGTCGGACAAGAATAAATGGTTGTATTGGAATTTTGTCAAGACTGGAACAGCCATTTCAAAGATAAATTCTATCGCAGTTGAATCAATCACACTGTCGAGATTATACAGGCGAGATTTTTGGTTAACATCTTGTAAGGCTGTTAAAACTTTCGATTTTGTTGAAATTCTTGGCATATTTGTCGTCCCAGAACTCAGTGTAAATTCAACATCAGATCCTTGGCATATTCCTGTCATATTAGAGAAATTGTTAAAAATGGTTCAGAAACAATATTTCGTTTGAAAATGGCGCTGTCCATAAACAACATAGACTCAATTTTGGAAATCAGACCCCCTCGTAGACTTTCGTCCATTCAAAATTTTAGAAATTTGTATGGACCGTAGACTTTAACTAGACCCCCATCTTCCCTTCAAAGTCTATATAGTTATGGAGTTTATGAATAGGCCCTATTATAAATAAAACAATATTTGGCAAAATCCACTCTTGGAAAATTGCTTACTGGCAGACTTGTTACAAGTTTAACTGATCCTAGGTGGAGCCTTTTATGGGTTCGACTCGAAATCATAGAAATAAGCATTGATTCTGTTGGTTGATTGACATCAACACAAATCGAATACTGAGTTTGAAAATAAAAGCAACCCCGGAAAATATCCTTGAAGAAATTCTCGGAATTATACTCGAAGAAATGTGTAATGGCATCTTCAGAGGTATTCTAGGAAATATCCCGAAACTACTTGATCACAGAATCCCCTGAGTACCTTTTAGAGGAATTCTTTGAGAAAACCTTGCATGAATTTCTAGAGGAGTTCTCATAGAAGGCTATGGAGAAATTTCAGTAGAGATATTGTAAAAATCCTGGAAATTTTTCAAGGAATTTCTAGACAACAAACGTCTAAGTTTTCAGAAGGAATCCTAGAATAATATTCTGTAAAATTCTTGAAGGCATTTCAGGAAGTATTCCTTGGAATACTGTAGAACTTTCAGGATGTCTGTTTCGAGATATCCACGGATAAACTCCTTGACATTGGAGATATTATCTGCAGGAACTTATCAAAGTGCTACAGGAGGAATCCTTGAAGAAATTTCTGGAGGAACTCTTGAAGGAATTTTTGAAGGTATCCTCAAATGAATTTTCAGCAAAGTCATCGGTGAAGTTTCAGATGGAATAATTTAGGGAGTTAAAGAATGTTTCCTCGGGGATATATCTGAAGCAATCCTCTGGAGAAAAGTCTGAACGATTCTTGAAGGGAATTTATAGAGGGTTCTTTGAAAGAATTCTGAGTAGAATTTCTAAAAGAACTTTTTTTTACAGAGGAATGATCGAAAGTGATTTTAGTCAAACCCTTGGAAGATTTTCCAGAATAATTTAACCTTCCATAACTCGCGCGGTTGGCTACCTGCGTCGGCACCACGCTTATGCTGAGTACAAAAAGCGAGATTTTTTCAACGTGTTGTACAAAATACAACAGCGCGATCGCTCGAGGGTTAATGAGGAGATTTTGAAAAAATCAGAAGAAACATTGCACAAATTTCTAGAGAAAAATCCTGGAACAATTTGCGAAGAATTCATAGAAAAAAAAAACATAAAAATGTCCTCTTAGGAAGTCCAGAAACAGTCATAGAAGAACATTCGAAAATATCCATGGATGAAATATAGGGAGAAATTTCCTGGAGGGATTCCTGAAATGACCTACTGCTGAATCTTTGGAGTAATTTTTGGAAGAATTCTTGGAGGAATTTTTGAAGGAATCCTCGAAAGAATTTGTTGTCGAGTCATCAAAAACGGTTCAGATAGAATCTTTGGGAAAATTTAAAAGGATCTCCTTGGGATAATTCCGGGAAAGAAAATCATGGAGGAACTGCCGAAGAATTCTTAGAGGGAATTCATAGACGACGCTTTAAAGAAATCTAAGATAAATAACTAGAAGAGATTAATTACAGAGAAAGGTGATCGTAGTTGAACCCTTGGAAGATTTCCCAGAAGAATTTATGGAGGAATTCTCGAAGAAATTTCAGTAGAAATATTGTAAAAAATACTGGAGGAAGCTTCAGAAAAAATCTCCTGGAAGAATTCTATGAGGAATTTCTAAACAAATCATGAAAACGTCCTCTTAGGGACTTCAGAATGAATCTTAGTAGAATATTCTGTAAAGTTCTTGGAGGTTTTTATCTATGTTTTTATTTATGTTTTTTTATTCTAAACTCCCTTTTAGAGGAATATTATGAAATGTCCACGAAAAACATCTTTGCGAAATTGCGGATTCTTGAAATGACTTCCTAAAGAATCCTTGGAGGAAATTTTTAAAGATTTTTTTTGCCGAGTCGTATGAATAATTTTTAGATGAGAGAATTTTGGATGGTCTCCCTGGTGCAATTACTGAAGAAATCCTCGGAGAACTCTGGTAGATTCCTCTGGGGAATTTATAGAGGATTTTTTTCGCAATTTCTAGTAGAGATTGTTTTAGAGACATCGTCGAGAGCTACTTTAGAAGAAACCTTAGAAGATTCGGCTGATTTTTTTTTGTTTGTATTAAGGTGTATTTTAACTTGAATGCTAATTCTACACTTGAAGATTTTCCTGATGAATTACGGAATACGTGGAGGTACTTCTGGAAGATTTCTCTTAACAACCCTCAGAAGAATTTTGAAGCAAATTCCGGATAATTCGGATAATCTTGGGAGAAATTCTTAGAAATTCTGTAGAAATTCTTAAAATAATTTCACGAGGGACAGGGATCCTTAGAAGAATTCTCGGAGTTATTTCTGGAGGAATCCTTGAAGAACTTTTTGCAGAAGATTTTGAAGGAATTCTTGGATGAACTTCTGAAGGAGAAATTTTTAGTTGAACCGTTGTATTAAAAGCAGATTTTTGAAGTACTTCTCATAAAAAAAGGGAATTTCAACGATTTTTTTTTTCGAGAAAAACCTTGAGAAATTTTTTGGAAGTATTTCTGGGCTAATATTAAGAAAAACTTCCCAAACTTTCAATGCTTGATAGTGTTCTCGTGAACATTTTGAGGGAAATTATGTATGAATACTCGGTGAGCTATCTCTAGAATGCTTCCATTCTGCTTCCTAAAATTTTGTAGCGATTCCCGAAGAAAATAATTTAGGTAAGAAGAATTTGTGTAGTAATTCTCAAAGAGATTTTGAAGGGAATCTGAAAAGGAAACATGCATACATTCTTGGAGATATTTTTTTTTGAGCGAATCTTAGAGAAATGTCTGAAGATTTCGTCCTTTCATTTTCCAGGATAAATCTTAGGATGAATTTATGAAAGAATCCTAGGAGGAATTTTTGGAGGATTTTAGAGATTAATGAAGTGATTCCTTTGAGTATTCTTAAAGGATTTAAAACGGATTTTGTAAATTACTTTTGGAAAAGTTCCTAAATATTCTCGAAAATTCTGGTTGGGATCTGCGGAAAATTCTGAGAGAAACTCGTGAAAAAACCTTTCAGAAATCATGGTTGAAAAGTCTGTTTTATTCTTCCTTATTTTCAGAAAATATTTCTATGATTTTTTTGATTTTTTTTAAGCAGTTAAGGGTCTCCAGTTAGCCTTGTTTTTAAGGCTTAGGATCGCCAATCCGGAGACGACGGGTTTGGTTCCAGTCCCGGTCGGGAAAATTTTCTCGAATCCCTGGGCATAGTGTATCATTGTACTTGCCTCACAATTCATGCAATGGCAGGCAAATAAAGCCCTTCAATTAATAACTGTGGAAGTGCTCAAAGAACACTGAGTTGAAGTGAGGCATGCCAAGTCCCAGTGAGGAGCCAGAAAGGAGAAGAAGAAGACTAAGCAGTAACGGTGATCATAACTAATGGTAATTTAGTGCTAATAGTTACTTGAGTAGTAGGCAGAGAAGGTTTTTAATTGACAAATTGAGAGATGGATTTGTGAAAAAACGAGTTTTGGTGGGATTTGAACCCACGACTCTGTATTCCCTAGACCGACGCTTTATCCAACTAAGCCATAGAACAACGGAATAGAAAGCTAAACTGACGCACACCATGAACGCTTTTTTAACAAATCCACACCAGAACACGATTATTTCTGTGCCTTCTAATTAAATACAAGTTTTCCAGTATGTATCCCAAGTAACATGTTCAAGTCAAATACACCAGAAAAGATTCTTAGAATCATCATAAAACCTAAATTAAAGGTATAAGGTTTTATGGCGGTTCTAAAAACCTCTACAAGATTAATTGGCTATCAAAATGTTACTTGGGTATGTTTCAGACATACCTACCAACAAATCTGGAAAATGCCAGACATAGGTAAACCATTGTATTCCAAAATGCCTTAAAATTATGGACGTCATACTTGCATCGTTCAATAACTAGAAGCTATTTCGGCTCTATGAGAATAGAAAAATATTGTTTTTATTTTTTAGTTTAGATTAGAATTATTTGTTTTACAAATCACAAACGTATTTTTTTACTTTCTTTGTAATTTGTTTGCATAATAATGACAAAATCGATTTAAATGTGCTTGTGTTTCACTAAAATTGTGAGTTCAAATAAAGTTAAGGAATAATTTGACAGAAAAAAGAAAACAGTAATATTAAAAATAGTCTTCTTATGCCTCCTTAAGTAATTGCGTAACCGGTTGAAGGTTATCTACCCTTAACAGCTTATACCGTATGTACTTGCAGCCCAGAATGCAAAAATTAATCGCAAGTAACACTGACACCAATATCAACCACAAACCGGACCGGGCGCTACATCATATCAACTCAAATCAAGATAATAACCCCTCTCTCCAACCTACACAGACCAGACCGTCAGTCAGTAAGCCAGTCAATGCACCACGCTGCTGGTGCTGCACTTACATGCGATTGCGAGGGGACATACACACAAAGAGAAAACTCCGCAAAAGGTGGACGGACAACCTAATTGCTGCATACAGGTACAGAGCGAGAACCGCATGTATGTATGTTACTATGCAATTCTAAAAATAATTCCGCACAGCACAGCTTCCTGTCGTCTCCGTCGTCCGTCGTTGTCTGTTGACCGACAATCGCGGTTGTGACATTTCAGCTAAATTGAATAAGCGCTGTTACCTGCTGCTGCTGTTGCTTCAGGCTGTTGATGCATCCGAGTGCGTTATCAAAGCCAAGTGCTGCACTGCTATTATGAGTCATTTCAATCTGAAGGCATGTCGTAGATGCATTATAACCAGCTGGTATGGACTTGTACAGGTGCAGCATCCCAAGCTTATTTCATGTACAGGTAAACTTCAATCATACAAGCAAGCATACTTTTCTGCGTTTACTCCCAGCTGAGATGGAGGCTGCTTCTCAGCGTATAGTGTTCTGCAAAACATAGGTAACTGGCAAAGAAAGTTCTTAGCTATCAACTGCGGAAGTACTCATACACAAGCTGAGAAACAGGATTTGCCCAAGTTGGGACGTTATGCCAAGAAGAAACACATGCTGGAGCAATCGATTCTCGGCTGCTGGTTTCTCTGTTCGATAAGACATCTCGGATGCTGTCCCCAGCCCATCCCATCTGATAGATGCACGGGAAGACGGCTGATGAAATTCAATTTCCCTCTGCCTGGGCTTACAAGTCGGATGTTGCTTTGTTTACGTGCATAACATGTCCGTTTTAGTAAAGCGAAGGTGTGGTGGATGCTTGGGGAGATGCGCTTACATAGGTACACACTCAGTTGCAGCTGTAGGTGGCTATATGGTGGCAAAACGGACTACGGAAGAAAGGTGTCCGAGGTGTTGGCATCGACTGACACAGTTAATGGAAACCAGATGTGTGAGATGTCGATGCTGAAGCAACGCCTTCCTTCTGGATGTGGTCTCTATTCTACTCTACTGATCATATTATATTCGATGACAGGCGAGTGGATACAGATGGAGTGTTGTTACAACAGATTGTTAAATATCGGAATGGAAACATTTTTCGAACTGACTTTGACTGATGGAACTAATATTCATTCAGGTTAAAAATGTTAAATTTTAGGGCTTTAACGAATAGTTTTCAGCATTTCGAGCATTCATGATTCCCAGTCGAGTAAAAACTAAACACAGTTGGGAAAATTTCCATTCAAGTTGAATTCAGTACTCAACAGTTAGTTATCCACACCAAACAAATAAATATTTAGTCTGTTTGAAGTTGGATTCCGGATTTCTAACACCAGCACCTTCTTCACCATCCTACCTCTCTATCCAAATCGGAGGCACTTCAAAGAAAATTCTAAACCGCGAATGAAATGTTGTCGCTCGTAGATTTCTGCGCTGCCAAACCAAATACGATCCTAAAAATGGCTACAGTGCTTATCACAATGATGTGAACATTTTATTTGAGTTTTCAAATTAAGCATCAACTGAAATTAGATAATGTCCAATGTCCATATACCTATTACTTAAAAATTAACACATTTTTGATTCCCCCTCTATTCCACAATCTTGGTATGAGATCTCTCAAATTTTTATATGGATTGCCGCATTTTTGCCCGTTCTTCACCTCAGAGCATGACGTAATTTATAAACGTTTATTTGGAAAATAAAATGCCAAATCAAACGCATGCTAAATAGGATCTTTTTCAATCTCAATGAACTATTGAGCATTTGTATCTCACCGTTCGAATCGTGTTGATACAACTTTTCTCAATACACAGAAAGCAATATTTTATCACAGACAAACAGACGTAACACTCTTCAAAACGGCTTGGCACATGCATTTAACGATCGATTCGAATTTCATTTGGTTTCCGCGATCGTTCCACCAGAGGCGGTAGTGTTCGATCGCTTTGACGTTTGCCAGTGTACACGTTGCTGAATGATGCAAGCGAAAATTACAGACGATTTGTGTAGTAGTGTGCGTGTTGGACAAACGTCAAATCGAAATTCATCACGGCCGACAGTGTCTCGCGCGGTTATACCAACAGGTGGCAGAGTGCTCATGAAAAAGACACCGGGCAAAATTTATTGATGAATTTTCTCTAAGAGTTACATCTGTTTGTCTGTGATTTTATATTAAAAATATGGTAAAAGCATCACTTTTTACTAGTTTACTAGACATAGTGTCTAATTCAGCCTTTTGCGATCTTAATCGACATAAATTATTATTTTTTAATTGTAGATCCTATAATTATAATAATTGCAGCTGTGGAAACTAAAGATTTTCGGAGACGAACCAGCATCGGGCTGAAAGTTTCGATAATAAAGATAAAAAAACCAAAGATTTTAATTGAAGACA
The DNA here is from genome assembly GCF_035046485.1 of Aedes albopictus. Lineage (NCBI taxonomy): Eukaryota > Metazoa > Arthropoda > Insecta > Diptera > Culicidae > Aedes > Aedes albopictus. The sequence goes on along the minus strand of NC_085138.1, from coordinate 369,432,299 downwards.
AGAAGAAAAAAATCCTTCAAAAATCAGCTCTCATACATCTAATTTGGTCTGGGAGCTTCTAGTTTGGCCACTTCCGTAAGAAATACAAGCGATTAGCCAAAATCGAAAGTAAGGAATACGGGCAAAGCTGACGCCGTGCTGTTATTTTAGCCAGTGCTTTTTTTAATGCAAAAATTATATTGAATTTTCCAGTTTTACCACAAAATATAGATTTTTTTTATTTAACATATTGTTAATTTCCATAGACTTGCTGTTTACATACAGCAGAGGATTGTTCAGAAATTTCTCCAAGAATTCATCTAACAAAGTTTCCTCAGACGATCCTTCGGGGATTCTTTCAGAAATCTTTAGGAGAATTCGTTCAAGAAATCATCCACGGATTTCTTTGAAAAACCTAAAGTTCAGCATTTCTCAAGAAATTGCATCAAGGATTTCTTTTGAAAATATTCATGGACTTATCCAGAATTTTTTCAAAAGTTCTGCCAGAAATTTTTTTAGAAATATTCCTGGCGATTCCATCGGAAATTCTTCATGAGATTTAACAATTTATTCTAGGACTCCTTTGGGACATATTTCATGGCTTTTTTTCTAAACTTCTTCAAAGATTCGTTAAAAAAAATTGGTCATGTAATTTACCAAGGTTTTTTTCAGGTACTCCTCTAACGGTTTCTTCAGTAATACTTCCAGGGATTGTTCAGCGTCTTCTTCAGATATCGCCTCAAGAATTTCTCAAGATATTTTATTAAGAATTATTTTAGGATGATTTCCATGAGTTTCTTTTGAAATTCCACCAGGGATTACTTTTGAAATAAAAAAAGTCGAAAATTTCTAGAAGGGTTCTTTTATAAATTTTTTTCAAAGTAAATTTTCCACAGACTCCTTCAGAAATTCGTTGATCTATTTCTTCAAGATGTCCACCAGGGATTTTTTCCAGAAATTGTTCTAGAGATTCTCATAGAAGCCGATCTAGACGTTCCTTCAAGTATTCGTGCAGAAACCTCCTTTAGCAGCACGTACACAGATTGCTCCAGGAATAGGCATCAGAATTTTATCAAAGATTTTTTTAAATTCTTCAACCACTTAACCTTATTTACAGCTCTTTTGTCCACTAGGACACAGCGTGAACGATTCCAATTGGCAGCTGTACTTACACACTTTGTACAACGCCCAAATGTATTCTATTCTATTTCTACTATATCGAACTGGTTGCCTTTGCGCTGCTGTCACTTTTCTACCCTGTCCATGGTAGAATGATGAGCACGAGGATGTTGGATCCATTTCCGGTCCGATTGGGGGTCCATTATGCGTTGCCGTTCGCCGATGTCCAAGTTTCCGGGTCCGTTAGAGCATATGCTCAGAAGAGGGTCAGGTGTCAGCCGCTCTCGGTGGGAAGAGCAACTGACCGAAAATTGCTAGTGCCGGGGCTGGGATCGAACCCATGACCATCCACTTATGAAGTGAACGTGTAGTCACCACGCTACGGGCCCCAGCAATCAAAAGAATTTCTCCAGGAATTTTCCTAAAAAATCCCCTCTAATCTTTATTAAGAATTCCGCCAACGATTTCTCGTGAAGTTTCTCCAGGAGAGTTTACCGAAATTCCTTCTGGGATTCTTTCATAGACTTTCATAGACTTTCATAGACCTATCCACTCTACTGAGATTCTGAAAGAGATTTCTTTAGAAATTTCTTCAAGGATTTTTTTTTCTAGAAATTTCTGTTTGGATTCCATTGAAAATATCTCCGGAGACTTCTTCAGAATTTTAGGAACTTAGAAATCAAAAGTTTTTCCATGGAAATCCCATTCCCCGTGAGAAATTCCATCAGAGAATCCTGAAGAAATTCTTACAAGGATTTTTTTCAACTGCTCTTGCGGTTTCGTCAAAAATGTCTGCTGGGATTCCTTTAAGGTCTCCTGCAGGAATTGCTCCAGATAGGCCTTCCAGGATATTCTGCAGAAGGAATCCCTTAAAAAATTCTAATTTTCTGGTGGGATTTCTGAACAAAAATTACTGAAACAATTTCTGAAGGAATGGAGGAAAACTTGAAGAATCTTCTTAAGACACCTCCATAATTATTACAAAAAAAAAATCATGAGAAACTTTTGGGTAGTATCCATTAAGTACGTCCCCCCTCCCCTAGAACCGCGACGTACTTAATGGATGAATACTCTCGAAGTAATTCCAAGGAAAAACATGCTTGAGAAATTTCTGAAGAAGTTCCTGAGGATATCCGTAAATAAATTTCTGTAAATATCACTTAAAAAAAGTCGGCAGATGTCGTAGACGAAGGTACGAAGGAATTTTTGAAGTCGTTATTTCTGAATCCTGCAGAAGGAATTCTTTCGAAAATTACTGAAACAAAAATTGAACAAGAAGTATTTTTGGAGGGATCCTTGAAAGAATACCTGGAAGAACTGAAGAACCCTATGCAAGTACTCATAAAAGAGTTTCTTGAAAAATCCTTGAAGGTACCAAGACATAATAATAAGGAATAATTTCAGCAGAAATTGCTGAGCGAATATTTAATGGAATGCCTAAACCATTACCGAAAAAAAACATCTGAAATAATCTCAGAGGAAAGGTCTGAATAAATTCTGAGCAATCCTTACTGGAAGAGTACCTAGACGAACTGCTAAGGAGAAACCCATGTAGGACTCCCAGAAGAATCTATTGCGATATTTTGAAGAATTGTTAAATAAGTACCTGAAAGAGTCCTTGAATATATGAAGGAACCTTCGAATACCTGAAGATACCTTTAAAAAATTCCAAGAAGATTTTTTTTGAAACTTCTAGAATAATCTCGAGAGAAATTCCAAGGAAAAACCCGCAGAGGAAATTTTGATGATATTCCTGGAGGAATGCCCTCAGAAATATTTGAAGAATACATGCACGAACTTCTGTAGTAATCCTTGAAAGAAATTCCTAAATAATCGTTGAAGGAATCTCACAGGAAGAATTCTTGAGAAACCGTTGATTAATTTCATATTGAATCTTTTGAGATTTCTTAAGAAACTCCTGAAGAAGAAGAAGACTAATGGGAAATTTCTGGACAAATTCATAAAAGAATTCCTGGAGGAATTGCGAGCCTTGTGATGTCATGGTTCTTGGTTCGAAGCCGGTTTCCAACAGAAACTTTTTTAAATTGAAAATCGAGTCCATGGTAAAATTGAAAACATAATTCTGTTGAATTGAAACGAAACTCAGTCTGCAAAAAATTTAGTGGCGTTGTGTGTATTTAAATTGACCCTCAGAATAGTAATTTTCACCGCAAGCCGCCGTTCAGTGTATTCATCCGTTAACAACTCTGGATTCCGTTTAGATAAATCCCATCTTTTTTCGTTAAAATGAAGGTTTTTCATGGGCAGTTCGTTGATAGGATATTCGGCCACAGCCCGCGATTATTTCTTGCAGTTCTGGTCAAATAAAGGTAGTTTTGCCCTATTTTGAGTGCAATGTAGATATTCATATGTCCATAACTTAGGATTCCGTTGAGATAAATTCAATCTTTTTTCGTTAAAATGAAGGTATATCCAGGGGCAGTCTGTTGGTAGGATATTCGGCCACAGCCCGCGATTATTTCTTGCAGTTCTGGTCAAATAAAGGTAGTTTTACCATTTTCCAGTGGAAAGTAGATATTCATACGTCTATAACTTGTGATTCCGTTGAGATAAATTTAATCTCTTTTCGTTCAAAATGAAGGTATTTTCATGGGCAGTTTGTTGTTAGGATATTCGTAATTCTGCCATATTTTAGTGGAAAGAAAATTTTATATGGTTATAACTCCGGATTCTATTGCAATCAATTCAATCTTTTTTCGTTTAAATAAATATATTTTCATGTGCAATTTGATGGTAGGGTATTCGTTCATAGCCCGCAATTATATCTTGCAGTTTTAGTCAAATAAAGGTCATTTTACCCTAATGTTAAGTGGAAAGTAAATTTTCATATATCTATAACTCTAGATTTTTTCGAAATTGCTTATTATTGTTATCTATTTTTTAAAGAATAGCACGCGTTTGTACATTATATTTTTCAGGAAAATATCTTCAATTTAGTTTGGTAAATTTTATCTTAACGTGGTCGTATGAGTTAATAAATTTAAATATGACAATATTGCAAAGCTTAGTTAAAGCGAAATTACCCAATGAAAATTGCCCATGCAAATATCTTTAATTTATCTCAACAGTATCCAAAGTTTTAGACGTATGAATATCGTATTGCACTAAAAATAGGGTAAAATTACCTGTATTTGACCAAAACTGCAAGAAATAATCGCGGGTTGTGAACGAATACTCTACCTATCCATAAAAATATCTTCATTTTAACTGAAAATTATTTAATTTATCTCAAAGGCATTAAGAGTTATGGACATATGAATATCGACTTTGTATTTAATTGAGGTGAAATTAACTTTATTTGACCAAAACTGGAAGAAATAATCGCGGGCTGTGAACAAATATCAAACCAACAAACTGCCCATGAAGATACCTTCATTTTAACAAAAAAATAGATTGATTCTATCTCACCAGAATCCAGAGTTATAGACGTATAAATATTAGGTCGACCCTTATTTTGCAAAAATTGGAAATGTTATAAGTTCGTTAGTGGAAAATAATCGTTTTAGCTAAGAAATGATCGTGTCAAAATTTGAAGTCCGTATCTCAAGGGTAAGTGGTCCCTCAAGGGACCTAAAGTTGTCAAAAATTGTATGGGACCAAAAAAATATGAAATTTTTATCGACATAAAAATATGCTATTCTACTAAAACCGGTGATTTTAGGACCCTAAAGGGCCGAAAATGTGCTTAGAATTGCGATATCTTCACTCGTTTTTGAGTTATTGAACAAAATAGGGTAGGTTTTCCTCGAAATCTGAAAAAATGGTCAAATTTGCTTATTTTTCGGTTGTTTTTTTTGTCAATAACTCGGAAACAAGTAGAGATATCGCAAATCTAAGCACATTTTTGGCACTTTAGGGTCCTCAAATCACCGGTTTTAGTAGAATAGCGTATTTTTATGCCGAAAAAAAGTTCATGTTTTTTGGTCCCATACAATTTTTGACAACTTTAGGTCCCTTGAGGGACCACTTAGCCTTGAGATACGGACTTCAAATTTTGACACGATCATTTCTTAGCTAAAACGATCATTTTCCACAAACAAACTTATAACATTTCTATTTTTTGCAAAATAAGGGACGGCCTAATGAATATCTACTTTCCACTAAAAATAGGGTAAAATTACCTTTATTTAACCATAACCGCAAGAAATAATCGCGGGCTGTGAACGAATTTCCTAACAACAAACTGCTTCTGGATATACCTTCATTTTAACTAAAAAAGATTAAATGCATCTCAACGGAATCCAGAGTTATAGACGTATAAATATCAACATTGCAATAAAAATAGGGTAAAACTACATTTATTTGACCAAAACTGAAAGAATTAATCACGGGCTGTGAACGAATATCCTAAACAACAAACTGCCCATGAAAATCCCTTCATTTTAACGAAAAAAGAAAGAATTTATTTTCTGGAGGATGGACTGAGAATTTTAATCTACGATTTGAACGGCTACGCAGTCTTTTAATATGGGAAAACGAAGTTTATTATTTGTCCGACATTTCGACACTGGGGTTTTCTGAGCAGCCGTTTAAATCATAGATTGAATTTATTGCAACAGAATCCATAGCCATATGAAAATCTACTTTCCACTAAAAATAGAGTAAAGCTACCTTTATTTGACCAAAACTGCAAGAAATAATCGCGGGCTGTGAACGAATATCCTAACAATAAACTGCCCCTGAAAATACCTTCATTTTAACGAAAAAAGATTTAATTTATCTCAACAGACTCCCAAGTTATAGACGTATGAATGTCTACATTGCACTAAAAATAGGGTAAAATCACCTTTATTTGATCAAAACTGCAAAAAATAATCGCGTGCTGTGAACGAATACCCTACCATCAAATTGCCCATAAAAATCTTCATTTTAACGAAAATAGTTGCAGCTCTATTGGCACTGCGTAAGCGATTCCAATTGGAAGCAGTACATACACTTTGTATAGCGCCTAAATGTATTCTATTCTATTTATACTACATCGAACTGGTTGCCGTTGCGCTGCTTTCACTTTCTACCCTATGAATGATGAGCACGAGGATGTTGATGTGTGGCTGTTGCTTCCCAAGTAACATTTTTAGTTTTCTTATGGTCTGCAAGCTGATGTTACGATCAAACCGTTAAAACTTATTTTAAAGCTTATTAACCTTTACAGCTGTAATAAGCCCGTGATAAAACCCTATAAAACCTGAAAGGGCCCACCCTACAGGAGGTTGTTCAAACCATTCCTTAAAACGTTATGTATGCTACTAGGTTTGTTCTTGTAGTGGACTATACAGCATAGATAAGACCTGTTGGGTAGGTTGCGAGAAGAGCAATATGCCGTATTGAAGTTCGGAAACTATCCTGAATGAAATATTAAAACCACAACCTAAAAATCAATCTGAATCTAAAATCATTACATACTGACAGTAAATTGCAAATTTTTCATAATGAAAAAACGAAAACTATGTCGATCATCAATGTTAATAAAATTTAGATGGAAATTTCTCCGGAAAGGAATTCGGTTACTAAGACAAAGAAATTCATGCCACAAAAAATTACTGGCATATTCCCATAAAATATTTCTGAATAAAGCGAAGCGCCACGTCATTAACCTCGCATGACATATTAAAAATATCAATTTTGATCTCGCTTGAATAACTATGCATGCAAGCCACAATCCAAACATCAACATGGCGCACACAATTTGCTAGCAGGAATTGATTATCGCGATGAAAAACATGGATTCCTTTAAGATAAATCCTCCTGGTTTTGTTTGCGATTGTTTAAGATCAGTTAGAGTAAAAGCAGCATCTTCTAGAGTTGTTATTCTTTATCGATATGGTGCAAAGGCTGACATACACCTTCTTATTCTTAACGCATGATTATATGCGCTACTCAAACACTGTTTAGTTCTAAGGAGATGCGAGTGCAGGCTGAACGCTCTTAAGAACTCGCCGCTTGGCTGACAGTCGTAAAAATGTAAACAAACCAAAAGGTTTGTATTTTCGATAGATTTTAGTTATTTTTCGGGGTTTTCGTGGTCGCTTTATCTACTGGAGTGTTTGGTAAGTAGATATAATCAATCAGGATCTTCCTCCACCGGCTGTGGCTGTGTGTAAATGAAAGTGTGAGGCCGAAGCAAGAGCAAACGATACGATCCCTACCACCCATATCTTGCTTGGGAAACCCCGGTCACAATCGGACTCTAGCGGGGGAAGCTTAGCTAGATCGTCTAGCCAGACACATTTTGTACGCCGAAGATTGTTTTAATTACATTTCCTTTATATAAAATGAAAAAATAATGATGTCTGATTGATTGCTTTTTCATTTGGGTAGCATATTAAATCTATTCACCAAAAGTAGATCACATTGCTGTGCCACTCTCAAGCCAGCTTTAATACGTCTGATGTTAAATCCAAAAAAGTTTATAACTACTTTATAACGACTTTATACAATCTATCAGGTTTTAGGACCGTTAAGATATGCCAAGTTTTATGATCAAGTTTTAATACGCACTTAACAGTTCGTTTACAATGAAATTTTTGCTTGGCAAATAGGCAAGCAAGTAAGTTTTATTCCATTGGCTTGAAAGTATCTACAAACTGCTTTAAAGTTGCTTGTGTTGTTAAAGCTGTTTTACAATATGAACTGCTTCATTAAACTAAAAAGGTTTTGCTAAATCCGTAACAAAACCCTAATAAATATTATCTAAGAGCAGAAGGTATAGAAATTGTTACTTGGGTTGTTCCTGTTTCTAGTCCGATTGGGGGTCCATTATGGGTTGCCGTTCGCCGATGTCCAAGTATCCGGGTCCATTTGAGCCATGGGCTCAGAAGAGGGTCAGTGTCAGCTGCTCTCAAGGGGAAAGAGCAACTGGCGAAAGTGCCGGGGCTGGGATCGAACCCATGACCATCTGCTTATGAAGCAAACATGTAGTCACTACGCCACGTGCCCCGGCTAAATTGGAGTGGGACTTAGTTGTGGAATTTATCGAAGTCTATTGATGTACCTATTTGAAGTTTTTTTTTTAATCTAAATTTCGCCCATATTCCTCATGAATTTATACAACATATCTGAAATACACATTTGGTCACCCGATTAAAACTTAAGGTGACACATCAGAGAATACAAATATGGCTACCACAAGGGCTGACTTGAACCCCTACTCTTGTATTCAAGAGAATTTATCTTGAAAATTCATGATTCCCTAATTTGGATAAACAGCCCCTATCTGCTATTGAGCAAAGCCAGGATAAGCAAATCCAGCGTGATTTGATGTTGTCATATTTGTGCCTAGGAAGTTTGTATGCAAAATTGGAATAGGATTTCTTGATGTCTACCCTTAATATGGATGGTGGCCATATATTTCTGTCTCACATAGTAGAATCTATACAGATTGGATTTGGGTAGGTGTCACATAAACACGGTTTCTCTAACCCCCACAGACGTCAGAGTCGATCGAATGAGTACAAGCCCAATCACCGACCGAAAATAGCATACATAGTCTAAGAGATTCCCCCTCGAGAAAACGAGAGAAATAAAGTGTCACAAGGTCATCTCTACCTAGTTCTGGAAATTGATGGAAAAGCAAACACTCGTTCAAACACCGGAAAACCGAATTGTAGGTACGTTTTACGTTGGAAGCCGGCAGGATGGTGGACGGTGCGGTAAAATTGAATAATGAGAGCTCTACGCTAGCCAGACACGGTTGTAGCTCACCACCCAACTCAAGTAGACTACTGATATTGGGGAGGTCAGTCCGGTGGCAATTAGGGCGAATCAATTAGAAATTAATTCGATTGGAGCTCGCTGCTCGTTGGCTAGTCTAGGCTCGCGTACTCAGTAGCAGTCTGATAGGTATCGATCCGTAGTATAATGGATGGACGCACTGACATCGACACGACAAGATATGCACCAACGTCCACTATCGACGGCCAGGAATCAGGGCAGCGATGTTCTGGATGGATTATAATTGAATTCATCAATATCCGTTGCATCGTTGTATGAGCGATAGTAGGCAACCACGCGCAAAGCGCGGTGGCTACTGATGATAAACGAATAAATGAAAAGCGAATGGAAGCGCGTAAATATTTTGCAGTAGCAGCGAAACGTTTCGGTACATTGGGTTCTGGCTGGCTACCGGTTGGGCGAAACGATGACCAGTAAATATTTGTAAGATGACTCAAATGACAATCTTTCGCTTGAAATATGTGTGTCTCAATTCCATTAAACCTGATAAATGTGTTCTGCATTGGCGATGGTTTCAAAATGTATTTTTATAAGCTGTTTTTTTGGTTTAGAGTGTTAGGAGCCATGTTTCCTAATGTATCTTAGATGAGGGTATAGGGGCAGCCCATTTTCTATCATTCTGACCCCCTCTATCTCCTCGTTTACGGAACCTAAGCTGCTAAATCACACTACAGAGCCAATTTCGCCCTTTTTATGCCATCTGGTTTCCCCTCTACCGGTAGGTATAAGCCTGTTCAAAAATTTACGCTTACTGATGACGAACGTCACGCTTGACAGCGCCCGCTACGGGCCATTGTATGCTACATCACATTGCTTTCAAAGTCTTCCTGAGCTCCGCTTCGGTCGGAGGGAGACGACAAAATCAGATTCCGCTTGGTACACTTTGACATTATAGTTGAAAAATAAAAAACATAACAATAAAATACTCGCATCCAAATCAGCCACCTAACGACATCACTACCTACCACCAGTGGTCCACCACCCCCGTCCACCCGGATGGGAAACAGGTTTCTTGATAAAGTTTCCTGATGAGACAGACTTTTGGCCATTTCGTTTTCTTGTTTGGCGACTGTTTTTGTTGCAAATTTCCAGTTTCCAGAGTTTGTTATTTATGCCGAGTGGATAAACTGGACGGACTGGGTGGATATCACGAGCTACAGCCAGCCGGCAGCCAGCAGCCAGATAACGACAAAAAGATCATCGCTAAATTTGGCACATCTTCAATTTCCAGACTCCTCTCTTGGTTTTGTTTCCGAGGGGAAATGCTGACGACGCTGTGATTTAAATCTATGGATTAAGAAAGGGAAGCGTAAATATTTTTTAGGAATTTGAAATGAATTTACGTAAAATATTTCATTTGAGGCAAACAAGAAAAAATACTCTTTTAGGACCTATTCAAAGTCTTTGTCGTTAGTTGTCATATTATGTAGGGCTTGGTGGTCTAGTGGCTACCGCTTCTGATTCGTATGCAGAAGGTCATGGGTTCAATCCCTGGCCCGTCCTTTTCATCCTACTTTGTATCTTTCTATCCACTTTCTCTCGCTCTCTCTTCTCTACATATACATTTCATATATATTCATATGTTCATAGCCATCGCTAGAACCAGAAACGAATTGAAAAAAGTCGTTTACCTCCCTTCCAACTTCCACTCACAGCACAGTGTATATATAACGCCTATAAGTTATGCAACCAAAGCGTGCTGTGCCGCTTGACCTTATTCACCTTATTCACCACATAATCTCTATCACGAACACTATAAAATAACACCCAATCCATGGATCGCATCACCGACCCAACGGTGACTCCCAGATCTCCCATCCTTTCCATCTAACAAATACCCCAGTCCGTGCTGATTGTGGGGACGCAGAGTGCTCTCGGTCTCTAGTAGCAGCAACCAGTACACTCTAACATTCCTTTCCCTTCCCAGCTGACTATAAGGACTTGGCCGGCGCCGTTATTGATCAAATATGCATGAGCTGCTAAAATTGCACTTTGAGAATAAGTGGAATGTCCCAGCCCCTTATTCAGTTGGATCTCAGTGCAACTGGTACCAGTTCAGATCAATCACGGAGGAGCAACCATTGACATGTATAGTCAGAATTGATCGTTGTCATATTATGTAGGAAGTTGTAAAAACGAATCGTTCAGATTTGATTTTCGTTGATTTTAACTGTTGGCATTGATTCAACATAGTGTATCCATAGGGGTCTCCAGTTAGCCTAGTGGTTAAGGCTATGGATCGCCAATCCGGAGACGGCGGGTTCGATTCCTGTTCCGGTCGGGAAAATTTTCTCGATTCGCTGGGCATAGTGTATCATTGTACTTGCCTCACAATATACAAATTCATGCAATGGCAGGCAAAGAAAGCCCTTCAATTAATAACTGTGGAAGTGCTCAAAGAACACTAAGTTGAAGCGAGGCAGGCCAAGTCCCAGTGGGGACGTCGTGCCATAAAGAAGAAGAAGAAGAAGTGTAGAAATCGACTTCGTCATATGCGCTGATTCCCGTCATATCAGCCGAAAAATTGCCAATAATTACAGATAATTCTAACTTACCATTGCCAATGGCTCATCAGATGGAAACAAAACGATACAGACTATCAAAAAACCAGCCCTTGTAGCATTCGAAATTGAATAATTACGCGGAATTTCACGTTTCGAGTTGAAAATTTTTCTCGCTTTGCATACAACTAAGGCAACAGCACCAAAGCAGCAGCTAGCCGAATTGTTCTTCATCACCGTTCAATATTTACTCCGCCAAATTCACTTGTTGAACCAACCTTCAATTCACATCCCACCATCCCACAAAAGCTCTGTGGCACTTTGAAGCTGGATTTCATTGCTGCAGAATGCAGCAAACGCTGTTTGTGTTGCTAAGAATTTGACCGACATAGACGTGAACTAGACGGAAACAGAATTCGAGAGACATTTTTATTCAAGCATATTATTTTAAGGAAATTGTAGTTATGATTTTCAAATAACTCAACGTACATATATACAGATGGATAAATTATTGATTAAATTGGGAAAAATCCACAGCTCAGGTGAGATTTGAACTCACGACCCTTATTCGCTAGACAAGTGCTTTACCAACTAAGCTACCGAGCCAATTAATGACTCGGCATTTTAGTTGTCATTAGGTTCAATTCTAATCTCATCGATCTGTATCATCTTCCCCTAAACCGCAAATATAACCATCTCTGTTGTACATATGTACGACGAGCGAAAGCGATTTATTTATTGTTTGAAACTGTTTGCCCAATGAGAGTCTAATAGAGGTGAGGAAGAAGATACTTCGTGTGCGTGAGATCCGTGTCTGGTGCAAAACATGTCACAACTACAAGCAAAGCGAGCTCCCATAAGAACGCGTGTTAAATAGTGACGTCACTATTTGTGTTTACATTTTTCTTTCCTTACTAATACATAGCCATCTCTTCTTCTTCCTCACCTGTAATATACTCTCATTGCTGTTTGCCTATCGTACAGGCACCGCTTCCCTAACGACTGTGTTGAGGAAGAACAATGGTCCACTGCACGAATTTATGCTGGTCTGCTTACTCTCAAGGGATATTTGACATTTGAGCGGTGCCGACACCGCTCAAACGTCAAATTTCGTGTGAGAGTAAGCAGACCAGAATATATTCGTGCAGTGGACCATTGCTACCTGGAAGGCGATCAAACGAGTCGTTCGCATTCTGTTTGATGCGTGAGTTGTGTGTTCAAATCTCACCTGAGCTGTGGATTTTTCCCAATTTAATCAATAATTTACCCATCTGTACATATGTACGTTGAGTTATTTGAAAATCATAATTGACCACACGGATTGGTATTACCGAAAATTTGCACTATGAGTGAGTTGAAATTTTAGTTGTTTTGAAATATATTTTTACATGATATGGAAGCTAATTTGCAAACTAGTAATTGATACCAAATTGGCGGTGAGGCATTAGGCGAAGGTGCAATAACAAATCCGATCATTACTTGTCGGTGCTTAGACAAACGGGAATTAGATAAAAATCCTACTTGTTTTGAAAAGTTATATGAATTTCAATGAAAATTCTTGAAATTATTGTCGAACTCATATTTTCCAAAACATTGTTCACATTATGCACTATCATTCCTTCCACAAACGACGGGAAGACCGATTAGCACAAATGAACCAGATGGACCCTCCTCGTTGAAATCGGACGCTCGTGACCGGGCAACTCCAAACAACACGTGTTACTACGCTTCCTCCATCTGCTTACAACAGTAGTAGACTCACATTTGCAATACCATGTGCTCCATGAAAGCCGTATATATTTGCTCACGTTCAGTGGCACATTCCCGGCATTCGCAAAACGTGAAATGCTAGTGAAAACAAAGCTGTTGTATTTACTCCGGCTCCGACTATTCTCTTCCACCTCTAACTTCTTCTGCACATACACTGATTTCCAAGTCACTATCGATTTCCCCCTACCAACCAACAAACGTCCCTTGGAGTTGCCAGGCGGGTCATTAAAATTAATACCAAATCCTGGAATCCATTGGACTGACAGTGGCCCACGTGTTGTTACGGTAGTGCCAGACACAGCCATTTCCAGGTCGTAAGTGAAATCTAAGCCGCTTAATAGGGATGGATAGGGTAGGATGCACTTTGAAGGGAACACTTGATCTCACCACTGACAATGTACAATTGTTTCAAATTCCTATCTAGGACAAACAGTTTTACTTCTTAACTATTAGTGGTAGCACATGCTACCTTTGAAAAAGTTACGATATCCACATTACAAACAAAATTAATTATAAAAAACTCAACAGAACGCTGTAGATTTTCTGCTGTTATTGCTTCAGGAGTTGTTGCCTGTATTCTTTCAGAGGTTTCTCTATGTTTTTTTTGAAAGAGATTCTACCATAAGTTCCTCATGGGATTTTTCTAATAATTTCTATTTGGACCGGTCATACACCACGTTGACCAAATTTTGGTAATTTCAGACCATTTACCTCCCCTTCTTAAACTTAAGTTCATACACAAATTTGAGATATTGTATGGAGCTTATATGGTTTATGAACAGTCCCAATGAAAATTCTTCAGCAGGAATTCATCGTAGGATTTCTCCCGAAATTCTTGCTGCGAATCTTCAGAAATTTCTTCTTCGGTTCTTCTAGGAATTCTTGCTGATGTTCCTTTAGTAATTCTTCCGGGACTTTGATCGGGAAGTCCTTAGGCGATTTCTATAAGAATTACTGACCCTAAGACTTTTCCTTGCATTCCTTGATACATCCAGAAGTTTTTGTTCGGTTTACTCCAGGTATTTTAACAGGACTTTTTTTTCCAAGATTTACTAGAGCAACTACTCTAGGAATGTATTTTGAAATTGCGGTAGGGATTTTTCCCAATAATTTCTCCTAGAATAAATTTCTCGCTAGAATTCCTCTAGAAATGCATACTGCAAATCCTCCAGGATTTTTATTGGGATTCTTCCAGGAATTTGTGCTGGTGGTCCCTTCTGTAATACCTGTGATACCTCACAAGTTTTTTGCTGGGTTTTCTCCAGATATTTTTTCAGGTATTCCTGAAGGAGTTTTTCCAACAATTACTACAGGAATTCTTCTAGGGACTCAACCAGAGATTTTTGTAAGAATTTCTCCAATATCTTCTCTTTGAATTATTCAGGCAGTAATCTTGAGGGTTTTCCTAAAAAATATTTTAGTAATTCCTCTTAGAAATCTTTCAGGAATTTCTGCTGGGGTTTCTCCAGAAATTCTTACTGGGATTCCTCTAGACCGTTTACCGAGGATCTCTCAAGGGACTTATTCTTAAATCTTCATGAATGCCTTCAGTTATATATACAATTCATCCAGGGACTCTACTGCAGATTTCTCTGGGGTTAACCTTTAAATGTCTCTATAGGGTTTCCTCTTTGGATTTCGCGGGGCTTTCTTTTGCGATTCCTCCAAGAGTTTTCTTATATTTTCTACAGAAATATTTCAGATATTTCAGGTACTTTTTCTGGAATTTCTGCAGAGATTTTTTTAAAAACTATTGCAATGAATTCATTGTTCAACAACCACATGATCCCGATAAGATAGAAGAATAACATTTTCGGCAAACTTATTCAGCAGGCCAAGGACTAGGGAAAACGGCGACCTTAGTTCGAGATTCATCTAATAGGCGGCGCCAGTTTCTTAAGCATTCCAACTCATATATCTCTTTGTTCAATAGAGCAAAAGTTACATCTGAATGGGTTCAGTATAAACAAGCCCTTACAGAATACAACAGAGAATTGAGGCTAGCCAAACGGAAGGACTGGAGACGGGTATGTGAAGACATCAATAACGCCCCTACGGCTGCAAGGCTTCATAAAGTCCTTTCGAAAGACCATTCAAATTGTCTTGGAAATCTTAAAAAAGAAGATGGCAGTTTTACTGTTGATTCTTCTGAAACATTGGAAGTAATGATGAGAACGCGATTCCTTATTCGAATGAAGAACAGGACTTAGATAAGGCAAGACATGCATGGTCGTCCAATGCCTATCAAAAAGCTTGTGAAATCTTCACACCGTCGAGGGTCGAATGGGCATTGAGTTCTTTTCAACCTTTCAAATCTGCCGGGAAAGATGGAATTTTCCCAGCTTTACTTCAACATGGAACAGAGGCGATTTGTCCGCTGTTAACCAAAATGTTCAGAGCCAGTATTACGTTAGCTTACATACCTAAGGCGTGGCATAAGGTTCGTGTTGTTTTTATCCCAAAAGCTGGTAAACGGGACAAAACAACTCCAAAAGCCTTCAGACCCATAAGCCTTTCTTGTGTTCTGTTAAAGACCATGGAGAAAATAGTGGATGACTTTGTCAAGTCTACCAGCTTAGTAGAAATGCCTTTAAGCAAATTTTAATTTGCTTATCAAACAGGCCTACCATAACAGCGCTACAGTCGCTAGTCTGCAAAATTGAGAAATCGTTTCAAGCCAAGGAAATAACCTGCTTTTCCCGACATTAAAGGATCATTCGATAACGCATCTTACAGCTCAATGCGTTCAGCAATGGAAGCAAGGGGCTTGGATAAATGCATTATAAAAAGGGTAATATCGATGCTTTAAGATCGAGAGGTCTCTTCCGTTCTTGAAGATGCGCAACTTTTAGTAAGATCTGTGAAGAGCTGTTCTCAAGGAGGAGTACAATCGCCCTTATTGTGGTCTTTGGTAGTGGATGAACTCCTTAAGGACAAACGTCTTAAAAACCCGCTTCAACTGTGCATCAGAACTTCAGACGCACAAATCTCAAAAAGCAAGCTTCAAACAACAGTGAATTTCATTATTCTGTTCTTGCTCACTTGTAATAAGCCTAAAATAAGAAGATCAGGTGCGCTGGTTTTGTTTATGAAGAGATTTGTGCCCTCGAAATCGTGAGTAGGTCCCAAAGTCGGCCATTGTGGCGGCCATTTTGGGATTCTAACAAGTCTGTCCTTAAAAAGCTCATCAATCAAGGCTTTGAGGTTATTGGATACGCATATGATCTAGCTATTCTGATACGTGGAAGATATAACGACACGATATCCAGACGGCTACGATCTGCGTTGAATGGTGTCGAGAGGAGGGATTAAACGTAGACCCTTAAAAAACTGTAAATGTACCTATACTAGAAGGTTTAAAATAAATCTTACGGAACCGTCTTTAGATGGAATTCAATTTCAGTTCTCAGAAGAAGTTAAACATCTTGGGGTAACTTTGGACAAAAGACTGAATTAGAATTCACATTTATACAATGTTTTAACCAATGGTACCAATGCCCTTTGCGTCTGCAGTAAAGCCTTAGGAAAAACCAGTGGTCTTAGACCTAACATGATTCACTGGATCTATGCTGCAATAGTCCGGCCTAAGATTATCTATGCTTCACTTGTTTGGTGGCCCAAAATGAGGTAACCTCTCAAAAGAAGCAAAGTAAGCTACAAAGACTTGCTTGTATACACTCCCGATCAAAAGTTTGGGGTCACCCCTCAAAAACATGTCATTTTTTTAGGCCCATATCTCCGCAAATTTGAGTCCGATTTCAAAACCATAAGTTTCATGCAAAAAATAAAAATAAAATAAAAAATTTGGTATGTAAACTGAACTCAAAGTTGCCAAATTTTCTAAAAAATGAATATAAACTTACGGCAGTTTCGCTGGTAATTGGATCGACCAAATTTTAAGATGAGAGTGGTAATATAACCCATTTTCTATTAGCTTTCAACTGCTTTTTATAGAACATAGCCTAAAAATCTAGAATAAAAGTTATTAAGTAAAATAACGCTTCATGTCATCGACCAAAAGTTTGGGGTCACCCCTCAATATAATGTATCAGCCAAAAGTTTAAGGTCACTTTCGTAAAACATGAAAAAGTGATTTGATGATATCTTCGTCATCTATAGTTCAATTTAAATTCTTTCTGGCTCATATCAAAGATTATTAACTAAATTTACATTTGATGTCTCTAACTTAACGTATTTAACAATTTTTGTATATAAAAATGTTATGTAAAGTTAACACATTTCACCACATTTCAAAAATTGAGGCAACTTTACGTTAAGTTTAAGTACCTTCGATGGGGGTGACAATGGGTCTGGGGGGGGGGAGATTGGGTCAAAACGGAGAAACATAAAATTTGAAATAATTCATCAACTATCGCTAATTTATTTTGAAAACTTTATATTATTTCAAAGAGGAGATGTTTTTAAACGTCATAATGCAGAATAAGATGTTTAGCAATAATCATTTTTTGTTAAATTTGTGGCTAAACTTATGTGATGAAACTACTAGTAAATCACTCTGAAAAAATTTCTCCTTCGCAATGTTCCACACAAGCACCTAACCGTAAATTTTCTTATAAGTAGTTAGCTGTAGGTATTACCTGGTTGATGCAATGAAAAAAGTGGGCTGTCAATGCACTTTTTATTTAAAAGTTCAATATTTTCGACCCTATGTCTAAATATTAGGAATGGGGGTGAGATTGGGTCAAGCAAGTTATCTAGTGTACAAAACCTTAACTTAAAATTCAACTTGTTATACAGTCCCCATTTGACTTTAAAGTCGTGCCATGTTTACCGTACCTTCATAAAAAACACGCTTTTTTCGAAAATATGTCGACGAAGTGTCAAGCGAGTGTGTTCATACGTTTAGTGCCAAAAATCATTTCTAAAAATACACCCATGCGTTTGGACAGCTTTTCTAATCATCATCTAGCCTTTAGTGTACTGCATATTCATTTTAATGTTATTGCGAGAGAGGGTCTAATAGTGTGAAATGTTGTGTAACATAATATTTGAACGACCCTCTATCTTGAGAGGCCAATGATCATGTACATAAGAGCTTATAACGGAGGGTTTGGTTAAACATTTCTTATGCAGTATACTAAAAATATTATGTTTTTTTTTCAATCAATCTTTCAATGCGTCCCTCCCTCATTGTAATCTTCCCCCTCCTCTTTTGGAGGTTGAAACTTTAAATGAGGATGATTATGGTGGCTAAAAATGGCGATACAACATACAAACGTTATTTTATCAAATTTCAAAATTTTTTTCGGTTGTATTAGTCCTTTTACATGAATTTATCATCTTTTAAAATTACCTAAGTTTTTATTCGTCATGGCTACATTGTATTTTAATTAGATTTACTAGATATGATCAATAAAATTAACATATATTCTTAGATAAGCGACTTTGAATACTTTGACCCATTCTCACCCCCTCTAAGGGGTGAGATTGGGTCAATTTTCAATCATTTGTAGTTTAGTAAGTAATTCATATAATGTGATACTTTTTTGCTAAACTATTATTACCGTCAAACGGGGTTACTTGCAACAGCGGTGTAACTTGCAACACGATGACATACACTAAATGTGAAGCATTTTCTAATAATAATGAAAACTAGTATGCCCTACTATTTTGGTTATAGAGATTATGTGTATCAAAGATCGATTTAGTATAAAAATTAGCTTTGTTTCTTTGTTTATGGTTTAGCTACACTGTTAAAACGGATTGCTTATTTTATGCCATAAAAACAAGTATGAAAATCGTGCTTGACCTCTTCCTTATGGTAAGTACGATAAGTCTGATGACCTTGCTTGCAGTTAGGGTACCTAATAGTAAGCTTAGCCAAACGATAAAAGTTTGATAAACTTATCGACTAAGTAATGCAAAAAAGCATTATTATATTCGACAACCACTATGGGGTAACTTGCAACATGTTGAATTTGACGAAACCTTCCATTATTTATCTTCATTTCACGATATATTTGATAGAAATAACCGAAATGGATCATTTATTGATTACGTAACGCGTTAATTTTCAAATGACAATTCATTTTTACATTTTTTTTTGCACGTGACTTTCAAACATTGTTAGGAAATACCACATTTTGAAGTTTTATTCATGTTTCATCATGTTAAAAGTTCAATTTTTGTTTATGAACGCTGTAAAGCAATCACCAACGTCAATTCTGAATGGATGGAGTAAATTATTTCAGTTTAATACCCAAATGAGCGAGTTTGACTAGTAGGATAGGTGTGTTTTAATCATGTTAATTTGGCTGAAATTGCCAAACACCACTTCAAACTGAAAACTAATTGAAGATGACTCACTCTACCTTTTCAAGAAATGACAATAATCATTGTTGACATTTTGTAATGAGTGCTAAGTCACGAGAATCATATATATTTTGTGTTTGAGGGACGTGAGACCTGTTGCTAAACGATATACTCCCGCTTGCAATAACTATCAATCCTTTCATGAAAAATTATATGTGAATTGGTTAGTGTACATCTTTTCATGGTATGTTTCATGCATAACATCAAAAATTTACAATACGACTAAATACTAGAATGTTGGTGCTGTTTAATGATAGCTAACTTAGCTTCATGTCCTATGTTGCAAGTTACCCCACAGATGGGGAAACTTGCAACAAGCATGTATTTCGCACCTCCAGATTAGGTGGCAACGTATTTTGGTAAACCAAGTGCTGCATAGTATTCTACTCGGGGTAATTAGCGTACACAATGCTTCACAGGATGTTTCAAATGTTTAGATTTTCAATGATATTGATTCAAAGTCGAAAAGTGTTGCAAGTTACCCCATTTGACGGTACTACATAGAAGAGTATACATATCAAATAAAAAGTTATTCCGACTTCGATTGCATTTGTTATTTAACAATTAATCTTTGATTATCCTTTTTTGACCCATTCTCACTCCCAACGACGGTATGTAAATTTCAACAAATATGAGTGATTCAATGTCTATGCAGTAAGTATCATTCATTATGTTTCAAATAAGCCAAGAAGAATTAAAATTGAATGAAAGATGACAAAGATATCAACAAATCACTTTTCCATGTTTTACGATAGTGACCCCAAACTTTTGGCCGATACATCATTTTGAGGGGTGACCCCAAACTTTTGGTCGATGACATCAAGGATTAATTTACTTAATAACTTATTTTCTAGATTTTTCAGCTAAGTTCTGTAAAAAGCAGTTGAAAGCTAATAGAGAATGGGTCATATGACCGCTCTCATCTTAAAATTTGGTCGACCCAATTTCCAGCGACACTGCCGTAAGTTTATATTCATTTTTTAGAAAATTTGGCAACTTTGGGTTAAGTTTACATACAAATTTTTTTGAAAAAGTTTCTTTTAAACCATGTTCAAAGTTTCTTTGACTTATTATCTTTTGAATGAAACCTGGAAGTTTGAAATCGGACACAAATTGGCGGAGATATGGGCCTAAAAAAATGACATGTTTTTGAGGGGGTGACCCCAAACTTTTGATCGGGAGTGTAGGTGGTGTTATTGAGTAGGGGGGATGGGGGTAAGACGGACATGTTTAGGAAACACTCTATTTTGATAGTGTAAACAATGCGATAAGTAAAATTTTATCTCCATACTATTTACTTCAACTAAGGTACTTTACAGTCTGCAAGCCGATTTTGCAATAAAATTTGATTTTCCATGACTTTTGAGATAATTAAAAAGTTTACTCCAAATGTATGTTTTTCATCAGTGTGGGTAAGACGGACCGGTAGGGTGGGTAAGATGGACAGGTTTGGAAAATTAGCTAATACGCCATTAATTGTGTTGAATGATGATTATGGCCGTTTATAATCGGTAGACCAATCATAGTAGTATCTTAATTTGGCTTTGAATCCCTTAGTGAAACGTGTTTTTACAAATTAAAATGTATTTTGTAAATTGGAAACCTTCATACACTGATAAACGCCTAACAGTATGCAATGCTCTGACAATTTAACGAAGTTCAAAATGTTCTAATAACAAAAATTCTAATATAATAAAATTTTAAACAAAAAATCAATATGAAATACTTTACACGGCTTCCACAATCATTTTTGTACTCCATATATTTCAATCTGCAAACAATGTGTGGGTTTTAATTTGTTTCTCATGCACTATCAAAGTAACCCCAACACTGTCCGTCTTACCCACCCTCAAGGCGGACCGTCTTACCCCCACACAACGCAAAATATTCATTTCACCACCGTTATCCATAATCCATGAAATTTACCTGAATTCGTTGTCTACAGGACGGAACAGTTTGAAACAACTGGGAAACTCAAAATAAAATGCGATAGCTTAGCAATTTAATGTTGAAAAAGCTTATTTATTGACGCCCCAAGGTTACATCCCATCACAAAAGCGTGTAGCCAGGTAAATAATTGTTTATATTTTACACTTTTGACATATTTATTCTTTCATGGAGTGGTTCAATAATCATCAACTGATAAGAAGATACAGTTAATATAGAAAGAAAGCCACATTTCAGCTCTTTAGTGACAGAACTAGTCAGTGGTCCGTCTTACCCACCCGGTCCGTCTTACCCCCACCCCCCTATGAGCATTTATATATTATACTAGCTGTCCTCGGAAAACTCGGTCTTGCCTATTGCGTTTTTTTGACGCTCCAATTCAAGCTCCAAGTCCAAGTTCCCGTTGTAAATGCATGAAAAATCAAATTTCAAAATATTTTAATTCATCTGTTTTTTTTTTGCTTTATAAACCTTCCTTGAGTGAAACCAACAGAATAAAACAAAGCAAACAACTTGGCAGAAGATACCGTCTCTAAGGAACCAGGATCCTGAGGTATACATAATTAGTTATATTTCTCGAGTTCGGCTGTGCAAATCTCGGTTTCTCAATTTTAACTGAGATTCAGCTAGGTTGCAAGGTAACGAAACATGATATGCTGTTTCTCATGATTTATTATCATTTTTTCGACGAACAAATGCCCTATGCTAACAAAATCGATGAATTTAGGGCCCTAATGTAAGTTGACATTTAGCTTTTACAAAGAACAGTCGTTCTTGTGTGGTACCGCTAAGTGAAAACAAGAAAGTCTTCAAAAGTCAATCGCGTAGCTATAAACTGCCTCCCTGGTGCTTAAACCCGCTGGGGAGTGGACAAAGCAGCTGAAAGATGAGCGGGTATCGCAAGAACTCGTTTGTCATCGACTGCAGCGTCTTGCCAGCACGACCGAAGATGGACAAGCTCAAGGAGTTCATTTTCGACAAACTGCAGCTAACCATGAACATCATCAAGAACGTCCAAACCCTATTAACCCGAGCCCAAGCTATTATCGAAGTCGAGTCTCCAGAGTTGGTGGAGCAGATTGTCGTCCAACACAATCTGAAGCACACGATCGAGCATGAAAACAACGAGTACTTCATCCCGCTATTCCCGGCAGATGATGCAATTGAGGTTAAGGTCTCGGACCTACCTCCTCATATGCCGAACAACATAGTCGCCAAGTACTTCGCACCATACGGCGAAATTCTCTCGATCAAGAACGAGACATGGAAGGAGCACTTTCCTGGGCTACCGAACTGTGTACGGGTCCTCAGAATGCGGCTCCGCAAGGCAATTCCCTCCTACGTTGCAGTGGATGGTGAAATGTCATACGTAATATACCGCAATCAAGTTCGCACATGCAGGCATTGTGCAAATGCCCTGCATATTGGCCGTTCCTGCGCTGATGCTCGTAAGGAACACTCCCGAGATCTGAATGCGAGGCTAACGGCTGCCCAGATCGTGCAGGGAATCGTTCCACCACCCGCATCTATTGTACCAAGTACTCCAACAGAAATCACGACACCGTCATCAGATCTTCAATCAACATCTCAACCAAAACCCAACACGAGCGCCCTTCCACCAGTCCCCACCAACGAAAAGAAATTCCCGCAAGCATCTTCGCTGCCGGTTTCACGGTCATCTTCAACATCACGAATCCCCCAAACCACTATAAGTACACAAGAGCTACGTAACCCACAGTCTTCATCATCATCGATGGAATTCAACATCTCTGAGGGAGAGATAGGAAGCCAGGAAATCATCAGCACAATGAAGCGACCCGGATCACCCCCTTCTACCGACAACTCTTCGCGCTCCAAACGCACAACTAAGAAAAAGCTGTAAAATGTTCTCACCGGTAAGCGAAGCAATGGGTATATGTCCCGCCGAAGCATCTCTAGATACTGCCATCGTTGAAAAAGTTTCACCATTCACAGTTTTCACAACCGTACAACTGACACTACCGACGGACTGTCCATTCATGATGCACTGCAGCTTACTGTTTTTCGAGGTAAGCCAAGAATGTATATGTCCGACCGAAGTTGATACTGCCGCCGTAGTAATTAGTTCACCGGTTGCAGCGCACAAACACAAACGGCTACGCTATGAACCAGACACTCCGGAAAGGCTGTGGATTATCACCGTCAATCAACTACCATCGTCGCCCTATCAAACAACACCGTGCTTCATTGACGTTCACGAATCTTACAACCCGCAACTGCTAGTCGATGAATGGATTCAGGTGAGCTCTCCTACGGATCCAAAACACAACACAGCTGTTCGTGATGTGTCAGCTGTCAACAATGACAAGAGTGTGACGGAATGTCAGTTGTTATACGCTTCACATAAAGCTTCACAGAGATCGATGCAAGGCAGGGTAGCATGTACACTAGACAAGCAAATTAATAGGGTTGTGTAATGGAGTATAGTTATAGAATTGCAACGATCAACATTGCTAACATCTCAAATGAAACAAAAATTGATGCACTGAGATCTTTTGTGCGTAGTGCAGATTTAGATGTAGTTTTGCTGCAAGAAGTTAAAGATGTTTCGCTACAAATTCCTGGATTCAGTATTGTTTTCAATGTCGATCATCAGCAACGTGGCACGGCAATTGCAACAAAAGACCTATACAAAGTTGAAAACATCGAGAGAAGTTTAGATAGTAGAATTATATCAGTTAGAATCAGTGGAGTAACGTTTATCAATATCTATGCACCTTCTGGAGCAGCACAGAGGGGAGCAAGAGAAGACTTTTTCAACACTTCTGTTGCCCATTATCTCCAGCACGCAACTAGTCAAATTATCATAGGGGGTGATTTCAATTCAGTTGTAGCTACAAAGGATGCCACCGGAAACGCTAACATTAGTCCAACGTGTAAACGGCTAATGAATGCGGCACGTTTGTCTGATTCTTGGGAAGTTTTGCATGGCAATGCGGTCCAGTTCTCCTATATACGTTCAAACACAGCATCCCGACTAGACCGAATTCTGATTTCCAACTCCTTAAAGCGCGGTTTGAGAACTAGCAACTTTTCCGTCACATCTTTCTCCGATCACAAGGCCTATATCATTCGGATAGTTTTACCAAACCTTGGCACGCCGCCTGGACGAGGTACATGGAGACTTCAACCACAGGTTTTGAACGATCCGGAGATATTGGAGGAATTTTCAAGAAAGTGGACATACTGGGCACGCTCGCGAGGCAACTTCAGATCATGGATTGATTGGTGGATTAGATTTGCCAAACCCAAGGTCATCTCTTTCCTGAAATGGCGGTCCTCTATTATCCATAGAGAATTTCGGGAAACAATTGAGTTGTATCGCAGTTGTTTACTAGATGCGTATAACAACTACTATGGGAATGCTGAACAACTTACCAACATCAACAGAATCAAGTCACAAATGCTGCGTCATCAACGATCCTTTTCGGACTACTTTCGAAGGACCAATCAAACATTCATCTCCGGGGAATCAACCACATTGTTCCATGTCGCGGAGGCATACGGAAAGCGAGCTAAAACAACAATAAATTCTCTTTCAACTGTGAATGGCGAGGATGTTGAGGACCCGAACCAGATTAGCGGAATAATACAAACCTACTTTCGAGAACTATACGCAGTTGAGGAAAGAGAACCGTCTGAAAGCTTCAACCCCTCAAAGGCAATTCCAGCCGGAAATCCTGATAACGACAACATCATGCAACCCGTTACTACAGATGAAATTTTTGCTGCATTGAAAACCAGCGCTTCTCGGAAATCGCCAGGATCTGACGGCCTACCTAAGGAATTCTACCAAAGAACGTGGCGAATCATAAAAGACGAATTCACACATGTCATGAACGATGCTCTTCAAGGACACGCAAGCAGGGATTTCTACGACGGTATTATTGTGCTTATCAAAAAGAAAGGTCGGGACCAGGCACGGGAAAATTCATTCACTCAGATTCAACTGCGTTCTTTGTTCGGATTGCTTTGTATCGTTCGCTCACGGTTGGATCAAACCGTTCCAATGAACTACACCGAGTCGCAATACAAATAAACTGCAGAAAGAAAGATTGCATAAAGAGAATGGCACCGAAGAAATTGAATCATGCCGATTGTGGTTCTTCGATTGGGCCGTGATTCAATGAATCTTTACGCGAACGTTCACACACGAATCAAATTTTAGATTCAGTGCGAATGAAAGATTGCATTCGCGTGATTGTTATGACAATATTATTTTGCGGGTTTGGTGCGTTTTCTTAATTTATTGCTAGATGGGGAGGTAAAGCATGTTAATTGGTGTTATATTTCCTTGGTCATGTGAAGGCAAAGGGGGAAAATACGTTGACCTTGGCGGTGACATTGGCAGATGGTGCGGCGCGGAAACAATTGATTCGGTAAAATATACCTACTATTGTACCATGTATCATGATGATAACTTTCTATCAGGAAATATTTCTACCGTACTTGAATGCAAGCATGTCTATCACGCCGCCGCGCGCCGGGTCCTTGATGAGGATCAAACTCGCAGATTTGTGCCTGATTTGCCTGAACGACAAATATTTGACCACTGTTGACAAATACATTTCGGCTTATTGTTTGATTCAGTCTGCCCCTATTTGTTTTTTTTTTTTAAAGTGACAAATATTTTTGTTTGCCCTGTACACCTTGGCCAAAATGTAACTGTCAAAATTAATTGACCAAAAATCCTTGATTAACATTATGATCACAAATAAACCATAGAAATAATTCTCCTGATCTATTATAAAACGGTAACCTAGCCATAGTTTTTTTTCTTTCCTTTGTAAAGTATGTATGTGTAATGTGTATGCCCTTTTCCGGTTATATTACAATATTGTTTGCCTAAATCTGACTCCAAATTTAACACATGATCCAAATGACAATTCAACTGTAAATAAAACAGGCGAACATAATGAAAATAATGTACGATAATGAACATAATAAATAATGTACGTCTGGCGATGTTGTAACCATGCACCATCAGCCTCGAAACTGAAGTTAAAACACGCAATTGCCTAAGACCCCCAACAGATGGGATAGAAAAAACTAGCACCATCAGAATCAGCAGAAGTACGACGAACGAAACGAAAGAATCGCCAAGATTGAAGGAATACATTCACGTGTGATACTTTTGAGACATTCGTCTCGCGATTGCAATTCCGGACCGAATGATTCAACGGGTGAACGTGAACAACGATGAACGCTTCCATAATTTTCGTGTATTTGCTTTATCCCCTTCATTCGCCTGAGTGCGTAACACACTATGTACAGGATTGCTGGGATTGTGTTTCGTTCCGCGAGAATGTTTGCGAGAGAGCTCGAAATGAATGAATTGTGAACGATTATTTCCATGCCTGGTCGGGACAATACTATCCATGGATACCGTCCCATTTCGTTACTGAATTACGACTACAAACTTCTTGCTCGAATAATCAAGCAACGGCTTCACAGCTTGATTCCACTAGTTCTATCGAACAACCAAAAGTGTTCAAATGGTAACAAAACTATATTTGAAGCCACTAGTCGAATACTTGATGAAGTTTGTAGTTTGAAACACCATCGCAGAAGTTCATTGTTAGTCTCATTTGACTTTGATCATGCATTCGATCGAGTGAGTCATCAGTTTCTCAGAGAAACCATGACAAAAATGAATTTCAACCCGCAACTTGTCGAACTGCTGTCAACAATATGGAACCAGTCCTTCTCCAAAATTCTGGTGAATGGGCGCCTTACGCAACAGTTCAAGATTGAAAGATCGGTACGACAGGGAGATCCATTATCCATGTATCTCTTTGTGATCTATCTGCAGCCCTTGCTGGATAACATCAAACGAAGTTTTCCAAATGCAGTTCTCAATGCGTATGCAGATGATATCTCGATGTTCATGGATAATGAAGTAATGGTTGTGGCTGTAACTGAAATTTTTCAACATTTTGGTGCAACCTCTGGGGCGATTCTAAATAGACGAAAAACTGCTGCGATTATGATCGGCAACGTGAACCTAACAGGCGCAACGGAATGGCTAAACATAGAAAATTTCATCAATATCCTCGGAGTTGTGTATGGCGAGAATGTCCAGCAAGCCCGGAAGAAAAACTGGGAAAACGTTCTACAAGGCATCAAGACTAGAATTTGGTTCCAGAATCCTAGGAAATTGAACATCATTCAGAAAGTTATTTTGCTGAATGCGTACATAAGCTCCAAGCTATGGTACATGGCATCGAACATAGCGATTACTCAGACGTATATAAACAAAATACGAACTGAGTACGGAAAATTTATTTGGTATGGACAGCCTCTGCAAAGAATAGCATTTGCGAGCCTCATCTTACCAAAAATCCGAGGTGGCCTGAACTTACATTGTGTAGAGAGAAAAGCTACAGCGCTGCTTACCAATCGTCTAATGTCCCTGACAGATGAGCTTCCATTTCTTCGAAGTTTTCTACTAGATCGGAACATCCCAATACCGATAGTGTGCAACCACATCACAGTAGCTATCAACCAACTGGCAACTCTACCGGACCACCTTCAAGATGCCTTGTCGTCGCAAGGTATATATCAACACCTCATAGCCCAGCTTCCTGACCCAGGGTTTATGTCAGCACAACAACGAAATTGGGGAACAGTGTACAGAAATCTTCACTCCAGTGGGTTAACTTCTCAGGAACGATCTATCTGGTACACCATTATGCACAAAAAAATCAAACATAAAGAACTCCTTTTCCTAAGAAACGTGATTGATGATCCTAACTGTGACGATTGCCCTGGAGAACCCGAAACAGTTGTTCATAAAATTTTTCGATGCCAACGTGTACGTGAAATTTGGAGATATCAAAGGCGCAGAATTATAGTAGAAGCACCTTGTCTGAATAGGTACGAACCAGAAGACTTCATATACCCCGTTCTGAGACAGCTGAATAGGAATTGTAAACGTAGCATAATGAAACAGCTGGCTAAATATTTTTGTTACATAATAGAAACACCAGAAAACAATATAGGTTTAGATAACTATGTATTTTATATATCTATAAGTTAGACGCAATAAAAGGATTTTACAAAAAAAAAAAAATGTGCCAAAAATATGCTCAGAATAGTGATATCTCCTCTCGTTTTAAAGTTATTGAGCACAATAGGGTAGGTTTCCTTCGGGATCTAAAAAAATGGTCAAAAAAGCTGATTTTTGAAAGTTGTTTTGTCAATATATTAAAAACGAGTAGAGATCTCGCAATTCTAAGCTCATTTTTTGCCTTTTTAGGTCCTGATATCATCAAATTTAGTAGAATGGCGTATATTCTTAGCATTAGCATTAGCGACTTGCTTAATGCTAATGCTAACTGTAGGCCTCTTGAGGGATCACTTAGCCTTAAGAGCCTTAAGAGAAAGTTTCCCAAAACTCAAGATCTACAGATAATTTTTCTTCGTACTAATAAACTTAATATGCCTAATAGCGCCATCTTTTGCGGAAATTTTTAATTTACCAATGCACCAAAGTAGAGTGCACCTGGTGTGATGGTTAAAGCACGTGACTATCATGCCGAGGACCTGGGATCGAATTCCACTCCCGACAAACTCACAAAATGAGAGTTCTTCCTTCGGAAGAGAAGTAAAGCGTGGGTCCCGAGATGAACTAGCCTAGGGCTAAAAATCTCGTTAATACAGATATAAAAAAAAGATGCACCAAAGTGGACCATTTTGCACCGATTCCTCTAAATAGAGAACAGCTGACGCCGTTAGCAACTGCGGTGCACTACGAAGTTGCATTGAGCCATTTTACTTCCCGGAAGTATGGTAGTAAATACAAACTGAAATACGCTCGTCGCGACGCGACGCAACCATTCCATAGTTAAACCGAGACGACCGCCGCGCGGTGAGGCGGCGACGACGACTCCGACGTCATAAATCTTTTATTTTGCTCATTTTAAATTGTCTGCAATACAAAGAGAAAACTGCTGCACATTGCAAAACTCTTTCCAGTATGGGTAGTGAGCAGGACAATAGCTGTTGCAGCACTTTAATAGCTTTTAGCGCGTGCATAACCGACCGAACGGCCATTGTGCGCGGCTCCTCAGAAAGGGTATCCTTTCCTTAAAAAAAAAAGCTCTTTGCTAGGTGTACTTTCCGTTATGGAAGGATATTGCTCGGAAAAGTTTCCTGCGTGGGCTTGCTTTGCTGCCTGGAAGGTAAATGTTTCATAAAAGTCAAGCCTACACATGGTTTCGTAATGCGTTCGCCTGAAAGTCGATGCCCGTTGGTGGTGGGACGGAGCGGAGTTGCTTTCCAAGAAAGTTATTTCCAGACCAAGAGTGTAAATAGCAACGGTTTCAAAATGATAAATTTAGCTTGATCAGTTTAATCAATTAAGAAATTTAAATGGTGAACCCCTCCCTCGGTTGATGTTTACGTGTGTCACGCCTTGACGTCAGCACATCTCGCTTGTTTTCATAAGCTTGTCACCATCAAGATTTGGTTGCAAATATGGGGAGAGTCGATGGAATTAAATTCCTGGAATTTGAGGATGTCAACTCAGATGAAATCAATTGTGGGCAAACAACCTTTAAGGTGAAGATATGACGAAGCCACACCTCGAATTTTCAAGAGCACAAATCTGAAGAACCGAATGTTGGTTTGCACTGAAAAGTTAATCAATTAGTTACCCGCTGGTGGTGACCAATCGATCAACTTTTCAGCGCATACCGACATTCGGATCTTCAGATTTGTGCTCTTGAAAATTCGAGGTGTGGCTTCGTCATATCTTCACCTTAAACGATTTTTAGATCATTTGATGTTTGATTCAGTCTAATAATGGGATACATTATAAAAGTACAATTATGTAGAGGGTGTTGGGTTCGATTCCCGGTCGAACCAGGATATTCTTGATTTCCTTGGACATATTGTGTCATCGTGCTCTGAATACAATAACTGTGAAAAATCTTAAAGGAGACTAAGCTGAGATATAGATTTTTCCCTGTTGGGACGTTTCCACACAGTAGAAGAAGAAGAAAATGTTTTCATCGTGACTAAATTTCTAAACGAAAACCGATTCTCTGTCACCAAATTGACCATTAGTTATCGTTAGATTCTATTCAAACACCAACCGCATCATGAATAATGATTCCTCGAGCATGACGCTAATGGCCTGTCATGGTTCAGCCATTCAAGTTGAAAGGATTCCCCGGTGGTACTTTTTGTACCTCACCTGGAAGATGGAGCTTTCCACGAGGTAGTGCGGTGGTGGTTCCATTCATGAGACGATGACGAAGACAACCATCCATTACACTCCGTCTGGTGCAGGCATGGAAATGAGACTTTTTTCTGTTTACCGTTCATCGATACTGGCAGTAAAATAAAAACAAAACAACGGCAGCACCAATACCACCAGATGTCGCGCCGACGGCAGTCGAGCAGACGCTTGACGGTTTTCGCTTCCCCACGAAAATTTTTATGAGCAGTCATGCTGAGGCGGGTGATTGCGAAAAATGTCAAATATTTTCAACTGCTAATAACTCACTTGTTTTAATAAATAACTTAATTCGATTTGCACAAACAGCTAGAGCACACTCCTAGCTTTGCGATGCATGTAAAGAAGTTTGTCTAGAAGCGGTTTGAAACGCAGAAAAATGCGAAAATGGGAGAGACAGAAATTTCTGTCGTCGTTGTGCTCGAGTACTGGCGCTCTCGCACTTGGAAACCGTTTCGAGGAAGAAGGCTGCAGGAAAAAAAATGTTATGACATTTATTTTTCGAACAGTTTGAGTTTGGCTGGGCCTGTGATGTTCGTGTGGAAAAATGTCAAATGTACAGCCGGTAACCGTTTTTTCCAGTACATTTCTCATCCCTGGTCTGGTGTAGCTCAGGCGGTAAGCGCACGGTCAAATATCTAGTAGAGCTGAGTTCGAATCCCGGTTCAATTAAGTTGATCAGATGGCAAAGAACGCTCTTAGTCAAAAACTGAGATAATACTCATGGAAAGTCACACAGACGAACAGGTTCCGTTTCAGTTGGGATGTAACTCCCAAGAAAACAACAACCTCACGGGTTAAGTGGCCGTAAGGATTCTCGGAATTGCCAAGGTGGGAAAACCGTTTTTCACATTGACTGGGACGTGACTGGTTTGCTTGGGCCAGGCATCAGCCAGTTCAATGAAACCCTTCAAGGTGGAAACGATGTGCGGTGTTATGATTCGTCCCTAAAGGGATTATGGAGGGGACAACAGCAGGGCGCTTTGCACGTGACCTTTGACAACGGTGTTTAGAGTGCGGTTGAACAAAGTGTGGTTTAGGTATTTCGATGTCATGTTCGGGGTGAACGAAATTGGAGCAACTTTTCCATGAGTCATGCAGTTTATGTAGCGCGGAGGTAGGTGTTTCATTTCGATTTTATTCACCTTAGGGCCGATTTCTTCACCTCGGCTTAACCGGTAAGCCAGGCTTACCCATACAGTTAAACCTGGCTTAACGCTTAAGCCAGGGTGAAGAAATCGCCCCTTAGTCATAATTTTTCGATTGGTCTTTTGATTGTTGGTAAGGATTATGATGCACTTAGCTGCACGAATGTGGCATTCGATTTGAATGAAAATTCCAATTAAGTTGAATGTTGAATGCAGTGTTGCCTCTCATTACCAGCAGTTTTTTTACGTAACTATAAATGATTCGTCATTTGGAATCTAAAACATTTCTTCATTTCAAATCAGGACCTTTACTAGCGGCTATTCTTTCCTTGTTTTGCGTCCCTGATGTCGCAGTAGGGACAGCCGTCTAGCACTCCACACTTTTTAGTTTAGTGTTTGATGAGCACTTGTACAGTTATTACCTTTGAGCCTTCTGAATATTCTTCAAAAATTAATGTTTTTAAGAAATAGATTTTGTTTTCCTACTTTTTTTCTTTCAAATACTTTCTATGGTTGCTCTACAGCACCATGGCTTTTAGACGGGATCGAGACTAACGGAGTTAGATGAATATGATGCAATAGTTTTATGAATAATATTGTTAGCGTAATCAGTGATATATTGGAGCACCAGTGTATACAAAAAAGAATTTCTGTCTGCCTGTCTGTCTGACCCTCATGGATTCGGAAACCACTGAACCGATCAGCGTGAAATTTTGTATGCGGGGGTTTCTAGGACCGGGTAAAGTTCTTACCCTACTGTGAGATGCCAACAGCTACACAACAGCTGTCAGATTTTAAGTAGCATTTGAATTGCTAATATAGGGCAATTTAGCAGTCGAACTGCTATGATACGGTAGAAAGCGAATATAATGCGGTTTTCAAGCTGAAATACGGCTTATTTAAATGCTTATTGGTTACCTGGGTAGCTATGAACAAAAACCATGCTTGCATAGTCCTATGCAACTATTTGCTGTCATGTTCTGGGTACATTTTCTGTTTGAGGTCCTCCAAAGACCCCCTTGAGTAAATCTTATAGAATCCGTGAGAGCCGCTAGTTGCATCTATTAGGATTATGAATATGGTCCATACCAACACAGCATCTGGCATCTATGTTCTATCAAGTCAACTTCAAGTTCTATTATTCTATAGAAATATTCGAGAACTCTCTGAAGTTAAGGCCATCTGATCTACAAGTGTAATCAGTCATTTATTGGAGCATTACGAATGACGTTTATGCTCACACTGCCTCATGTCCTTATGTATTGTCAAATGGTGAGTTCATTATCAGTTTGAGCATCTCCAAGAACTTTCTTGAGTGTAGGTTATCAAATCTACCAACGTAGATGATTGCCCTAGTGATTGCCTCTAAGAGATTTATGACTATGGATCATATTCACAAAGTCACATGTATCTGTGATCTATCAAGTGATGAATTCAAAGATTCTTTAAAGGTCTTCAACAACTCTCTCATGTAAAGGCGTAAAGGCCATCGAATCTACGAGAGCTACTAGTTGTATCTACAAAAATTATGAATGGGGTTCATACTCCCACAGGCGGCTGTAGGCTGCAGCGTCGAACATTTATGTTCCACCAAGTGGTGGACTCTATGGTTGTATAGGAGTATCCGAGAACTCCCTGGGGCTTGGGTCATCGGATCTACAAGCGTAATCAATGATCTATTGGAGCATTATATATGCAATTCATGCTTTCACAGCCTCATACAACTATGTGCTATCAAGTGATGTGGAAAAGGTCGATTTTTGCGTGACATAATTTGTGTATCACCCCTGAAACGCCCAAAGCGCCTTGAAATGCCATGAAAGCTTTGAAACGCTTCTAAATCTCCCATGAAACCTCTGTGAAAGTCACCTGACAGTCTCTAAGGCCCCGTTAACTCCCCTGAAATACATATAAACGCCTTAAAACGCCTCTAAAACCCCCATGGAACCTCCGGGGAATTCACCTGAGAGCCTCGTAAGGCCTCCCTTCCTTAAACCTCCTCAAACCCTTAAAACGTATTGAAACATCTTGAAACGCTTTGGAACGCCTCCAACACCCCCATGATACCTCTGTGAAACTAGCTCGAAAACCTTCGAAGCCAACTAAAATACCTTTCAAACGTTATGAAACGCATTGAATCGCTAACGTCTCTGTAATGCCTCTGAAATCATCGTGAAGCTAACCTGAGAGCTTATAAAACCCCATGAAATGCCTCTGAAACCTGAGAGCCTTTGAAGCTACCTAATAGCTCTTTGAACCCCCTGAAGTGCCCTGAAATGCTTGGCAATGCCTCCGCTTCCGCTCTTAAAACATCCTTGAAATCCCTGTGAACCTCCTCCCTTTACATCAGAAAGCCTTGACTCCGTCCCCTTTGCATTTTTAGTCACTTGAACTTCTTTGCAACCTTGAAATCCATTTTGGTAATGAACAAAATAAAATCCGATAATGAATCCATTTAGGATTTTTTTGTTTCTATTTTCGTGTATTTTAACTAATGCTACTTCTACGATGGGTAAAAATTATATTTAGGCGGTCCTAACTCATTACCTAAATGGAAGTTCGGGAGTACTAGAATTGTTAACGTCGTAGATTCTGTTGAATTGAAAATTGATTTCGGTGAAATCTTTTGGAATTGTTAAAACTTTTTACTTCTAAATATTGCAATTAATCAAATTCGTTATCAAACCTATACTTCTGCATCGTAGATAATGCCAATTCATGTTCAAACAAAGGACAGGTTGGAAGAAATCTATAGTCTGAAATCTATTATCTAAAAAATATTGTTGGTTAAACATAACCATTTCTGTGGGAATGTATTCCATAACAAGGATTGATCGTCTTTCCATAAAAAAAAATCGATATAGTGCAACTCCGATTGTCGTGAAACTTGGTGGGTTTGTAGTTCATCGAAAATAATTAGGCCCGTTTTTTTTATTTCGTCTTAGGGTGACCAATTTTAAGATAGGATGGTCCAAAAAGTCAAGATGTTTCATAAACTCATAACTTTTGAACCAGTTGACTGATTTCGAACTTTTTTTTTTTGTTTGAATGATATTCTGTATTTTTCAGGAAAATACGTTGATGAAGCCAAATTGGGTGCAAAAAAAAATTAAGCAGACGAATTTCCAGTGGGAACGTAGAGCCTTAAAGAAGAAGAAGATAGTTTGTACTTTGTGTATGGTGGATTGAACATCTAACATAATATGTAGAAACCATATTGTCAAAATCAACGGTTAAAAACAACACCACAGACAAACAGACGTAACACTGACAATATTTCTATAGCCCACGGTTTTAACGATCATTTTAAATCTCCACACTGCCGTATGCAATTTAGTTGTCCCATGTTCTATGGGAATCCCTATTAACATGGGACAACTATGCTGCATATAGCAGCACAGTTGTTACTTTCACAACCAGAGACGCGCGCATCGTTTTTGTTCGCGTTTGACGTTTCACACTAGCGCCTGCTGATGACGATATTGCGAAGCTCAGTGCTTCGCGCATTATCGTCACCAGCTGGTGCTAGTGTAACTGAGCGATGAATTTTCAAGGAATTTGTTCTAAGTGTTACGTCTGTTTGTCTGTGACAACGTATTTTGAAAATCAGTCGTGTAATATCATATTCTTTCTATGTAAACAATTTTTAGTTACTAGGAATACTTTTACCAGAGAAATAATGTTAAGTTATACAAATACTAAACGACATCAAGATCGGATCAGTATAATATCTGAATTGTTTCCAAGAATATTTCTGACGACCTCCATATATCCACGTCATACTCGACATCAAACCAAACCGTTGTTTACCAATCCACCGCTCCCACAACCTCCTATCTTATGTGTGTTGATTCATCATATTCGTTTCGCTTCACGCTCTGCACATTGTCAACAAAACCCAGCTCGTGCCTGGCTATCAACAAACCAATTAATTATCACTCCTTGCCTATATAACCACGCTCGTTAACCGCAAAATAGCCGAAAAGAGTTGATTCAATATTCGTCCCACCACCCCTGGGGGGTTTAATCTAAAAATAGACGCGTGTGACTCGTCCAAATATTGACGCACTGTTTCTCCCGATGTAGAATGGCGCCCATCAAATGTGTCCCTCTCTACGAGAAATGCATCGCACAAGTAACAAACTAAAGTGATTACCCAAACAAAAAAAAAGTGATAAAGTAACCGCAAAAGTGTCATGTTTTGCCCCAGCAACGAAACCCTGCAGAATCTCACCGAGAAGACCAAACTGCTGGCGCAGAAATGTTCCCACCAGATTCGGGTGGCCTCGGGCTCGGCCTCCGTGTACGGTGCTTCGGAGCAATCCTCCGCTGCGGATGCTCCTCTGATAGCGACCACGGGGCCGGCCACGGCAGTGGTTGCACCGATGGCAACCGATTTGCCTCCTCCACCACCGCCACCGCTACCAAAGGCGGCTAGCACCAATAATCATGCGGCTACCAAGGAGGGTTCCCGATCGCTGCGGTGTCTTTGCCCCTGCAAAGGAACCATCAGTAAGATGCTGGCCAAGAAGCTGGGGGCCAGCGTCGGGAGCAAGGAACATGGCACGATCAGCTCCACCACCCGGTGGTACGTGAAGGTAATACAGATGGCATGTTGGGATGTGTGGGATTTGATTGTTGGGGTTTTTTTTCGTGTTTTACTGTGATGAGGGGATGTTTGATATACTGCCCCCATTCGCACAACAGTCCCATGTGAATAGGAAACCCAGCAAACATGGGACTTTTATGCGAATAGGGGCAGTATACCAGGTGTGAATCAGTCGGTCGATGACAGTAGACACTTGAATAATGCGCTTGAAGGGATAGGATTAGCTTACATTTAGATGTATACTATACAGGAGATAGACAACATAATCGTCCTAGGCAAAATTCTCTCTTTTCAAAAAATCTTCAACTATCTGTAACTTTTGCAAATTACATCAAAAGTTGACTTAATCTTCGCTGTTAGTTGATCAACTTGTTGTCTTTTAATTCTCCATATTTGGGCAAGACTGGGCTATTCTACAGACTACAGGCTACAGAATATTCTATAAAGTTAGAGTGATTCTTGAAAAATCCCTAATAACACTAGTTTACACCATTTTTGAACTTGGTAAGCTGATGATCGTTTTTGGTGTAGAATCACGCCATGAGTTCGAAAACGAGAAGGAAAAAAAAATACAGTGGTGCGGAAATTTTTTCGACTTTCCTTACAAGGCTGATGATTCGAAATCGATTTTTGTTCTATTTTTAAGCGAAGTCGCTCACTTCACACATCTCATTCTCCGAAACCAATGCTCCGATTGAGCTGAATTTTTTACTGTAACTCGCCTACATATGATATGTCAAATAAACGTTGAGAAAGAATTTTTAAATTGTTTTTTTCTTATTGAAAAAAAAAAAAAATACATTTCCTTACATATTTTTTGGAAATTTTGCTAAAATTTAAGGTCATCGTCCTGATAACTCGCCAATATTTTGAAATTCATTAATCTGACACAAAACCTGTCTTCAGATGATCGAATGGTATTATGTTCAGCTTTCAATTTATGGAAAAAGATTTATAATTGGTTGAACAAAACGCAAGATATTTGAATTTTAGTTAATTCTATATTTTAAAAAGCTGTAAAATTCGATATTGAGCTAAAACTCAAAAACTTCAAAAATTTTGGTGGTTGACAGAAGTTCACGACTTTTGTTTTATTTTGTAAACTAGTGTAATCTGATATCTATTTTAACGCGTTCTATCTCCGGATTCAATGAACCGGATGAAATGACACTTTGAATATTTATGGTTGATATAATAAAATTTGACATTCGCTATATTCTTTTTCTTTGTTAACTACAATGGTGATAAACGTTATGTAAAAACCGGATCAAATTCTGCCACCGTCATGCTAACCGCTTTAAATAGCTTATTTCGATTCTGCAATTCTTTTTACGCTATAAACCTGGAGAATTTTTCTCACGGTTCTAAAGTTTGAATCAGACAACAAAATTCTATAAGTTTTTAAAACTACATTTTTCTTAAATTGTACAATTGTTCACGTGATTGTCTTATAGGGAATGAAATTATCGATCACGATCGCGATCATAGAAAACTCTCCCACACGCATCATAGACGAGTGTACCGCCCGCTGAAAGTTCACTCGGGCCGCGAATTTTGACATCACAGCGGGGTCGATTCTCAACAACTCCTACCCAGCTGAATATTTGTTGAATTTTAGTTGGCGACACAATTTTTGTTATTTGCTTCTTGATAATTATCGCGATATTTGGCAAGGTGATAAAGTTGGATACCGAAAATGGCAAGAGCGATTTTCAGTTTTCGGCTACCTTCGGTGGCGGATAGCAGCAGCTACCGAGAAACATTTCTCGTTGGAAAATGAATCGTTGAATTGTTCGATTGCTCGGAAAACGCCTGTTTTCATCTCAATTTGCTGATAATTTCATTCCCTGTTTATAAGACAATCACGTGAACAATTGTACAATTTAAGAAAAATGTAGTTTTAAAAACTTATAAAATTTTGTTGTCTGATTCAAACTTTAGAACAGTGAGAATAATTCTCCAGGTTTATAGCGTAGAAAGAATTGCACAATTGAAATTTGCTATTTTCTGAAACAAGATTTGCATGATGTTAAACGTTCACATCAAAATCCAAATGAATTGCCGACCATTAAAAAAATACATTAAGGGGATTCACTTAACAGCGTAAACTGATTGAACGTCGCGATCACCATTCTTTGAAAATTTCGTGAAATAGTCTTTTGGCGCATCCTTCGAAAAAAAAAACATCTGTAATTTATTTGGAAACTGCTTCGAAAAGTCTTATATGAGTTTTTTCTGCAATTATGTTTAGTTATTTCATCTACAACTTCTTCGCAAGGTGTTGCGGAAGTTTTTACGACAAAAATTTTGAGAATTTCTCAAGAATCTTTTACAAATTGAGTCAGCAGTTTTTGGCCATTTTTTTTATGGAATTTATCTAGAAATCTCTCTGAGAATTTTTTATGTACTGCATTCAGAAATTAATTCGGCAAAGCTTCTAGAGTTTTCTTCGTAATTTTTTTTGAAATTTCTATGGCAATTACTTGGGCATTTCCACAGTACTTTTTTCTGTAAATCCTTAGAAATTGCTACAACAGTGCCTTTTAGAATTCCGTTTGGATTTTTTATGAGTCTTCAGGTAATCCCTTTAAAAATTCCTCTCAGAAGGAATTTGCAAAATTCTTTTTCTAAGCTTATGGAAACTACTGCGGCAGTTTATTCGAGGATGTCTTTGGAACTTTCGTCGAAACTTTCGTTAGGATAATTTCTTTATACATTTGTCAGGCAAATATCTTTGAGGTTGTTTCGGGAATTCCTTTAAATTTTTTGAAAATTCTTTTAGAAATCCTTTGGCAACATCTCCAGTAATTCATTTGAAGAGTTTTTCAGCAATTCCTTCAGGAATTTTTCTGGCATAGGAAAAAAATGTTCAATTTCACGAGAAATTCTGTTGAAAATACTTTCCGAAATTCCTTCAAAATATTCTTTGCGAGGTGCTTAAGATTTTTTTTGTAAATTCTTGCGGACACTTCCATTGAAATTTTTTCGGCAAACCCACTGGCGCCAAAGATACACGTTCCCATTGCCTGCGACCAAAACAAACATCGACGTTCGCCCACCGACTGATCGTTTTTGTTGATGACTTGCGTGGAAGGGTAAGTTAGCTAATTATGGTCCTTTTCGAGATTGTTTTAATGAGACGAAAATAAAACAATCTGTAATTGCTCATGATTCGTTTGGCTGTGTCACGCAGCCTTGTAGTGATTGTGTTTTAAGTAATGCAAATACGGATACAGTAGACGCTCGATAACTGCAACTTGTTTACGTTTCACCTATCGAATGAAATTCGATAACTGCAACAACTGACAGACGTCAAAGAGCTGTCAGTCGCTGCACAATGCAGCCAATGTGCATTCAGAAAACATCGCACTGCAACAAAACCCGGGTAGACGAGAATATCTAAATCATATCTCAAATCGAACACTTTTTGCTGTCATAGCTCGATATGATTTTGATGAGTTATTCGAAAATCTAATGAATATCGCACGAATAGCTCAAATTGATATGATATCAGTTTTTGTTTTTGTCGAAATAGCTGAAAATTTCTACATAAGAACAAGTTTAGCTCTTCTGCACGAAATGTAACACATACACCCATAGAGATGGCTCAATGTTAGTGAAATGCCATGTGCCCCTTTCTGAGCTGTGAAAACGAAGAACCGCATGCTCTTATTCCCATGTTATTTACAACAGCGAGCCACAGTTGAGTGGTAAGCATCGCCGCCTGTGAATCCTTAGGTCGTAGGTTCGATGCTGCATGCTGACATTTTTTTATTTTTTTTTTTCTAGAAAAAAGTGACAAATCTTGTTTGCTATTATTTTGATCTTGTAATATCTTAACGAGCTATTGTTGAGTAATTCCCCATATAAGATTTTGCTATTATTTCTGTTCTTTTACCTCTTATATCAATCAAACCAATATCAGTTTTTGCTCTTCAGTAATTCAATCAATCATAGCTGAATATGCTATTCATCAGATTTTTCCACCTACTCGGGAAGTGCATGCGAAAAACATTTGATTTCGACGGATAGCGGTGCTATAACTGCAAAATTGTTGCACTTAGCGGACTTGCCCTTAAAAAGCATTGCAGTTAAACCGTTTGCACCGAGCGAACGTCTACTGTACCAACCATGACATGAGATTCGCCCTGGCTCACAACTGACTGACAAATGGGAAAAAGGGTGAAACTGTTTTTTTTTCTTGCAATGCGTAATAAATTTAAAAAAAAAAGAAATGGAGCATTGGCTAATTCGCAATTTCTCCACTAGATGGCGGTATTTGACATTAAAAATTTAGTACTATAGTGTCTTGATACGAAATTATCTGAAGATCTTGAGTTTTCAGAAGTCTTAATTAGATTTCGGAACTCCACACAAAGATGGTGTTACTAATCATACAAATTTCATTTTTCATATACACCCGTTTCTTTTTTGCACGGGTCTGGTTTTTGTTGTAACTTAGTTAATTTTAAGCCGATTCTCATGAAATTTTGTAGACATTTAGGCACGATTAGTACCATCAGTACACAAAAAAATAGGTCAATACATCGACATTCCAAACTAAAAATATAACAGATGGCAGGTAGTAAAATCGAATTTTCTCGGTGAAGAAGTTGTTCCGGAACACAAGGTATACATAGAAAGCTGTTCTTTCAAACCATTCTTGATTTCTATTCACTAACTTTTCACAAAAATATCTCGTTTTTGTTGGAACATCCGACGGGCAGGCTATGCGGCGGACCAGGGTCAAGACCGGGAAGACACGGGAAACTCGGAATAAATGCACATAAACCGGGACACTACATTTACAAGGTGTATTGATAATGGAAGATGGTCGGTTAATAAAAAAAGGTAAAAAAATACTCATCTGACGGAGCATCACTCTCTCGCGCTCAGGGATCATTGATGATGACTGTTGACAGTGGCGGCGGGTGAAAACATCGCCCCCACCAACACTCCTCCTCGATGTTTGAACCTCGAGCAGGTTCCATGGTCTTTTCCTCGAACGTATGATCCTAACATACGCACATCTACTTTCGATCGCACCGGCACTTATGCCAGCACCGCTGCTTCACGTCCTTGATCGGTCGCAGCTCACTTCGCTTCGTCAGCTAACGCCTGTCAGCCAGCACACTGTTCCGCACTTGATTCCGAAACTCCTCCTGAAGGTGGCGCCCGTCGTGTCCCAACGACTGCACCCGATTGCCCTTTCTTGCTGCACTGCTTCTTGGTTCACCGCCTTCACACTCTCTTCGTCTTCAGCTCGTACAGGTTGTCACTGACTTCGCCGACGGCCACTACATTTCCTCCTGTACTGATGATGTCGCACTTCGCAGCTTCAAATTGCACTCGGAATCCTTTCTGTGTCAATTTTCGAACGGATAGCAATCCGCTGCAGAGTTCGGGTACGTACATCACTTCCTTGACACGAATCTCTTTTGGCTTCCCGTCGCTGCCGTAACACTTCACTAGTCCTTCTCCGGTTCCTGCTGACTTCGACCGAGACCCGTCTGCCAGCATCACATCAACCTTTGCAGTCTCGTCCAGCTTGTCGAAAAAACTCCTGTCGTTCGTCATATGGTTGGAGCATCCGCTGTCCACAAGCCAGCGACCCCTACACTGACGACTTCCAACTGTGAAGCAGATCGGATTGTCCGCTTCCGCAACCTGCTTGGCTCTGGCATCACGATCGTCTTCTTCCTTCTCGCCTTGCTCCTTCTTGAACAGCCGACAGTTCCGCTTGAAATGGCCTGGCTTCCTGCAGTAGTAGCAGACCTTCTCCTCCTGCCGCTTGACGTACATCCTCATCGCCCGCTCATCTGTTTTGGCGGAACTCCCGAACCGTTCCGATCGTCGCTGCCACTCGTCCACAAGCTTCTGCTTCACCAGTTCGATGCTCAAGTCTTCGTCTTTCCGGCTTTCAAGGGCTGTCACCAATCCGGAGTACGAATCCGGGACGCTACGAAGAATCAGCGCAATCTGCAACGACGTGTCCATCTGCTGACCAGCGCACTGCAGCCGGTTGAAAAGCTCCTCTAACTCAAAAAGATGTTTCTCCATTTCTTGGTCCTCCGTCATGTTCAGATTGCAGATCCGTTTGAGCAATGAAACCCGTGACGTCATCGTCGCCGACTCGTGGTGCGCCTTCAATTTCACCCACGCATCCTTAGCCGACGTCACATTCTTCACTAGGTGCATCTGGTTATCCGACAAACCCAACACAATAGTCGCCAGCGCCTTTTGGTTTGCTTGCTTCCAGCTGGTGGAGATCGGCTCCGGTTTCGGCTCGTCAATCGCAAACCAGTAATCGTCACGTATTAACAGCATCTGCATTCTCACCTTCCATGTCGAGTAGTTACTGTTGTTCAACAACGGAAACGAAACTTTCTCAGACATTTTCAATACTTTCGACTTTTCACAACCGTACCGACAATTTTGCGACGCACTGTACAGTCAACAATCCCATTCACAACAAAGTCCGGCAGTGAGGAAACGAACAACAACAACACTTCTCACTGCACTCGGGATACAAAACGAACTACCACAGACTCAAACACGTACGGGAATGCACTTTTCACAGAGTCAACATTTGTCCATTATTGTCCAATCTTCAGCCGGCAAAACTCTTCCTTTCTTCTTCCGGACGGGAAACAATCACTTCATCCAAAGCGCCGAACGGGTATCACAAAGCCTAACACGGCCTACTGCTCCATCTTTTCTTCCGGACTCACACTGGAACTTTCGCACCCGGCGGGGACATTTACCACACTCGCGTCACTGGTTCCCATAACCTGTTGGAACATCCGACGGGCAGGCTATGCGGCGGACCAGGGTCAAGACCGGGAAGACACGGGAAACTCGGAATAAATGCACATAAACCGGGACACTACATTTACAAGGTGTATTGATAATGGAAGATGGTCGGTTAATAAAAAAAGGTAAAAAAAATACTCATCTGACGGAGCATCACTCTCTCGCGCTCAGGGATCATTGATGATCACGCTAACCCCCAGTTACCCAGATTGATGTCAGAGCGACCCAGATCGAGCAAAACTGCAGTTACTCTAAAGTGGGTAAAGGTACCTTTACTCAAATCTGGGTTACCGGTGTTGGTTGCAAAATCTGGGTAAAGGTTACCCCGATTTAGACGTTTCTCACCAGGGTATTTTCTACCCATTATCATATAAATGGGTAAGCATGCACTGTACGAATCCCTCATGGAACCCCCTTTATATTTTTGTTCGACTGGAAAAAAAATCCCAAAACAAAACCAGGAAATAAAACACAGTAACGATTTATTGATATCCCAAGAACAAGTACAAATAAAGAAATATCTTGCAAAACGGCTCTCAAGGCGATGAAGTTGATCTAGATTTGAAAGTGGCAGTCTCATATGCAACGCAAAATCTTTGTGTGATTTTCACCTGAGACGTTTTCACAGCTGGGCCAGGTCCTAAATTTACAGAAAAAAGAAATTATAACGATATCGTTGAAATCGATACAATTTATCGATAAGCTAGTGAAGAAAAGACATACCTGTGACCAATACAGAAGGTGATTATTCGTTCCTTGATTCGTTCCGCCTGCGTCGGGCTACTACGCCAAGTCTGGTCTATTTTGTTGCAGTCGGGTAAGCTGCGCAGTATGCCTGAAAATTTGATGATAATTAGACCATGATTCATAAAAAAACACTAATTATTATTACTCACCAGTCAGAAGTTTGCAGTTTTTGTCCTCCAAAGTTCCTCCATATCCGCTTTTTGGAATTAGACGCCACCGCGGAAAATACGAAAAAAATGTCCAAGACGCATTTACCCAGATATTTACCCAGATGTTGGCGTCTGCACACCACAAGAAAAATTGGGTATCGAGATTTTCGCGAAGACCCGTTTACCCACAATCAGGGTAAAGGTTACTCTTTTGATGGGATATCGGTTACCCGGATTTTGACAGCTGCTAATAGCATAAAAATCCGGGTAGGATCGACCCAATCGATGGGTAGTTTCAGGTTAGCGTCATATGACTGTTGACAGTGGCGGCGGGTGAAAACATCGCCCCCACCAACAGTTTTCTAACAATTAATGTTTTTTGCGATTTTCCCATACGATTTGACAGTTCTTGACTACCATGCTTCCGTGAGCTTGAGGTGAGAATTTGAGAATGTTGAAAACTTAGA
Organism: Aedes albopictus; assembly: GCF_035046485.1. Lineage (NCBI taxonomy): Eukaryota > Metazoa > Arthropoda > Insecta > Diptera > Culicidae > Aedes > Aedes albopictus. The sequence continues at coordinate 369,387,685 of NC_085138.1, read as the reverse complement.
GTAGCACAGACGATGCATTGAATACAAGCGATGGAGTCGCCGCCGGACTGTCAGCGCTGGAAACTAGATGCTATAAAAGTTCTTGTAAGTAATTTTCACTGCTGGCGCCAACTGAGAGCAATCAATTAAAATGTAAACAGCAATCATTCCATTGGCACATTTTAATTCAATATATTTGTGAGCTCTCTAGAACCGCCTATTGGTGGAATTTCGAATCAAACGATTCATCAATTATTAGTATTTGACCAGCTTAACAATATAGAAGAATAAACCTTCTAAGTAATCAAAACCCTCAAATATACGGGATAGAAATGTTGTCAATTTTTATGTTTGTTTGTCTCGCAGCATCTTGTCACCTGTACAAAAACTCTGCTTTTCATTGTGCGTTTTTCTCTACTTCCCTTTTGTAACGTGAATGATACTGAGAAGTTTAGTGGAATATGAGCGTAGGCCCACATAGCCGAGGCGGTAAACGCACGAATATTCAGCATGACCATGCTGATGGTAACGGGTTCGATTCCCGGTCGGTTCAGGATCTTTTCGTAAAGGAAATTTCCTTGACTTCCTTGGGCATAGAGTATCTTCGTGCCTGCCACACGATATACACATGCAAAATGGTCATTGGCAGAGGAAGCTCTCAGTTAATAACTGTGGAAGTGCTCATAGAACACTAAGCTGAGAAGCAGGCTTTGTCCCAGTGAGGAAGTTACGCCAAGAAGAGGAGAGAGGAGGAGGAGGAGCGTAGTTTCTGCACGGCATGCCCCTGCTGCTTGATTCACAAATGCACAACTATAAATGCTCATGGTCACTAACGCCACCTATGTGTAGAGTTCGGAATTGAATGGCCCATCATCTGTAAGTCCATGACCTACCCAATAACATTGCCCAAGACTTCACGTATCTTAGTGATAGGAATCCTGAGATATATGATATAGAAAATTTGCATGCTTACTAACGCCATCTATGTGTGGAGTTTCGAATTAAATGGCCCATCACCTGGAGGTACATGGCCGACACAACAACTTTTTCGAAAAATGTATGTTTCCAAGTGATCAGAATTCTGAGAATTCTCAGTAACGCCACCTATATGTGTATTTTAAATGGGTGTATTTTAAATGGGTGATGGGTACCCGGCTACCCTGTCGGCCACATAATGGTTAAACAGCCCATCATCTGTAAGTCCTTGACATACCCAAAAACTTTGTCGAAGCTATAATTTATCTGGATGATCAAAATCCTGAGTTATATCAAATATTACAATGGTACGCTCAGTAGCGCCATCTACGTATGGAATTATCAAACGATAGGTAACCCGAGCAGAAAAGAATAGCAACAAAATAACATATCGAGGTATTAATCTTTAATAACATTATACCTCGATATGCCCTTCATTAGGTGGACCTAAGTGGCAAAATAACAAAAATGAATACCATAATTTTGTATAAATAACATCTGAAAAATAATAAGTTTTGTTATTTCAATAATGAATGCATACCATAAATTTCAAGTGCTCTATTTGTTATCCAGAAGGTATGAAATAACAAAGTAATAACATTTCTTGTTATGAAATTGAACATTTTTCAATAGCTCCATGATGTAATAACAAATCTTGTTCTTCAGTTATTTTCCCAGCTAAATCAACAATACCACATCAATACCTAACTTTGCTCAAATACCTCCAATTGTTATTATGGTGTTCTCATAACATTGCGTAGAATAATATAGCAATACCAACTTGAGATATTAGAACACAGGTTGCTCTTTGCACGGTATTTGTAAGGTATGCCCTTCTGCTCGGGAAACACTTGCCCCAATAAAGCAACTTAGCCGACAAATGAAATTTCAAAGTCGTTGGGATCTTGATATATATGTGATTAAATGCTTAATACTTACATGCTCACTATGATGATGACGATGATATCAATATCAACCTAAATCAAATCAACGATGTTAAATCTAGATTATTAAAGTACCGTTTGTTCCAGAATAATTTTTGCAGCAGCTCTATACATATAGAGTGCAAATGTAACGCATGTACGAAGGAATCAATAAGGAAATAGAGTACGAGTGCCATCAGTAATCTCACGCTCCCATATTCATCCTATTTGAAAACAAGCGATTACGGCACCGATTGATTCCGTTTTTTTTTTGTTTTCATGCGTGTTCATTTCTAACAAAATATACACAATTAAGAAATAACATAAAGCGCTTCAATTCTTTATTTTTCGAAGATGAAAATGAGTGACACATGCTTAATAAGGGAACCAGTACCTTATGCAGAAAAATCAATGTAGGCCTGAATTATTGTTATACTAAAAGTTTGAAAAATTATAAGAATAACAAATATTCATTAAATTTAGCGTAATCCGTAAATTCAAATCGCTCATCATAATACCGCACTATTTAAAACACAACAACCTTAATGTAGAGGCGCGTGGTGTATTTCATCGAAAAATGATTGATATGTAGTCTGCTTTGTGGTATCGCGACGTCGACAGCAGAGTTGCCTCGTGTTCTACATTCCGTAGTTCTGTGACTTGTTTATATAAATACAACCCCGCAAAACATGCAAAACAGAGCATCGACGGTGGACTGTAATGCAGGGCGGCGGTGCGTCGGAATCATCATGTGCACTGTATTACTACAATGACCAGAATTCCATGCGGTGGGAAGCCATAAAACCTATTGCATTTGTGCAAATATTGCTGTTGGTAGGGGAACGGACTCTATTGTTCGGGCTATGAATCTGAAAGATCTTTACCTAAGACTTTTTTGCGAAAATTATACATCCATCAATGTTTCATGACATTGAATACTACAAATTGTACTACATTCTTCTGTTCAAAATATATAGGTACATATGTGATTCTGTTTTGTAACACTCAAGCCCATTTTAGGGACATCTTCCCTATTTGTGTAAATCCAATGCGGCTGAATCTAGACTGCGTTAGACGAGCCTGCTCACATTGTAGTTCACTCAGCTGCGATTTGTGTCATTCATTTATTGAGTATTTACGAATCGATTGTTTGAGCTGGGATTGAGGTTTAGAAGCATGGCGTACGTAATACTCATCGTTATTAGAGATAAATTGTTTGAATATGGAGCTTGGCCCTGCTTAAAGACATATAGGTTGATGTTGACTTGAGGAATCTTCGTTTGGGCACTGCCCATAAACTACGTAGATTCATTTTAAGTCATCTCAGGCCCCTCCTATACTTTTCTTCATACAAGTTTTACCTAGTTAACAAATCAAAGATGAACGTCTGTTCTCTGTGGTGTTACGTCTGTTTGAGCATGTAATACTCATGTCTGGATAGCGTGCCTTACGTACAAAGATTTATACAACCCCTACAACAAAATCCATAGAATGCATTAATTTGATACGTCAAACGCTTCACGGTTCACAACATTCAAAATTCTAATGATCACTAAAAGCACATTCTTCTCTTATGTATGGCTCTACGTCCCCACTGGAACTTGGCCTGCCTCGCTTCAACTTAGTTCTCTTTACGCACTTCCACAGTTATTAATTGAAGGGCTTTCTTTGCCTGCCATTGCATGAATTTGTATATTGTGAGGCAAGTACAATGATACCCTATGCCCAGGGAGTCGAGAAAATTTTCCCGACTGGAACGGGAATCGAACCCGCCGTCTCCGGATTGGCGATCCATAACCAAAAGCACATTAGTTTTTTTTTTAAATACTGTTAGTGTTACGCAGGTTTGTCTGTGCTGCAGCTAACCCGATGTAAGAACAAAGTTCAGATGACTCATAGTTCGACTCTCGCTTTTATGTCGCACACGTGTTGATGCTTTTTCACCGTCGTCATCCAACCGACAACTTATCTCCGTCGCTCAATTAGCCGACTAACTTAGTGCTACGACGCGGCGAACGGAGTTTTCAACGAACAATGACTTGGTTTTGTGTGTTCCATCGCCGGGTGCCCAGGTGTCTTTTCAAAACTCAAGGAGCCGCCTCTTCTGGGTTTTCTGGCCCTGGATTGATTGTTTATTGTGTAGCTTCTCTTAACCAGTCAGTCAGTAGTGCTGCTCGTAGACGACCGAGGTGACACAAAAGAAACACGAACTCTATTGTTCTGGGGAGTCGTCGGCTGAATCACTTTTACCAGTACTGATGCGCCACTGACTGGAGGAAGATCGTGCCATTTGAATATGGTTGGAATTCGTTACTTCAAAATTTATTGCTTTAATTCGTGTCAATTGTTGCTACTTTTTGTACCATGCTGTTCATGAGAGGTTCTTGTCCTTCGCGGTTCAGAGTGTTTCTAAAAGACAATGTTCCCCCATCGGAAAAGAGGACAAAATTTAGACTGAATAATCTTTTGAAATGTAATTAGAAATTACGATTTTCCAGGAAAATCAAGCCCTATACAACACTCATTCTCACAGGAAAGTGAAACGTTCCGAAAAGGTATTCAACAATTCAGCTTTATGTCAGTTGCTGACGCATCGTTTTACGCGCACACGAGAACTTGAACTTGGAACTTCGCGCCGGTTCGGCGACGGTGTGAAACGTGTGTGCCTACGGTGCGGTGATGTAGCTCACTCGGTACATTTTCTACTACGTACGTACGTAGCTATAGGAATCGGAATTAATTAGCATGAATTGCAGATGAAATATGCTAATTCCCTATTATACACGCTACATCTCGCGGGAAGTGTACGGGATCGTGTGAAAATTATCACGTTTATACAGCTGTCGAAACAGAGAATGAGAAAACTTGGGGGAGGTTGAGGAATAAATTCGTGACTTAGTGTGCTACTCAGGAGCGAAAGTTCTGTTCTAGACAGTGAGTATTACTGTCTAGAACATGTCTTAAAGATTACCGAGGTGTTTCGCTGATTGGTATCGAACTAGCAATTTTCAAATGCATTTTACAGAGCTTCTAGAAAAAGTTATTTAGTAAACGATCAACCATCGATCAACAATTTGGGGTCCCTTTTATACTGTATTAACGAGATTCGCTGGTATGTCACAAACATGCAGACATCTTGTAATTAGAAGGAACAGAATGTTGCTAATTGCAAATTGAGAGATGGATTTGTGAAAAAAAAAATCGCGTTCCGGTAGGATTCGAACCCACGACACCGAAAGAAGAGAGAAAGCCATACTGAACCAGAGCTCTCACCAACAACACTCTATTTATTCCACAAGCCATCTCTCTTTCGGCTTCGATGCCAATCCACAAAACACCCATGTTTATGCCCACTAACTACAAGTGAGAGCGAATTGTTATATGAAGCCGAGACTTACTTTCGCACTCCGCATACCTAGCCACCAAGCAGCCTGTTTGCTGGTGTCTAATTTAGTCGAGAGCTCGGCACAGTACATGCTCGAAGACTAACTGCGCCGATGCGACGCAATTTGGAAAACTCTTTGAAAAAAAACCTGAATATTATTGAAGAAATCCTAAATGGAGGAGTGAATGCCGGTAGGAACTTCTGGAGGAATACTGGAAGAAATCCCAGAAGGAGAAATCTTTGAACTCTTGGACAAATCCCAGAAGCAACTCCTGGCCAATCATAGAATGTTTTGGAGGGGTTTCAGAAGGAATTTCTGAGGCAATCCTCGAAAGAGCTTCTAGAGGCATCAAAGAAAGACTACGAGGAACTCCTTGAGGAATTTCAGAAGAAACTTTTAAAGAATTCCCAAAAGGAACTGCAAGAGGAAGACACTTCTTGATGATTCCCAGAGCTAATTCCTGGAGGAACACCAGAAGCAACTGATGGAGTAATTTCAGTAGGAACTCCTGGGGGTCTGGAGAAAGAACCCTTAGATCAATCTCTGGAGGCACTCCTGTAGAAATTCCAGAAGAAGCTTCTGAATGAACCTCAGAAATAACTCTAGAAGAAATCTGAGAAGAAACTTCCTTAATAAAATCAAAAGGAATTGATGGAGAAATTCAGAAGGAACTTCTGAAAGAATACTAGAAGGAATTCTTGGAGGATTATCACTCCTTAGTAGGTGAACTTGCTGGTTTTTTTTACTTACTGAAGTTCAACCAGTATCCCATGGCTGTATATATATGAAATTAAATAAATAATCTATATAAATAAAAATGGAATGGTGTTTGTATGTCACGAATAGGCTCGGAAACGGGCCAATGGATCTACGCCATTCTTTCAGTGTTTCATTCGTGCAGAGCTCCGACGTGGTCGTACGAAAGAATAATTGTGAAAAACGACCGGGAACGCACCGAAAACGAGAAAGTTTGGAATTTCATTTTCCGGGGAATTTTTCTACAGAGCTGCATATCAAAAAACACATTAGGCAGAGGCAGAACGATGTTTGCCGGGACAGCTAGTGAATAATAAATACTAAATAAAATAAATTGTCCAAAAATGTTGACCAGAACATCCAAACTCCAAAATCCAGGATGGCGGCCGAAAATCCAAGATGGTGGCCCACTATTCGAGGTCGCAGTTTAAAGGAGTTTAAAACCATGCAATATGGGTACATCTGGTATGGAAAAGAAGTGCGGAGTCCAAAAATGGCTACCATAATATCCATGATGGCGGCCCAAAACTAAGACGGCAGCTGTTTCACGATGTTTTAGACTCTAAAGCCATGCAATTTGGGTATATTTTGTATGGAGAAAATATCCGGAGTCCAAAAATGCAACCAAAATATCCAAGAAGGCGGCCAAAAATTCAAGATGACAGCAATTTCAAGGAGTGTTGGGCTCTAAAGCCATGCAGTTTAAGGATTATTTGGTTTTGGGTAGATGTCCAGACTCTGGGGTCCAAAAAATTACTACCATAATATCTAAGATGGCAGCCCAAATTCTAGATGGCGAATTTTTTATTGAGTTTTGACTGTGAATCCATTCAATAGAGGTATACGGTAATGTTCCGATTTTATCACAGTTTCAGGCTCTTGTATTATTCAATATGGGAACGTCCATTAATTACGTCACGCAAAAATTGCCCATTTCAACCCCCTCCCCCCTATGTCACACTCTTTGTATGAGACCTCTAAATTGTTTGTATGAGTCGTCACACTTTTCTGAACCCCGTATCAATATTGAAAATGATAATTCAAAATACTTTTCAAGGTTTCTTTTCAACTTGCTATGATTCCTTTACAAGATAGTTTAACAAGACCTTTTTCAGCTTCTTGTTAAGTTTATGTACAAATTAGCACAGGTATAGTGTGTTTTTCACAAGTCGAATAAGCGCTTTCGTTTCATCATACTTCGACTCAGGATAAAAAACACGTGTTTTTTTGCTGAACAGCAGCTGAATTATTTTGTTGTTCAGTTGTTAACCATAATGTTCTGGGATAATTTATCACTGGTGAATAGGGGGTGGAAGCTCAGGTAAAATATTATCTCCTGGGCGCCCATTAAAAACACCACCCCCGGCGAAGACTGGCGCTCGAGCCTAGCTATTTAGCACTGTAGTTGGAGGAAATGCCAATGCAGAACCCGTAGCTTCCGGGAAGGTAAGCCCAGCTCCCTGGGTTAGTGGGTTGGTGTCAGGCCCTGCGAGCCAGCCGTAAAAAAGACTAGCACCGGAAAATCAACAAGAGAAGAATGCAAACCGATACCAATGGCGACGACCACAGCGACGAAAAGGGACTTGCGATTGGAAGCTTGGTACGTGGAACTGCAGATCTCTCAACTTCATCGGGAGCACCCGCATACTCGCCGATATACTGAAGGACCGCGGGTTCGGAATCGTAGCGCTGCAGGAGGTGTGTTGGACAGGATCTATGGTGCGAACGTTTAGAGGTAATCATACCATCTACCAGAGTTGCGGCAACACACGTGAGCTGGGAACAGCTTTTATAGTGATGGGCGACATGCAGAGGCGCGTGATCGGTTGTTGGCCGATCGACGAAAGAATGTGCAGGTTGAGGATCAAGGGCCGATTCTTCAACATTAGCATAATAAACGTGCACAGCCCTCACTCCGGAAGCACTGATGATGACAAAGACGCATTTTACGCGCAGCTCGAACGCGAGTACGACCGCTGCCCAAACCACGACGTCAAGATCATCATAGGGGATCTAAACGCTCAGGTAGGCCAGGAGGAGGAATTCAGACCGACGATTGGAAAGTTCAGCGCCCACCAGCTGACGAACGAAAATGGCCTACGCCTCATCGATTTCGCCGCCTCCAAGAATATGGCCATTCGTAGCACCTTCTTCCAGCACAGCCTCCCTTATCGTTACACCTGGAGATCACCACAACAAACGGAATCGCAAATCGACCACGTTCTGATTGATGGACGGCACTTCTCCGACATTATCGACGTCAGGACCTATCGTGGCGCTAATATCGACTCCGATCACTACCTGGTGATGGTTAAACTGCAAGGATGGCAGAAAATCACTTCAAGCGATAAATGATACAGGATACGAATAATCCAAGATAGCCTTGTTCTTGCAGTAGCATGATGCCGACGCCTCGCACCGTGCTCGTATCACAGAACAATTAAAGCATCTGATGCACGCTTTATCGCGTGATGACCCGTTATCGGATCATGTTACAAGTCATGATAAATTTTATTCATCACATTGTTTGCCACTTATGCACCCGTAAGCCGCATTCATGATTCGAAATAATACATTCATAAGCATATCTGGAAGTTAAATCACCAAGAATGCTCAAAAAGTGAATGAAATCACTAATTTATCATTTCGACTTCATGATAACGATCGCATCGCGCCCGCACATGCTGAGCGAATCATCCTTCTCGGACCGAAGTTTGTTATGATGCTTGACGACAAAATGTTATCGTTGTTGCTATGATCGCGCGATGCCGTTAGACCGCGACACATTCGAAATCTGATCATGATCACTAGATTTCCATCCTTGTTAAACTGCGCCCAAAACTCTCCGTTATTAACAACGTACATTACCGGCGGCCGCCCCGGTACGATCTAGAGCGACTGAAGCAACCGAATGTCGCCACCGCATACGCGCAGAATCTCGAGGCAGCGTTGCCGGACGAGGGTGTGCTCGATGTGGCCCCTCTAGAGGACTGCTGGAGTACAATCAAAGCAGCCATCAACAACGCAGCTGAGAGCACTATCGGGTACGTAGAACGGAGTCGACGAAACGATTGGTTCAACGAGGAGTGCAGAGCGGTTCTGGAGGAGAAGGATGCAGCGCGGGCGGTAATGCTGCAGCATAGAACCCGACAGAATGTGGAGCGATACAGACAGAAGCGGAAGCAGCTGACCCGTCTCTTCCGGGAGAAAAAGCGCCGCCTGGAAGAAGCGGAGTGCGAGGAAATGGAACTGCTGTGCCGTTCACAGGAAACACGCAAGTTCTACCAGAAGCTCAACGCATCCCGCAAAGGCTACGTGCCGCAAGCCGAAATCTGCAGGGATAAGGACGGGAGCCTCCTGACGGACAAACGTGAGGTGATCGAAAGGTGGAAGCAGCACTTCAACGAGCACCTGAATGGCGAAGAGAATGTAGGCACGGAGGACCAAGGCAGCGGAGGAAATGACTATGTTGGTGCAGCAGAGGACGGGAACGAACCAACTCCCACGCTGAGGGAAGTTAAGGATGCCATCCACCAGCTCAAAAACAACAAAGCGGCTGGTAAGGACGGTATCGCAGCAGAACTCATCAAGATGGGCCCGGAAAAGTTGGCCACCTGTCTGCACCAGTTAGTAGTCAAGATCTGGGAAACCGAACAGCTACCGGAGGAGTGGAAGGAAGGGATAATCTGTCCCATCCACAAGAAAGGCGACAAGTTAATGTGTGAGAACTTTCGAGCGTTCACCATTTTGAACGCCGCCTACAAAGTGCTATCCCAGATCATCTTCCGTCGTCTCTCACCTAAAGTAAATGAGTTCGTGGGAAGTTACCAAGCCGGTTTCATCGACGGCCGGTCGACAACGGACCAGATCTTCACCGTACGGCAAATCCTCCAGAAATGCCGTGAATACCAGGTCCCAACGCATCACCTGTTCATCGACTTCAAAGCGGCATACGACAGTATCGAACGCACAGAGCTATGGAAAATTATGGACGAGAACAGCTTTCCCGGGAAGCTGACTAGACTGATAAGAGCAACGATGGACGGTGTGCAGAACAGCGTAAGGATTTCGGGTGAACTATCCAGTTCATTTGAATCTCGACGGGGACTACGACAAGGTGATGGACTTTCCTGCCTACTATTCAACATCGCCCTGGAAGGTGTTATGCGACGAGCCGGGCTCAACATCCGGGGTACGATCTTCACGAAATCCAGCCAATTTGTATGTTTTGCGGATGACATGGATATTATTGCTTGGACATTTGGAACGGTGGCAGAACAGTACACCCGCCTGAAACGTGAAGCAGCAAAGGTCGGACTGGTGGTGAATGCGGCTAAGACAAAGTACATGCTGGTAGGTGGGACTGAGCGAGACAGGACAAGCCTTGGCAGCAATGTTACGATAGACGGGGATACTTTCGAGGTGGTAGAAGAATTCGTCTACCTCGGTTCCTTGCTAATGGCTGACAATAACGTGAGCCGTGAAATACGAAGGCGCATCATCAGTGGAAGTCGTGCCTATTATGGGCTCCAGAAGAAACTGCGGTCAAAAAAGATTCACCCCCGCACCAAATGTACCATGTACAAGACGTTAATAAGACCGGTGGTTCTCTACGGGCACGAGACGTGGACGATGCTCGAGGAGGACATGCAAGCACTCGGAGTTTTCGAGCGACGGGTGCTAAGGACGATCTTCGGCGGCGTGCAGGAGAACGGTGTGTGGCGGAGAAGGATGAACCACGAGCTCGCTGCACTTTATGGCGAACCCAGCATCCAGAAGGTAGCCAAAGCCGGAAGGATACGGTGGGCAGGGCATGTTGCAAGAATGCCGGACAACAACCCTGCAAAGTTGGTGTTTGCTAACCATCCGGTTGGTACAAGAAGGCGTGGAGCGCAGAGAGCACGATGGGCGGACCAGGTGGAGCGTGATCTGGCGAGTGTTGGGCGTGACCGACGTTAGAGAGCTGCAGCTGCAAATCGAGTATTATGGCGGCAAATTGTTGATTCAGTATTATCATGAATTTGATGCTAACTAAATAAATGAAATGAAATGAATAGGAGTCGAAGTGTGATCATTACACAGCGCAACAGTTTTTTGTCTCAAGAGCAAACTTATGTGTCTCTGACAGATTTTGGGCCGCTGTATCCGAATCCGGGCTCAGATTTGCTCCAGCACGTCAAAATTTTGAGCTATACCTCAATTTATAGGGAAAAATATGCGATTTTGGGCTTTTTTGACTGCCAGCTGTTAATGGAGATATTTTTTTAACCAACCGACTCATGCTAAATATTTCGGTTTACCAAATCAAATTTGATAGTTTCAAGCGATTTATGTTAGGTACGATATTTCCCATACTAGTCACCCTCCAAAAGTTGCATGCAAGTTTACTTACTAACATAAAATGCCTAAATCTATCAAATTTGATTTGGAAAAATAAAATATTTTGCATGAGTCGTTAATTTAGAGGTTAATTGACCAATTTACCTTTTGGTTGGTTAAAAAATATCTCTATGCTTAATGGCTGGCAGTCAAAAAAGCCCAAAATCGCATATTTTGCCCTATAATTTAGGGTATAGCTCAAAATTCTGACGTGCTGGAGCAAATCTGAGCCCGGATTTGGATTCAGCGGCTCAAAATCTGTCAAAGACACATGAGTTTGCCCTTGAGACATACCAAAAGTTAATCTTTGTTACGCTGTGTTATTAAACCACGAGAAGTTTATGTTAAAAAAAAAGACACGGACAACGTCTGCAGCTTTCGGCTGTACAGACTGTTTATACTTAACAGTGGAAACGTGAAAGAAACTATTCTCACGAAAAGTTTCAATGCCTGAAGCGGGAATCGAACCCTCATCCCATAGCATGGTGCGATTGTAAGCTTGGTGACCCTAACCGCACGGCTACGAGGCTCCAGTTTTGATATGAGGGCTTCAATTCATCTCTAGGATGGCACAGATAGGAAGGCATGCGACTGGCAATCAACGGGTCTCGAGTTCGAATCTTGATTTAGGTTAATTTATATGTAGTTATTATTCCATAATAATTGTTCATAGCATAAGTGCCTATCAAAAAATCTCATGGAATTAAAAAAAGGGTTTTTTTTATATTTTTAATCATTATTGTTACCTCAACAGCTGAATAACAGCTTTACTACATATTTGAAAAATGCTTTCAACAACAAATAGTTCAGTTGATACACAACACTATGCTTTATAATTTCTCCGAATTTGTGTGAACAAACCCGAACAAAGGTTGTACTTGAAACTTATCCACATGTTATTCAGCATTATGCTGAATTGATTCGCCATAAAGGTGCTTGTTAAATAAGTGATTATTAGTTGGATTGTGTAATTGATGTAATTGATTTAGATCTTACAAATATACAGCAGTAACATTCGCTTCAAATTTTACTGTATCAACCGATGAAACCGAAGAATTATCATTGCACGCGTCGTTGGATACGGAAAAAATTCTAGAGCGTTTAATAATATTAAAGAATATCGAATTAACAGAAGCCAGTTAACCGACATCATTGCTTGTGTCATGAATAGTATTTTTGTTCAACGTATAAAGTGCGATATGCATCAACTTGCCACTTGAGTTTGGTTGAAATGGATTTCCGAATGCACCACAAAGGCACCAACGCCGCTAGGTGGATTAATTAGGTTTCTTTTCATAATTTGGGTTGTCCGGGAAATGTTCGAAGGAAAAAGTGAAAAGTGACGCGTGTTTCAGGTAGTTGCGATGGGGATCTCGATCGCGTTGCATTGTTCGTAGGAAAAAGTGAAAAGTGAGACGTGCTCGGGGCACGTGCACGTTGTCCTTCCTCGTGAAGTGATGAAAATGGATGCGCACTTGGTAGCCAACAGTATTGCAGGAAATTGAAGAAGTCAAGGAGTGGTTGCGGTCATCCGACGACATGGAACTGTTTAAAAAAAGTTAAACAAGCTGTAACTTTTCATGAAGTGCATCAAAAGTTCTCAAATTTTGAATGTTTGTTAGCCTGTTAGGGGAGCTTACTTATTTTCGGCAGAGTTGGCCTCAAATCCTACCCAACCAAGCTGAGTTGCATACCCAAATTTTAAGCAATTTGCCCGACAAAAACCCTCCATGACGAAAAAACAAACCGATAACACCCTTAGCCACCCTATTTGTGCATCATTGGTACAAATTTGAGCTCACGGAGCTCGAACCGTTCTCGTAGAACACTATTTTTTAGACAACGAATTTTTGAGCTGTCATAACTCGGAATCCAGGGAACCGAATTGAATCAAATTTTGAACGCTTTTCAACAATGTATAAATGCTTTAACAATTCTCAAAAAATAGGAACTTTTTGAACGTTGAAAAATGTTATGATGAATTGCCACTTTTTGGATCTATCTCGAAAAAAAAAATATTTTTTTTACATTAATATCATATACATTATACATTTTAGTTGTGATATCCAAAGATTTTCTACTTCTGTTCTCAAGATCCGCTCTTTTCACATATTGCAACACCATGGTCTAGAAATCTTTAATGAGATATATTAGAGCTTATTTGGATTAAAGAAAGAACACGTACAGTATTTTTTTGTGTTATGTTCGTATCAAGTATCAATATATTGTTAAAAATGCATGAAATTTCATTTGTTGAACTTTTTTGTGTGAGAAAAATAAGTTACTTATCTAAAACATTTTGACAACCCCCTGTATGTAAAGAGAACCAAAACAGAACAAATACTTCACTGAATTTATCACAGAAAAATTGTTAACAAACAAAATAGTGAACCATAGTGCTAATTTTTCCCCTTCGCTGTTGGAAAAATGATTACACTGATATTTCTTTGCGTTTCAGTAACTTGTTCGTTTGCATGAAACCGGCGGAAAGCACGAGACATTTGAATGACTAAATTTGGAGCTGTGCCATATCTATGACTAAGCGACTGAGTATGGTTGTGTCCCTAATTATCGTAAAATAATTGCTACCATGAAAGGTTAGCGCGAAACGACTGTTCATCAGAGGGAGCTTCAAGAATTATAGCAAGTATCGATTCAACAGTTTTATGGCTAAATTTCCACCCAAAATCGTTGTTTTCTGAAACGCGAGTTCCCCTCAGCAACTCATCAACACAGCACGAACCGAACCCACTCAAAAGAACGTTGAGCTCCCCCCACAGTATATTGCAATAAACCGGCATCGTCGTCATAGGTCGGTGTTGGTCAGTTGGATTTTGTTTACTTTCTCGATCCCTTCGTTGCTCCGATCCACCACCCTTTTCGCCACAATAATATCTTGATTCTTGGCAAATGATTTAATGAGAAAATGTTTCGTTCCGTTTCCCATTCTTCCCAGCAGCCCACCTGGCGACTTTGGGGCGAGGAGCGTGAGCAGGACGCCATCTACACCGTGTACCTGAAGAAGGTCCGCTACCACAGGCCAACGCCGAGCGCCAGCAGTGTAAGTACCCAGCTACCCTCTACCTAGTACCTAGTGGAAGTGTGTACCTTGGATAGTATATAGAGAAGTTTATGTTTTGTTGGGATAATAGTGGCTTATGGTGAGTGAGGGATATGCGCCCGTAGGGAAGGGTGGAGGTGGAGATACTAATTGAAGATTTTTCTGCCCGTTGGTCTTAATTGAAATGCGGGATTAACGCAAGGAAGATCTTGATGCTGGCTGATGAGTTTTGTGGAGGGTGCAATTAAATGGGGGTAGATAATCATGATTAAGGTGGTACTCTATCTGGTAGGGCTTTGCGTAAAAAGATGACTCATGTTATGGAAAGGAAGCTTCTATGAAATAAGCCTCATAACAATTGGCCTTTTTCAATCCACCTTGCAATGTCATACTATTTGTGGGTTTTTGTTTTTTCCTGGTACATGAAGTCACGCTCTACTGTACACTCTCTGCTTCTTAAAAGGCTAACTTTCAGGGTCGAAACCATGCTTGAAACTGCTAAATTTTAATTTCAATTGCGATATAATCTCACAAGGAAATTGCATAAAAACGTATTTATATCCGAAGTTATGCATAACTTAAATGAATCTTTTTTCGTTCGTTTTGATATGCTTCTTGATTGCAATCGACATGCTTGGTTTTAACTTCATGTATGCTAATTATATGTTTTATACAATATGCTATTTCAAACTAAGAATCACAAAACAGTGACCAATGAAAATGATTTTATTTCTAGCAAAATTTCACCTGCCAAATCGGAGGAATTTTCACGAAGATCATCCAATTTTCTACCAGAAGGATGTCCAAAATTTATCGTAATTCTTAAAACAAAATTGCTAGAACTCCTTATAACCTCTTATAAAGGTCCGATGGAAATGTTTTAATATATTCCTCACATATTTGAGCAACAACATCTCCATCGCTTCTTCTAGAAAACACCGTGTTATATGCTTTCATGAACACTGCAAGTTTTTTTTATATTTAATAATATGTTTAAATAGGGTGGTTTGGCGTTAAGGTGAAACGGGATGCCGTGTTATTTTTCCTATGTTGGCTCTCTTTCTATCAATTTGCCTCGCGATATAGAAGATGGTAATCTCGAGTTCTATCGCACTGAAGATGCTGAAAACCAATCAGCATATGCACTGCATACACAATGATAGGTTTTTGTTGCAAAATATGAAGTATAATCTGAGATTACCATCTTAGTAGCAACAGAGCAATGGCGGATATTTCCTCGATTGTCCTGTTCGTCCTTAAAGGGGAGAGCAAAAGGAGTCCAGGAATAATTAAATGGATTTCAAGGGTTTCAGTTAGTTTCGAAGGGATTTCTAGGAACTTCATGGAATTTACATGGTTTCAAGGGCCCAAGTTACTCATGGATTTAAATAGGGGTCAAGAAGGGTTGCAGAGGGTTTCATTGGCATTTCAGGGAGTTCAGGAGTGTTATAAAGGTTTAAGAACATGCATAAGAGCTTTAAGAGGTGTTTTGGGACGTTTCAGTGGCTCCGATGGGTTTTCAGAGGCGTTTCAGAGGGTTTAGGGTGTTTCAGGCACAGTACAGGTGGTCTTTAAAACAGACACATTGGCCGGATTTTGTGAAAATCGTACTCCGGCTGATGAGCTCGGCTCGTTGCATCACACCTTTCAGGGCGATATTGAGCAGCAAGTATGAGAGTACAACTAGACAGAACGCCAGTTGAAGGCACGAATTTCCTAAATGAAGGAGAACGTGCCTCTGGAGCCGACCTACTGATCGTCGCTTTCATCAGTCTAGTGAACTTCCCGGAAAAGCCGTTCTTGCCCATGTTTTTCCATAGGTCTGTGCGGTCGATAATGTCGTACGCCGCCTTGAAGTCGATGAACAGGTTATGCGTTGGGACCTGGTATTCACGGCATTTCTGGAGGATTTGCCGTACGGCGAAGATCTGGTCCGTTGTCGAGCGGCCATCGACGAAACTGGCTAGAAAACTTGCCATAAACTCATTCACTTTAGGGGAAAGGCGACGGAAGATTATCTGAGATAACACTTCGTAGGCGGCAGTCAGGATTGTGATCGTTTGAAAGTTCTCACAATCCAACTTCTTGTAAATGGCGCATACTACCCCTTCTTTCCACCTATGGTACACTGTTTGATCTCCCAGATCCGGACTTTTAGTTGGTGTAGGCAAGTGGCCATATTTTCCGGGCCCATTCTGATGAGTTCTGCTCCGATATGATCCTAACCAGCCGAGTTATTGATCTTGAGCTTGATCCTTAGCGTCCCGTAACGTGGGAATTGGCTAGTTTTTGCTCCCTGCTGTACTGACGTAGTCATTTCTTCCGCAGCCTTGGTCCTCCGTGTTTTTGCTCTTCGCAACATTCTGGTGTTTGTCGTAGTGCTGCTTCCACCTTTTGATCACCTCACGTCCGTTCGTCAATATGCTCCCGTTCTTATCGCTGCACATTTCGGTTTACGCCATGAAAGCTTTGCGGAATGCGCTGAGCTTCTGGTAGAACTTTTGTGTTTCCGCTTCTTCCAGGCCGTTCTTTTTCTCCCGGAAGAGGCGGGTCTCCTGTTTCCGCGTTCTTTCGTATCGCTCCACGTTTTGCCGGGTCCCGTGCTGCAGCATGGCCACCCTCGCTACGTTCTTCTCTTCCGAAATCCCTCTACACTCATGGTCGAACCAACCGTTCCTTCGGCTCCGTTCCACATACCGTTGGTCTCCTCAACTGCGTTGTTGATGGCTGCTTTTATCGTACTCCAGCAGTCTAGAGGGGATTCATTGAGCTCGTCCTCGTCCTACAACGCTGCCTCGAGATTCTGCGCGTATGCGGTGGCGACATCTGGTTGTTTCATTCGCTCTAGATTATACTAAGGTAGCCATCGGTACATACCGTACCTTGATGATCACGGAGAGTTTTTGGCGCATTTTTACCAAAAATGTGGTCAGAGTCGATGTTTGCGCCACAATCGCAAGTCCTTTTTGTTCGCTGGGGTCGTTGCCGTTGGTCTCGGTTCGTATTATTCTGTTACTGATTTTCCGTTACAATGGTTTTTTAGGGCTGGCTCGTAGGGCCTGACACCAACCCCCTACTTTCCGGAGAACCATAGTGCACAGTTGAGCTTAGAGTCCTTCCCTGGCACTCGGACGTAGATCAGCCGCCCCTAACATGGGGATCAGACGCTGTTGTGAGCCGCTCCTCCTGGAGAACAGACGCTCAGGTTTGCCGAAGCAAACCCCCCCTTCCCTGTCAGCCTACGACCGCGTGGAGGTAGGGATAGGAGTTGCTGGGCAGAGGCTAGTGGATCACAATGGGATCTGAATTGCGCAGAATACCCAGCCTTTATCGTGACAGAAATCCCTCCTGGAATATCTCAAGAAATTCTTCCATAGATTCCTTCGGAAATTTTGAGAAGAATTCAATACAAATTCTTCCTTGTGTTTATATGGAAAATCTTCCATGGATTTTTTTTACAAAATATTACAAAGAATTCGTTGAAAATTCATGCAGCAATTCCTTCTTTTAGGGATCTCGTAAGAAATTCCTTTATCTGTCCCATTTACAAGAAAGGCGACCATTTGGAATGTGAGAACTTCAGAGCGATCACTATTTTGAATGCTGCCTACAAAGTGCTATCTCAGATCAACTTCCGTCGTCTGTCACCTAAAACAAATGAGTTCGTGGGAAGTTATCAAGCCGGCTTCATCGACGGCCGGTCGACAACGGACCAGATCTTTACCGTACGGCAAATCCTCCAGAAATGCCGTGAATACCAGGTCCCAACGCATCACCTGTTCATCGACTTCAAAGCAGCATACGACAGTATCGACCGCGCAGAGCTATGGAGAATCATGGACGAAAACGGCTTTCCTGGGAAGCTGACTAGACTGATTAAAGCAACGATGGACGGTGTTCAAAACTGCGTAAGGGTTTCGGGTGAACTATCCAGTTCATTCGAATCTCACCGGGGACTGCGACAAGGTGATGGACTCTCATGCCTACTCTTCAACATCGCTCTGGAAGGTGTGATGCGACGAGCCGGGCTCAACAGCCGGGGAACGATTTTCACAAAATCCGGACAATTTGTGTGCTTTGCGGACGACACGGACATTTTACCAGAACATTTGAAACGGTGGCAGAGCTGTACACCCGCCTGAAACGCGAAGCAGCAAAGGTCGGACTGGTGGTGAATGCCTCAAAAACAAAGTTCATGCTGGTAGGCGGAACCGAAAACGACCGGATCCGTCTGGGTAGTAATGTTACGATAGACGGGGATACTTTCGAGGTGGTGGAGGAATTCGTCTACCTCGGATCCTTACTGACGGCTGACAACAACGTGAGCCGTGAAATTCGGAGGCGCATCATCAGCGGAAGTCGGGCCTACTACGGGCTCCAGAAGAAACTGCGGTCGAAAAAGATTCACCCACGCACCAAATGCACCATGTACAAAACGCTTATAAGACCGGTGATCATCTACGGGCACGAGACATGGGCCATGCTCGAGGAGGACCTGCAAGCACTCGGAGTTTTCGAGCGACGCGTGCTGAGGACGATCTTCGGCGGTGTGTAGGAGAACGGTGTGTGGCGGAGAAGAATGAACCACGAGCTCGCTGCACTTTACGGCGAACCCAGCAGTGCTTAATTCTTTAAAATCTTTTGAAAGAAATTGAAAGGATTCATTGTGGAATTTCTGAAGGTCTCTCAAGTGTAATTTCTATGGCAATTTCTAAATAAAATCTTGAAAGAGTTTTTGAAAGATTTCTTGAAAAAATTCTGAGAGTAGTTTGAGAAACTTCAAAAGGAATTTGTGGAGGTACATAATTCTTAAACACATTTTAAAGAGTTTCCGAAGCAATCCTTACATAATTTTATAAGGGAAACTAAAAAAAATTCTTAAAGAATATCTCGAGAAGAAAATTTTCCGTCAACATTAATGGATTATTAATTTTATTTGGTAGAATTTATGAAGAAATTTCTGTTAAAAAATACCACTTACATAGATTTTTTAAAAGTAGGTTTGACGGACTTAATGTTTGATGATGTAAAACCTTGCTCTAGGTCTGAAATATATTTTTGATCGCAGTCATCACTAACATAATTTTATTTCGCAAGCCAATCGTATAAACAAGCCGTATAATTTTGCATTATTTTCACACTTCGCCAAAACGGTTGACCACTTATCGTACCGGCCGGCGGCCTTCCCATTGTTGACAACGTGACACAGCACCATTTCCCATAATTATACAATTTACTGTTTCCAACTTGTCGCGCTGTCCACCGCGCTGAGGCTGTAGATTAATTTTAAATACCCTATTGTGGCTATCGAGCTGAAAGTGACCACCACTTGGCGAAGCTGATAGCTGATGCTTTGATGCTTTCAGAGTTTGATTTCCCACGCGCTAGTTCAGATTTTCATACTCTAGCTGCACGACAATGGCTCAGCTGATTAACCCCCTGAGGTTCGAATCGGACAGAAGGCTTCAAACTACCGTGGCATAATCTATACTCCGTTTAATTGAAGCCGGATTTCGGTTCGAAAATGTTCGATTTCATAACATCCTATTAAACTAGTTGCAGCAGTCCATTTAATCGGGACTCAAACACACACACAGTTGAATGATCGGAATTTTATGGCCATCAGTGCAGTCTTCCCATAAACTATGGGGTTAATTGTAGCGACAAACGAGATTAGAGAGGAGTATGTGGCCTGAAATTGAAATTGGATTACGACTGGGACTGCACTGCAATCATACGATAGCCAGATAGAGTAGCAATAATTGGTTTGGGAATAGACACAGCATTTAAAAGCTCTGGTTAGGGGCCAGAGGTCTTCAAATTTCTGGATAAGTGCTGATTTTTTGTTGTTGTACTGATGCACTGACACTGATGTTCTTCTGACTTCATTTAGATTGATGAGGTACGTCCCGAATTTTTGTTCAGCAAGGGACAGTGTCAATTCTGGCATCCAGCAACTGGGTATAAAATGCTGCGTAGTATTTGCTTTGAAAATTTCTTTGGGAATTTTATCAACGATCCTTTTAGAAATTACATTTACAATTCCTTTAGCCATTGCTTTGTGAATTCCATGAGAAATGATAGGTAATTCCATGACTTCTTCGATAATGCTTTCGAAAATTTCTTCGGCAATGACTTAAATTCCGTAAGATTGAAACCTTTCATTTAACAAATTGGCTGTTTCCATAGGTTTGTTTGTTATTTTTTGATAAATCATACCCAAATTAGTCTAAAGGTTAAAACCAGTGCCTGTGTTAATGTTTTTAACAATTCCTGCTAGCATTTCTTTGGAACTTCCTTTAAAAATGTATTTGGGAATTTATTCACCCACTTTTTCAGGTAATTGTTTTTATTTTGGAATTTGCAGTTAAATTTGGAATGTCTTTGGCAAATCCGTCGGAAAATTCTGCAGTAATTCCCGTGGTAGTCACTTTGAAAATTTCATCGCAAATTTCTATAAATACTTTTTACGAATTTCTTTTGAAAACATTAGTTTTTTTTGTAAATTTTTACAGTAATTTATTTGGAAAATTTTCAAGCACATTTTTTTTAAATTTCTCCTTTTTTCGTTTGGCATATTCGTTGAGAATTCTTTCGGAAATTTATCTTTGGAATTGATGCGGTAATTCTTTTCGAAATTCTTTATACATTCGATTCGATGACTAGCCATTTATTTGGAAATGTCATCGAAAAATGTTTGAAAAATTATCTTCATAACTTTCAAGACAATTTATATTGGAATTACATAGGCAATTCCTTTGAAATTTTCTCAGGCTGCTTTTTTTCTCTGCGACTTCTTTTGAGAATTCCTTTGAACATTTATTTGGCAATTCTTTTTTGTTGTTTCTTCAATTTTTCAGGAATCAGCTAATAGTATCAGAAATTCCGATTTGGAGTTTCTGATTTCTCAAAGAAATTGTCTTGAAAATTATATTGTCGATGAAATTCCTGAAGGAATTTTGGAAAGAATTCCAAAAGAATTGACTGGCCCAAGGAATTCCCAGAAAATTTAAAAAAAAAGTTTACCAATAAGTTCTCAAACAAAACAAAAAAAAAATCCACACAGCTTATCGAGGAAATTACGAAGAACTGAGATGAACCAGCCTCGGGCTGAAAATCTCATAAATAAAGACATAAAAAAAAAAAAATTACGAAGAAATTGCCGAAGGAAAGCAACTGCCAAACGTATTATCTAACAGATTGCTGAACAACTGGTTAAGAATTTTATAAGTATATAATAAACTGTTAATTTATATAAGTCGAAGCAGATGGAATTGTGACAGGAAGTTTTGGGCAAAAACTGAAAATAAAAAATTACAAAGCAATTGCTGAAGAAATTCTCAAAGAAACATCTGAGGAAATTCATAAAGAAAAGTGAAACAGTTTTAAAGGATAGCCAAACAACGTTTTAAGATATTGTCAAATAAATTTTCAAATGTATTACTGAAAGAAAACCGATAGCAACTTGCAAATAAATTGCCGATTCGAAACGAATTCCCGAAACAAACCACATTGGTCAAATCAATTGCCGAACCTATTTAGAATTTACTTCCTGTACTGGTCCATGATAGCCATCAGAAATTCCTTTAGAGATTCTTTCAAGATTTATCAAAGTTTTCAAGATGATTCTCGCAGGACTTCCGAGAATCATTCAAGCAGGGTTCGTTCAGATATATTTCCTGAGATTTCTTTAGCAATTATTTTGGAAAATCCTTCAAGGATTGCTACGGAAGTTAGTGCATGTAATCTTTCATGTGTTTATTCCAACATTTCTTTCTGTAAGAATTTCACTTAAGTGACCTTTTAGAAATTTCTCAAGTATTCTTGAAAATTATCCAAGGTTTTTCTCAAGGAGCTCCTCCAGGGATTGGTTAGGGTAGATTCAGACCTTATTCCAGGTATTCTTTCATTAATTTTCCGGTGATAGTTTAGACATTTATTCAAAGATTCTCCCAGCAATTGCCATGGAAATTACTCCGGAATTTATTCTTTGGGATTTTTCAAAGGATTTATCAAGAAATCCTTCTGTGAATACCTGGAAAGGGTTCTCCTGTTCTTCCAGGTAGTTTTTCGAAGATTCTTAAGAAACATCAGTTTTTCAAAAAATCATTCAGAAGTTCTCAACAATTTATTTTTCATGATGCTTTTGTTTTTGTTCTGTAGGATTTCTTTCAGGATTTTTTCATGTAACAAATTGTTAAAGAAATTCTTCTATCAGTATCTCCAGAGATATTTCTCGAAATTCTTCTAAGTATTCCTCAGAAATTTATTGATGGATTTATACGAGAATTCCATCAGTGCCTTTGTCTGCCATTTTTGCAGGAATTTTGGTAGACATTTTCAAGGCATTCCTTCAGAAATTTCTCTAACGATATATGCAGGACTCCTCTCAGAAATCTCCCTGGAAATTTTTCTTCGAAATATCTTTCAGAGTTCTTCAAGAAGTTTCTAATGATTTTTTTCTTGGAATTAAGGAGGAATCTTATGTAGTTTCTTCAGAAACTAAGAAGGTAGTTATCCCGGGGTATCTTAAGGTTGAAGGATTCGTCATTTATATCACCGTCATCATTCATATTTCCAAAGCAGTTTCCTTTTTCAAAACAAAAATATTTTTGATGAAAAAGTATTCACTGTATTCCAATCTCTATCTGGAATACCGTGAATACATTTTCATTATGATCCTCTATGTTTAGAAAGAGAAAACTGCTTTCGGAATTTCATTGATGACGGTGATATCAATGACGAATCCTTCAACCTCAGTTACCTCAGTATTTTTTTTGTCCAAGAAACGCTCCAGAAAATTTCAAGAATTTCTTCTTGGAGTCTCCAAAGTTATAACAAGTAGTTTTTTAGAAGAGATTCCTTCAGACAATCATCCAGGGATTTCTTTAAAATTTCCTTCAGAGATTTCTTTCTCAGGAATTTCTCTTGGAATTCTTGGAGGAACCCTCAAAACGAAAAAAAAATCTGTGTCGGAATTTATTTAATAAAACAAAATGACGAGTTTCTGTAAAACTCCATGAAAGAACTGTTGAAGAAATTCCACATTAGAATTCCTGAAGAAATTCCTTAAACTTTGAAGAATTATCTGAAGATATATTTGAATGAATCCCTGATGGAATATCAGAAGAAATCCGACCGGGAATTTCTTTTTTTATTTACGTGTATTTTCACTACGTAATGCTTATTCTACATTTGGGAGCGGGAATTTTTGTAAGAATTTCTGAAGGATTTTTTGAAGAAATCTCCAGTAAAATTTCGGTTAAAATCTTAGGAAGAACTTTCGAATGAGAATATCTTAAAAAAAAAACTCTGGGAAATTTTTAAAGAAACTTCAGAAGGAGTTTTGAAAAACTTCCTAGAAAAATGCCAGGAGAAATTCCCCGGAAAAACCTTGGGCGTAATTCCTGGAAAAAGTTTATTGAGTAATCTTTAAGAAAATCCCTGAAGAAATCTTTGAATAAAATTTCCCAACGAGTCTGTGGTAGCTTATCTCAAGAATTCCACGGTAGAGTTTCCGGAGGAATTTGAATTTCTGATTTTATGGAAAAATTGCTGCAAGCATTTCTAAAAATATTCCTTGAACAATTTGTGTACATATTTCTGAAGAAATTCTTGTGGGAATACTTGAAAAAAAAAACATTTAGATACGCTTCTGTAATGCTTTTCTGAAATAAGTTGATATATTTCTAAAGGAATTGATGTAGAAATTCTTTATGGGGAAAAATGGAGAAATATCTGGAGGAATTCTTAAAAAATCTCTGTATGAACTCTTGAAGGTATTCCTTAAGGATTTTCTGGATGATTCCCTGTAGAAGTTAAGGAAGGAAGAAATCTGTGGAAGATTTTCTGGAAAAATTTGTGGAAGAATTCTGAACTTTTGATTATCTGAAGGAATCGCTGAAAGCATTTCTAAGATATCCTGAAAGAATTCTGGTACGGAATTTATAAAGAATTGATGGAAGAATTTCTGAGGAAACCCGTAAAAGATTTACTAGAGGAGTTCATGGAGAAATTTTTGGAGGATCCTGTAGAGGTTATTTCAAATGATATTTTAGAGCAATTTATGATGAAATCAATAGCAGATGTTCTAAAAAACTTTCAAAAAAACATTCAAGACTTTCTGATAGGAATTTTTAAAAAGATTTTCTAATGGTGTCGATGAAGTAGTTTCGGAAGGAATCTAATGAGAAATTTCCGAGGGCATTCCTGGCAGAATTTTCATTAAATTTTCTGAAGGAATCGCTTTGTAGGCATTTTGCCCCCTCTTTTATCTCGCTCTTTCTTGTGTTTATCAAATAGAATGAGCGAGAAGAAAGAAAAAGCTGCTCACACTAGTGTCTGGAAGAATTCCAGAAGGGTCTGCAGGAATTCCTGGCGGAGCTCTTGGTAGAAACCAAAAAAGAGTCCCTAGATGATTCCTGGAAAGAGTTCTCGAAGATTCCTGACAGTCACCCAGAAAAAAAAAATACTGAATGAAGTTCTTGTCAGAGATCTTTTAGGATTTGTAAAAGGGTTTCAGAAGGAATTCCTGAATAGTTCCCAGAAGATACACCGGGAAGAATCTCGTATGAAATACCAGGAATAAATCCTAACTCACTAATTCACTCATACGCTCATTTACTTACACCTTCATTTACTACCTGGTTCACTCAGCCACTACTTCACTAACTCACTAGCTTACTCACTCACTCATTTGATCATCTGCGCACTCTTGTATCAACTCAGTTACTAAACAATTTTTCAACTCTTCAAATCACCCACTTACTCATTACACCACTCACTAACAGGCTCGCTCACTTCCTAATACATGCACTAAGCAACTCACTCACTCATTAAGTAATTAACTCACTAACTCATTCATTTTTTACCCACACTTTCACTCACTAACACACTCAGTCACTCACTAATCCACTAACTCACTATCTCCTCACTTGCTCACTCTTTTATTCACTTGACAGCTCGCTACATTCCTTACTAGCTCACAATATTTCTCACTTACTCACAAACTCATTTATTTACTCATTAACACTAGTAGTAAACCTTACTAATTCATTCATTTACTAACTAACAGGCTCTTTAACAGACTCACTCATTTACTCTTTTGCTTATTAGTTCACTCATTAAATCACACATTCACTCACTAACATGCTCACTTATTCACCAATTTACCAACTCAGTAGCTCACCCAGTCATATACTTATTAATTCTCTACCTCACTTACACTTACTAGCTCAGTAAATCATTCACTTGCCTTTTTATTCCACAACCCATTGATCAACTTTCCTTCTCACTTACTCTCATACTCACTATCTCACAAACTCACCCATCAACTCATTTACTTGCTAATTTACTAGCTCACTCTTTTTCTTCCAATCACTTATTCACTAAGTCATCAACTCACTCATTTATCAACTAACTCGCTCCTGAAGTCATTAACATAAAATTTCACCAACTTGCTCACCTACTCATTCATTAACTCCCTCATTAATCATTTTACTCATTCATTTACTCACTCATTAACTTGCATATTAACTCCCTGAATAAATCACTTACTGACTAACTAATTCACTCACTATTATATTGACTTTCACGGAACATATCTCACATGCTCATTAACTCATCAACTCACTCACTGACTCACTGATTCATACACCCTTACTGACTAACTAATTCACATATTCTCTTACTAACGTACTCAAATTCACGGAACAGCTCTCTGTCCAAAGCTCCATAATTTTCTCAGTCAGCAACTGACTCACTCACTAACTCACCCAATCTTGGGGCAGCTCAAACTCATACACTTACCAATTCACTAATTTTCTTACTCATTTACCAACCCCTTCACTCATCTGGTTTTAACCTATTCGATCATAAAGAATGTTGCTGGGACCGCGTTATAGTGTGAAACCACACTTAAGTTGTCTTTCGGCACCGTTTTGCTTTGAGACATTTGAGCCTTATGAATGAATGTTTAGTAATACTATAAGAGAAGATAACGGTGTTTGTTAAAAAAAAAACTAAAACAAAATCGTACGGATAAATACGAAGAGTACTGAAAAAACCGAGTTTTTCAACGAGTTCCCTACAACATTTTATGCAATGTTTTTTTCATTACACAATTCATTTGAGTTGCATAATATTCATAATGCAACTCAAATGAACCAGTATGGAAAAATTGGCCATTATGCTGATTTGCTGATTTTTTCATCTTTTTGCAACTCGTTACATAAATAACTATTTTGATATGAACCAACTGATTATTTTATTTCCCTGGAGAATACTCTAAATATTTTCCACAAATTTAACCATGTTTTAAAAACCACGTTAAACCTACCTGTTTTATGTTCTTTATTAACCTCTGTCTGAGAACAAGAAGCCAGATGGTCTCCATCAACCGAACCGAAATTATATCGACACCCACTTCCAGTAGTGCAATCAATTAAAAACGCGTTCTCCGCCTTTTCCCACTTATGCGCCAAATTGGAATTCGATCCCTCATCAGCCAAGCGCTTAAGTGGCCTCTTGACAGGTCCCGTCTCCGTCAATTACTTAGCTAGCTAGTGGTTGATTCTTAACCATTCTCCCATCTTCTCTCCTCGCAGCAAGACTCGGACGATGAAATATCGCACTTGGAGTGGGAAACGGTGCGGGTGCGTTTCGTCAAGGCGGCCACCCTGTCGCGGCTGGTCGATGCCCTGACCACGGACGATGGCGAACTGGAGAGCACGTTCGTCAACGTGTTCCTGACAAGCTATCGGACGTTCTCGCAGCCGGAAAAGGTGCTCGAGCTGCTGCTCAATCGGTACGAGAAACTGCTGGCGGCGGAACTGGCACTGGTGCCGGCCGAGGCGCTCACCGATCAGCACAAGAAAACTCTAGGTTTGTTTGGGGGGTTTCATCGTGGTGAAGAGTTGTTCGAATGTCTTACTGAATCTCTCTTCATTTTAGTCTCCGTTCTTCACGTGTGGTTGGATGGATTCCCCGAGGACTGGGATACGGAAAACCTGCAGAGGTTACTGGCGTTCACCTCGAAGCGGCTGCCAAACTCGGAAATACACGTTAAAGCTTTACATAGGTAAGTGGGGTTGCATGTTGGAGGAATCCTAGAAAAATTCCTAGATGAATTCCTGGAGAAATCCCTGGAGGAATTCCTGGAGAAATTCGTGAAAAAATTCCTGGAGGAATTCCTAGAGGAATTCCTGCAGGAATTCCTGGAGGAATCCCTGGAGGAATTCCTGGAGGAATCCCTGGAGGAATTCCTGGAGGAATCGCTGGAGGAATTTCTGGAGGAATCCCTGGAGGAATTCCTGGAGGAATTCCTGGAGGAATTCCTGGAGGAATTCCTGGAGGAATTCCTGGAGGAATTCCTGGAGGAATTCCTGGAGGAATTCCTGGAGGAATTCCTGGAGGAATTCCTGGAGGAATTCCTGGAGGAATTCCTGGAGGAATCCCTGAAGGAATTCCTGGAGGAATCCCTGGAGGAATTCCTGGAGGAATCCCTGGAGGAATTCCTGGAGAAATTCGTGAAAAAATTCCTGGAGGAATTCCTGGAGGAATTCCTGGAGGAATCTCTGGAGAAATTAGAGGAATCTCTGGAGGAATTCCTAGAGGAAGCTCTGGAGGAATTCCTGGAGAAATCCCTGGAGGAATTCCAGGACAAATCCCTGGAGGAATTCCTGGAGAAATCTCTGGAGGAATCCCTGGAAGAATTCCTAGAGAAATCTCTGGAGGAATTCCTAGAGGAATCTCTGGAGGAATTCCTGGAGGAATCTCTGGAGGAATTCCTGGAGGAATCTCTGGAGGAATTCCTGGAGGAATCTCTGGAGGAATTCCTGGAGGAATCTCTGGAGGAATTCCTGGAGGAATCTCTGGAGGAATTCCTGGAGGAATCTCTGGAGGAATTCCTGGAGGAATCTCTGGAGGAATTCCTGGAAGAATTCCTGGAGGAATTCCTGGAAGAATTCCTGGAGGAATTCCTGGAGGAATCCCTGGAGGAATCCCTGGAGGAATCCCTGGAGGAATCCCTGGAGGAATCCCTGGAGGAATCCCTGGAGGAATCCCTGGAGGAATCCCTGGAGGAATCCCTGGAGGAATCCCTGGAGGAATTCCTGGAGGAATCCCTGGAGGAATTCCTGGAAGAATCCCTGGAGGAATTCCTGGAAGAATCCCTGGAGGAATTCCTGGAGGAATCCCTGGAGGATACCCTGGAGGAATCCCTGGAGGATACCCTGGAGTAATCTCTGGAAGATTCAATAATTCTTTTAGAAATTTCGGGGGAATACCTTTTTTAACGACTTCATCAATGCTTCATTAGAAAAAAAACTGGAGGAATTCCTGGAGGAATCCCTGGAGGAATTCCCGGAGGAATTCCTGGAGGAATTCCTGGAGGAATCCCTGAAGGAATCCCTGGAGGAATTCCTGGAGGAATCCCTGGAGGAATCCCTGGAGGAATTCCTGGAGAAATTCATGAAAAAATTCCTGGAGGAATTCCTGGAGGAATTCCTGGAGGAATTCCTGGAGGAATTCCTGGAGGGATTCCTGGAGGAATTCCTGAAGGGATTCCTGGAGGAATCTCTGGAGAAATTCCTAGAGGAAGCTCTGGAGGAATTCCTGGAGAAATCCCTGGAGGAATTCCAGGACAAATCCCTGGAGGAATTCCTAGAGAAATCTCTGGAAGAATTCCTAGAGGAATCTCTGGAGGAATTCCTAGAGGAATCTCTGGAGGAATTCCTGGAGGAATTCCTGGAGGAATTCCTGGAGGAATTCCTGGAGGAATTCCTGGAGGAATTCCTGGAGGAATTCCTGGAGGAATTCCTGGAGGAATTCCTGGAGGAATTCCTGGAGGAATTCCTGGAAGAATTCCTGGAGGAATTCCTGGAAGAATTCCTGGAGGAATTCCTGGAAGAATTCCTGGAGGAATTCCTAGAGGAATTCCTGGAGGAATTCCTGGAGGAATCCCTGGAGGAATTCCTGGAGGAATCCCTGGAGGAATCCCTGGAGGAATTCCTGGAGGAATCCCTGGAGGAATCCCTGGAGGAATTCCTGGAGAAATTCATGAAAAAATTCCTGGAGGTATTCCTGGAGGAACTCCTGGAGGAATTCCTGGAGGAATTCCTGGAGGAATTCCTGGAGGGATTCCTGGAGGAATTCCTGGAGGAATTCCTGGAGGGATTCCTGGAGAAATCTCTGGAGAAATTCCTAGAGGAAGCTCTGGAGGAATTCCTGGAGAAATCCCTGGAGGAATTCCAGGACAAATCCCTGGAGGAATTCCTGGAGAAATCTCTGGAAGAATTCCTAGAGGAATCTCTGGAGGAATTCCTGGAGGAATTCCTGGAAGAATTCCTGGAGGAATTCCTGGAGGAATTCCTGGAGGAATTCCTGGAGGAATTCCTGGAGGAATCCCTGGAGGAATTCCTGGAGGAATCCCTGGAGGAATTCCTGGAGGAATCCCTGGAGGAATTCCTGGAGGAATCCCTGGAGGAATTCCTGGAGGAATCCCTGGAGGAATTCCTGGAGGAATCCCTGGAGGAATCCCTGGAGGAATTCCTGGAGGAATTCCTGGAGGAATTCCTGGAGGAATTCCTGGAGGAATTCCTGGAGGAATTCCTGGAGGAATTCCTGGAGGAATTCCTGGAGGAATTCCTGGAGGAATTCCTGGAGGAATTCCTGGAGGAATTCCTGGAGGAGTCCTGGAAGAATCCCTGGTGTAATCCCTTGAGGAATTCCTGGAGGAATTCCTGGAGGAATCCCTGGAGGAATTCCTGGAGGAATCCCTGGAGGAATTCCTGGAGGAATCCCTGGAGGAATTCCTGGAGGAATCCCTGGAGGAATTTCTGGAGGAATCCCTGGAGGAATTCCTGGAGGAATCCCTGGAGGAATTCCTGGAGGAATCATTGGAGGTATTCCTGGAGGAATCCCTGGAGGAATTCCTGGAGGAATCCCTGGAGGAATCCCTGGAGGAATTCCTGGAGGAATCCCTGGAGGAATTCCTGTAGGAATCCCTGGAGGAATTCCTGGAGGAGTCCCTGGAGGAATTCCTGGAGGAATTCCTGGAGGGATTCCTGGAGGAATCTCTGGAGAAATTCCTAGAGGAAGCTCTGGAGGAATTCCTGGAGAAATCCCTGGAGGAATTCCAGGACAAATCCCTGGAGGAATTCCTGGAGAAATCTCTGGAAGAATTCCTAGAGGAATCTCTGGAGGAATTCCTAGAGGAATCTCTGGAGGAATTCCTGGAGGAATTCCTGGAAGAATTCCTGGAGGAATTCCTGGAAGAATTCCTGGAGGAATTCCTGGAAGAATTCCTGGAGGAATTCCTGGAGGAATTCCTGGAGGAATTCCTGGAGGAATCCCTGGAGGAATTCCTGGAGGAATCCCTGGAGTAATTCCTGGAGGAATCCCTGGAGGAATTCCTGGAGGAATCCCTGGAGGAATTCCTGGAGGAATCCCTGGAGGAATTCCTGGAGGAATCCCTGGAGGAATTCCTGGAGGAATCCCTGGAGGAATTCCTGGAGGAATCCCTGGAGGAATTCCTGGAGGAATCCCTGGAGGAATTCCTGGAGGAATCCCTGGAGGAATTCCTGGAGGAATTCCTGGAGGAATTCCTGGAGGAATTCCTGGAGGAATTCCTGGAGGAATTCCTGGAGGAGTCCTGGAAGAATCCCTGGTGTAATCCCTTGAGGAATTCCTGGAGGAATTCCTGGAGGAATCCCTGGAGGAATTCCTGGAGGAATCCCTGGAGGAATTCCTGGAGGAATCCCTGGAGGAATTCCTGGAAGAATTTCTGGAGGAATCCCTGGAGGAATTTCTGGAGGAATCCCTGGAGGAATTTCTGGAGGAATCCCTGGAGGAATTCCTGGAGGAATCCCTGGAGGAATTCCTGGAGGAATCCCTGGAGGAATTTCTGGAGGAATCATTGGAGGAATTTCTGGAGGAATCATTGGAGGTATTCCTGGAGGAATCCCTGGAGGAATCCCTGGAGGAATTCCTGGAGGAATCCCTGGAGGAATTCCTGTTGGAATCCCTGGAGGAATTCCTGGAGGAGTCCCTGGAGGAATTCCTGGAGGAATCCCTGGAGGAATTCCTGGAGGAATCCCTGGAGGAATTCCTGGAGGAATCCCTGGAGGAATTCCTGGAGGAATCCCTGGAGGAATTCCTGGAGGAATCCCTGGAGGAATTCCTGGAGGAATCCCTGGAGGAATTCCTGGAGGAATCCCTGGAGGAATCCCTGGAGGAATTCCTGGAGGAATCCCTGGAGGAATTCCTGTTGGAATCCCTGGAGGAATTCCTGGAGGAGTCCCTGGAGGAATTCCTGGAGGAATCCCTGGAGGAATTCCTGGAGGAATCCCTGGAGGAATTCCTGGAGGAATCCCTGGAGGAATTCCTGGAGGAATCCCTGGAGGAATTCCTGGAGGAATCCCTGGAGGAATCCCTGATGGAATCCCTGGAGGAATCCCTCGAGGAATCCCTAGAGGAATTCCTGGAGGAGTCCTGGAAGAATCCCTGGTGTAATCCCTTGAGGAATTCCTGGAGGAATTCCTGGAGGAATCCCTGGAGGAATCCCTGGAGGAATTCCTGGAGGAATCCCTGGAGGAATCCCTGGAGGAATTCCTGGAGAAATTCATGAAAAAATTCCTGGAGGTATTCCTGGAGGAATTCCTGGAGGAATTCCTGGAGGGATTCCTGGAGGAATTCCTGGAGGAATTCCTGGAGGAATCCCTGGAGGAATTCCTGGAGGAATCCCTGGAGGAATCCCTGGAGGAATCCCTGATGGAATCCCTGGAGGAATCCCTCGAGGAATCCCTAGAGGAATTCCTGGAGGAGTCCTGGAAGAATCCCTGGTGTAATCCCTTGAGGAATTCCTGGAGGAATCCCTAGAGGAATCCCTGGAGGAATCCCTGGAGGAATTCCTGGAGGAATCCCTGGAGGAATCCCTGGAGGAATTCCTGGAGAAATTCATGAAAAAATTCCTGGAGGTATTCCTGGAGGAAGTCCTGGAGGAATTCCTGGAGGAATTCCTGGAGGAATTCCTGGAGGGATTCCTGGAGGAATTCCTGGAGGAATTCCTGGAGGGATTCCTGGAGGAATCTCTGGAGAAATTCCTAGAGGAAGCTCTGGAGGAATTCCTGGAGAAATCCCTGGAGAAATCCCTGGAGGAATTCCAGGACAAATCCCTGGAGGAATTCCTGGAAAAATCTCTGGAAGAATTCCTAGAGGAATCTCTGGAGGAATTCCTGGAGGAATTCCTGGAGGAATTCCTGGAGGAATTCCTGGAGGAATTCCTGGAGGAATTCCTGGAGGAATTCCTGGAGGAATTCCTGGAGGAATTCCTGGAGGAATTCCTGGAGGAATTCCTGGAGGAATTCCTGGAGGAATCCCTGGAGGAATTCCTGGAGGAATCCCTGGAGGAATTCCTGGAGGAATCCCTGGAGGAATTCCTGGAGGAATCCCTGGAGGAATTCCTGGAGGAATCCCTGGAGGAATTCCTGGAGGAATCCCTGGAGGAATTCCTGGAGGAATCCCTGGAGGAATTCCTGGAGGAATCCCTGGAGGAATTCCTGGAGGAATCCCTGGAGGAATTCCTGGAGGAATCCCTGGAGGAATTCCTGGAGGAATCCCTGGAGGAATTCCTGGAGGAATCCCTGGAGGAATTCCTGGAGGAATCCCTGGAGGAATTCCTGGAGGAATCCCTGGAGGAATTCCTGGAGGAATCCCTGGAGGAATTCCTGGAGGAATCCCTGGAGGAATTCCTGGAGGAATCCCTGGAGGAATTCCTGGAGGAATCCCTGGAGGAATTCCTGGAGGAATCCCTGGAGGAATTCCTGGAGGAATCCCTGGAGGAATTCCTGGAGGAATCCCTGGAGGAATTCCTGGAGGAATCCCTGGAGGAATTCCTGGAGGAATTCCTGGAGGAATTCCTGGAGGAGTTCTGGAAGAATCCCTGGTGGAATCCCTTGAGGAATTCCTGGAGGAATTCCTGGAGGAATCCCTGGAGGAATTCCTGGAGGAATCCCTGGAGGAATTCCTGGAGGAATCCCTGGAGGAATTCCTGGAGGAATCCCTGGAGGAATTCCTGGAGGAATCCCTGGAGGAATTCCTGGAGGAATCCCTGGAGGAATTCCTGGAGGAATCCCTGGAGGAATTCCTGGAGGAATTTCTGGAGGAATCCCTGGAGGAATTTCTGGAGGAATCCCTGGAGGAATTCCTGGAGGAATCCCTGGAGGAATTCCTGGAGGAATCCCTGGAGGAATCCCTGGAGGAATCCCTGGAGGAATTCCTGGAGGAATCCCTGGAGGAATTCCTGGAGGAATCCCTGGAGGAATCCCTGGAGGAATCCCTGGAGGAATCCCTGGAGGAATCCCTGGAGGAATCCCTGGAGGAATTCCTGGAGGAATCCCTGGAGGAATTCCTGTAGGAATCCCTGGAGGAATTCCTGTAGGAATCCCTGGAGGAATTCCTGGAGGAGTCCCTGGAGGAATTCCTGGAGGAATCCCTGGAGGAATTCCTGG
Source organism: Aedes albopictus (assembly GCF_035046485.1). Taxonomy (NCBI): domain Eukaryota; kingdom Metazoa; phylum Arthropoda; class Insecta; order Diptera; family Culicidae; genus Aedes; species Aedes albopictus. The sequence goes on along the minus strand of NC_085138.1, from coordinate 369,353,718 downwards.
AGGAATCCCTGGAGGAATTCCTGGAGGAATCCCTGGAGGAATTCCTGGAGGAATCCCTGGAGGAATTCCTGGAGGAATCCCTGGAGGTATTCCTGGAGGAATCCCTGGAGGAATTCCTGGAGGAATCCCTGGAGGAATTCCTGGAGGAATCCCTGGAGGAATTCCTGGAGGAATCCCTGGAGGAATTCCTGGAGGAATCCCTGGAGGAATTCCTGGAGGAATCCCTGGAGGAATTCCTGGAGGAATCCCTGGAGGAATTCCTGGAGGAATCCCTGGAGGAATTCCTGGAGGAATCCCTGGAGGAATTCCTGGAGGAATCCCTGGAGGAATTCCTGGAGGAATCCCTGGAGGAATTCCTGGAGGAATCCCTGGAGGAATTCCTGGAGGAATCCCTGGAGGAATTCCTGGAGGAATCCCTGGAGGAATTCCTGGAGGAATTCCTGGAGGAATTCGTGGAGGAATCCCTGGAGGAATTCGTGGAGGAATCCCTGGAGGAATTCCTGGAGGAATCCCTGGAGGGATTCCTGGAGGAATCCCTGGAGGAATTCCTGGAGGAATCCCTGGAGGAATTTCTGGAGGAATCCCTGGAGGAATTTCTGGAGGAATCCCTGGAGGAATTTCTGGAGGAATCCCTGGAGGAATTCCTGGAGGAATCCCTGGAGGAATTCCTGGAGGAATCCCTGGAGGAATTTCTGGAGGAATCATTGGAGGTATTCCTGGAGGAATCCCTGGAGGAATTCCTGGAGGAATCCCTGGAGGAATTCCTGGAGGAATCCCTGGAGGAATCCCTGGAGGAATCCCTGGAGGAATTCCTGGAGGAATCCCTGGAGGAATTCCTGTAGGAATCCCTGGAGGAATTCCTGTAGGAATCCCTGGAGGAATTCCTGGAGGAATCCCTGGAGGAATTCCTGGAGGAATCCCTGGAGGAATTCCTGGAGGAATCCCTGGAGGAATTCCTGGAGGAATCCCTGGAGGAATTCCTGGAGGAATCCCTGGAGGAATTCCTGGAGGAATCCCTGGAGGAATTCCTGGAGGAATCCCTGGAGGAATTCCTGGAGGAATCCCTGGAGGAATTCCTGGAGGAATCCCTGGAGGAATTCCTGGAGGAATTCCTGGAGGAATTCCTGGAGGAATCCCTGGAGGAATTCGTGGAGGAATCCCTGGAGGAATTCCTGGAGGAATCCCTGGAGGGATTCCTGGAGGAATCCCTGGAGGAATTCCTGGAGGAATCCCTGGAGGAATTTCTGGAGGAATCCCTGGAGGAATTTCTGGAGGAATCCCTGGAGGAATTTCTGGAGGAATCCCTGGAGGAATTCCTGGAGGAATCCCTGGAGGAATTTCTGGAGGAATCATTGGAGGTATTCCTGGAGGAATCCCTGGAGGAATTCCTGGAGGAATCCCTGGAGGAATCCCTGGAGGAATCCCTGGAGGAATTCCTGGAGGAATCCCTGGAGGAATTCCTGTAGGAATCCCTGGAGGAATTCCTGGAGGAATCCCTGGAGGAATTCCTGGAGGAATCCCTGGAGGAATTCCTGGAGGAATCCCTGGAGGAATTCCTGGAGGAATCCCTGGAGGAATTCCTGGAGGAATCCCTGGAGGAATTCCTGGAGGAATCCCTGGAGGAATTCCTGGAGGAATCCCTGGAGGAATTCCTGGAGGAATCCCTGGAGGAATTCCTGGAGGATTCCCTGGAGGAATTCCTGGAGGAATCCCTGGAGGAATTCCTGGAGGAATCCCTGGAGGAATTCCTGGAGGAATCCCTGGAGGAATTCCTGGAGGAATCCCTGGAGGAATTCCTGGAGGAATCCCTGGAGGAATTCCTGGAGGAATCCCTGGAGGAATTCCTGGAGGAATCCCTGGAGGAATTCCTGGAGGAATCCCTGGAGGAATTCCTGGAGGCATTCCTGGAGGAATCCCTGGAGAAATTGCTCCAATAATCCTTTTAGAAATTTCGGAGGAATATTTTTTTTTTACAAATTCATTAATGCTTTATTATTGAAAAAAAAAACTAAGCTTTATGTGGAAAGTATGTTTTTTTTTGTCTAGAGAGATGTTGTTAAATTGATTCTCCCATCAGCACCTTGATTCTCCCAATCTTCTGCTTCTTCCAGGTATACAAATAGGTTAGATAAGTACAGTCGAATACCACCACCGTTGCCATGGTCCGACCTGACCGATCAGTTCGGGGGCCTCTGCCTAACGCCCGCCTTCCGAGGGCCTCCGTCCCACCTGCTGAATTCGTACCGGTTCCCGAACATCCCGGTGAAGCACTTTGCCGAGCAGCTCACCCGTATGGACATGGAACTTTTCAAGCGGTTGATTCCGCACCAGTGTTTGGGGGCGATCTGGTCCAACCGGGATAAGCACGAGTGTGGCTCGGTAGTGGCCACCGTCACCCAGTTCAACGCTGTGTCCTTTAGGGTAATATCCAGCATATTGATTGAACCGCGGTTGAAACCACAGGTGAGTGACGACTTGTTATGGCAAGAAGATAATCGAATTTTAATCTTTTGTATTTCAGGAACGTGCCCTGCTCATATCCACGTGGATCGACATCGCGCAAGAGTTGCGATTACTCAAGAACTTCTCGTCTCTGAAGGCGATTATCTCTGGATTGCAGTCGAATGCCGTCTATCGGTTATCGAAGACCTGGGCGGCACTCCCTCGGGAAAAACTAGAACTCTACACCGAGTTGGCGCGGATATTCTCCGAAGACAACAACGCGTGGGCCCAGCGAGAGGTGCTGATGCGAGAGGGGACGGCCAAGTTCGCCGATACGGTCGGCGAAAACGATCGTCACTTGCAGAAGGTCTTTCAGAAGCAGAACACCCTCATCAGCCATGGGACCATTCCGTACCTGGGGACGTTCCTGACGGATCTGACCATGATTCACGCTGCCATTCCGGACACCCTGGCGGAAGGGTTGATAAATTTCGACAAACGGAGGAAGGAATTCGAGGTGCTAGCGCAGATCAAGTTACTACAGGGTGCTGCCAATACGTATCATCTGCCAGAGGATGCGCTGTTCGATCGGTGGTTCGCTTCCTTGTTGGTGCTAGACGAACGAGAGGCGCACACTCTAAGCTGCCAGTTGGAGCCGCCGCCGGAGTCGCAGAAACGGCCTAGTCATCAGGGACACAAGAAGAGCGACTCGATCGCTTCGAACAGCAGTAGCGGGGCTGGATCCCAGTTCTACTGCGACATCAACAATGCGTCCAATGCAAGGTAAGGAGCATAGCAAAATGGGGTCTTCATGAGGAATTTTTAATATCACTTTATTTGTTCCAATTCCAGCTACAGTTCGCGGAACAACTCGCTAGACCGGGACGTGACACCACCAAACGCCTCCATTCTATCCGCTGCCAGCAGCGTTTCGTCCCTATCGATGGAATCCACCACCTCGAGCAGTCAGAAGTCCAACCACCTCCTGAACGGTTCCGGTTTGATCCGAACGCCCCAGTCCAACCGGGTCAACAACAGCAATTCCAACCCGGCCAGCAAAACCCACAACGGTCATGACACCCCCATCATCAACGGGCAGCTCAAGGAGGACTCGCCCCTCAAAAAGGGTTCCCCCGATTTCTACATCATTAAGGTTACCTACGAGACGGATCACGTCGAGCTGGACGGGATCGTGCTGTACAAAAGTATTATGCTCGGGAACAACGAGCGAACGCCGCAGGTCATCCGGAACGCGATGCTGAAGCTCGGACTGGAGGGTGATCCGGACAAGTACACGCTGTCGCAGGTTCTGCCGGACAAGGAACTGCTCCTGCCGAACAATGCTAACGTGTACTACGCTGTGAACACGGCGTACAATTTGAACTTTATTCTTAGGCCAAAAAAGGATCCGGACAGTGGGAGGTAGGGGGTTGAGCGGAAATTCTGGTAACTTATGCTAACTTATGAACCCATAATTGTAAATATATTTATTCTCTTAGAATTGGAAGATATAACTCAGACGAATCTCCGTTGCGGGATGGAAACTGCGAATGTCGCAAACAGTGTAACTGATATTAACCGGGATAACCGTATATTTGAGAATATTGTACAGAATCTGTGGCGAACTATAAGTAGCACGTAGGATTATACAATGAACGTTTTTAGCCGCGGCGGACCAGATAAGTTTTAGAAACGAGCACGGATTATGATTGTGAACGCGTGAAAAAAGTATCCTTATGAACCCGTTGGATTTACCGAAAAGTACCGACAATTCAAATTGGATTTGAGCAAACTGAAAACTAAACAGAGCTTTTTATTAACCGATGGAATCAGGAATTGTCGAAAAATTGAGAAGTGATTTATATAGTAATTCTTAAATTGTGTACTGTACCAGAAGAAAGGTGTTAACCATGCAGTATCCAGATATAGACTAGACATTTTTTAGCATAGAGACTAGTACGTGTATACTAAAATGGAAGAAAATTTATTGGAAATATTATAATTCCTCACCGGTATTTGAAGTTAATTGTTCATAGAGAAATGCATCAGATGGAACCAAAAAGAATTCATGAATATCTCAAAAACCGAGGCTTGTGTATCTTAAACATTTTACCAATGGTGTCAAAAAACAGCTACAGCCAGCGAATTCTGACATATTTGAGGCGATAAAGCTTGAATTGAAACATACATACAATGATTTTTATACTTACCTTACCGATCAGACTAAGGCCAGGAAGGCCTCTGCTGTACATAGTTCACAGTTCTGCACTCTGCGAAGGGTCCGCCAGATCATCCTACACTTGATCGACCCGTGGTCGATTCGGTTTTCTGTTTGATGGTCATTCAAATGTTCATTGATAGGACGCTGCCAAAGCAAGCCAAACAAATTAAATGGACCTAATCTGTAAATTCAGTTAATATTTGATAGTTCATATCCCTTACCACACTCCCGAGTGGCGGGAGAGTCTGGTAGTCCCTATACCAAAACCCGGCAGCCTGACCCGCGAGCCATCCGGTTTTCGGCCCATCTCCCTCACGTGTTGCCTTTCGAAGGTAGTCGAACGCATGGTCAACAGGTTGTTAACATATTATCTGCAAGAAAATACAGTGTATCAAACAATTGTCCGTACAGCAATTTTCTGGTCAAAATAATTTTTCATTCAAATCTATATAACTTTTTTATACGTCAATCAAAAACGTTGACATTGTGATCAATCATAAACCATATATTGAAGCTCCATTGATAAAATTTTGAGCGATATCGAATAAGTTTTCTGAAAGTTATAGAACTTTTAGTAAAACTAATAAGGTTTTTGAACTCATTTTTAAAACATTATATCTCAATATGTACGCGATGAAACTTTTTCATTTTTTTTTTGTTTTACAGCTTATACCTAAGGCTTTCAAATGCAGCTTCGATTGAGGTTTTATATTCACTACAAAAAATATTAAAAATCTGTATATGTTCAGAGTATTATTTGCAAATTTATCATATTTTGATCAATAAAAGTGTCAAGTTTTTTCAACTTTTTTAAACTTTCTTAATGTAATATTTTTATACAGGACCTACTAAACTTCATATGAAGAGTAGGTCCTATGAATTTTTCGTTCAGTTAATGCACTTTTATTGGTGGAAAACCTTTGGCAGATTATATGTGCAAAATATGGTAATTTTTTAAAAATCGACAACTACACAAGCACATTTTTCATATTTTTTGTAGTAAATATAAAACCTCAAACGTTGCTGCATATGAAAGCCTAAGGTTTAAGCTGTGACACAAAAAAAAGTGCAAAAGTTTCATCGAGTATATATATACATATATAGATATAATGTTTTAAAAATGTGTTCAAAAATCTTATTAGTTTTACTAAAAGTTCTATAACTTTCAGAAAACTTATTCGATCTCGCTCAAAATTTTACCAATGGAGCTTCAATATATGGTTTATGATTGGTCAAAATTTCAACGTTTTTGATTGACGTATAAAAAAGTTATAAACATTTGAATGACAAATTATTTTGACCAAAAAATTGCTGTACGGACAATTATTTGATACACTGTAGGTTCCTTGATCATCGTCAACACACTTTCAGAGCAGGGTACGGAAGCAACACGTATTTTGCAGCCCTAGAGGAAGTTCTACAGAAAGCTAAGAAATAACTTAGGCCATCATACCGAGATCATTTCCTTGGATATCTCGAAGGCGTTCAACAGAACTTGGACGCCTTTAATTCTCCGTAAATTAGTACGCTGGGGCCTTGCTGGTAATATTCTCCAATTGATTAAAAACTTTTTAACTGATCGTACCTTTAGAGTCATAATAGGGGACAGCAAATCGGAGTCCTTCAGAGAGGAAGCTGGCGTTCCACAAGGATCTGTAATCTCAGTGACGTTATTTCTCATCTTGATGAATGGTGTCTTCGAGGACCTTCCAAATGGCGTCCAAATCTTCGTGTACGCCGATGACATCGTCATTGTCATGTCTGGCCCCACCATCCTCGTCACTCACAGGAAGGCGCAGGCAGCCGTGACCAGGGTAGTCAAATGGGCTGCGTCCGTATGGTTTACCATATCAGCTCCAAAGAGTGGTCGATGCCACATCTGCAACTCCGGTCATTGGGTAAAAGGATCACCCATCAGCATAAATAACCTGCCGATTCCGTCACGCAAAACTGTTAGGATCCTAGGGATTACTATCGATCGCAGTCTAACCTTCAAACCACACTTCGACGGCGTCAAGACGAGCTGCCAGAGCCGCCTTAATCTAATAAAAGCGCTTCTTAGTGCCCACCGGAGCAACAATCGGAAACTTCGTTTTCGCGTAGCCGCCGCCACTGTCGACAGCCGTTTACTGTATCGTCTGGAGATAACCAGTTTGTCCTTTGGTACCTTCATCAGAACATTTTCGCCGGTGTACAACCGGTACTTAAGAATAATCTCTGGACTTCTACCTTCCACGCCGGCGGACACCGCTTGTGTTGAAGCAGGCCTTCTTCCCTTCCGCTATCGAATAGTTGCGGCTCTCTGCTGTAAGGCTGTCGCTATAGCAAAGAATACCGCAGGAACTGCCAGAACCTACCTACTAGAAATGGCTAACAGTCTACTCCAGAACATTGCCGGTGTCACACTACCACCTATCGCCAAGTTCCAGTGGTCCGGTGAGTGCAACTGGCGTGGGCCCAAGTTTAAATTTGAATGCTAGATTCAAAACAGTTCCAATGCTGGAGACAACTCTGTCCGGCTACGACAATCCGTCGCTGAACTACTTCGTACTAAGTACGACAACCATCAACGGCGGTACACCGATGGCTCGCTGTCTTCGCAGGGTGTCGGTCGGCATGGGAGTCGCTGGGAAAACTTGACGATCAGCAGGAGCCTTCCTAACCAATGCTCGTTTTTTTCTGCCGAGGCCGTAGCCATTCTCGTTGCCGCCACAACACCGGCAAATCGGCCTGTCGTGTTCATAACAGACTTAGCGAGCTGTACATATCTCAGCCTTACAATCCGAAAGGCGTCGGGACCCGTGGCGCAGTGGTCCACACGTTCGCTTCATAAGCGGATGGTCATGGGTTCGAACCCAGCCCCGGCACGTGCAATTTTTCGTCAGTTGCTCTTCCCCCCGAGAGCAGCTCCCAAGCAACCAAAAGTTTGGATTCCACTTGAAGAACGAACTCAGAAGTTCAAGTTCGGTTCAATTCCAGGTTTCGTTGAACTTGATTCTCCAAAAAGTTACTCTTGTATTGTTTATGAACTTGGAAGTACATGTACAAGCTTTTGACTTCTCTTCAAAACGACATTAAAGTCGAAAAAAGGTTCAAAAAGAACTTATGTTGAACTTTAAAACAGAGTTCAATCAAATATTAACCGAACTCATGTTGAACTTTTGCGTGCCTTTAAAATTCAAATATAGTTCATTTGAACATATTCCAACAACTTGAAATCATCCGTTCCGAACTTGTTTCGAACTTGTTTTGAACTTACTACTGAAAGTTCGGATAAATATTAACCGTACCAAAGTGAACTTCACTTGAACTTCGGCGACAGCGGGGCCGGGGAGAAGTTCTCATTCAATTAAATCACTCGGCAATCGAGCCCAGCAGCCACAGCTTGTGTTCGGATCCGTATTGTGTGGATCAAAGGCTGCCCCCGCAGCGGAAAACTGTTCCCCCCAGGATGCCGCCGGGAGTTTTTCGGCTGCGCACAAAAATTTTCCAGCTTTGCTGGATGTTTTCACACCCGTCTCACTTGTCACTGCAGCGCACCGGTAATCGACGCAATCGTATTCACTGAAAACCAAGCTGAAAACTTATAATCTTTTCTTGAAGTCGATACACTGGCCTTAATTTATTGCTTTGCACTGCGAACCACAACAAACTGAAAATGTCAAACTGCGTAAGTTCACAAGAAGTTCCACGTGAACTTCTTTCGAACTTTCGATTTCAAAAACTATTCCAAGTTCAGAGAAAGTTCCAAGGAAAGTTCACACGCGAACCTGATTGAGCTCTACTATATGATATCAGCACATTGAGTAAAATCCCACAGTGCATAACAACATATACATGGAGTAGTGGTTAGGCACCGACTTTCAACGAGGAGATCCCGAGTTCAAATCTCAGTAAGTAAAAAACATCAAACATTATTTCAAGGTATTAGTCAATTTGGATTCCACATGAACTAATGGTTCTTAATAATAAATTACTTTTGAGGACTAAACTTTTTTTTTTCATTTTTTCGAAGTTTATTTTTAAGCTGAATAGCGTTCCTTTCAGCGACACAAGTGTACTTTTTGTGAACTGAAGTTCGGTTAATTACTTAAAAAGTGAGCTGAATAGAATGCTATTCATATACCTTCGAATAGCTGATTAAGCCCAAACATGCTATTTTATCCGAACTTTTGGTTGCTTGGGCTGGCACCTGACCCTCTTCGGAGCATAGCTCTAACGGACCCGGAATTTGGATATCGGCGAACCGCAACTCATAATGGACCCCCCAATCGGACTGGAAAAGGAACAGCAGCCACGCATCAGCATCATCGTGCTTATCAGTCTACCATGGACAGGGTAGAAGAGTGAAAGAAGCACAAAGGCAACCAGTTCAATAAAGTAGAATAGAATAGAATACATTTAGGCGCTGTACAAAGTGGAAGTGCAGCGTCCAATTGGAATCGCTCACGTAGTGGACAAAAGAGCTTTTTTTTATTATTTTTTATTTGTGAATTTTAATTTAATGCTAATTCTTCGCGAGGACAAAAGAGCTGTAAATTAGGTTAAGTGATTACGAACAATAAAAATCCGAAAGGCCTCGGCATCCTTGGATTCAGCGAACAATTAAATGCGCCCCACCTAGCGTGACTTTTCTCTGGGTCCCAGGGCACTGTGGTGTTCCTGGAAACGAAACTGCAGACCACCTAGCAGGGTCAGGTGCATCCGACAGTCGCTACACTCGTACATTACCATCGATCGACGCCAAACGCTGGATTCGCTCAATATTACACGATGCTTGGCAGAGGGAATGGATTCAACCTAGCGGAGCATATTTGAAGAAAATAAAGAGAAGCGTGGATCCGTGAACTGACCTCAAGTCCATGAAGGAGCAGATCATCATATCTAGACTGCGAACGGGGCACACCAGGATGTTCCATGATTTCGGAGGTGATCCTTTCCACCGGACCTGTGAAATTTGCGGAGTTAACAACTCTGCTGAGCACATCATCTGTGTCTGCCCAGCATACGAGGGCCCACGGCAGCTGTACGGGATTCCGGGAAATATTTGCGATGCCCTTGGCGACGATGCGTCGGCACTCGCGGTTCTTCTGTGCTTCGTGAAAGCCGCTGGACTCTATTTTAAGGTTTAGATTTGCTCCTTAAATGTCTATCGTTTTCAGTTTTATGCTCTATCCTCGTATTGCAACGTTCCTCTTTTTGTCGCATTATCCATTTGTAAGATTTTCGGATTTCGTCCGCTCTGTGATTTAAGTTCTCTCCGATCAAGTTGTATCCTTCTGTAACTTTTTAACTGCTTTTGTTATATTCTGTAAATGATACTCCTTTATTCACTCTGCGAAATAGATTTAAGAAGAGCTTGTGTAGTTTTTCAGGCGAACCCTTCTGGGTCGTCCTGTTGACCGAGACTCAGGATAAACCTGCCTACGGCAGAAAATCTCTAAATAAAAAAAAATGGAGGCTGCAAAATATACACATCGCTGGCCGTCATCATTCGATACAGCGTGCAGGCTGTTTTGCCCTATTACCGGTCTGTACATTTCCTCCCTTCCAAAGTAACATTTTAAGTTTTGTTCGGCTCTATAAGATATCTTCATAACCAATTTTATAAAACTTGCAATAATACTGTTATTTACATCAAAACCTCTTGATAACCTCTTTAAGAGCATCTTCCGGCTAAGTGGACCACTCTCGGAAAGGTTTTGCAAACCATATTAAGAGTAGCAACAAAACTGTTTTAAAACCTAGTTGAAAAATTTTCCATTCTCGAAAAAAGGTTGATTGTTGTAGTTTTTTTTTCAACAAAAACTATGACAGTTCAAGATGCAGATAAGCTTCTTCGATGGAATGTAAAGTTCTGGAGGATATATTATTCGTAAGTAGAAAACGATTATTTAAAAGCAATATTTTAGTAGTTATAGTGTTGGCTTATTATAGTGTTGGCAGGGGCCCATATAGCCGAGGCGGTAAACGCACGGGTATTCAGCATGACCATGCTGAGGGTGACGGGTTCGATTCCCGGTCGGTCCAGGATCTTTTCGTAAAGTAAATTTCCTTGACTTCCTTGGGCATAGAGTATCTTCGTGCCTGCCACACGATATACACATGCAAAATGGTCATTGGCAGAGGAAGCTCTCAGTTAATAACTGTGGAAGTGCTCATAGAACACTAAGCTGAGAAGCATGCTTTGTCCCAGTGAGGACGTTACGCCAAGAAGAGGAAGAGGAGGAGTGTTGGCTTATGCGCATTCAATTTTGTCGTAAATATTGGGGTTATATCATAGATTTAATATTATCATCTTGGAATAAAAGAAATCAATTTGTTAATTTAATAAAACTATCTCGAATCAGAAGAAAACTCAGCTGAGAGAGTTTATTTGTGTGAGCATGCTATAGAAATGGCGGCAAACTGCCAATGCATTGCTTATTTGAGCAAAATTAACTATTTTCCATTCACGTCAACCAATTCTTCAATATGGCGATGGCCATAATTAGCGTAAATAAAACGAAAGCAAGTTTACTTTTATGATGACCGCAATAAACCTAGCAGTGTCGTAGTTTCTGCTTTTCCACCACCAGATGTCGTTACTAATCGAACGGATTGCCATCTGGTGATAGTTTGAACAGTTTTATTGTGGTAATAATGAATGCCAGAAGATTTACATATCGGAGAGGTTTATTTACTCTTAAAATGTGGCTTTATGGATATCTTCAAGTATACTATAAAATATTTCATCAATGGTTTTCATAAAAGTAGTCATAAAATTGTGAGTTTTAATTATTGCTGTAATAAAACCCCAATAAAAATCAAACAAAACTAATCAGCAATGGAATTGTTACTTGGGTTCCTACCTGCGCGTTCATGCTGCCGACAACGATTTTCACGTCACGCGGCGAGCAACCATCGTATGTTTGCTCTGCGCGTAGAACGCTTCTTTCTCGTCATCAGGTCTCCCGTCGTGTGGGCAGTGGACGTTGATGATGCTGAGTTGAAGAAACGGCTCTTAACAATCAACATGTCCATCCTTGTGTTGATCGGCTGCCACCCGATCACACGTTTTCGCATCTTGCCCTACACTATGAATCCTGTTCTCACTTCATTGGTAGAAGGTAGTCGCTCGATGTCCGCTTTTCCACACCATCTGTCCAGTCCAACAAAGTTCCTGCAACGCCACGATGTCGAAGTTGCGGGGATGTAGTTCGTCGTAGATTATTCTGTCACATCCTGCGAAACCTAGTGACTTGCAATTCCATGTTCCAAGTTTCCAATCGTAGTCGTTATTTCGTCGCGTGGGCCTTTGCCGATTGTATCGAGTCGTATTTTCTCCTATGTTATTCGCAATGGGGATTTTTACGGGTGGCTTATTGGGCCTACGCCAACACTCCTGTCTCGCCGGAGGGCCATCGTGCCAGTTCTGTTTAACGTCCCAACCAACACTGAGACGACCTCGCTGATGGGGCTACCAACTTGGATCTAGCTCGGCTTGATGCATCATTTCTTACTCAGCCGCTGGATGCCAGAACAGACGCTGTTTAAGCCGCACCTCCTTGATGAACAGACGCTCGAGACGTACCTCCTCAATCTAGCTGAAGTCAGACGGACAACAATGCCCAGGCTGCACTATCAGCTGAGCACACAACTCTTAGCTGGCGTCTTTGTCATCGCTTGACCCGTGGAAGCATGAGGTAGGAACTTGTGAGGAACAGATCTATGTTGAACGCTCTCCTTATCGACTCACCGTTTTGCAGTTCCAATGATTTTTAATATTTCTATCAAATGCTGAATCTAAAAACTAGCATCACGGCCAAACCAACAACAATGCTATCTGAATGCAGCAAATGGATATCAATTTTGATCAAAGTAACCGATCGAAGCTAGAAAAGTCACATTTTACACAAGCCATTTTCTCACCGTGGTACAACACAAATAGTAAGTTCCGCGTTATTCCGAATAGGAAAAGATTTTAAGTCTTCAAATCTGCCCTCTCAAATGGCATTCACAAACCACATCCTTCGCCGAGCTGCCTTCCTTGCCAATAATGTTCGCAACATGGGCGGCAGCACCGGTGTTGCATCTGCCACCCCAGGATCCGGCCATGCGCATGGTGACTACAAAAAGTGGAAAAAACTTTCCTTGTTCGTCGCCTTTCCGGCCGTTGGTCTGGCCATGGTCAACGCTGTCCTACAGTTATCGTCGGACGAGGAACACGAACGTCCGGAGTTTGTCCCGTACGAACATATGCGCATCCGTACCAAGCGGTTCCCCTGGGGTGAAGGCCAGCGATCACTGTTCCACAACCCGCACGTGAATGCGTTGCCGGATGGCTATGAAGAATAGGATGGGATGTGGAAGGATAGAGATTCGAGAAATGATTCGTTTGTATTGGAACTGTCAAACTAATTAAATTTTAAATAAAACCTTCATGATTCCTCAATTCAAAGATTTATTTGATTATTTAGCGTTTTAGCGCTTGGAATGTCCAGCATACTTTATGTAAGCCTCTGAAATAGAATTGCATCCATCCGATGAGCAAGCCACGCATGTATCAACTCCTTCACACGGATCAACGTTAATGCCAAGATCTGATGCACATCCTCTCGTAACTGAAACAAAATTTATTAAATTTATCTCTACTTGCGAACTTGAAACTCCATCACCTTCAAAGTCGACCAACTTCGAAAAACACCGATCACCCAGATCAAAACTTCCACAGTAGTACGAAAGCGCAACATTCGTCTGCTCTTCCGCACAGGTCTCGTTTTGCCCTGGAGCACAGTGGAAGCATCTCAACCATCGATGACTGTTGCACTGCCGACCGAAGCAACTGTAACAAGATCTGTCCGATTCATCATTGCACCTTGCCTGTTCCTCTTGGCTGAGCTTCTTCACACAACCGCGATCCAGTTCACCATCTCGCCACATCTTGATGTAGCATCTGTCTTCCCGTTCGTCGCATTCACTGTTGGTGGTGGTCCCATCGATGCACCGGAAATCTCCTTCCTTACACTGAACGCACCTGGTTACTGTTTTCAACACATCCTGATCGGCCCCGTTGCACGAGTCTCCCTCGCAGGTCAGGCAATACTTGTTCCCATCGCATGGATTTTGGTTTTCAGACAAGTCCAGGTCTGACTGGCAGCCACGGATAACTAAAACATATGAAGTTCATTCGTCAACTTCGCTGATCAATCTCTAAGGAACTGTAAAACCTTCATCTCCAACGACTTTGGCGAAGCACCGATCATCCGTCGTAAAGTTCCGACAAAAAGCAACCCGATTGGGATGAAATGCGCACATGCTGTTGCTCGACTTGGAACACTGGTGACACTTGTGCCATCGGGCCCTGTTGCAACCCGATTCCAAACACACGGTACAGGTACGATCCGTCGAATCGGAACACTTTGTTTGCTCTACAGGCGACAGTGCCGCAAGGCATCCTCTCTCCAGAATGAACCCTCCGGATAGGGTAAGCGAGTAGCAGCTGTCGTCAGGCGTGGGACAACTCGTTGGCGCCAAAGTGCCTTCATCGCATCCTGAATCGTCTGTGGAGCACTGCAGACAGCTGATCTGAGCTGGAATAGTTAGGGAGTTTTTAACTTGAAAAACAACTGTTTATCAAGAATCATTTTTATATGTACCTTTCACAAGACTTCCTGCACCAACCAGAATCAGAAAAATGTAGTTCTTTATCCACATGGCGTTAGTTATTTGAAAAGAACAACAGACGCTTCGAGGGACAGAACTGCTGTTGACTAAAGCTCTTGGCTAACTGATATCATTCAAGTACATATCACGGAAACCTTCCGTAGGGGGTTTTTCTTTAGAGGCAAAATTTGTCTGTGCATCGCTTTAGATAATGGAACAAAAACTTCTTCTCAACCTGTACTCTACAGTAAAACCTTATAGTCCGCTGGTGGAAAAAATACAGTCATATCTCGATGTAACATAGCTGCATTTTTAATTTTTATGTCGTTATATAGAAGCAACGAAAAATTTTCATGAAATTTGTTTTAAATGTTTTTTTTTTTAAGAAAAAATAAGCCTAGACCTCATGTTATTCGCTACCTAGTCGTTGCACATGTATGCATGCGCTTGAAACTTTCGACAGTTATCACCACGCGTCGAAGTCGAACGCCGCGGCTCAACATCGAGCAGCTGCGTAACGTAGATGTGGCTCAAAACTACGCGCAGCAGTTAGCAGTGGCCCTACCAACGGAAGAGCAGCTTGGCGCAGCTACACTTGAAGATGGCTGGAGGGACATCCGATCTGCCATAGGTAGCACTTCGGCTGCAGCACTAGGCTTCGCAACTCCGAATCACAACAATGACTGCTACGACGGCAAATGTGAACAGTTGAAAAATGAGAAGAATGGAGCATGGACGAGAACACCGTACGAGGGCGAATGAGGCACGTTACAGAAAGGCGCGGAACAGGCAGAACTAATGAGATTAGTCTTCCACGGTAAAAAGCGTCAACAGGAAGAACGACATCCCGAAACGATAGAAGAGCTGCAGCACGCAAAGAACACATGGAAGTACTACGAGAAGCTGAACCGCTCGCGCAGAGGTTTTGTGCCACAAGTCGACATGTACCGAGATAATCACGGAAATATTCTCACGAGCGAGCGCGAGGTGGTCGAGAGGTGGTGGCAGCATTACGATGAGCACCTCAATGGCGACGTTGCAAGCACCGAAGTTGGGTTGGTGTGGTAACAGATCTAGGAGTACGTGCGCAAGACTTAAGTTTTCCAGCCCCTAACCTCCAAGAGATTGAGGAGGAAGTTGGCCGGTTGAAAAATTACAAAGCTGCTGGAGCAGATCAACTATCAAGCGAGCTTCTAAAATACGGTGGAGAAGCACTGATGAGAGTACACTACACTGGGTCATTACTAAGATTTGGGAGAGAACGGTGGGAGCTTAAGACGGCTTTTCTTAGGCGAAGCATGTTCGAACATCAGTGAGGACTCACCACCTTTGGCATCGCAAGGTGACCGAGCATCATGTGCACTGCACACGAATAGTTCAAGCTGAGTTGGCCTAGGCGTGGCGGGGGCTTAGCAGTGGACTCTGTTGGGCCTCTTCAGAAATATCACGCATCCGGAAACATCAACTCTGTACAAGGGATTCGGAACCGCTTCCAAAGTGCCCTAGCCTGGTCAGG
This sequence comes from Aedes albopictus, assembly GCF_035046485.1. NCBI lineage: Eukaryota > Metazoa > Arthropoda > Insecta > Diptera > Culicidae > Aedes > Aedes albopictus. The sequence goes on along the minus strand of NC_085138.1, from coordinate 369,337,894 downwards.
AATCCATCGGACACATCAGGAGCAATGCCAGTAAGTTCCTGATTACGGCATACTGGCGCGCGTGCGATGGAACTGGTCAATGAGATGGTACACTCTTAGATGACCGTGGAGTAGAGGTGTGCTGGTGGCAACGGCATTCTATTCTCTTAGTAGGGCCGGGTGACACTGACCTGAAACGACGAATGGGATAATGTCGGAGTTGCTTTCCGCCCCATAAAACCTTGGCAAGGCCTTAGAGTACGTTCCCGATCTGTACCCAGCTTAGGAAATTAATTGGGTGGACGTAGGTTCAGTTGAAGTATCCTGATTAGCGCTGATTCCGGCTCTGAGCGCAGGTCCCATAAGAGCCTGTGCCAACCCGTGGGTGGCCTCCCTGCTTGCATAGATAACCACCGGGATCCTTGGCCGAATGCTGCAATGGCAGTGAGATACAGCGGCTCTAAGGACGACCCTTATTGCAGTGATGGATTCATTCTTAATTAAAGAGACCGAGAATACCGAGGGTGAGGCGATCAACCCGTTCGCGAGAGGCGGACTGGTTAGATCACCAACGCAAGCGGCGATGGTAGAATCCTCTCAAGTGTCGAAGTATGGAACACCGAGGACCGGGTCAGCGACCGAGGATACGCAGATGAGTGGAACGGAACTCATGCTTGCGCTGATGCGTAACAGGGCTTCCGAAGTTGCTGGTGGTCGCCAAACAGCTCGACGAGCCAAGAAAGAATATGATCTCTTGGTCGAGCGACGAGGTAAAGCGACTGACGTGGATAGGCAAACGGACCGCCCCTCTACAGAGAGCGTGACAAGGGTGGGGCTGCAGATAAAGCGAATATCTCGGCCCAAGCCAAAAGGCCGAGATCCGTCGACGAGGCGCGGGCGGTGAGTGGTAAACGCCCGCGCAGTGCGAGCAACCCCAAACCGGTCGCGAAACGAGCTAGGAGTAAAGAACCGAACCCCCGAGACGAAGTCGTTAAAAGTAGCGGTGACCAACTGTTCCAAGGGAAAGAGAACCCTTGAATTACGGATGGAAAGAAGAAGAGGAAAGAGAAGTTCTTTAGTAAAACCAAGGCGAAGCCTGCTCCTAAACGCAGGGAGGAGGGGAGACGCACAGGTCTTCAAAACAGAGGGAAATAGCTACGCAGACGTGCTGTGGGCTATGCGTGACGAGAATCTTCTCTCGGAGCTAGGCGAGGATGTCAAAAGCATCCGGTGCACTAGAACAGGGGAGATGGTGTTGGTGCTCAAGAAGGATGCCATCAATAAGGGCTCTTCTTATACGGCACTAGCACAAGAAGTGCTGTTTGAGAAGGTACAGGCGAGGGCTCTGACATAAGAAACTGGATGAGATCGCCACCGCGGAGGAGCTCTCTGCCGTCCTTAAGCAGCAGAGTATGGTAGATGCGCCGAGCACATCGATCCACATCCGTAGGGGCCCAGCAGGCACGCAGATCGCTACGATCAAGCTTCCAATTGGGGAGGCGAAAAAAGCGGCTGCAAAGGGCATGATCGAAGTCGGCTCGTATGAGTGTCCACTTAGCATCTGCGAGCCGCCGGAAGTGTGCTTCAGGTGATTCGAGCGAGGCCACAAGTCGTGGGCATGCAAAGGCCCCGACAGGAGTGAACTCTGCAGAATATGCGGAGTAGAAGAGCACTTCGCCAGGGAGTAGGGACAACAAAGTATCTGGTTTGCACGGTGAACAAAGGCCACGTGACGGGTGGGCTTAAGTGTCCAAGTATGAGAGGACAGGACTGCCGAAAATGACGCAGGTCACACAGTTGAACTTAAATCACTGTGAAGCCGCGCAGCAGTTGTTGTGGCAATCCGCCTCGGAGTCGAGTATAGACATCGCACTACATTTCGCATCCCCCCCAATAGCAGGAACTGGGTAGCGGATAACACTATCTGTACGACCGTTCCAGGAGATAATCTCCACGACGTGTGAGGGCTTCGCCATTGCGAAGTCGACGGGGTCTACTACTGCAGCTGCTATGTCCCCCAGGTGGCCAATAGATCAGTTCTCGTCCATGCTAGACTCACTGATAAGCGCACTACTAGAATTGAGTCCCTTGGTCATCGGTTAGGACTTTAACGCAGGGGCGGTCGAGCGCGGCAGTCTTTCTACGAATGAGAGAGGTTGGGCTCTACTCGAGGCTATGGTGGGATTGAACGTCGAGGTTGCGCATGTAGGCAGCACAAGTACCTATAGCAGGAACGGTGCGGAGTCCATCATTGATGTGACAGCCTGTCTAGCGACGGTCTAGTTAGCACCCTGAGAAGAGCGTGCGACGTGGCAATGCCGAGACGATCCATACCCAGGAATGGACGAGGACCAGTATACTGGTGGTGCCAGGCAATCGCGGAGCTCCGCGCATCTTGCCACAGGGCAAGGAGAAGGATGCAAAGAGCTCGGACCGATGAATTGAGAATGGAGCGAGAGGAGGCATACAGGGCGGCAAAATTGGCACTGAACAAAGAGATTAAGGCGTGTAAGCGGGCGTGCTTCGTTGATCTCTGTCAGACGGCCAACACAACCCCCTGGGGAGATGCCTACTAGGTAATCATGTGCAAATCGAAAGATACATCTGCACCACCGGAACGCTCTCCCGTGATGCTGCAGAGGATTGTGGAAACGTTGTTCCCGCACCACGAGGTAAGATCATGACCACCGACGCTGCAAGACCATCTCGATCCGAGCGAGGTTCCTCCAGCGACAAATGCCGAGCTGGCCGCAATTGCGAAATCATTCTGTCAAGGTTATTGGTCTACACCGAGAGGGCGGACAACGCGGGGCTATCAGACAGCCAGTTTGGCTTTCGAAAGGGCAGATCGACAGTGGATGCCATTAGGTCAGTGACTGGAATGGCCAAAGTTGCACTGCAGAAAAAGAGGAGAGGCATACGGTACTGCGCGATCGTCACACTAGACATTAGAAACGCCTTTAATAGTGTTAGCTGGGTCGCCATAGAGAGCGCCATATCTCGCTTAGGAGTCCCGGCTAGCCTAAGGTGAATTCTGGAAAGCTACTTACAGAACAGGGTGCTGATTTATGACACCGAGGAGGGCCAAAAACAGTACAATATCACCGCGGGGGTACCACAAGGATCAATCTTGGGCCCGGTACTGTGGAACGCGGCATACGACGGCGTATTGAGGCTAGCACTACCACCGGGAGTAAAGTTGGTTGGCGTTGCTGACGACATTACCCTTGTGGTATACGGTGAGTCGATTGAAGAAGTCGAATTGACGGCAGCGCATGCGAGACATAGTGGAAGCTGGATGAGGTCCAGGCAACAGACACTCGCACATCACAAAACGGAGGTGGTGATGTGAACAACCGTAAGTCTGCACAACAGGCAGTAGTCACCACGGGCGGGTGTTCGATAGAGTCGAGTCGCTCACTGAAGCTTCTTGGAGTCATGGTCGACGACAAGTTGAACTTAAGAAGTCATGTCGAGTATGCCTGTAAGAGGGCGAGCGTAGCGGCTACGGCATTATCTAGGATAATGTCAAACAATTCGGCAGTTGTCTCGAGTAATCGAAAGCTGCTCGCGTTAGTAGCAGTGTTCATACTACGGTATGGCGCCGCTGCATGGTTGAATGCGCTCAAAGTGAAGCGAAATGTAGAGAGACTAGAAAGCGATGCTGGGTCATTAGGCCGAAGGCCATTAGGCCGAAGGTCATTAGGCCGAATGGTCATTAGGCCGAATGGTCATTAGGCCGAATGGTCATTAGGCCGAATGGTCATCGGGACGAATTGAAAGCTAGCCGTTGTTTTTACCTTTTCCAACAATTTTTGAGAAAAACTAGTTTAACAATGAAACTAGAAAGAATAGCCTATGTTTTAAAGAAGGAAAAAATTATGAATTGAATATCAGCAGTTTCAGCGCCAAAAACTATTTTAGCAATGATACTAGAAAGAACAGCCTATATTTAAAAGAAGGAAAAAATCATGGGTAAAATATCAGTAGATTCAGCATCAATAAAGTATCTTCGTGCCTGTCACACGATACACACATGCAAAATGGTCATTTGTGGAGCAGACCTGGTGTGATGGTTAGAACACTTGACTATCACGCCGAGGACCTGGGATCGAATCCCACTCCCGACAAACTCACAAAATGTGAGTTCTTCCTTCGGAAGGGAAGTACAGCGTGGGTCCCGAGATGAACTAGCCTAGGGCTAAAAATCTCGTTAATACAGATAAAAAAAATGGCCATTTGCAGAGGAAGCTCTCAGTTAATAACTGTGGAAGTGTTCATAGAACACTAAGCTGAGAAGCAGGCTTTGTCTCAGTGGGGTCGTAACGGCAAGAACCATTCGGCCTGATGACCATTCGGCCTAATGACCATTCGGCCTAATGACCATTCGGCCTAATGACCTTCGGCCGAATGGCCTTCGGCCTAATGACCTTCGGCCGAATGGCCTGACACCGTGCTAGCGGGTATGATGCCGATAGCACTAGTGCTGGCCGAGGGTGTTGAGTGCTACGAAGAAAGAGGTACAAGAGGTGCGCGACGAAACGCGAGAATTTCGTCCATGATGAAATGGCAGAGAGTCTGGGACTCTTCGACCAAGGGTAGGTGGATATACAGGCCCATACCGAGCGAGTCCCGGTGGACGTGTAGGCCTCATGGCGAAGTGTTCGCCCATTCCTGTCGGGCCATGGGTACTTTAGGTGGTACTTGCACAGGCTCGGGCATGCAGATTCGCCCTCATGTCCGGAGTGTGCAAATAGAGCGGAGATGGCGGAACACGTGCTCTTCGAATGCCCGCGCTTCGCGGAGCAGAGATCGAGCTTGTGGGAGGTATGCGGTAGCGATACAACTCCCGATGACATAGTAGAGAGGATGTTTACGGGGGTGGACGAGTGGAACGCCGTGTCAGCCACGGTATCCAACAGTTAGTCGAGTTTGCAGTTTGTCGAGGACAGCTATATGTGATAGCTGACGTTTGACAGTGACAGTGCGCAAGTACGGTCCCCCCCGCCCCCTCTGCCAAGTCATCATTAACGGGTGTAACGTGGAGGCAAGGAAAGTTAGTGGCAGAATGAGGTTTTTCTAAGGTATTGCCAACCAACAGATTTCCTAATTCTATAAAAAAAAAGAAGAAAAAGGAAAGGGGGACCACTCTTATTTCACAATGATGATAAAAAAGGTCGAACGTCTACACAGTATAAAATACCTGTCTTAATTTAATGATTGTGAAACATAATCCTAAATATTATAACTGAATTTCTCTTCTCCACATGGCTCTTATAAACTTGAACAGTTTGTTAAGGCGATATCTTTGTATCTCTTCTCTAATTGCATAACCGGACTAAGGACCAGATGAATATATTAACAGAAAACATATCAAATAAGTTATACTACAGTACCATCTTGTGAGACAATGTCAAACTAGAGATCATTTGAATAGAAGATTCATCCGTATGAACTACACCGAAGACACAACGTGAAACTTCAAAATATAAACTTAATATTTTCTTCTTCTTGGCATAACATTCACACTAGGACAAAGCCTGAATCCCATCCTAATATTCTATGAGCACTTCTACAGTTAATAACTGAGAGTTGTCTCTGCCAATGACCATTTTGTATGAGTATATCGTGTGTGTACGGATGTTTTCCCAAATCTATAAACAAACCAGTTTTTGGTGTGGTTAGCTATAAGCTGCAATTTAAGTTTTATTATTAACATTTTCCAAATTCTCTATTTTTCCACTTACAGTTTTTGGTGAACACCTTTTCAATTGGATCACGAATCTACACTTTGGGCCACTGTGTATTTGCCTTCTGCATGAAATTATTATGTAATTAGTGTTTCTGTATATTAATTTTGTCGTACGCACAGTGGTTGCTCAATTAGCTTTATAAGATTAGATGTAGGTAGATTGCACGTTGTGGCACGTAAGCCTAGATTAAGGATGGTTTTTATAAGTATTTTTAACAAACATGTTAGATATTTGCATATTTACCCTGGCTCTATCTCCACTACAAGTCAGTTGGCAACCTATTAACTCTAACGATAAGCTATAGTTTAGGCTCAAATTCACTTCTGAACTTTACTTTTAACTAGATTTAAGCACAGAATTATATATTTAGTAGGAATTCAATTATATTTTAGGGAAAATTAATTTCGTCAACTCTATTGGCTTTACAGCATGACTTTCGGTTTTCTATCTTTTGTTCGAGGTATCCTATCGTTTGTAGTTGTCTGGTCGCACTAGTCGACAAAATTGAAACTTTTTTCACGCACTTTGACCATTTGTTCAATTCTAATGGAATTTTGCCCGTTGATTTCGAATCTGACTTCAGAATTCCTGTTTTTGAGAAAAATAGGATTTTATTCACAAAATTTAATATGTCATAGAAAATAAAATATTGGTATTAAAAATTTTAAATTTTTCATCTGCTAATTTTAACTAATATTTATATTCAATAGATTTTGATCCACTGATTCTTAATCTGATCTAAGAATTTCAGTAACACGTAAAATTTTAGAGAAAATACGGTTTTATTCACAAAATTTTATATTTTCTATTTTCAATGAACTATTGTCTTTATAATTTTATTTTTTTATCTGCTTATCTTAAGCAATATTAATATTTATTAGATTTACACATACTGACTCGGAATATGACCTAATAATTTCAGTAACACGTATTTTTTTTGAGAAAAATAGGGTTTTATTCACAAAATTTCATATTTTCATACAAAACAAAATCTTGTTTTTATAATTTTGAATTTTTCATCTGCTCATCATAACCAATAGTTATACTCAATAAATGTGGATCCACTGATTCAGAATCTAACCTAAGAATTTCAATAACACGTAAAATTTTAAGAAAATAAGGATTTATTCACCATATTTCATATTTTCATGGAAAATAAAATATTGTCTTTATAATTAGATTTTATTTCATCTGCTGATCATAATCAATTTTTATTTTCAATAGATTTTGATCCACTGATTCAGAATCTGAACAAAGAATTTCAGTAACTCGTGCATTTTTTGAGAAAATAGAGTTTTATTCACAAAATTGCATATTTTCATAGAAAATAAACTATTGTCTTTATAATTTTCATTTTTTTACCTGCTCATCTTAAGCAATATTATTTTTATTAGATTTTTATATACTGACTTAGAATCTTACCTAAGACTTTCTTTAACACGTAAACTTGTTGAGAAAAATAGGGTTTTATTCACAAAAGTTCATATTTTCATAGAAAATAAACTATTGTCATTACAATTTTTTTTATCTGCCAATCATAACCAATATTTATATTCAACTGATTTTGATCCACTGATTCAAAATCTAACTGGAGAATTTCAGTAACACGTAGCTTTTTTGAGAAACATGGTTTTTTTCACAGAATTTCATATTTTAATAGAAAATAAATAATTTTCTTTATTATTTTATTTTTTTTCATCCGCTTTTCTTAACCAATATTTATATTTATTAGATTTTTATATACTGACTCGGAATTCGACCGAAGAATTTCTGTAACACGTAAAGTTTTTGAGAAAAATAGGGTTTATTCAAAAAATTTCATAATTTTGAATTTTGCATCTGCTCATCATAACCAATAGTTATATTCAATAGATTTTGATCCACTGATTCAGAATCTGACCTAAGAAGTAACAAGTGAATTTTTTGAGAAAATAGGGTTTTTGCATCATATTTCATATTTTCATGGAAAATAAAATATTGTCTTTATAATTTTATGTTATTTTATCTGCTGATCATAAACAATATTTATTTTCAATAGATTTTGTTCCACTGATTCAGAATCTGAACAAAGAATTTCAGTAACACGTGATTTCTTGAGAAAACAGGGTTTTATTCACCATATTTCAAAAAACTATTGTCATCATAATTTTATTTATTGTATCTGTCAATCATAACCAATATTTTTATTCAGTTGATTTTGATCCACTGATTCAAAATCTAACCTAAGAATTTCAGTAACTCGTGAAATTTTTGAGAAAAATGTAGTTTTTTCACAAAATTCCATATTTTTAAAGAAAGTAAACTATTGTCATTATAGTTTTATTTTTTTAATCTGCTCTTCTTAAACAATATTTATATTTATTAGATTTTCATATACCGACTCGAAATCTGACCTAAGAATTTCTGTAACACGTAATTTTTTTTTGAGAAAATAGGGTTTTATTCATAACATTTCATATTTTCATACAAAACAAAATCTTAACATTTCATATTTTCATACAAACAAATCTTTTGAATTTTTCATCTGCTCATCGTAACCAATAGTTTGATCCACTGATATAGAATCTGACCTAAGAATTTCAGTAACACGTAAAATTTTTCAGAAAATATGGTTTTATTCATCATATTTCATATTTTCCATGGAAAATAAAATATTGCCTTTTTAATTTTATTTCATTTTATCTGCTGATCGTAACCAATATTTATTGTCAATATATTGTATTCCTCTGATACAGAATCTGAACAAAGAATTTCAGTAACACGTGACATTTTTGAAAAAAGGAGTTTTATTCATGAAATTCATATATTCGTAGGAAATAAACTATTGTCTTTATAATTTTAACTTTTTTATCTGCTCATCTTAATCAATATTTATATTTAATAGATTGTCATCCACCGATTCGGAAACTAACCTTAGAACTTTTGTAACACGTGAAATTTTGTGAAATAAAACAATGATTTCAAAATTTGAAATTTTTAATCTGCTCATCATAACTAATATCTATATTCAAAAGATTTTGATCCACCGAAGTGGATCAGTGCACTGATTCAAAATCTGACCTAAGAATTTCCGTAACACGTACAGGTTTTGAGAACAATGGGGTTTTATTTACAAAATATCATATTTATAAAGAAAATAAGATATGGTCTCCTTAATTTTATTTTTTTTTATCTACTCATCTTAACCAATATTTATACTTAATAGATTTTGGTCCACTAATTCGGAAACTAACCTGAATTTTTTGTAACACGTAAAGTTTTTGAGAAAAATAGGGTTTTATTCACAAAATTTAGTACTTTCATAGAAAAAATATTACTTTTGTTTTAATTGGCTTCTTTAGCGATGTTGAGATTATTCCATATTCTGAATCTGCATGTCAAACTGAGCCGAAATCCAAATTTTCATGAATTTTGGTGCCCGGGAACCTATTTAAAAATCAGTTTGAAGTTTGTATGGGAGCGATTTGTCGAATCACCCCTCGTCGCATTTTGTACTGGGCGGAGCTGTCAAGCAGTTACCCAGCTGTCAAAAGGTGATTTAAAAAAATCTCTTTGTAATTGATTTTAGGTATCAAAATGAAGTTCTAAAAATCTGAAAAAAACCATAGTGCCTCAGAAAAAGCTGCTCTTTCGCATAAAATCAAAAAATCAATACATTATTCTAAATTTAAAAACCCAATTTATGATCCTCTCATCAGAACAAGTTTTTGTGTGTAATAAATTTCAATCTGCTTATTAGAAATCTAACCTCAGAACTTCTGTACCACGTTCAGTTTTTTGTATGAGAACCCACTTAAAGACAATATTTTATTTTCAATGACCATATGTGATATTGTAAATATAATTCTATTTTTCTCAAAATCTGTACGTGCTACAGAAATCATACGGTATGATAAGAGTTCAGCGAATTGTCCTTATGTATTTGCACAGTCAGATTTTTTTCACGCCGGGGATACGTACCGCACTAATTCGTGAACTCAGTCCAAAAACTGTACGTGTTACACAAAATCTTAGGTCAGATTCCGAATCAGTGGATCAAAATCGTTTGAATATAAATATTGGTTATGGTTAGTAAATAAAAAAATGATATTAACAACACAGTATTTTATTTTAATGAAAATATAAAATTTTGCAGATTAAACCCCATTTTTCTCAAAAATTGAACGTGTTACAAAAATTCTTAGGTTAGTTTCCGAATCAGTAAATAAAAATGTAATATAAATATTGTTTAAGATTAGCAGATAAAAATTGTAAAGACAATAGTTTATTTTCTATGAAATTTTAAAAATAAAATTCCATTCTTCTCAAAAATTGTACGTGTTACACAAATTCTTAAGTCACATCTGAATCAGTTATTTAAAATTATACAGACAAGATTTTATTTTCTATGAAAATATGAAATTTTGTGAATAAAACCCTATTTTTCTTAGAAAGTTTACGTGTTACACAAATTCTCATGTCAGATTCCGAATCAGTGACTCAAAAACCATTAAATATAAATATTGTTCATGATGAGCAGATAATAATAAAAATTAGAAAGACAATATTTCATATTTTATGAAAATATGAAAATTTGTGAATTATACCCAATTTTTCTCAAAAAAATTACGAGTGATTACTGATTCTAAATAAGTGGATCAAAATCTATCGAATATAAATATTGGTTGAGATGAGCAGATAAAAAAAATGATAAGATAAAGACAATAGTTTATTTTTTATGAAAATATTAAATTTTGTAAAAAAAAAAACTATTTTTCTCAAAAACTGTACGTGTTACAGCAATTTCGAAGTCAGATTCGGAATCAGCGGGCCAAAATCCATCAGAAATGGAACAAGTGGTCAAAGTGCGTGATCCACTGTCGACCAGTGTCATCCGTTGGTCATTTTATTCTTCGCGTGGTAGTGTGCGGCTATCGGTGGCGAGGTTCGCTGATGGACCACGAGTAATTGCCTCATCGGCCACAATGCCACCGTGGAGGGGATCCGCATCGTAACAGTGTGGCAGGCACGAAGATACTCTCTGCTTAAGACGTCATTGCGAAAAGTTTGTGGAAAGACCTGGAATCGAACCCATCATCCTCAGTATGGTCATGCTCAATGCAGCTGTGGCTGTAGGGGCTTCAAAATTTAAGCTATGGTTAATCATGAAAACGAATTTATTTTAAATTTGAAATTGGACTCATCAATCGCGGCCATATATAATCTTTACTGCAACGTTTGCACTGTCTTTGCAGCCAAATCTAAATTTAATTTTTTACTATATATGAAGTATGGATCTGCTGAACAATTAATTTTTAAGTACATAATGCATTTCAAACATACTGTTTGATACATTGGACGCTGGGTAGATATGGGTTTAGTTCTGAATTTAAGGATTGTGCCCTATTCCAGTGGAAACGTAGAGTTGAAAATAGAATATAACTCTGAAATGTGTAACGACGTTCATTGCTTACACCCGCAGTTAAATATACATCGGTAGTTCTCACCAAACTTCAAAAAGCTTCAACAAGGCTTGAACGTTGAACGTGATTCGTTTGCACTACCCTTTGTCCAGCTGTTTGCAGAAGCTTAATTCCACTGATAAAATCTAAAGCCACTATCAATACGAGCGATAGATTACTTTCTTCCTCACTTTTACTGCTCAGTCCTAGCAGTTATCCGCTCAATATCAGCTCGGTAATCACGATGGCCACTTTCCTTGGTTTGATGGTTTGTGGTATCCTACTATTCAAATTAGCATCCCCAATTGGTTAGAAATCTGATCATCTAAGACTTTTAAAAACTGAGTACTTTTTCACATTCGACTTTCGCAGGAGCCACCATCTGCACGTCATGTTCCTCGGCGGACGATCCGAAATGCTCGGCAGCGAACTTCACCGGACCGACCAAGGAATGCTACAACGTGAACCCATGTGCCGTGGCCATCATCACCGGAACGGGTCATACATTTCGAGGTTGCTCTACGGATCCGGAGTGCTACAGCAATGATTTGTGCGAGACCTGCGATGGCGACGGTTGCAATTCTGGAGCGTATCCACCGGATCGAAGGAGTTGCCTTAGGTGTTCGAATGGCGAGGGTGCAGCAAGCTGCGAAGTGGTGACGAGCGATCGGGATCAGTTGAGTGCTGCTTGCGTGCTGCACTTCCAGGATGAAGCTTGCGTTACTGTCTTCCAAGATTTTAAACCTTTGCTGAGGGGCTGTCTAGGCGACATGGACGTGGGTGTGAAGACGCTTTGCGAGAGTGGTTCTGCCGATTGTGTGGTTTGTCGGGAGAATGACTGTAACGCAGTGAATGTTAGACTGGACGAGCAATGTCTTCAGTGTGATTCGCAAGATCGGGGATGTAACGATGCTAGTCATAGCGCAAGTGCCTGTGAGAAGGCCTCCGGTGGGAAGTGTTACTCAAGGCTTCTTGGTGGTTAGTAGGTCTTTCGAATGTCTGGTGTTTATTAGTTATTCTTGGAAATTTTCTATTTGAAACAGATGGAACTGTTAAACGAGGCTGCTTCCATGAGTTATCTACGCAGGAGTCTACGTCGTGTAATTCAGCCAGTTGTATCGTCTGTTCCGGATCAGCCTGTAACAAGAACATCTTTGTGGCAAGAAACGGTGGAGTAACTCACGTAGCACATCTTTACAAACTGCTGGTCGTGCTTTCATTCCTTTCGATTGTAGTACCAAACAAACAGTAGTAAACTGATAAATTGAAGTGGACGATAAACAGTTTGTTTTGAATGAATTCCAAACCTAGTTTTCCGTGTTGCCAATCGTTAGTCTCGCTAAAGTAATTCCCTTTGTTTCACTTCCCTTTACACTCACAGATTTCCGCTGTAAGAGTTGTCATTCGGCGAACACCGCAGCCTGCGTGCGAGATCCATACACGGTCCTCGACAAGGAATGCCCGCTGAACGATACGGCTTGTGCAACGGTCGTGATATCGGCCACCGGTCACCTCTACCGAGGCTGTTCAATGGACGAGGAATGTGTTGCCGAAGGAGATGCCTGCATCACGTGTGACGAGTACAGAAACTGTAACTTCTACCGCTACCCGACGGATCGGCTGGATTGTTACGTATGTGAGACTTCTGCCAATCCGAACTGTGCTACGCTTCCGTACAACAGGCAGTTCGAGAAGGAGTGTTTACGACAAGTAGCGGGCGATGATTGCGTGACAATATTCGATGAATTTCGTGTAGTTCGTCGTGAATGTAGATCCGGTTTGGCGGATTTGGATTTGCGGAAATGTAATACAGAAGGTGGACGGGAATGTGTAGCATGTAGTGGAATAGGTTGCAATAAGATTACCGTTCGCCAGGACGATAACTGCTTGCAGTGTTCCTCGGAGGATGGTTTGAACTGCGCAAGTGGTCGCCGAGCTTCGACAATTTGTAAGCGGTCTTCCGATGGTGTTTGTTACAATCGCCTGGATCAAAATGGAACTCTTCATCGCGGATGTTTATCCGACTTGAACGAGGAAGATCAACGAACTTGTCTGACCTCTAATGATCATCAATGCGAAACTTGCTCCGGTCCAGGGTGTAACAACAACATTTTTCCTTCTGACGCATTGCAATGTGTTCAGTGTGACAGTTTGGAGAACGTGGACTGTGTTCAAAATCAATCTTCAACCACGTTTGTGAATCCTTGCCGGAGATACGTCAACGGCGACACATGTTACACACGACTTCGTACCGGTTGGTGCCGCTATTAGATTAGTTGTGAAACATATTGTACAAACATCCCGCATTTTTAGATGGTTCCATAGAACGTGGATGCCAATCGTCACTCGCTGCAACCTGTAATGCTCTGACGAACGTCTCTTGTACGACTTGTGAGGGACCCGCCTGCAATACCGAAGTCTACGGTCTACCCCTGGGGGAGACGATCCTGCTTCCAGTGTGATGGGCTGAACGATTTAACCTGTGGCTTGGAGCAGACGAGGCAGGAGGATGCCAAGGTTTGCTTACAGTTCCAGCCGGAGGACCGATGCTATACAATACTTCAAAATGGGAAAGGTATTGGTTTATTGTGTGCGTTTCGAAAAACCATTAACCCATTGGGATCATTTCAGTGAAGCGTGGATGCGCATCGGAATTTGATACTGAAGTATGCTATGGTCTGGATAACACTCAATGTCGGACCTGCACTAGGGATAACTGCAACAATCTCTCTGAAGTTGGATTGCGGTCAGCAGGCTGGGTGGCTCAAAGAAGCACATTAATAATATGGATCGGCATGTTATGCTATTTTACGTGCATACGCAGAATTTCCTGAAAATCAATATTTTATTTCATGTCTCTTATAAATTGTACCATTAATTAAAGAGCTTTCCCCCATTCCTAGTCGTGCACTCGAATCAGCAACAACGTTTTATTGTTGCATCGCGGTTTTCGGTTTTTTCCACAAAGTGGTTTTTCCGCTCGTCGCGAGTGTCCCCCAGTGTACCACGGGAAGTAGTTGACCGCCAGCCTAGTCTGACGTGTCAACTATTCATCAGTTTAGGACCACATAAAATCTACTCCGAACGCCACCGGAGTAGATTTTTATGAACTCCGCCGAAGCCCAGTTAAGCCAACCGGCATCAGCATCACCGTCATTGTCGTCGACGACACAAAGGCCCGGTCGTTAGTTTGCCCCACCATCCACACATCATCGCCTGCGCGCGATACAAACTCAGTTCAACCGAACTGAAGCAAAGCATCCAGCCGGGTATTGTTTGGTTCGCGCAGTGGACCAGTGGACGCTATCAACGAGCCTCGAATCAGTAGTCTAAGCCGGCGCGTCGTCACCAGCAAGCTACCTACATATAGGTATATAAAGGCTGTGCAAAGTAAGTGGCGTATTTGGGTTCATTTTTTTGCCGCTCTTTTGTTCCCCAGTCCACCGTCTAGCTCGCAATAATAATTTAATTTTCGACGGTACAGTAGTGCCCCCTGTTTCACGAATTATTTTCATCGCATTATTTTTATTATAAGTTTTTTTTTGAGTTGCTATCCTTCTTCTTCTTTGATTTTTTTTTGTTTTTTTTTAATATTTTCTTATACTAACTTAGTATTTAAGTACACATAATTGAATTGGTGTGTTTTTTTTTTAGTTGCTATCCTTTCTCTCCATTTTTTTTTTCTCTTCATTGCCATTTTCTCCCGACATTACTTCAACTGTCATGGGTATTTTTCTGGTTTGACTTCCTTTTGCTCTGCCGTATTCTTCCACAGTGGTTCAAAGAGACTATTTCTTTTGATTTATTTTCGTTTTTTTTTTTACTTGGTTGTTTTTTTTCGACGTAGTTGTATTCAGGTAGGACCTCGTCTTCGAATTAGTGCTTGTGTTTTTTTTTAGTTGCTATCCTTCTCTTTCTTTATTTTTTTTCTTTTTTTTAATATATTTTCTTATACTATATTAGTACTTAAGTAAGTATACGTATTTGAATTGGAGTTTTTTTTAGTTGCTAGCTTTTTCCTTATTTTTTTTCCTCTTTGTTTCTCCCGGTTCAACTTTGCTATATTGTATTTGAACATCTGGTTTCGGCAAATTTCGTTATTTTATTGATTTTATTATTATTGTTTGGTATAAATTGTAGTCTATATTCAGCTTAGTTGATTCCATACTTGTTTCCCTGCGGTAGAATAAAGTAGGCCCGCATGGAAACAAATGACACCGATGGGGGTTCGTCGGATCTCGTAATTTCATCCGATGACGAGACGGTCCCTGGTTTGTCCACTAACTCAATAGTGCAAACTCAGAACTCTGATACCATGGAGACTGGCGATAATCCAAATGATCCAGGGGTTTCTCAAGTACTCCGTTGTGCTGTTTCTTCAGGAATTGTTCCAATTAGTTCTTTGTTGAATGAAACACGGTCCCAGCCCATGGTTAAAAATCTCTTGGTTACAAATTTTTGTCCGCCTGGCAATTCATCTCAACCCCCTGTATTCTCATCTATCCCTGGATCTTCTCCTGACTTGGCGAGCCCCCGCCCGAAAGTTTACGCACCCGGATCTAAGGGTCCCTTCCTGGTTTTCTTTCGGCCCAAACCGAATGGAAAAAAGTTAAATAAATTACAAATCGAAAAAGATCTGGCAAAATCGTTTCGAAGCATCCTTGAGATAGACTCACCCAGCCGCGATAAATTGCGTGTCACTGTTAGTGATCGCGAAGAAGCGAACAGGATTGTTGCCTTTGAGCTTTTTTTGCGGGAGTACAGAACTTATCTTCCTAGTCACGAGATAGAGTGTTACGGAGTGGTCACCGAAGATAATTTAACTTGTGCCGCCATCATGACTGGAGCTGGCGGGTTTAAAAATCGTGCCGTCCCGCTAGTTCCGGTACTTGATGCCGTGCAAATGAACAAGGTACATCCTGACGGCATAAAAACGTCGTCCAACTCATACCGGGTGACCTTTTCCGGCTCCGCTCTACCGAGCGTTCTCGTGATTGGGCTCCTTCGACTACCTGTTCGCCTCTACGAACCGAAGGTAATGCACTGCGCTAAATGCCAGCAGTTGGGCCACACCGCACTTTACTGTAGCAACAAACCACGTTGCAGTATGCGCGGTGAACAACATGCGGAGGGGTCCTGCAATATGGAGCCAAAATGTGCCACTTGTGGCGAATCTCCACCTCATGAGCTCAGTGCATGCCCGAAGTACGTAGAGCGGGAGAAACGTAATATACACTCTATAAAACAGCGATCGAGGCGATCTTACGCAGAAATGTTGAAGAAGATCGCTCCGGTAGCTGTTTCATCAGCCCATCCTACTACTAGCAACAACATCTTCGCATCCCTGCCGGCAGATGATCAAGGCTCTGACTGTGAGGGAGGCGAGGAGTACCAAATAATTGAAACAGGAACAAAAAGGAAGCGAGCTGTTGCAAAACGGCACATGCAACAGCAAGCTTCTCAAAACGTTCCTGTTACTCAACCTGCTCAGCGAATCCCTCTGGCAAAATCAAGAAGTAGCGGAAGTACCAAAAAGGTATCACCTCCAGGCTTTAAATTTTCGTCTGGAGACTTTCCGTCACTTCCGGGTGCATCTAAAACCCCAGTTGCCCCAGTTTTTCGCCCAGAAAACCAACAAAATCGTCAACAGGAATGTCGACAGAATCCAGTCGACGCTTCCGGAAAATTGACTCTCTCTGGGTTAGTGGATATCATCTTCGAAACGTTTAAAATCTCTCCAGCTATAAGAAGTTTGATAACCATGGCACTTCCTTTTGTGAGACCTCTTCTGAAGCAACTGACTTCAAAATGGCCGATTCTTGAATCTATCATATCTTTCGATGGCTAATTTGTCCAGTGAGGTCGGAGGTATGATTGAAGTCCTACAGTGGAATTGTAGAAGCTTAATTAGAAATATGGATGCGTTCAAATTTTTAGTCCACAACACATGCTGTGACATATTTGCGCTTAGTGAAACATGGCTAACTTCCGATAAAGATGTCTCTTTCCACGATTTTAATATTATTCGTTGTGATCGAGGGGATGGATATGGAGGGGTGATCTTGGGGATCAAAAAGCTCCATACCTTTTATAGAATTGATTTCACCCCGATGAACGACACTGAAATAGTTGCATGTCATGTTACTATACAAGGTAAAAGTTTCAGTATAGCCAGTGTGTACATACCGCCCAGTGCAAGAGTATCTCGAAGAGATCTTGCGGAAATATGCTGTGCTATGCCTGCGCCTTGGTTGATCCTAGGAGATTTTAATGCACACGGAACAGCCTGGGGGTCTCCGAAGGACGACAATCGCGCAACCCTGATATATGACCTCTGCGACTATTTCAATTTGACAATTTTGAACTCCGGGGAAGCAACGCGAATTAAACCTCCAGATCCTCCAAGCATGTTAGACCTCTCAATATGTTCGAATTCACTATCATTGGATTGCACGTGGAATGTAATTCAGGATCCCCATGGTAGTGATCATCTGCCAATTAAAATTTCAGTTACCAATTCGTGTCAGGCTCGCCAGATCGACGTCGCGTATGACCTCACGAAGCATATTGACTGGGGTAAGTATGCTGAGTTGGTCTCCGAAGGTGAGCAGTCGGTTGACGTTCTTCCACCGCAGGAAGAATACCAGTTTCTCTCTGGGTTAATCGTCGATAGTGCTCTCAAAGCGCAGCGTAGACCGGTTCCGGGAACTTCGATACGTCGAAGACCCCCCACACTGTGGTGGGATGAAGAATGTACCGGAGCCTATCGTGAAAGATCCGCCGCGTTTAAAAAATATCGGAAGCGCGGTACACGGGAGAACTACGAGCGGTATTCCTCTCTTGACGAGATATTCAAGAACCTCGTAAAGGCGAAAAAACATGGTTATTGGAGGAATTTCGTCAACGGCTTATCGCGGGAGACGTCAATGCGGACTCTCTGGACGGTAGGAAGAAGAATGCGCAACGCGGTATCGGTTAATGAGGATCGAGAAAGCTCGCCTCGATGGATTTTCGAATTCGCAAAGAAAGTCTGTCCGAATTCGGTCCAAGTGCAATCGAATATTCGTCCTCCTCCACCCGAAAGGAATGCGATGGATTCACCTTTTTCGATGTTAGAGTTCTCACTCGCGCTTCTGTCATGTAACAACTCTGCCCCAGGAATGGATAGAATAAAGTTCAACTTGCTTAAAAGCCTCCCAGACGTCGCAAAGAGGCGCTTGTTGAATTTATTCAATCTATTCTTGGAGAGCAACACTGTTCCGGATGACTGGAGACGAGTGAGGGTTATTGCCATCCAAAAGCCCGGAAAGCCCGCGTCGGATCACAACTCGTACCGTCCTATTGCGATGTTGTCGTGCTTACGGAAGCTGCTAGAGAAGATGATTCTCCATCGGCTCGACAAATGGGTTGAATCGAACGGCCTTCTATCAGATACTCAATTTGGTTTCCGCAGGTGCAAGGGAACGAGCGATTGTCTGGCGCTGCTTTCTTCAGAGATTCAACTGGCCTACGCTCAAAAAGAGCAAATGGGCTCCGTATTCTTGGATATTAAGGGGGCTTTTGATGCAGTTTGCGTTGATGTCCTTTCAGACAAACTCCACGAGTGTGGACTTTCTCCGATTTTAAACAACTACTTGTACAATTTGTTGTCTGAGAAGCACATGTTTTTCTCTCATGGAACCTCGGCAACTTCACGAATTAGTTACATGGGCCTCCCCCAGGGCTCATGCTTAAGCCCCCTTCTTTACAACTTTTACGTCAGAGACATTGACGAATGTCTCGTGGAAAATTGCACGCTACGACAGCTTGCGGACGACGCCGTGGTTTCTGTCACCGGACCAGAGGCGGAAGATCTGCAAGGACCATTGCAAGATACTCTGGACAATTTGTCTGCTTGGGCTGTAAAGCTGGGTATCGAATTCTCCCCGGAGAAATCTGAGTTAGTTGTCTTTTCTAGGAAGCGTGATCCAGCAGATCTAGAGCTTCAATTTTTGGGTAAGGAACTCACTCGAGCTCTTTCGCATATGTATCTAGGGGTCTGGTTCGACTCTGAAGGTACCTGGGGAAAGCACATTAATTATCTGTATCAGAAGTGCCAACAACGAATCAACTTCATGCGTACACTTACCGGAACATGGTTGGGAGCCCACCCGGAAGATCTGATAAAGCTTTATCGGACAACGATACTGTCGGTTCTCGAATACGGTAGCTTTTGTTTTCAGTCCGCCGCGAAAACACACATCCTGAAGCTTGAGCGTATTCAGTATCGTTGTCTTCGGATCGCGTTAGGCTGCATGAACTCGACGCACACAATGAGTTTGGAGGTACTAGCAGCAGTACTCCCTTTATCAGATCGTTTCGTGGAATTGTCGCTAAGGTTCCTCATCCGCTGTGAGGTGCTGAATCCATTGGTAATTGAAAATTTTGAAAAGCTAATCGAACGACTTCATCAAACAAAATTTATGACAGTGTACTACTCGTACATGACTCTGGAGGTTAACCCTTCCTCGAATGTTCTCAACCGCGATTGCTTCCCAGACTTCTCCAATTCCACTATAGGTTTTGATCTGACCATGAAGCAAGAAATCCGTGGAATCCCAGATCCGCTCCGATCGGAGCACATCCCGAAAATTTTTGCAAGCAAGTTTGGTCATGTCAGTTGCGACAGGAGATTTTTCACTGACGGCTCAAAAACAAATGATTCCACTGGATTTGGTGTATTTAACGAGCTTCATAGCGCCGCCCATAAACTGCAAAGTCCTTGCTCAGTATATGTCGCAGAATTGGCGGCTATACACTACGCATTAGAGCGAATTGCCTCTCTTCCCTCTGATCAATATTTCATTTTTACGGATAGTCTCAGTTCAATTGAGGCTATTCGTTCAATGAGGCCGGTGAAGCACTCTACGTATTTCCTAAGCGAAATACGATCAAGTCTGAGTGCTTTATCGAATCAAGCATATAATATCACCTTGGTTTGGGTCCCTTCGCATTGTTCGATCCCGGGCAATGAGAAAGCGGACTCGCTCGCCAAGGTGGGCGCTATAGAAGGCGATATTTATGACCGTCATATCGCCTTCAATGATTTTTTTTCAATTGCTCGAAAGCATGCCTTGGTCAGTTGGCAACAAAAATGGGATGCAGGGGAATTGGGCAGGTGGTTGCATTCAATACTCCCACAGGTATCGAAGACGTCATGGTTCAAGGGGTTGGACATAGGTCGAGATTTTATCAAGATAATGTGTCGACTTATGTCCAATCACTACTCTCTGGGCTCGCATTTCTATCGAATAGGGCTCACAGACAGCAATCGCTGTAGCTGTGGTGCAGGCTATAAAAATATCAATCATGTTGTGTGGGAATGCCCAGAATACGGTATTGCCAGATCCGATTTATGTGCATCCCTCAGGGCCCGAGGAAAACCAGAAAAGGAAGACATTAGAGATGTGTTGGGTAGACTTGATCTTGAGTACATGAAGCTTGTGTACGACTTTCTAAAACAAGCTGAAGTCTTTGTATGATATCCCCGTCTTGTTGTTCCACTTGTCCACCTCGTGTCTTTATTTGGCATCCCAGTCTTGTTGCTCCACTTGTCCACCTCGTATCCCTTCGAAAATCGTTTGTTTGTATCGTTACAGGTTGTTCGTCCACTCTACGTTTGACCAGCAGCATCACGCCACAACATGCTACCAAGTGTCAACGAAAAGCCCCCATCATCCTATCCTTTCCTCAAATATTTTTGTTCCCCCTAACCTCGACCAAACCGCGAGTTTTACGGTTCCCCAAAACTAACATAGTTTATAAGTTAAAAACATCAAATTGTAAAAAGTTTAAATTGAATTCGGCTCCGTTATGCCTGTTGGCGCATGAGCCTTAAATAAATGATTAAGTAAAAAAAAAAAAAAAAAATGTACAACAAACATGTTGACGTTCTCTTTTCCCTCCCCGTGTAGACTTTCTATTGGATCCCTTTAGCATATTAGGTTCGGTCCATAAAATTACTTTGGTACTTGGTGGTCTGCAATTGCTTTCGTTGGAACTGGTACTGGCCTTGTACTACTGGGCAATTCGCTTCGAGTTCCTCTGGACGTTGAGTGCTCTTAGGTACTCTTCAACCGCAAATAGAAATCGTGTACGCGGCCTGCCACGATGGCATCCGTCGGCCTTTCCATGGTTCTCAACTCTGAATATTATCTTCACCTGCCATTCCCCCTTTCCACCTGACCAGCTCAACTTATGCTGCCGTGCTTCATTAGCTTGACAGTATTCTGTTGCTTTGGTAGAGCTTGTTATTCATGCAACGCCAACGCTCGCGTAACGCCTCTGAAGCCCGCCAAAAATCTTCTGAAGCTTTCTGAAATGCCTTCGAAATCCCCCTAAAACCCCTCGGTCCCCAGATAACTCAACTGAGACCCTTCGGAACCCCCCGAAAACACCCCTGCAGCCCCATGCAAAGCCTCTGACCTCCCCCTCTTGAAACTCCCTTGAAAGTCCTCTGGAACCCTGCATGACCTCCTTTAAATCTCCAGGTCACTCGCTCTTCTTGAACTTCTTTGCAATCTTCAAATCCATTCAGGTAATAAACTGAATCCATTTAGGTAAAACCCATTCGGGTAAAATCGATTCAGGTCCCTCCGTTAAGGTAACGTTACTTACATAGAATTTGATTATGTTCAGAGCAGTTGGAGAACTAAAGATTAGGGATAAAGTTTGTTGAGGAAAAAAAAAAACAGAGTTAAGGGGCGTTTACGGCGTGTTTAAGTGTTAAAAGTTTAAGAGTAGATATTAGAGAACTCCCTGGTGCTTAGGCCATCTGATCTACTTGCGTACCCAGTGATCTATTGGAGATTTATTATCTGTTTGAGGATCTCCAAGAACTCTCTTGAGTATAGGTGATCGGATCTGCCAACGTATTTGATTGTCTCTAAGAGCTTCATCACTAAGGTACATACTCACATAGACTCAGGTAGCTATGGATCATCAAGTGGTGAGTTCCAGAGTCTCCAAGAACTTATTTTAGTAAGGGTCATCGAATCTTCGAGAGCTACTAGTTAAAAACATTATGAATGAGGTTCATACTCACACAGCCTAAGACATCTATGTTCTATCAAGCTCTATCGCTTTAAAACGTCTCTGAAACTTCCATGAAACCTCCGTGAAATGCATCTGCGACCCTCTGAAGTCGTTTAGTCCCTTTGGAGAGGGATGGGTCACATTAGCCCAGCCGAGAAAACCCATCTTTACAAACGTGTTCTAGACCAGCGCGATTGCACCCAGGCGAGAATACCTTCTTCAAAGGGTTAAACCCCCCCCCAGAAACCTCATGAAACGCCCTCAAGAGCATTGAAACATCATGAAACACGTTTAAGCGCTTTGAAACGCCTCTTAATTCCTTATGAAATCTGAGTTAAATTCACCTGGGAGCCTTGACAGCCTCCTTAAACCTTTCTGAAACACCTCTGAAACGCCCATGAAATATTCGTATAATTCATCTGTCAGCCTCTGAAGCCACATTAAACACCCCGGAAGCCTCATGAAACGTTCTGAAACGATTGAAACGCTTTGAAACGTCTCTCAAACCCCCATGAAACCTCCGTGAAATTCACCTGAGGGCAAATGAAGCCCCCTTATACTCCTCTGAAAGCTCCTGAAACGCTCTGAAACGAATTGAAACGCCTTGAAACGCTTTGAACTACATCTGAAACCCTCATGAAACCTCCGTGAAATGCATCTGTGAGCCTCTGAAGCCATTTTTATCTCCAGGATACCTCATGAAGCGCCCTTAAACGCATTGAAACGCCTTGAAACGCTTTGAAATGGCTCTCAAACCGCCTTGGAACATCCATGAAATTCATCTGCAAGCCTCTGAAGCCCCCTTAAACACCCCGGAAACCTCCTAAAACGCTGTGAAACGCCATTGAATGTTTTAAAACGCTTTGAAACGCTACTTAACCCTATGGAGCCGGATTTTTTTTTGCCGGTGCTGCCGCAACCGAACTGGTGTGGAACAAATTAGTTATGCTCGGTTCCATCGCCGGGGTCATATTGGCCTCTTCGGCTCCAAAGGGCTAAATCCTCACGAAATCTTCGCGAAATTCACACGGAAGCGCCTCTGAAGCAGGGGCGTACAATTTCGTTTCAATGATACACTTTCATGCAACATTTGAATGAGTCACTTCAACCGTTTCATACATTTTTCTAATCACTCGGTTCGTTTAACCCTAAAAGGGATACCTTCATGACCTCAGTTTCGTCACCTCGCTGAGTGTGTTCCATCAAAGACGAGCTCTGAAAGGCGCCTGGGGTCCAATGGACCCCAGGTATACCTTTTAGGGTTAAAAACACTTTTCCGCTCATCGTAGCACTCGGTAGTCTCCCATCCGGTCGCATTGCTTGTGCTACACCCGGCAGAGCATTAGTGTCTCACTGGCGCGCTAGTCTCTCAATGCTTACGGGCGTCGATTAATTGGATTTAAGTGGTCGAATTTGTTATCCTCTTTCATAAAACATAATTATCATTCTATTGGCGTGCATCACTATTGAAAAATGCGGTTTTAATAGTGCTTTTAGCATGTTGAAGTATGTCAATGACTCATAAATGAAACGAAAATCCAAGTGTATCATTCCATGTTTCATACACACTTGTTTCTATAGCAGCAGCGAACGAGTGTGTTACTGGGTGAAAGATGAAGCATCACAGCAGTCCGTTCGTATGGGAAACGATATTTTAATGGTTATTGAGATTAGGATGTTGGAACTCTGTTAGATCTTAGAACTCGTGAATATACATCTATTACTGGGGTTGACCAAATTTTAAAGAGAGGAGGGGCAGGGGGAGGGGCTCCTGCATTTTTTTATTACGTGGAAGGCCGGCAGGGTACCCGGGTATCCACGAAATTGAAATGATCATATCTCCGTCAAATTTTCATCGATTTTGGAAATTTTTAGCTCATTCAATTCAGAAACTCATCATCTATCGGGAAAATATTTGGTTAGACCGATCTAATCATCGTGGTTTTCGGAAAATCCATATTTTTGGGAGCATGTCCTTATACCATATTGAAACCCACATTGTTAAGGCTAGGATACCTTAAAGTGTTTATGGTCAACCATGGCCTCACGGGAAGCGTGTTCCGAAATCACAGTTTCAAAGTCAACACGTTTTGCGTTTCCAGGCCGGTCAGATACAATATGCCAAAGCAATTTTACGATGCTTGGTACCGAAATTGCTACTAACGTACCGAAAATCCCGTATATTGTATTGCATAAAATCACGGATCCGGAAATCTGGATTTTCCGGTACCTATGGTGATCGGACCGGTCCAACCAAATATGATCTCGATAGATAATGAGTTTCTGAGTTGAATGAGGCAAAAACTTTTAAAATCGGTGGAAAAATCGCTGAGATATGATCATTTCCATTTCGTGGGTACCCGGGTACCCTGCCGGCCTTCTACGGGTGTTTTTTTTGCTGGCCACACTACGGTTAAACGGCTCTGAAACCCTTATGAAGTTCCCCTCTAAAGCCCTCTGAAACTTCCTGAAACGCTCTGAAAACGCCGCTGCCCCTCCCCCTAAAACTCCCTTGAAATCCCTTTGACCCTCCACCTCTACATCTGAAAGCCTTGACCTCCCTTCCCTTTGCATGTGCTAGCCATTTGCCCTTCTCTAACTTCTTTGCAACCTTAAAATCCATTTAACCCTCCATCAGTCGCATCAAAAAAAGTTACACGAGCGGTCGCGTCGTGTACTCAGTACACGGCAAACGCTTTCAATTATGGTTTATATGCTTTACTAGATACAATGTTGGTGTCTTCGGCAAAAATGTCCAACTGGATAATGCGCGTCTTATAGTGGACATGTGGAACCGGTCAATACGATCTGGTCCTGCCCCGGGTGTCGGAATGGCCCTCGCGGGAACCTGTTTCGTGGACATTTCAGTTATGACATCAAAACTAGGCATGCGACGGCTCTATCTTCATGATTTTTCATGTACATCATCTTAGTAACCATGAAAAGGACCAGTGACCTCCCTCGCCAACCCGTGGCCACCGGAATGTGCCCTGGAGGAACCTGTTTTGAGGACATTTTGACCATGACACCAAAACTAGGCTTGCGACGGCTCTATCTTCATGATTTTCCAAACCAATTATTTTAGTAACCATGAAAATGACCAGTGACCTTCCTGGCCAACCCGTGGCCACCGGAATGTGCCCTGGAGGAACCTGTTTCGGTGACATTTCGATCATGACACCAAAACAAGGCATGCGACGGCTCTATCTTCATGATTTTCCATATCCATTATTTTAGTAACCATGAAAGGACCAGTGACCTCCCTGGCCAACCCGTGGCCACCGGAATGTGCCCTGGAGGAACCTGTTTCGAGGACATTTTGACCATGACACCAAAACTAGGCTTGCGACGGCTCTATCTTCATTATTTTCCATATCCATTATTTTAGTAACCACGAAAAGGACCAGTGACCTCCCTGGCCAACCCGTGGCCACCGGAATGTGCCCTGGAGGAACCTGTTTCGAGGACATTTTGACCATGACACCAAAACTAGGCTTGCGACGGCTCTATCTTCATGATTTTCCAAATTAATTATTCTAGTAACCATGAAAATTACCAGTGACCTCCCTGGCCAACCCGTAGCCACCGGAATGTGCCCTGGAGGAACCTGTTTCGAGGACATTTTGACCATGACACCAAAACTAGGCATGCGACGGCTCTATATTCATAATTTTTCATATCCATCATCTTAGTAACCATGAAAATGATCAGTGACCTCCCTGGCCAAACCCGTGGCCACCGGAATGTGCCCTGAAGGAACCTGTTTCGAGGACATTTTGACCATGACACCAAAACTATTATTAGTAACCATGAAAATGATCAGTGACCTCCCTGGCCAACCCGTGGCCACCGGAATGTGCCCTGGAGGAACCTGTTTCGAAGACATTATGTATGACCATGACAATTAAACTGGGCATGCAACGGCTCTATCTTCCTGATTTTCCATATCCATCATCTTAGTAACCATGAAAAGGACCAGTGACCTTCCTGGCCATCCCGTGGCCACTGGACTTTGCTTTGAAGGAACCTATTTTGAGAACAATTTTGACCAAGGCGCCAAAACTAGGCATGCAACTGCTCTATCTTTTTGGTGTTATATATCCATCATCTAGAGTAAATCGCCAATGATTACACACCTTAAAAACTCGCCAATTGTCGCCAAAATGTCCACTAAACTGGTTCCTCCAGGGCACATTCCGGTGGCCACGGTTTGGCCAGGGAGGTCACTGATCATTTTCATGGTAACTAAGATGATGGATATGAAAAATTATGAAGATAGAGCCGTCGCATGCCTAGTTTTGGTGTCGTGGTCAAAATGTCCTCGAAACAGGTTCCTCCAGGGCACATTCCGGTGGCCACGGGTTGGCCAGGGAGGTCACTGGTTATTTTCATGGTTACTAAAATAATTAATTTGGAAAATAATGAAGATAGCGCCGTCGCAAGCCTAGTTTTGGTGTCAGGGTCAAAATGTCCTCGAAACAGGTTCCTTCAGGGCACATTCCGGTGGCCACGGGTTGGCCAGGGAGGTCACTGATCATTTTCATGGTTACTTAGATGATGGATATGAAAAATTATGAAGATAGAGCCGTCACATGCCTAGTTTTGGTGTCATGGTCAAAATGTCCTCGAAACAGGTTCCTCCAGGGCACATTCCGGTGGCCACGGGTTGGCCAGGGAGGTCACTGGTCATTTTCATGGTTACTAAAATAATTAATTTGGAAAATAATGAAGATAGCGCCGTCGCAAGCCTAGTTTTGGTGTCAGGGTCAAAATGTCCTCGAAACAGGTTCCTCCAGGGCACATTCCGGTGGCCACGGGTTGGCCAGGGAGGTCACTGGTCATTTTCATGGTTACTAAAATAATTAATTTGGAAAATAATGAAGATAGCGCCGTCGCAAGCCTAGTTTTGGTGTCAGGGTCAAAATGTCCTCGAAACAGGTTCCTCCAGGGCACATTCCGGTGGCCACGGGTTGGCCAGGGAGGTCACTGGTCCTTTTCATGGTTACTAAGATGATGTACATGAAAAATCATGAAGATAGAGCCGTCGCATGCCTAGTTTTGATGCCATAACTGAAATGTCCACGAAACAGGTTCCCGCGAGGGCCATTCCGACACCCGGGGCAGGACCAGATCGTATTGACCGGTTCCACATGTCCACTATAAGACGCGCATTATCCAGTTGGACATTTTTGCCGAAGACACCAACATTGTATCTAGTAAAGCATATAAACCATAATTGAAAGCGTTTGCCGTGTACTGAGTACACGACGCGACCGCTCGTGTAACGGTCTGGTTCAAAAAAAAAAGTTACACCAGCGGTCGCGCCGGTGTACTGAGTACACATTTAAAATGTGAGGTTAGAATTATGTATTTTTCGAGTACTTTGCGTGCATTTTTTCATTTTTTTTCTGCCTTACTAACAAGAAGAAGAGTGGATCTTGGAATAGGACCAACACCCGGTTCAATTTGGTGCGAATTTCGATTATTTTTTTGCATTTTTCTGAAACGCGTGTACTCAGTACACGCAAGCGACTGATGGTGGGTTAATATCGCCAGTTGGGCTGCTATTGCCGATGCGCTCCTACGTCTGGAGATACCGGAGTACTTGTACAAGATTCTCGGAAGCTACTTCCAGAATCGCGTACTAGTATACGACACAGAGGTGGGTCGGAAGTGCTTTCACATAACCTCAGGAGTCCCGCAAGGTTCCATCCTGGGTCCGGTGTTATGGAATGTCATGTACGACGAGGTGTTGAGGTTAGAGTACCCAGTGGGAGTGGTGATAGTCGGATTTGCCGACGATATTACGCTCGAAGTCTACGGTGAAACGATCGAAGAGGTAAAGTTGACTACCAACCACTCGATCAAGGTTGTGGAGGCGTGGATGCGGTCCAGGAAACTGGAGCTGGCTCACCACAAGACAGAGGTGACGGTTGTTAACAACATGCAGTCGGCGTAGCAGACGGAGATCAGTGTAGGAGAGTGCACTATCCTGTCAAAGCGCTCTGTCAAGCACTTGGGCGTGATGATCGACGATAAGCTTACCTTCGGTAGCCACGTAGATTATGCCTGTAAAAGAGCCTCCACAGCTATTGCGGCACTGTCCCGGATGATGTCCAATAGCTCAGCAGTGTACGCCAGTAAGCGCAAGCTTCTGGCTAGTGTTGCTACGTCCATACTTAGGTATGGCGGCCCGGCGTGGGGCACCGCGCTAAGTACTGAATGCTACCGACGGAAGCTGGAAAGTACCTACAGGCTTATGTGTCTGAGGGTTGCAAGCGCGTACCGTACCGTGTCACACGACGCTCTCTGTGTCATTACTGGTATGGTGCCTATCAGCATTCTTATCAGTGAGGACATGGAGTGCTTCGAAATGCGCGGCACAAGAGGCATACGCAAGACTGTCAGGATGGCCTCTATGGTCAAATGGAAGCGCGCGTGGGACAGTTCCACCAAAGGAAGGTGGACCCATAGGTTGATACCGAGGGTAGATAGTTGGATTAATAGGCGCCATGGGGAAGTTACATTCCACCTGACACAGGTCCTTACAGGTCATGGTTGCTTCCGACAGTATCTACACCGTTTCGGGCATGCGGATTCTCCCGAATGCCCAGTGTGCAATGGTTTAGAGAAAACGGCGGAACACGTTTTGTTCGTGTGCCCGCGTTTTCGCACAATGCGTGACCGCATGCTTGCCACATGCGGGGACGACACAACTCCGGACAACTTGGTCCAGAGAATGTGTAGGGATGAGATTAGCTGGAATGCCGTTTCAACGGCTATCACCCATATCGTCTGGGAGCTACAGAGGAGGTGGCGCGTGGACTCGGAGAATGGCTAGTCCAGATGCAGTACAAGAGGTGGTTCAGGGGTTCGAAGTCGGCTTCGTAGGTCATACCGGTGCCCTGCGGTCGAGATCGACCCTTACAGCGATTAAGTGGCCGCGGAGAGGATGTCCCGGTAGCGGTGCTGTCGTGGCGTCAGTCTACTGGGTTGGATCCGAGCCCGCGGTTGGAAAGGGGTCCCCGGCAAGGGTCGGGGTAGGTGAGACCCTGCTGTCTGCAACCTACGGATGCATCTGATAAGGCCTGAAGGGTAGTGATACCCTTGCCTTCAGCAGGTCAGATCGGGTTGCATGTGGGCATCAGTTCTTGATGTCCGCTCAGCAGTAGGGCGCGGGCGGGGTTGACCCTGCCCGCCTTCCGAGGACAAAGGGAGTGGCGAGGACCACTCGGGAAACTGGCTAAGCGCCAGCATGCTACCGTGATGGACTCTCCAGAGCGAGTCATCGATGTTCGTTGCTGCTAGGCTACGGCAGCTAACCTTGAGGGTGCGATATGCACTAGCCCCTCTCTGAAGCAATACCTTCTTGGTGGTTCCGGAGAGACGTAGGGTTTGGCGACCATAGGAATGTGTTTTAGTGGGTCGAGGAGAGAGTAGTCCTGGCTTCTACCGGCATTGTAGACGGCCTTAACCCCACACTACCCTAACCTTCCTGTTAGGGTGTCTGTTGAGCAGATTTATCCCCCTATGGTTTAGAAGAAAAAAAAAGGGTCTCCCGAAAAGCTGGGAAAGGTAAACCTGAAAAGGCCGGCCCATCCCTCAGCCACCTTAGATCTGCACCTTAGTGGATAGCGGAATAAGAAGAAGAGTAAGAAGAAAGAGGAACACAAGAGTTGGGTCGCTAAGCCAATGTACCAATCGTGACAAGTACGACTCTCTCGTCATCAAGGCAGACCATTCTAAGTACTCAGAGGTCGTCACAGCGATGAGGAGTGATGCCAAGCTCACGGAACATGCAGCCGCAGTATTCGGCGTACTCGTACCGACAAGTAATCCTGGAGTTCAAGAGGAACAGAAAGCGTGAGGGTACCGGCTGCAGGTTGTCAAGCGGAAGAAGTCCTTGGCGAGGGTGTTGAGGTGAGGGCTCTGGGATTCTAAATGTCGAAAACCCAGCCGAGATCACGGGGATTCAGCGAAAATGTTTGTAACAGCACTGTGGTAACGTAACAGTGTGAGGTGCCGGTGGCCACCGCATCCTTTCAGCTTCAGAAAGGCCCGTCAGGGACATAGGAGGCCTTGGTTCAGCTACCTGTGGTGGACGCCGCTGAAGTAGGTAAGCTCAAGGTTTTTTGGTCGATATGTCCGCGGGGCATACAAGAGCCACGGAGGCTTGAGGTATCTTGAATCGGGACCACTAGCGTGCTCAGCCTTTTCTTTTTTCTCGCTCATTCTCTTTGATAAAAACAAGGGGCACTTGCCCCCTCTTTTATCTTTCTCTTTCTCGTGTTTGTGTACGAGAGTGAGTGAGAAAAAAGAAAAAGCTGCGCACGCTAGAGATCGGAACACAAGTCGTTGGACCGCAAAGGCCCAAACAGATCCAAGTTTTGTATGCGATGTAGAGGTGAAGATTATAAGTCGCAAGGCTGCACAATCCCTCTCAAATGTTCCATTTCTTCCGGGAATTCCGCGAACAGCAAGCACTCGACGCGAGGCCCAAGGCCGCGGCTGACAAGTAACAGTTCAGATAACGCAGCTAAACCAGAACTTCTGTGACAATATCGTCATCACAGCAGATGCATACCGAGTACCCCGCTGGTAACGGTCCAAAATAGCGGCGATATGAACAACAGGTAAATACGCCGTCCATGAGTTGATTTCCGCAGACTACACTCAAACAAAATTTGTTGTGGTTCCTACCGAATCCGTGGTAAAATTAAGAACTGCACCAACGATTTTCAACCGAATGCAAAATTCTGTTAATTGTACTGAAACATTGTCAATATTACCATGCGTGCGATACCGTTGACTGAAAACATTCTTGATGCTACTACTTTTCCATTGTAATTTCGACCATGTCGACTTGAATGTTGCACATCTTGGATAAACATGGTTAAAAATACAATGTCAAAATAGTAGCATCAAGAATGTTTTCAGTCAACGGTATCGCACGCATGGTAATATTGACAATGTTGGTACAGTTCTTAATTTTACCATGGTTTCGGTAGAAACTACAACAAAATTTATTTCAGCCCACGCCAAGGCAAAGTCCTTGCAACTTACTCGGTCTAAGCGGTAGCCAGTTGGTAACGGTATTCTCGCGTGTATGCCATGTGTAAGACCTACTCATAAGTGCATAATTTCCAGACCCCACCAAAAATGTGTAACAGTTACACATTCACAATATCAGCTGTACGCTCTTCTAGATCCGATACGTCGATATATTTTTGTTACCAATGTTACTAGTAAACCTAGATAGATTGCCGTACAACAATTATTGCGAATTTCACAATTTTGAGGACGAAGGAGCTGATTCTGTGAATGTTTAACTGTTACACATTTTTTGAGTGGTCTGGAAACTATGCACTTATGAGTAGGTCTTACACACTTGAGTGCTGGCGGTTTTAGCGTGTAAGCGACGGATGCAGCGAGTATGAACTGATCAGGAGCAAGATGAATAACGGGTGGCGTTTGCAGCTGACAAATTCGTGCTGAAGATCAGGATAAGGGCAAATAAAAAGACTTGCTTTGAGGCTCTCTGTCAGAGTGCCAATGCGAATCCTTGGGGTGATGCCTACAGGATCTTGATGGTCATGTCAAGAGGTGTATTGGCTCCTACAGAGCAGTCTCCGGAGATTCTGGAGAAGATCATCGACGAGCTCTTCCCGCGCCATGATCCAAATACTTGGCGTCCTTTCGAAGTACCTCTAGGGACAGGAGCTGGCGATTAGGGGAGGGTCATTGATAAAGAACTTGCGAGGATTGCCATATCCTTTTGCATAGGAAATATCAGGCCTTCACTCAGGCACTACAACGCCTTAGAAGACGAAATGCGTTGAGCTAAGCTATTATATTATATCGTGCCTCGAACTCCTGTCAATTTAACTGCTTTGAGAATGAATATTGTACTTAGTGATATCAGTTCCTCGGAACCAAAACTAATTAAAAACGTGAAACCAACTAGTTAAATGAATAAAAACAGGTTCCTCTTGTCTTTTATTCCGAAATCCAATTAAGTTAAAACACATTATTTACATCACAATTCAGCTTGGAGCTACCTACCAACACACTTCATAAATTACTTAAGCACTACGAACGCCGCAACGACAGCCAGCAAAATCGCACTGACGGTCTTCTGTCCGGCAGAGTTCTTCAGTCTTTCCTCCGAAATGCTGTTGCAGTTCTCGCCCGAACAGAGCAGACATTCCTTCGCCGTCAGACCCTCGCAAGCGGCCGTCTTCAGGTTGGACTGACATCCTCGTTCGACTGTGGAGTTGAATAGAAAAAAAAAGTTAGTACAAGAATGTAGACACCAGAGGTTGCGTGGCATCTTACAAGCTCCATCGGAAATTCGAGAGTAGCACTTGTCTTCGTCCTTGTACAGCACGCAGTAGCTGGACTTGGGTTCGCCGGTCAACTGATTGGAACAGGACTTGTCCGCCTCGGTTGTCTTGCACTGGTAGCACCGAAGGCGATCCGTTGGGAACACCTTACCGTTGCAGCCTTCCGCCTCGCAGGTGGTACATGTCTTACCGGTACAGGCTGTGACTTCATTCGCAGTCAAGTCTCCGTAGCAGCCTCGAGTTAGAACGCCATCTAGAAAATCGAAATGCGTGATTAAATTGATCGCGGATCGATGGATTAGAGCAACCTACCGTTATTGGTTCTCGAGTAGCACTTTTTGCCCGATACTTTGACACATGGGGTGCTGAGTGCCGTTCCCAAAAGGCAGGTCAAGTCGTCATCCTTGCTGGTCGAACACTGAAGGCATCGGTTCTCGGTTTTTAGGGTGGTGGCTTCGGCACTGTTGCAGCCATTTTCCGGGCATGTTCGGCATTCTGGGTAACCCGTGCAGGCATTGCCAACAGTTGTCAGATCGTTTTCACATCCTCGCACGACCTTATCACTTTCCAAACGTTCGTAGCATCGATTGTAGGGATCCCGGAAGTTCTTACAGAATGCCGCTTTTTCAACGGTTTGCTTTTCGGCACAGGGTGCATCTTCCGTTTCCTTGCACTGGTGACACCGGAGCCAGATGTCCTTGTTGCATCCTTCTTCATCCGAACAAACTTTACAGGTAGAATCTACATCGTTTTTGCACTTGGTCTGATCAGCTTCGGCCAACTGGGACAGACATCCACGGTGCAGGACATTATCTACCGGGAAGAACATTGGGCCGTTACAAACAAGTTGATTCGCCAGCTGTTGTTTCTTCACTTACCTTGAACTCGCGTGTAGCAAGTGTCCTCTCGATTGGGGCACTCATCGGCTACTGCTGTAGCATCTTCGCATTTGGCATCACTCAGAGACGTGCACGTGAGACACTTGGGGTAAGTCTTCAGCGCTTCTCCCGAAAGTTTGTTGCATCCGTCATCGCTGCAGAACTCGCAGTTCTTGTTGCCGGTGCAGCCGTCATCGACAGCTGGCAGACTCGACTTGCATCCACGTGTTACTGGTGAAAAAGTCCGATTGTTTCAATACAGCAATAATCAATTTACTCCAACCATCTTACCTCTATTTTCATCAGCTTTGGCATAGCATTGGTCTGCCTTGGCAAAGAGTGGGCAGAGAGCGGCTCCAGCGGCTTCCTGCGTGCCAGTGCAAGCAGCGGTTTCGCCATCGCACACGTGACACTTCATCCACCGGTCATTGTTACAGCTATCGCCAGCGCAGGATACGCATTTGGCTCCAGCTTCCTTGCATTCGGCTTGTTCTGCCACTGGGAGGTCCTTCAGACAGCCACGTTCAATTTTGCCGTCATTGTTGCGCAAATAGCACAATGTGTCATCTGTGTTGGTGCAGGCACTGACTGTTCCTACTGCTGCCACACAGCTTGCATCCGTTTCGGTGTCTTTACACTTGAGGCAGGTGAGAGCTGGGAACAGAGAAAGACAAACATCCGTTTATTCATGTGGTCACGTAAAGGTTTGATTGTGACAATTCTTCGAAGAATTACTCATGCATTGTCGAATTGAAGCGTGTAGCTCCAGCTAAACCATCTTCTGTAGGCTTCAAAGGTTCGTTGGAGGATCACGGATAATTGTATGCTTTGTGGTTGTAGGATATCAATGAGCTATGATGATGATGGTACGTCGTTTGTAAACAAGCTTCGACGTACATCACCAAGAGCACACTCCCGACTTTGGCGGGCTGTTTATTGTTGTCTCCCGACCCAAAAGATAAGCTTCAGGTCACCGTTGGAGATCATAAGCAGGCTAATAGTGACCATGATTAACTGTCAAGTCAGATTTCGATCTGTTAAAAACCGATGTCTGCATCCTATTAAAATATTGAAGTACGGGCTACTACACACTAGGCCGTCCCTTATTTTGCAAAATTTAGAAATATTATAAGTTCGTTAGTGAAAAATGATCGTTTTAGCTAAAAAATGATCGGATCAAAATTTGAAGTCCGTATCTCAAGGCTAAGTGGTCCCTCAAGGGGCCTAAAGTTGTCAAAAAATGTATGGGACCAACAAAACATGAATTTTTTTTCGACGAAACAAATACGCTATTTCACTAAAACCGGTGATTTTAGGACCCTAAAGGGCCAAAAATGTGCTTAGATTTGCGATATCTCTACTCGTTTCCAAGATATGTATTGACAAAAAACAACTGAAAAATCAGCATTTTTGACCATTTTTTAGATTCCGAAGGAAACTTACCCTATTTTGTTCAATAACTCAAAAACAAGTAGAGATATCGCAAATCTAAGCACATTTTTGGCCCTTTAGGGTCCTAAAATCACCGGTTTTAGTAGAATAGCGTATTTTTTCGTCGAAAAAAGTTTCATGTTTTCTAGGTCCCATACAATTTTTGACAACTTTAGGCCCCTTGAGGGACCACTTAGCCTTGAGATACGGACTTCAAATTTTGACACGATAATTTTTTAGCTAAAACGATCATTTTCCACTAACGAACTTATAACATTTCTAAATTTTGCAAAATAAGGGACGGCCTACTACACACTTTGTTCCAGAAGAATGAGGAGAAGGTTCACTTACAACAGAGGCTGTAATTCTTCTTTTTAATGGCTCGACGTCCCCACTGGGGCTTGGCCTGCCTCGCTTCAACTTAGTGTTTTTTGAGCACTTCCACAGTTATTAACCCTCGAGCAGTCGCGTCTTTGATTACCTGCAACGGCGCCACGCTCACGATGTGTACCATGAGTGTGTATTTTTCATGGTGCGTGTACACAGTACACGACGCGACCGCTCCCGGGTTAATTGAAGGGCTTGCTTTGCCTGCCATTGCATGAATTTGTATATTGTGAGGTGAAGTACAACGATACACTATGCCCAGGGAGTCGAAAAAAAATTCCCGACCGGAACGGGAATCGAACCCGCCTTCTCTGAATTGGCGATCCTTAATCAATAGGCTATCTGGAGACCCCATGGGGACCTATGTTTTACTTAAGTGGCCTCAAATTTTTGGTTGATGTATACATTTTGAGGTGTAACTCCAAACCTTGCTCCAAACTTTTGGTCGATGACATCTATAGTGAATTTACTGAAAAACTTTTTTCCTACATTTTTTAGCCAAGTTCGGCAAAAACCAGTTGAAAGTTAATAGAAAATAGGTTATATTGTCGCTCTCATCTTAAAATTTCCAGGGACACTGCCGTAAGTTTAAATTGATTTTTTAGAAATTTCGGCAACTGAACCTAAAAATTAACATACAAATATTTTTGAAAAAGTTTCACTTAAATAATTCAAAGTTTCTTTGACTTATTATCTTCAGAACAAGACCTGTTTTCTTGGAATCGGACGTAAATTGGCGGAGATGTAGACCCAGGATTCCCCACAAATTTCCCTAGACAATCTTCTACGACCTCTTAAAAAAAACTATCAAATCTATTTGACTTCATTCGGAAAATTTCTCCATAGATTTCTTCAATTTCTAGCAGGGACCACTTCAGATATTTCACTAGCTTTTTTCCTACTTTTATCGAAGGAATATTTTTAACGACATTTCATAGATTGCTTCAAAAATTCTTTCATGATCTTTTTTCGGGAATTCTTTAGTAATTTCTTTAGGAATTCTCTTACAGATTTCACCAGAAATTTCTCAAAAGGATTATTTTGAAAACCTTCCATGCACAGCTTCAGAAATTGCTCTAAGGAGTCTTATAGAAATTTTCCAGGAATTTTTCCGTAAACTCTTCCAGCGATTCCTTCAGAAATTTCTCTGAGGCATTTTTAAGAATTTCTGCCTGGAAGGCCTTTGGAGATATTTTTGATGGAATTTCTTGATTTTTTTCCTGGGATTCCTTTAGAAAATTCATAGTTCCCTTTGGAATTCCCTCCAAAGTTTTCTAGAGCTCTTGGCGGATCGACTGAGAAGTTTACTGTAGGAATAAACGGCTACGCAGTCTTCAAAACGGAAAACGAAGTTTATTGTTTGCCCGACGTTTCGACACTGGGGGTTTGTGTCATCTTCTTTTATTTTTCATCAATTCTACCAAAGAATTATAATTTCAGAAAGCGGTTCAAGAAACCTGTCAAGAATTCATCAACAGATTCCATCAGAAATGCTTTCACGGATAATTTCTGAGAATCAAAAGTTCATAATTTCTCTTAGAATTTCTTCAGAAAATCTTTCTTTCATAAATTCTTCCAGATTTTCTTCAGAATTTACTCCAGGAATTCGGTCTTAAAATCTTCCAAGGTTTCTTTCAGAAACTCCCCCAGCGATTTCTTTAGAAATTCTTCCGATGATGTTTTAGAAAATTTCTCCAATGTTTTAAGAATTTCCCCATGAATTCTTCCAGGAAGATTGCCATGTGTTTTTTTCTGATAATCTGCCAGGGATGAAAAGAAAAAAAAGAAAATCGTTCGGAAGTTTCTCCGGGCATCCAGACATGCAGAAATTTCAAAAAAAAAATCGGCATTTTCTGCAGGCATTCTTTATGATTTTATTTCAACGATTCTCCTAATTATTCCAGTGTTTTCTTCAGAAAATCTCCCAAAGATTCCTTTTAAAATTCGTACAGCTATTTTTTTTTTTTTGAGAATTTCAACAGAGATTTGTTCGGACTGAACAACTTCCTTCAGGTATTTATCCGCAAAATCTTGCAAGAATTCTTCCAGAGATTCTTGCATTATTACTCTCTGTGATTCAGGCAGGAGCTCTTCCCAAAATTTCTGCAGAAGTTCATGCAGGAATTCCTCCAGGATTTCCTCTACGTAATTCTAGAAAATACATGAAACGAAATTCTTTCAACATTTCCTTTTTGGTTAAATCAAAACATTTTTCCACGGATTGTCTAAAGAATCCAGAAACATTTCCGAGGAATTTTATTTAGAAATATCAAATTAGGTTTCTTCTAGGGATCTTTACAAATGCGTAACAAGGC
This sequence comes from Aedes albopictus, assembly GCF_035046485.1. Taxonomy (NCBI): domain Eukaryota; kingdom Metazoa; phylum Arthropoda; class Insecta; order Diptera; family Culicidae; genus Aedes; species Aedes albopictus. Next base: position 369,300,294 of record NC_085138.1, on the reverse strand, counting down.
GTTTCTCCAAGGATTTCTGGAGGAATTTCTTCAAAAATACATCAATAGATTGCTTCAGGTATACTTTAAAAGAATCCTCCAAGAAGGGTTTTGCAGGAATTTTCCAAAAAAAGTCATAAAACACTTTTCTACGAATCCCATCAAGGGTGTCTCCAGGAGTTTCTCCAGATATTTCTCCAGGAAGTTTTTCAGAAATTCCTTCTGAGAGACCTCCGAAAACTTGAGCTTCTGCCAAATCTCTTCCATGGAGTTTTTAAAAAGTTCCTCTAAAAAAAATCTTTTGAATCTTTTTCTGGTGCGATAAGAGCACAAAAAAGAAAAAAAGAAAATTCTGTAGGAAATCGGGCAGAAATAAAAAAAAAACCTGGCAGATTTTTTTAAAGAACCACTGCAGAAATTCCAAAACACGAGAATTTTTAGAAGGAGTTTTTGGAAAAAAAAAATCCTGGGATAGAAATCCACACAGAAGAATTTCTTGAATACTTCCTTACAAAAAATCAGAATCATCGCCGAAAAAAGCTCTGCAAGAATTGCTGAATAGAGGTTTGGGTGAATTCTAGGAAGAATACCTGGTGGAAATTCTGAAGAAAAATCTCTGGAAGTTCCAGAAAAATCGCTTTTAAAATTTACAGAGAAATTTCTTAATAAATACCTGAAGTAATAATCTGAAGAAAACTCTTCTGGAATTTTATAAAAAAAATCTTTGGAGAAATTCCTGGAGAGATCCTAGAAGAAGTTTTTGCATAATTTCTGGAAAAATCCTAAAGAAAAACTTTTGGGGAAGACTCTGTTGGATGCCTGAAGGAATTTGAATACACCCGTAGACTAGCTGCAGAATGAATCGTTTGAGATTTTTTTTTGAGAAATTTCGTGAGAAACTTCTGAAGAAGACCCGAGGAAAATTCCCAGAGGAATTTCTGAAAGAACATCTGGAGGAATCCACTGAAAAATAAGAACTGCAACTGGAAGAAATCCTAAGTCGAATTTTTGCTAAAATCTAGAAAATCCTGCAAGAATCATATTAAGATGCAAATGCATTTCTGGCGATGTTCTTGGAGGTAATCGTGGAAAAAAATCTAGAGCGATCTCTAAACGTTATTTCTGAAAATAATTTGCAGGGCAAGCTCCCAAGCTTTATGATTATGTGCAATTTTGAGACACCCCATTCCAGTACAGGGAGGTGAGATTTAAAAACCATGCTTTACCTGCTCTGATTTTTCCATGATAACACTTGTGCTTGTGGTCTTCGACAAACGCGCTTGTAGCTATCTACCAGCGGCAAAAATCCATGACTTGTGATGATGATTGCAGACATTTGGACAAGTTTTCACATACTAACAGAGGTTTTTGGATGAACCGTAAAAGCAATGCAATGCTAAATTAAAAATTGGAATACTAGGGTAAAAGCTCCCTTAGTGGAGGTAGTACCAATAGTGGTGGTAGTGGCAATTTAGCACTACTTTGACCAAAAAGCTTGCAAATGGAATTTTTAATAGATGCATCATGCCTAATTAATAACATTAATTCAGTTTTGTGTTCAGGATTTGGCGGAAAACCTATTTAAAATAATTATTTTCCTTAACTTTTTTGCTCCTTTGCACCTATAGTGGTGGTAGTGTTCCTATAGCGGTGGGTCCCATAAGAATTCAATAGGATGCGCCACTATAGGAACCAACGTTCAATTTTACCTCCATAATAGGAACCATGTACCTATAGTTGGTGCAAGTGATTTATTAGCAAAAACTGAAATAAACAATGGTTTTTACATTTTTCTTAGCAAATTTATGTGAACAACTATCGATTAACGTTTTCAGACTTTTATTTTGTGGTATTATAAATTTTATTCAATTATTTTAGTATAAGGAGCTACTAATAGCACCACTATTGGTACATTTACCCTAGTTGTCTTGTCCAGACATCAGATAGAAATGATTTAGAAAACTGTTTAGGAGCACCACTTTTTCTTCTTAAAAGTTCTAAAAAAAAAAAATACAGAGTAGAGGTTGCCCCGTAAGCATTAGGCTATGGCTTATTTTCAAAAAGTTGTTGCGACCCGAAATTTGTGAGCTCTTCTGGATTCAAATTACACAAAAAAGAGAAACCTCTGATATTGGGATGGAGAAAGGAATGAGGTGGCACAAACGCCTCAAAGTTGAATTTTCGAGTAATAACTTTTTCAATTTTCAATCGAATTTTTGAAACTCTCTCAAATTTATTTTCGAATCAATTTGTAGAATATTAGGGGTAGGCGGGGCAATATGGACAACCGGGGCAGAATGGACACCATCAATATTTTGAAATATGCGAACTTTGTTGAACTTTTAATGAATGGAGAATATAGTCCATTTATCTAAAACGTAGTTTCAGGAAAGAAACATTTGAAATTAAAACTATACTTGATTTTACACGAAAAAGTTGCGTCCTCCGTTTTTTGTGCATGGAAATTATAATTTTCACACCATCTAAAATAAGATTTAGTGATTAATTTATTGCAGGTCGATTAAAACCTGATATTTCTAGAATACATGCAAGTAGTTTTGCTGTATCTACATGCTTAACATGTTTATATTTTCTTCTTATTATATCAAAAATCAAGTTTGGAAATATCTTGTGCTGCCGGGGCAAAATGGACACTCACCTTTTTGAAAGAAGCGGTAACGGAAAATATAATCTAAATCACAAACCAACCAAATTCTTCGATTTCAGTATATTTTCGATTAAATGTTCACTATAGTAGACATGCGGTAATACAAATTGGTCAAAAAACGACAGCAGTGGAAAATAGTTGTTCTAGGCACAGCTGTACATGACGACAAAAACGAAGCTTTATCCAAACAGCCTGAATTTAAATTAACTGAACAAAAATAAACTACTTCGACGTATTATTCATCCATAATAGTTGTTTTGTAATGAAATGACTTTATAGGTGTAAATAATGTACGAAATTCGTAAAAGTCTCATGGTGTCCATATTGCCCCATGGGGGTGTCCATTCTGCCCCGTATGCTTGAAGACGGTAATGAAAAACTAACATTTTTCAAAACACTTTTTGAAGTGGATAAATTATTTTTCTTCGTGAACATTCTTATGCAATAGATGCTAAATAGACTTTAAAAGGATACTTGTATCAACAAACTAAACTTTTTTGACATCTTGCCAGGTAAAGTTGGCAAAAACCTTAGGGTGTCCATATTGCCCCGCCTACCCCTATATTTATCTAATGTGACGCAAAATATCACTTTTTTTTATTTTTTTACAAAAATATTTAACTTTAGGACCCGATAACCTTGGAACCGCTTGAAAAAAAAAATCCTGTCTTTTAGCGTGCTTTTGTAGATATTTTTCTTGCCAATTAATGTTGTGAATAAACTAGCCTAAACTTAATACCTTTAAAAAATGCTTTCAAAATGAATAAATATCAAAAACTATTCAAAGCCGCGTAATTTACAAGAAAAATGAGAAATTTGGTAAAATTTTAATTGTTTTCATTCTTAGTTTCGACCTCAAGCGAAAAATGTATTCTAACTAATGATTTGGCGGCATTGAACTTTAATTTTTAGGGTGTTCTGAGGTTAACAATAAATATGATGCTTAGTATCTAGTTCTGAGTAAAAACTGCCAAAAAAACCTTCCTAAACTCAAATTTTACCATTAAAAAAAAAGAAATAAATACTTTTCTACAGTTTCTGGTGGGAAGTACGATTAAAAAAAGGGATATTTTGTTCAGGACATTTGTAGACAACAAAAATATCTACAAAAGCACTCAATATGATTTGAAATTGGTCAAACGGTTCAAGAGTTATTTTTTTGTAAAAAGAAAGAAAAAAATAAATAAAAGAAATCCTAAAAAACTCATATTTTGCGTGATTTTGGAATAATTTAATGTTCTACAAGCTTAAACAAAAATTAATTTAAGAGAGATTCATGGAAAAGTTTAAAAATCGGTTGAAAATTAAAAAAAAAAATGGCATCTAAAGTAAAGCACCTTTTAATTCCTCGAAATTTAACTTTGAGACATTTGTGCCACCTCTTTTTTTTCTTTTTTTTTGTGTCATTTGGTTTCTCAATTTGGATCATTTGGATCCAGAAGAGCTTACGAATTCGAGGTTTCAACAACTTTTAAAAAATAAGCTGCAGCCTTATAAGCATGTTTTAATTAAACCAGTAATTCCGATATATTTTTTTCGAATATCTAGGCATACCTATTTTATTCAAAAAAAAAAAAAAAATACTATTACACCGTCTTCGGCCAGAGACCACTCAGACTGAACATTACTAACATTAGACAACGGATAACACATATAACACTCAGTGGCCCAGTGAAGAATTTTCTGTTTGACGAAAAGTTTTCCCCGACTGGAGCGGGAATCGAACCCTCACTCCGAGGCTCAAGAGACACCTAAACGACTGACGCCACTAACCGCTCGGCCGCTAAGCCCACAAAACTGAGATTCTTTCGAATTTGAAAATTCTTCACTTCCTAGAAATACCCAGTCGCACATTTATAGAAATTTCTACAACAAAATTGTCAGATTTTGTTTTACAAATTTCTTGCCATGCATGTTGCTCGAACATCTTATATTTCAGCTAGGAAAATTCAAGCTTCGTCTGAAATTGGTTCATGAAGTACGCAAAACAGAGCGATATTTCAATTGATCGTTTTTTTTTTTTATAAATTCCAGTTGAAAAGCAAGGCGATCGTAGAAGAATGTTTATTTGAAATGTCTGATCCCAAGTTTAAAAAAAAAAAAATGTTCAGGGGTTTTCTTTGGTAACACCTCTTAAAAAATTTTTCCAAAATTTTTTTATCAATTTTTTTAGGGAACTCTTTTAGAATTTTTGTTTGATTTGTTTGCATATTTTTGATTGCTACGGCAAACTCTTCGATAGTTCTCTCTGAAAACTCTTTGTTTTTTATTATTTTTTTTTGTTTATTCTAAAGACATATTTCCTTTGAATATTTGTTCAGCAATTATAGTGGAAATACATTTCAAAATTCGTTTGAGAATTATTTGCTCAATATTTTTCGAATTTATTCCGGCAATTTCGTATTGATTTCTTTTTGTATTTCCGTCGGCTAATTAAATATGACATTATCTAGCAATTCCTTTAAAATCTTCGACACACAGGATATTCCTTTGGAATTGTTTGGGCAATTGCTTGGTGGTTTCTTCATGACACTTTTTTTTTGGAAGTGCCTTCGACAACTTATTTGGTATTTTTTTTGTTAATTTATTCTGCACTGCACTGGACATGACTTCAGCATTCCCTAACGGTATTTCAGTAACAATTCCTTTGGAAATCCCTTAGGCTTTTCCTTGTGTGTGCCATCAGCTATTTCTATATTCAAACGTGTAAAGGAATTGCTTCTTTTTTTTTTAATGTTTCGACAATTTTTTTGGGAACAATTCTGGCAATCACCTTGAATTTTGGAAATTCCTTAGAAAATTCCTTTAAGATTTTCTCCAGTCATTTCATTGTATTGTTTTAAATACTTGAGAGAGTATCTTATAGAATTTCCAAAGTAATAACAGACAGAATCCTAGTTTCAATAGTATTTTTAAAAATAATAACCTAAATCAATTTGCCTCTATTACTGCTGGGAAATTTCCAAAAAAATTATCGAACAAAATTTCAAAAGAATCACCGAAGAAGTTAAAAAAAAGCCCAAGAAAACCAAAAAAAAAAAAGGGATACTCAAAATAGCTGGGACAAGTAAAATTTTCACTTTTCAAAAAATGTTCAACTCGCTGTAACTTTCGAAAAGGGCATCAAATATTCTCAAATGTTTACTGTAAGTTCATCAACTAGTTGTGTATCAGTGGACAAAATTTGGAAAAAAAATCGAGCCATTCTACACGAAGTTATAAAGGTTCTAGAAACCGAATGCATTTTGATCATTTATGAATTATATAATGAGCTATTGAAAACTTTTGACTAAACTTAAAATTCTTTACACGAAAGAAAATTACTACGATTGGATTATTTTTCTATAATAACACCAATTATTTCAAAACTTCATCATCATTCCAAATTTCGAGATAGTAATTATAGTTATTTTAATGAACTAATTGACTTGAACATATTTATGTTTTAAAGAAAAGCAACCAAATAGCCGCCAATAAATTGAAAAAGTAATGGGATGCATATGAAAATGGGGCCCATATAGCCGAGGCGGTAAACGCACGGGTATTCAGCATGACCGAGCTGAGGGTGACGGGTCGGTCCAGGATCTTTTCGTAAGGGAAATTTCCTTGACTTTCTTGGGCATAGAGTATCTTCGTGCCTGTCACACGATATACACATGCAAAATGGTCATTGGCAGAGGAAGCTCTCAGTTAAGAACTGTGGAAGTGCTCATAGAACACTAAGCTGAGAAGCAGGCTTTGTCCCAGTGAGGACGTTACGCCAAGCAGAGGAGAGAGGAGGAGGATGCATATGAAAAATAGATACATTTACTAAAAAAAACATAGAATAAATGAAATCGCCTTAACTTTTTTTCTTGTTAATAATTTCAAATTAAGGAAACTGTTTTTCAAAGTTCATTATATAAGTCATAAATGATCAAAATTTCATTGTATTCGGTTCATTGAATCCGGAGATATAACAGCCCAAAGTTGGCTATCGGATAATTATACCTTTTTCTAGAACCTTTACAATTTCGTGTAGAATGGCTCGATCTTTTCCACATTTTGTCCACTGATACACAACTAGGTGATGAACTTACAGTAAAAATTTGAGAATATTTGTTACCCTTTTCGAAAAGTTACAGCGAGTTGAACATTTTTGAAAAGTGAAAATTTTACCTGTCTCAGTTATTTTAAGTATCCCCTGTACCTTGTTGGAAGTTTTGGATCAAATAAAAAAAAATCTGGAAATATTTCCAAAGAATTAGCCGAAGAAAATTCGCCAATAGGAAATTCGAAACATTTTCACACGCTAAGCTTGGAAATCCCAATTATATACTCAATCGATTCCAGTACGATTTGGCAAAGATGTTTCCAAAAGAATTTAGAATAAATTCCCACCAAGAAACTACGACCAGAAGCAATTTTGGCATTTCCAGGATGCTTTTCAATGCTGGCTCTCCAAGCACTGGAATAGAACGGAATGGGATGCCGTATAAATTCCCAAAGTAATAGCCATAGGGCTTTCTAAACGAATTGTAAAAAAAAAACAAAAAGAAGATGCAGACGAAATTCCTAAAGAAATTTTCGTTTCTAAAAAGTACACAAATTTCCCAAGCATTTGCTACAAGAATTGCGGTTTCCAAAAATTTGCTTAAAAATTTCTCAAAAAAAAGTCTAAGAAATTCTTATTAGATGTTTCTAACGAAATTTCTGAAAAACAAATTGGAAACTTTCACCAAAGGAATACCGAACTCAATTTTCGATTCAATAGCTGAGACAGTTTCCAAAAAAACTTGCCAAAAAATTCCTTGAATTAATGTAGAAGAATTCTAAAAAAAAAATGCTGACGTTAGATCAAACTGGCATCCCTAAAGTTGTGTTCTTTGCCACGTTGTGTGCAAATTTCAAATTAAGCTGTTCTTTTAATGTGGAAGCTTCCTATCTTCTGAGAAGCTTCTATAAACATAGTAACATGTGGATACAAAGCGATCATATCAACGCGAGAACGGGGGATGTTCCACAATTACTGGCAAAAGGTAATGCCATCCCACATGTCCCACATGGTGCCCTATGTGGCGGATTCCCGGTGGAGAATATTCCGGGAACCACTGTTATAGCGCATCAGCAAATTCTTGATAACATTATCTTTCAAATAAGATATTTGTTATTTGTATTGATGAAAAAATCATCATTCTATAAGAGTTTCTAGGTCATACTGACCCCAATACATTACATATTCGTAACTCTTTTTGTGGTGCCATTTTGGTTTCACCTCAAGAGAAAAGAAAATTTTTGAATGCTTCGTTTCCGAAAATTATTAAAAGTCAAGAAGTTTCATTGCGATTAGTTAGAGATAAATATTAATGCTTGAAATCACGTTTTGGGTCATTACGACCCTAATGCACAACGAATGTTAAGGACTGAAAAGTTTCTCGTATTTTATGCGCGGAGTAAAACTATCCTTGTGAACTGTTCCATATTTCACTTTTTTGACATTCCATTTATTCTCTTCTTGCCTCCCGTCTGAGACAGCTTAGTTTCCTAGGAGCACTTCCAGAGTTATTTACTGAGAGCATCCTCTGCCGAGGATCTATTTGCATGTAGATATCGTGTGGCAGACACGAAGATAATCAATGCCCAAGTAAGTCAACGAAGTTTCCTTTACGGAAGGCTCCTTGACCGACCGGGAATCGAACCCTTCATCCTCAGCATGGTCGTGCTGAATGCCCGTGCGCTTATCCTATCGATTATATGGACTTTGTGAACACTACATTAACTTAATTGTTCTCGATGAAGCACATTTCTTTGTCCGGTGATCCTTTTTTTAATCAACCAAGAATCTTCTTCAGTCACAACATTTTCAAAATTCAGTTTAATATGTCTTATCACAAAACAATACCACCAGAGTTTCAAACTTTCGCCACATATTATTCACTCATGTTCACCAATACCAACCGGTAGATTCATAAATCAGGATCATGCCCACCAGGGCCGCCAACAGCCAATTCCGACTAGCCATGATGATGGATCTGCTTGTATCCGTCTTCACTCTTCAGCTACCAATTTACTACACCTCCTAATTCACGCGAACGAACCTTCAACCCCAGACGCGAGAGTACCGTTTGAAACCGCACCGATCCGAACTGTGTAACCGCAATCCCGTTGGGAGCGGTCTTTTATAGACCTTCTCGGGCTGTGCCACGGCTGTGAAGTGGATTTGCGTATCGTAATCAGAAGGGTCCGTTTCTTGCCTCCTCAAATAGCGCGCTATAACTAGCTAGAGCTCGGGATGGGTGGCTTATCACATAATGCCAGATAGATAGGGAGGGAGCGAGAGCACTTCGCATTGACATCGCACCTGTAGGTAACTCCCGGCTGACGACGACGACCGATGGTATTCTAACAACACCGGGGTGAATCACTTCGATCAACTGCGCGGTGCTGAAGACAACAGTTTCTGATAAGGCCCAATATAAACATCGGTATGAGGTTGTACGGTCGGTGATATATGGCAACTGCTAGGGGAAAAATCCCCGAAGTTTCGCTGGAAGGTGTTTTCTGAACTGCTGTTCGAGGCAATCACAGCACCGAAAATAGTCTTGAATGAGCCCCAGAAATCGCGCTTTACGATTCTGCAGACCCGTCTCCCCAGGCATTTTTTATCTTTTTAACGCGCAAACATTTATATCTATCTAGCCCATATAAAGTCGCGAATTGAATGCCATCAACAACAATATCGCATATCGCGAACGAACGAACTCAATGTCCCAATGCCTTGCCAGTTGATGACAATGTTAATCACCAAAGTACCCTATTTCCTTCCGCAGACACACCGCAACCACACCAACCGAACCACCCATGAACCGGTGCGGTGGTGGTGCTGGATAGCTGATAACATCAAATTGGCGGGTTATCATTTCTGCGGTTAATAGATATGCGGGTCGCAACTTGTCCTGATGGCCTTCTAGCTTGTGGGTTTCCGCGAGGGATGATGCAGCAAACTGTTTGTCAAGTGCACCATATTTGTCACATCGGATAATGTATTGCCTAGGTATCGTCGCGGATACGTCATCAAGCTATTTTTAACTGTTTTGCCAGATCCGATCAGCATCTACAATATCGAACATGTAATACAAATGGTTATCTACGGCAGTACCATAGGTATACGCCGATTACGTAGATTAATGTTATCAAAAAAACATACTCACTTACCATTATTGCATATTGTATACGCTAGTACTCGTTTCCGGGTACTGGACCCGGACAGTTCATGTTGAAATTGGAGCTTGGAGTTTCAGAAAATCACGAGACCCATACTCTCTTTAGGGTTACTACAAACCTGGACAGGAGACATTTTATTCGTTCAAGAATTGTTTACGGCAGATTAGAGTTGAACATCAACTTTTTTTCTTGGTCCGATTCAAGGAATTCAGACCGACCATTGGAAGGTTCAGCGCCCACCAGCTGACAAATGAAAACGGCCTACACTTTTCGATTTAGCCGCCTCCAAAAACATGGCCATACGTAGCTCCTTTTTCCAACACAGCCTCCCTTATCGTTACACCTGGAGATCACCACAGCAGATAGAATCTCTACTCGACCACGTTCTGATTGACGGATGCCACTTCTCCGACATTATCGACCTAACAGGACCTATCGTGGCGCTAACATCGACTCCGAAGACTCCTGGTGATGGTCAAACTGCGTTCAAAACGTTCCGTCATCAAAAATGTACGGTACCGGTGACCGCCACGGTACAACCTAGAGCGACTAAAACAACCGGATGTCGCCTCAGCATACACGCAGAATCTCGAGGCCGCGTTACCGACTCGATGAGGCCTCTCTACAGGACTGCTGGAGTACAGTGAAAGCAGCCATCAACGGTGCAACCGAGAGGACCATCGGGTACGTGGGATCGAATCGGTTTTGGAGGAGAAGAACGCAGCGAGGTTGGTAATGCTGCAGCAAGGGACTCGACAGAACGTGGAACGTTACAAACAGAAGCGCAAACAGCAGACCCGCCTCTTTCGGGAGAAAAATCGCCGCCTGGAAGAAGCGGAGTGTGAAGAAATGGAACTGCTGTGCCGTTCCCAAGAAACAAGGAAGTTCTATCAGAAGCTCAACGCATCCCGCATCGGCTTCGTGCCGCGAGCCGAAATATGCAGGGATAAACACGGAGGCCTCTTGACGGACGGACTGAGGTGATCGAAAGGTGGAAGCAGCACTTCGATCAGCACCTGAACGGCGTGGAGAACGTAGGCACGGGAGCCCACGGCAACGGAGGAAACGACGACACCAGTGCAGCAGAGGACGGAAATGAACCAACTCCCACGCTGAGGGAAGTTAAGGATGCCATTCACCAGTTCAAAACCAACAAAGCAGCTGGTAAGGATGGTATCGCAGCTGAACTCATCAATATGGGCCCGGAAAAGTTGGCCACCTGTCTGCATCGGCTGATAGTCAGGATCTGGGAAACCCAACAGCTACCAGAGGAGTGGAAGAAAGGGGTAATTTGCTCCATTCACAAAAAAGGCGACCATTTGGAATGTGAGAACTTCAGGGCGATCACTATTTTGAATGCTGCATACAAAGTACTATCCCAGATCATCTTCCGTCGTCTGCCACCTAAAACGTATGAGTTCGTGGGAAGTTATCAAGCCGGCTTCATCGACGGCCGGTCGACAACAGACCAGATCTTTACCGTACGGCAAATCCTCCAGAAATGCCGTGAATACCAGGTCCCAACGCATCACCTGTTGTTCATCGACTTCAAAGCGGCATACGACAGTATCGATCGCGCAGAGCTATGGAGAATCATGGACGAAAACGGCTTTCCTGGGAAGCTGACTAGAGTGATTCAAGCAATGATGGACGGTGTGCAAAACTGTGTATAGGTTTCGGGTGAACTATCCAGTTCATTCGAATCTCGCCGGGGACTGCGACAAGGTGATAGACTCTCATGCCTACTCTTCAACATCGCTCTGGAAGGTGTAATGCGACGATTTTCAAAAAATCCGGTCAATTTGTGTGCTTTGCGGACGATATGGACATTATCGCCAGAACATTTAGAACGGTGGCAGAGCTGTACCCCCGCCTGAAACGCGAAGCAGCAAAGGTCGGACTGGTGGTGAATGCCTCAAAAACAAAGTACATGTTGGTAGGCGGAATCGGACACGACCGGATCCGTCTGGGTAGTAATGTTACGATAGACGGGGATACTTTCGAGGTGATGGAGGAATTCGTCTACCTCGGATCCCTACTGACGGCTGACAACAACGTGAGCCGTGAAAATTGGAGGTGTATCATTAGCGGCGTTGGGCCTACTACGGGCTTCAGAAGAAACTGGGGTCGAGAAAGATTCACCCACGCACCATATGCACCATGTACAAAACCCTAATAAGACCGGTGGTCCACTACGGGCACGAGACATGGCGGAAAAGGATGAACCACGAGCTCGCTGCGCTTTACGACGAACCCAGCATCCAGAAGGTGGCCAAAACCGGAAGGATACGGTGGGCAGGGCATGTTGCAAAGCTGGTGATTGCAACTGATGCGGTTGGCACAAGAAGGCGTGGAGCGCAGAGAGCACGATGGGCGGACCAGGTGGAGCGTGACCTGGCGAGTATTGGGCGCGACCGAGGATGGAGAGCGGCAGCCACAAACCGAGTATTGTGGCGTACTATTGTTGATTATGTCTTGTCTTAATGATGTTGAACAAATAAATGTATGTTTGTATGGGTGCTGTCTCTGCTCAAAATTTGAGCAAGTGATCACGTGTATTGATTCAAATTTTGTGTGAAGAAGTTGAATAGGAGAAACAAACTTAAATCAGAAGTGTTCTGTTCAGATATATGAGGCTCACATGAATATCTTGAGGAAACGACTGGGGTCCCGCTCTTGGCTAAATTCATTCCTTAGAATTACATCTTGGTGTTGCATCTTTGATGCAGCACTGCAAGCCATATCATGTCATCAAATCGATAATAGGCAAAGTGGAAAAAGTCATTTAATTTTAACCCCAGCTAGGTAAACTCGCCTTCCATTATCAGCTATTTGAAACCATAGCGCAAACACCGGATGCCATCCCGATTATCAACGAGGGTATGTTGTTAGAGTACCATTGAAGGGAAATCGGTATGCCATATCACCAGTTATCAACTTCCTAAGCGGATCCAAAGCGTCCCATAAAACCAAAGCGGTCAACGTAAGGGTATTCAATAAAACCATGCTTAGTGTTTCTGGGACCGATTTCCAGTCGGTGAAAGAACTTTTCGTAATGATTATTTCCTCGACTTCCTTCGGCATAGAGTTCCTTTGTACCTGCCACACGATACCTACCTTACCTTGATACCTTGTTGGCTACAAAGTAACTTTACTCCAATGCCGAGCGTATAGTAGAGCACCATCTTCGTCGGTCTTGGGCGATGTTCCTCCAGTTTCCCCGAACGTGTAGGGATCGTAGATCTTCTTCAACCGCGTGCAGCCAGCGAGTTCGCGGCCGCCCACGAAGTCGCCTACCTCTACCGGGTTCTCTGCTGAATATTGTTTTCGCTATTCTTTCTTCCGACATTCGCACTACGTGTCCAGCCCACTGAAGTCTGCCGTATTTTATACGTTTCACAATATTCGCATCTTCGTACACTTGGTACAACTCGTGATTCATGCGTCTGCGCCACACTCCATTTTCTTGTTTCCCACCGAGAATTGTCCGCAGCACTTTGCGCTCAAAAACTCCAAAAGCTTTTCGGTCTACCTCCTTTAACGTCCACACTTCGTGACCGTAGAGGGCAACCGGAAGAATCAGCGTCTTATACAGAGCGAATTTTGTTTGCGTTTGCAAGTTACGGGACCTAAGCTGGCTACGCAATCCGTAAAAGGCCCTATTCGCAGCTGCAATACGCCTTTTCACTTCACGGGAAACGTCATTGTCACATGTCACAAGTGTTCCAAGATAAACAAATTCTTCAACAACTTCAAACACTTCCCCATCAATCACTACCTCAGCACTAACACCACTAGGCCTGCTTCTGTCTCTACCCGCTATCATGTACTTTGTCTTGGTAGAGTTAATCGTCAAGCCTATCCTCGCTGTCTCTCTCTTCAGAGGAGCATAAGCTTCCTCCACTGCCCTACGATCGATGCCGATGAGATCAATATCGTCCGCAAAACCGAGGAGCATGTGCGACCGTGTGATGATAGAGCCATTCTTCCTGCCACACGATACATAAATGCAAAAATGACTATTGGCACAGGAAGCTCTCAGCCTCTCTCAGCTAGGCTGTGGAAGTGCTCATATAACCCATCTGAGAAACAGGCTCTTACCCAGTTGTGATGTTATACCAAGAAAAAGAAGAAGCAGCGAACCCAGTGAGTGCTATGCGCCCAAGTACTCGATACGGTTCAAGGGTACCCCTTGAAACATTCGTTCGTTCGTTATCACTCAGGTATATGATGGAGCCGTTCAAGATTAGCAACCCTCCGTAGCGCGTTCGGATTATGACCGTTCGATAGGTTATCGATTTCATGCGATTGCTCACTGATCATCGCCAAACCACCAAATGGGCATTATCTGGCTGTCAATTAACGCGGCAACAAATCGGTTGGGGAATTTATTGCAGAAATCGGATTTTTGCAACGATCAATCTTTGGGGTGATTTGTCATCCTACCGGTTGAGTCAATGCAGTTCATTGGAGGTTTGGACGCAATCCGATTTATTGAGCAAATAAAATGGATTATGTTCCTAGCAACTAAGTAGGTTGTTGCGATCACAACGAAACGTCGTTTTTTTATTTTTTGATAGAATTAACTGTCAACAGAATGCATATGAAAAAAAAAATAAAATATAAGTACATAAATAACAATCACATGAAGTTTTTATGTCATGATTTGACAAAAGAATGGGTCAACATATATGCGTAATTCTAGTAGCTCTTTTTCACATACTACGCAAAACATAGCAAAATTCGAACGAAAGAAAAACCCTCTAGCTTCTCCGTTTCCTTCCAACAAAACAGGTGTTTCGGACAAAACAAGTCAATGGAATGAGTAGTTCAAAACTACAGTAGCTGCCAAATGAAGAATCAGTGACACTGGACAAACTGTAGAGTGAAATTGTGTCAAATACTTGAAGAACAGAAAGACTGTTGGAAGAAATTACTGGTGAAAAAAAAAAATGAATTCCTGGTTTTCCAGTGATTAGCATGATTCGTGTACCGATGGATAGAATCGAATACAAGTGTTTGGGTTGCGACTGAAATTCCGTCGTCCTTCGTAGCTCTATACAAATTTAAGCAGGGGATGCGATGCGTATTCAAATTTTTTGTTCAATATCAATCTTAAAGGAGTTGTTAGGAGAACTGGCATGCAAAGGAGCGGTACTCTAGGACGTGTGATCATTCATTTATTTAGTTAACATCAAATTCATGATAATACTGAATCAACAATTTGCCGCCATAATACTCGATTTGCAGCTGCAGCTCTCCATCCTCGGTCGCGTCCAATGCTCGCCAAGTCACGCTCCACCTGGTCCGCCCATCGTGCTCTCTGCGCTCCACGCCTTCTTGTGCCAACCGGATGGTTAGCAAACACCAACTTTGCAGGGTTGTTGTCCGGCATTCTTGCAACATGCCCTGCCCACCGTATCCTTCCGACTTTGGCCACTTTCTGGATGCTGGGTTCGCCGTAAAGTGCAGCGAGCTCGTGGTTCATCCTTCTCCGCCACACTCCGTTCTCCTGCACACCGCCGAAGATCGTTCTTAGCACCCGTCGCTCGAAAACTCCGAGTGCTTGCAGGTCCTCCTCGAGCATCGTCCGTGTCTCGTGTCCGTAGAGAACCACCGGTCTTATTAACGTCTTGTACATGGTACATTTGGTGCGGGGGTGAATCTTTTTTGACCGCAGTTTCTTCTGGAGCCCATAGTAGGCACGACTTCCTGTCCAAGGACGTGTGATAATGAGGGCAAATGGCGTCTTGCAGCTGGGAGGGGGCTTTTTACGACCTCCATAACCAGGTGAAGTCCATTAGTTTGCAGACACATACAAAATTCACATTGTATAAGGCGACACTGAACCTTCAGCAGTCCACGCGGAAAAGTTCAACATGCTGTAACCTTTCATAGAGTGCATATGAAATTCTCAAATTTTGACTGTTTGTCAACCTATTATATGTGCATCATCGGTACAAACTAGAGCTCGATTGGTTAATCTTTCGCGAAGCTAGAATCGTTTTCGTAAAGCAGTTGTTTTTGGACAACTAATGTTTGAATTGTCTTATTTCGGAAACCAGTGAACCGAATTATATGAAATTTGAACGTTTATTAACAATATATTAATAGTTACAAGTCTTTAAAACATATGTAGGTACTTTTTTAACGTTGAAAAGGTTATGATGGAATGATACTTTTTGGATCTCTCTCAAAAAATGTATTTTTTTTTTACATTAATGTCTTTACATTTTGATTCTGATATCCAAAGATTTCTACTCTGTTCTCAAGACATTTTTCAATCAGATATATTGAATAGTATTTTGATTAACGGAAGAACACATTAAGTTTTTTTGGGCGGTGTTGGAATTTTAATTTTTCTCTATGAAATTGTCAAACCGGTATTATTTTATACGTCGTGAGGAAATATTATGTTTTCTTACGTCGTATCAATTTTCATTATTCTATACTTATGAATTCATAGGAATGCTGTGTCAAATTTTCATAAAGATCCAATAAGTAGAAGCAAAGATAAAGCGTTTTGCAGTGATTTCTGCAATTTTGAAATTTTTCTCAAAAAGGCACAAAACCTCTTTACCTTTTCAAAAACACGTTACAAAATAAGCCTAAAACTAAAGGCTCCTCCGGAAAGTCTAAACGAACATTTGAAAAGGGCCTTTAGTAATTCTCGCTAAATAGCGAATACACCACTATCTCGCTAGCTTGTTACGATCGAAATCTTTTGTCTCCAAAAATATGTATCATTGATTCGAAAGCACAAATACACATTAACGTTATTTGCGTAAATGTAAAAAAAAAAAACAAAAAGGTCAAACATTCATTCAGGGGTTCCTTTGAAAAGGTCCTCGAGAATATACTCTGAAGCACCTTTAGGGGCTGTCCATAAACCACGTGGTCATTTTTTTGGGACTTTTCAACCACCCCCCCCCCCCGTGGTCATTTGTCCATACAAAAATTTTCACGACAAATCAATAGCGTGATGAGCACTTGAAGGAGCTGTATTTGCTGAACAATCTTTCTGTACGAGTAGTGTAGGTTTGTACCACTATCTGCTCGGGCGCCTTTTGTTATAATTGTGTGGTGTTTAATACCCAGATTTTTAGCTCTATTACGACGGTCTCCGCAGAACACTCCCTAAATAAAATATTGCAGATTATTTAAGAAGATCTTCCATGTGTTTCTCCAGAAGTGTGACAAAGAATTCTTTTAAGAAATCTTTTTTTACGAAATTATTCAGAAATTTCTCTAGGCAGATTCCCTTAGAAAGTCTACTAAAAATTTTAGTAAAACATCTTTCCAAAATTACGAAAATTTGACCAAGTATTCGACCAAAAATTCCCTCACGGATTCTTTAAAAAAATCTTCCAAGGATTCATTCGGAAATTTTTGCCCTGAATTTGTTTAGAAATTCCTCCTATGTTCAGCAAATTCCACAAAGAATTCTTCAAACGAATCTTGTATCATTTACTTCTGGAATTCCTCCATTATTTTATTCTAAAAAAATAGTTAAGCAGAAATTCATTTAGAGATTCTTTAAAAAAATATTTCAGAGATCCCATCAGAATTTTTTTCAGACATTTATTAAGACATTTCTACAGAGATTCTTTTAAAAAACCTTCATTTTTTTCAGAAAATGTTTAAATAGTTCCTGTTTTACAGGGGTTGCCTTGGAAATAGTTCCAAGGATTTCACCAGTTATTCCCCAGCAAATCTCAATTTCTCCTGAAACTCCACTAGGGATACCTCTACAAATTCCACAATTGATTTAAGAAAAAAAACTTCCTGGAATATTTTTTAGAAATTCCTCCTGGGACACCTTTAAAAAAAAATGTGGACCCATTCCTATACTGCCTTCAGAAGTTTTTCGAAGGATTCTTTCAAAAAATCTCCCATTTATTATAAACTAACTGTCCCAGCAAACGTTGTACTGTCTGTCTACTGTGTTTTTTGACATACAGCTCCATAGGGACGTCCCCGATGAAGTCATTTGTATGGGAGCCCCCCCGTTCTAGAGACTGAGGAGGTCTCACACCAAGCTAAGAACCTTCCACGGCCCCCAAAATACCCACATACAAAATTTCACACCGATCGGTTCAGTAGTTTTCGAATGCATAAGGGTCAGACAGACACTTACTTTCAGTCCTGGGCACCCACGGTGGTGCAGAGGGCCGAAATGAAAGATTTCCATCCTGGGTGATTGCCAGCCATCGCACAGTGAAAAAAATGGGGTAAAACGCGAATAAATTCCATATCTTTGTTCGGAGTGGAGGGATTTGGATGAATTTTTGACACAAACTGCAAAAATCTCTATACTTTCAGATAAGGGGGGGTGTCATACGCCGCACGATGCTGGAAATTGATGTTTAGAGCTCGTTTTGCCCCGCTCTCTCTCATTTTTTTTTTGGAAAATCCCTTATTATTTCCCGATTAAAGTGCAAAATAAATGGTGTATTCAACTCGTATTTGTGTAAAAACTTCCGTAGTATCGATTTGAGCTGGTTTGTTTCATCGCACGGCTTTAAATATTGAAATATTTCCAAATAACCCCGATATCCCCTATTTCTTTGAAATTTTCACATGCATCTTTGCCCGGAGTGAAACGTAATCGGTAAGAGCAGTTCCAGCCCTATATAAAATTGCCCGGAGTATCCATACAAGCTTTTTGGACCATCGCGCAACATTCAAAACTGAGACATAGCTGTTTTACCCCAATATCCTCTATTTATTTGAATATTTTTCACATATTTCTGCTTCGATTGTAATATTTTTGATAAACAAGGACTTTCCGCGAGTGAAATTGCTCGGGGAATCGAATGGAAGTGGTTCAGGTTGCTGCACGAATATGCTGAACTAATATCTTGCTCGTTTTGCCCCAATTCCCTTATTTATTTGTATGTTTTACACGTATTTCTGCTCGGCGTGCAACATGATCGATAGAGTTAGACTGTCCCAAAGCAAATGTGCCCACAGAATCGAATGAGAGTGATTTGGATTACTACACAGTTCCCTGAACTGGAATACTGCCAATTTTACCCCAATTCCCTTTAAATCTTTGAATATTTAACTGATATTCCTACTCGGAGTGTAACATGGTCGATAAAAATGGACTATCCTTAAGTAAAACTTACTCGGAGAATCGAATGAGAGTGGTTTGGATCACTGCACAGCACTGTGAACTGATATGTTGCTTGCTGTACCCCAGTTTCCCCTATTTATTTGTAAATACCGGACGTATTTCTGCTTGAATCGTAATGTTTTCGATATAGTAAGACTTTCCGATAGTGAAATTGCCCGGGGAATCTAATGAAGTTGTTCGCATCACCGCACAGTTTTCTGATCTAATATATCGCTTGTTTTACCCCAGATTCCCTCTATTTATTTGTAGCTTTCACACATATTTCTGCTCGGCGTACAATGCGAGCGATAAGTTGGACTATCCTAAAGTAAAGTTGCATAGAGAATAGAACAAGAGTGGTTTGGATCGCCGCATGGAATCTGAACTTCAATACTGCCCATTTTACCCCAATTCCAATTACTTATTCGATATTAGGTACTTAGGTAGAATTTTTCAAGGAATTAAATGAAACTTATTTGGCCCGAAGCCAAACTGTCTGAGCTGAGACGTGTATAACACTCGAAAGAATTCAATTCGCATTGAATATTACTTTTCTCAAGTCGAATGAAAGAATATTGTACTGGAATCAATATAAACTGTAGTATTTCAATTTCTAAACTATTTTCTCGAATCCTCGGCTGTTCTTTCATGTTATTTTTTCTCTCCTTTATATGTAACTTAAATTTGGACTCATTCGAAACAAAAAAGGTTTATTCAGCATTTTTGAATATTATCAAATTTACCAGCTTATTACTCCTCGCACTCGCTCTCGCTGCTCTCGTCGTAACTGCTGCTGTGTTCTTTTTCACTTTCACTAGTTCCGTAAACGTTTGTGGGTCCAAGATCATCCGATAGGCAATAGTGCAACATCTGCTCTTCGAATGTGTCGTCCTTATCGTTGTTTTGATCACCGTTTACTTTATCTTCATGGGATTCAATTGGTGTTTTTCGGTGATGATTTAAACTCATTTTTTACTCTTCTTTACGTTTCAACCTACTTTATTGCTTTCGGTCATCTTCAGAACTGTCAGATTAAATAATACAAAATACAAATCACAAATTACAAACATTATAAACATTCAAAATTTTTTACAATACAAACACTTACGATTCCGCCGGACGTTCGTTTGTCAAGGCGGTACACTTAATTCTAAAATCGTTTCGTTCTTAAGTAATATGTCCTCGTCTCTCTTGCTGTCGTCGTGTTCGTCGTTGTTCGTCTTTTAGTTTGTTAATCAAGTTGTTGTATGTGTTCGAAAACCCGTCTACGTCACGCTGTAAATTAACCGTCGTTTCGTTGTTGATCTTTATGTGGACCACTTCAGCAGCCAATCTGCTTGCATCATTATTTATTCTCTCTAGGATCCGAGTTCGAGAGAAGTCAAAGTGATGCCCGTTGTCTACCGCGTGTTGCGTGAGTCCCGTAGCTGAAGCGTTGGTGCGTATCGAGTTTTTGTGTTGCGTTATGCGCTTGTCCAGTGTTTGAGAGGTTTGTCCGATGTATTCCTTGTTTTCGCATGCTCCACAAGGAATACTGTATACCACGTTTGTTTGTTTCATGTGTGGTATTGGGTCTTTCAATTTTGTGAAGACCGTGTTCTTCACTTTATCACATGGTTTGAAAGACGCTGTGATATCGTGTTTTCGCAACGTTTTGTTCACCTTCTCGCTTAAACCAGGGATGTATGGGATGGACACATACCTTTTTTGTTCCCCATTCTCGCGTTCGTTCTCAAGAGTGTTGTATATGAGATGAACCCGACGCTTTATCGTGCGTTGGATGAGGTTCTCTGGATAATTATTATTGCGGAGAATGTGTTTGACCATTCGAATGCTTTCCTCCCTTCGTTCGACATCTGTTAGCTTCAGTGCTCGGTCAATAAGCGCGATCATAGTGTTCATTTTGTGCGTGTGCGGGCTCTCTGAGTTGTAGTCCAGGTATCTGCCGTCACGTTGTTTTGGAAACCAAATTTTTCTAATTCTCTCACCCTCTCTCGAGAGCGTGAGATCCTCGTCGTCCTTTACTCGATGTTTTTTACTGTTGCCGGATTTTACCGCCATGTTCCACATTTTTGGGTACGACCATGTTAACGCCTCGATCATCATATCTGCTAAGTTTTCCTCCGCTGATGTTTTGCGCGCAAAGTGAAATCGGGCAAATTTGTGCCTTTTTCGCCAGGCTGCTCGTCAACGAAATTCATTGTGAATGGCTAGAATGGAAAAACCTAGTACACTATATTTTTAAGTTTAAAAGATTTTTTGAAATTACCAAGCGTTCAATCATCTGCGGCAAATGTTGATATTTGTGCAGACATGGAGGTAACTGCTTCACAAATGTGAACTCCTTCCGATATTGCTCTTCGATTTTTGAATATAGCTTTTCGATTTTATTTGGGTCAAGCTTTTTCGACGATAGTGCCAGGCTACTGATAAGGCGTATGTTTTCAACCAAATCATCCTCCAATCTTGGGCCGATTAACGTTAACAGTGTAATGCGCCTCTAGTTCGTCTGCGATCCGGCGTGCTTCTTTTTTCACATCTGGATGTGACAAGGCCGGATTGCCAGGAACCGCTTTCTTGGCTGCGTTTCTGATCAATCCTTCTACAATATTCAGGCGGGAGTGGAAGTAAGATGGTCCAATTCGTTGATCGTCTTTGAAACACATTGGGCATGCCTTGGTGTTCCGATTCCCAACTATTGCATTAGCTGCTTTACCATCGATCATCGAGTATACAGCTCTGATACTCACGCGCAAACAGTCACCATCTATATGAACTACAACGGGCGAGGCATTTAGTTCATCCACTTCCTCGTAGAATCGCTCAAATAGTTCTCTTGTTATTTCGTCGGTTTCTTTTGTCCAAAGCATGGACCTGACACGACAAAACATGGGTTCGGATTTATGTAAATATCATTATTATCATCAGACACCAACTTTAAGGACATAAAATGCTCTGTTAATAATGAGTCATCTTTCCCCAAGAATTTAGCCTGATTGTAATGGCTAAACCCTGTGGCCGAATCGGGTCCAGCAGCAACATGCATCACGCAGTTGATAGTTCCAGTTGGTGATGCCAATACGTTTAGCTTGTCCCTTACGTCCTCCAATTCCATTACACAGCGCCACATTTTTTTGTCTCAAGAGCAAACTTATGTGTCTCCGAAGGATTTTGGGCCGCTGAATCCGAATCCGGGCTCAGATTTGCTCCAACACGTCACAATTTTGAGCTATACCTCAATTTATAGGGCAAAATATGCGGTTTTGGGCTTCTTTGACTGCAAGCCATTAAGCTTGGAAATATTTTTTTAAGCAATCAAAAGGTTAATTGGTCAATTAACATCTAAATTAACGACTCATGCAAAATATTTCGTTTTACGTAATCAAATTCGAAAGATTTAAGCATTTTATGTTAGTATGAAAACTTGCATGCAATTTTTGGAGGGTGACTTGTATGGGAAATATCGTACCTAACATAAATCGCTTAAAACTATCAAATTCGATTTGGTAAAACGAAATATTTTGCATGAGTCGTTAATTTAGATGTTTATTGGCCAATTAACCTTTTGATTGCTTAAAAAAAAATATTTCCTTGCTTAATGGCCTGCAGCCAAAAAAGCTCAAAATCGCATATTTTGACCTATAAATTTAGGTATAGCTCAAAATTGTGACGTGTTAGAGCAAATCTGAGCACGGATTCGGATTCAGCGGCCCAAAATCCTTCGGAGACACATAAGTTTGGTCTTGAGACAGACAAAAAGTTATTTTTTGTTACGCTGTGTTATACGAGAGATGTCGTAGGCTAGCAACTCACGAACTGAAACACTTGAGGACAAGTATCCCTTGTCATAATTGGGCTGCGAGAAATTCGGGAGTATACTTTTGCGATGCGCTACCATGTCTGCCCATGGATCGAACGTCTTCTGATGCAATTCCCTTCGCATAAAGCTGGTAATTCCGGTGTATTTGTTTTTCGATAGACCCAGTCTAGTTTTCAGCATCAAAGATGATTCAGCTGAAGGTTTATTTCGAGATGATTCTGTCCTTAACGCTTCGATGGCCTCTGTTGCCCAATTTTCCTGACCATTTCTCAATTTTTTCAAAATTCTGCACATGTTCGGGCATGCAGCTTTACGTGCTGCAATTTCTGTTGCACGTAGAAGCTCTTCAAAACAGCGACCGCGAGCCAAATTTTGACAATGTTTAACTTTGGTCTGCTCAGTCATTTGTTCAAATGGTTTCGACTTCCTGCCAACATCATGGGATGGTGACGCTACCTCAGACCCACGCAACTTATGAATGATATTGGAAGATTTTCTTCGAGATGAAATGTTTGGTCCAGCACTTCTTGCGGAGAGTATCTGTATATTCGTAAATTGAATTTAATAATTATGTTACATTTGTTCCACTTTTGAATGTGCAACGAAAAATAATTAGGAAAAAAAAAACACAAGAAGAAACCAGAATCGATTTTCTTTGAAAAGTACATGTTGGAAAGAATAAATTGGATAATCTCTTATGTTGCTTAAAACCACACTATTTTTGAAAGTTTGAAAAAATGAAATAAAATGCGACACTTACCAGGAACGGTAAATCAAGCCATTCAGCTTTTCTTTCAATAAACCTTTTCCTGCTCCGTACACACTTATTTCTGAATTGCCTGTTCGGTACTTTTTTGACGAGATTATAACAGCAGTACGATTTCGGTAGTTTCGGTAATCGATTTTACTGATGTTCAGTAAAACAACTGTCAAAATCGTATGGAAAAGGTAAACAATACATTTTTGCTGAACGAGCTCGGTGCTCAGCAGTTTTAATCTCGTCAAAAAATTACCGAACTCGGTAATCAAAATTAAGTGTGTATGTTCCTCCAATGAAACTTGAATGTTCGGATCCAAGTATCTACGCTCGTGTTCAGCGCATCCTTCTTCACCTTCACATTTTGTTTAATAAACTCGAAAATGCGTTGTTTTTTCCAACTTTCCCAATAGATTTCTGTAATTTCCCTGTTTGAAATCATTTTCAAAAACACTTCACACGTGAACGTATGACATTTGTAGCACAATAATTGATCGATACAGAAAGCAAAACTACTTGCGACCGGTATTGTTAACAAAAACGGTATACTTTTTTTCATTATTGCATACTGACGATGAAAAACGCTATACCATTTTCGTTAACTTTAAGGACAACACTCCTCCTTTTTTGTTGGTGATCGCAGTTAGATTTGTTTATGACAGTATGTTGAAATAGACTATATTGCACAAATTTATTTTAATCCTTTATTAATTTATTTTATTTATTTATTATAAACGATTTAAAACTTCAAGATTTCAAAGAGGAAGAAGTACCATATTTAATTCGGAGTGCTTTGTTATCACTTATAAAGTACACATCCAAGTTCAACGTTTGAATTCTCCATATATCCAAAATAACTAAATAGGCAACCACTACAGCCACAACAGTACACTTATCATACAAATAACTAATTTGAATAAATAGGGAAATCTGGGTGAAACAAGCAACATGTCAGCTCACAGATCCGCGAGGCGGTCCAAACCACTATCATTTTTTTTTCTCCGAGTAATTTTTATTTAGAGGTAGTCATATTTTTCGACCTTGTTAAACTCCGAGCAGAAATGAGGGAAATATTCAATGATTTAAGGGGAATTGGGGTAAAATGGGCAGTATTGAAGTTCAGATTCCATGCGATGATCCAAACCACTCTCGTTCTATTCTCTTTGCAATTTTACTTTAGAATAGTCAAACTTATCGCTCTCATTGTACGCCGAGCAGAAATATGTGTGAAAGCTACAAATAAATAGGGGGAATCCGGGGTAAAACAAGCGATATATTAAATCAGAGAACCATGCGGTGATGCGAACAACTCCATTAGATTCCCCGGGCAATTTCACTTTCGGAAAGTCCTAGTATGTCGATAACATTACGATCCAAGCAGAAATACGTCCGGTATATACAAATAAATAGAGGAAACTGGGGTACAGCAAGCAACATATCAGTTCACAGTGCTGTGCAGTGATCCAAACCACTCTCATTCGATTCTCCGAGTAAGTTTTACTTAAGGATAGTCCATTTTTATCGACCATGTTACACTCCGAGTAGAAATATCAGTTAAATATTCAAAGATTTTAGGGGAATCGGGGTAAAATTGGCAGTATTCCAGTTCAGGGAACTGTGCAGTAGTCCAAATCACTCTCATTCGATTCTGTGAGCACATTTACTTTGGGACAGTCTAACTTTATCGATCATGTTGCACGCCGAGCAGAAATACGTGTAAAACATACAAATAAATAAAAGAATTGGGGCAAAACGAGCAAGATATTAGTTCAGCATATTCGTGCAGTAACCTGAACCACTTCCATTCGATTCCCCGAGCAATTTCACTCGCGGAAAGTCCTTGTTTATCAAAAATATTACAATCGAAGCAGAAATATGTGAAAAATATTCAAATAAATAGGGGATATTGGGGTAAAACAGCTATGTCTCAGTTTTGAATGTTGCGCGATGGTCCAAAAAGCTTGTATGGATACTTCGGGCAATTTTATATAGGGCTGGTACTGCTCTTACCGATTACGTTTCACTCCGGGCAAAGATGCATGTGAAAATTTCAAAGAAATAGGGGATATCGGGGTTATTTGGAAATATTTCAATATTTAAAGCCGTTCGATTAAACAAACCAGCTCAAATCGATACTACGAAAGTTTTAACACAAATACGAGTTGAATACACCATTTATTTTGCACTTTAATCGGGAAATAATAAAGGATTTTCCAAAAAAATGAGAGAGAGCGGGGCAAAACGAGCTCTAAACATCAATTTCCAGCATTGTGCGGCGTATGACACCCCCCTTATCTAAAAGTATAGAGATTTTTGCAGTTTGTGTCAAAAATTCATCCAAATTCCTCCACTCCGAACAAAGATATGGAATTTATTCGCGTTTTACCCCATTTTTTTCCCACTGTGCATCGCCTTGACCTGTGGCCAGGACAAATTTCTGTCGACTTACTTGATTTCGTTATTGAGGCTGCGCCGCCATGAGCCTCTGGGTCTGTCTCTGCTGCGATGTCCTGCTGGGTTCCAGTCTAACGCTTCTTTGCAGATTTCGTTTCCGCCCCTGCGTAGAATGTGGCCGACCCACCTCCACTTTCGCTCCCGAATTCCCGTCGCTATCGGCTTTTGATGACATCGACGATAGAGCTTCACGTTGGAGATCCAATTGTGAGGTCACCATGCACGAATTATATACCGCAGGCATCTATTGATGAAGACCTGCAGCCGTTGAGTGTTCTCCACTGATACACACCAGGTTTCACTAGTGTATAGCAGCACAGATTTTACGTTCGAGTTGAAAATTCGGATTTTGGTGCGTCGACTAATCTGGTTGCTTTTCCATACATTTCTTAAACTCGCAAAAGCCTGCAGCCCTCGCCTTTTTGATCCGTGCACCTATGTCGATCTTGGTGCCGCCATCGGCCGTCATTTCTCTACCAAGATATAGGAAGCTTTCAACATTCTCCACTGATTGCCCATAACACTGTGAATTAGAGGTCACCTGAACAATGGACTCCTACCACTGGAACAGCTAGCCATAGTGCTATTCTTAGCCAGTCGAACTATCGATACTACACAGCTATCTATTTAGGCTGATCAGGAAAAGAAGTTAGTATTAATGATCGAATTCATACGGGCTCAAAAAGCCGTAGCTCACGGAATAACACTTTCTCAAGGATTTTTTTTTTAATTTTTGATATGAGTTAAAATAATTCTATTTTCTATTTCTATTCCAGTGCTTGCACAGTAGACCTGTTCACTTTGAAACTTTTTCTTCGATTCTCCGTGAAACATCAAATAATCAATTCACATGCAAAAACAAATCTTCAGTCCAAAAAATGAGTCTAATTGATGAAGATTTAGAGGTGTATCAAATTGATTTTGTGTTTTTTTAAGTATTTTCACAGAAATTTACTCTTAAATCCGGATATACCGTTAAAATATAGTTGGAACATTACTCCACAACTTTGCCGAAGACACTACGGTGTTAAATTGAGTATTTCGAAGTTATTCAACAATTTTAGTTGAAAAACCACGAAAAAACACAATATTTTTACGATTTCACATATAAAAGTCATGTAATTATTATTTTACGTTATTTAACATTATTTTACGTGACTAACTTAATTATTTATTACTCCTATGTGTTACGAACATTTCGTCCATACATCGTTTTCGTGTATGAATTCGTTTTTATTGACTAATTATCAAAAGTATATCACGTTGATACTAATAATCGCACAGAGTTGCCAGCACGAATTAAAACAAAGTTACCCATGACAAAGACGTTATGCCATCGTATTCTAATGTCTCTTGATTTAAGTATGTATCATAAATGGTGCAGATGATAAGGCTCGAGCCTGCGGATCAGAAGGCCCCAGGTTCAAGCACAAATACATGATAAACTTTTTTTCTTCCTTTGTAGCAATTAGAATGATGAATCTGCCATGACTTACACGCAATCTCTCAAACAATAATGATCGGGACCTGCCAATTAAGCCCATTCTAGAACTAGCTTGATATTTGGTTTATTTGTTGAGAAGAAGTCGTGTCGACGAGATCAGCTGGGCGAAATATTGAGCATCTGATTGATAACGATCCATTAAGCTAAATCCTACAAACTTAATATATCTTAAATTTGCACGAGACAGAACCATAAAAGAACGTAAACTTTTTCTACACTGAATCACGAATTGGACTCAATTTAACGCGCATCATGTAAATGCTGGTTGGTTGCGTTAGATGTCAATAAATTTACTTCACCAGAAACGTAGAATCAGTATCAGTTTTTTGCCTTGCTGTGAGAATAGAAGACGTGGCACTAAACAGCAGCGTACAGAGAAGACACTCACAAATTGCTCCTACATAAAATGTGCATATAATAGATGGTGCATTGCTCAAAGCCGGAGTTTAAAATTTTCATTTTCAATGAGTGAAATTCAACGTGAAATTTGAAAATTCTCAACTGAGGGATCAGAATAAAATTCATTTTGGTGAATGAATTTTTTCTGTCACTAACCATTTTCACTGAGAAATATAACTGAACCGTAACTCCCGATTATACTTCTAATCTCCTCAAAACTTGTGTATAGTAGTTAATTAGAATATTAATTATCATCTCTATTCCTCCATCAAGTCGAATTGTACGTCTGTTAACAGAAATAGGACATTTTACGACGTGCGATTTTTTTACTCTCTGCGAAAGCCATCCGCTGTTTTTAGCACCATGAATACAAATCAAACCATGTGAGAGTCATCTTGATCGGCTCACTGATATTTTCCATACTATTTATCATATTATTTATCGTTTTGGGAAGGGATCATTACACTTTTTTCTCGTTTCAGAGAGCGAGTAATGGCGCTTAAGCCTAGGCATAAGGGCCAGGATACATAGTAAATACCTGTGTTCCATCCCAGGAAACTAAGGACCAAGGGGTGACATTAACCTTCTTAGCCTCATCACCCCCACCGATTTTCAAGGTTTTTTGCTTTTTAAAAGGCTGAGCGGTTGGTACGAGATGTCCCCACTCTATAGCTTTCTTGTAAAACCAATAACGCTGCACAGTAGGCCTGGCCGCTTTAATGCTTGTAATGCACTTCTGATGTACTACAAGTATTAATAATGACAAGAAAAATGGTAGAATTAGTCGGTTCTATCATTTTCCAGGATTCTTTCAATGAATGGCTGTGTATGTGTAGACTAGACTAGACTAGACAATCGAAATCTTTACTTATGACGATTAAACTAATCAATGGGCATCACTGCATTTTGCAGTGAAACATAGTAGCCATGATTTCAGTGTGCTATCTTTGGCGCCATGTACAGCAATTTTGCCTGCTGGGAAGCTGGAGGATCATTGTTAAAGTTTGTCCAGTTGGATACAAATCGATAATTAATTAATGAGGCAACCGATGTGAATGCGGTCTTTGGCAACGTTGTGGCCGATAAAGTAGCCTAGGAGTACCAAGGGTCAACTAACGCTCTAGGGCACTTGGGGAAATACTACGGTCGAATGAATGAAATACATCGTTTTCCCATAGTAATTCCCATACAAACTTTGAAGGGCTTGTGCAGTCTCAATTTTCAACCAAATGAGCTCAAATTTTGGGAGAAGGCATAGAATCTGGTTACGAATCGAATAAGCGGTGTGGAGCAAAAACGGTTTTTTGAACCACGCTAATGTATATAGAATAGATATAGATATAGATAGATAAAGATTGGTGTAACTAAAATTTGAAGATTTTACACTGAAGTTTTTACGCCGAAAACTGCGGAAAAACTTTAAGTCACGGTAGGTGTGAAAAAAAGGACATGAAGTATCAGGGGATTCCTGGTTGTTTCAAACGATTTTAGGAGGATTCAGGTGCTTCAGGATGTTTCAAGTTATTTTTTTGGGCTTTTCAAGGAGTCACAGGACGAGGTTTCAGATGCGTTTCTGGAGTTTCAGGGGGTTTCACGGTGGATTTTTGGCGGGTTTCAGTGACGTTAAAAAGCGGTTCATAGGTGTTTCGGAGGTTTCCGAGGGTTTCAGGTGCGTAACATGAGGTCGGAACGGGTTTAAGAGTATTTCGGAGGCATTTTAGGAAGTGTCAGCGACGGGTTCCTGAGATGTTACAGAGGCGTTTTTCAGAGGGTTTCAGGAGCGTCACATGAGGTCTGAGAGGGTTTTGGAGGCAGTTCAGGAAGTATCAGAAGATTTTCTACAGGTTTCAATGGCGTTATGAAGACGTTGTATGAGGCGTTTTTGGGGCTGTCCATAAACCACGTGGTCATTTTTTTGGGACTTCTCAACACCCCCCACCCCCCCGCGTGGTCATTGGTCCATACAAATTTTTTTATTCGTCCATACAAAATAATCATTGGCCGAACCCCCCCCCCCTCCCTCATGACCACGTGGTTTATGGACAGCCCCTTTAGGGATATAGGAAGGTCTCAGGTATGTTACAGAGGATCCAACGGGATTTCAGGCAATTTCATCGAGTTTTGTCTTGAAACGCCCCTTAACCCTTTGGAGACGGCATTTTCGCTTTTCCGGATACAATCTCCCTGGTCTAGAACACGTTTGTAATGGTCGATTTTCTCGGCTGGGCTAATGTGACCCATCCGTCTCAAAAGGGTTAAAGGCCACCTGAAACATCCGGGAACTCGTTAAAGACCTTGAAATTCCCTCAATCATCTCTGAAACCACCCTGAAACGGCCTGTAACTAAAAGCTCACCTTAAACATTCCAAAATCCTCAGAAACGTATCTGGAACCTCCTTGTAAAGTATAGTAACCCTTTGAAACACCTTGAAACGTCCCTACAATACCACCTGAGACATCTTGGAATCCCCTGAAACTCCGTAAAACGCAACTGATACGGCTCTGGAACGTCCTGTAATACCTTGAAACGTCCTGACACTCATTAAAAGGCTCGTCACGGTGTGCCAGAAACCGTTATTAACAAATAAAAATGTCCAACAAAATGGCACCTCATCGATTTGAAAAGGTTTTGAACATACAGTAGAGTTTCTTTTCTATCATCCCTCGATGAAATATTTTCAAAATTTCAGAGAGAATACTACAACAGTATATCTTTCGAATGACGGGTGCCATTTTGTTGGACATTTTTATTTGTTGATAACGGTTTCTGGCACACCGTGCTCCTAATAGTCTACCTGAAGCATCCTAGAATCCCATGAATGTCCTTAAAAAGCCTGTAATCCGTTGAAACGCCCTCAAACGCATTACAACGCCCCCAAAAGCCCACCCTGAACATTATACGGCTCCCTGACACTCCCAAAAACATTTCTAAAGCTCCTTCAAACATCCTGTAACCTCATGAAACTCCCCCAAAACGTATTTAAACGTCCCTAAAAGTCCCCTGAAAATATATCGGAGCCCCCAGAAACCCCTGAAACCCTTGTCTCTGAATCCTCCCCGAAACAGCGTTACCAGATCTACGGAAATTTCCGTAGATCTACGGAATTGCGCTTATTTTACGGAACTACGGATCCGTAGAATAAATCTACAGAAAACCCGCTTTTTATACGGAAACCTACGGAAAGCTACGGGAAATCTACGGATTTTCAACCCGAATCTACGGATTAAAAATTCTGAAATTCTCCCCCCCCCCCGCTCATCAATTTTCATCTGCGGAAGCACTTGTGAAAAAATCTGACACCACTGCCCCGAAACCGCATTAAATGCCTCTGAGACCCCCCTGAAGCATCCTGGGAGTTCCTGAAACCTATTTTTTTTTTGCACATCTACCGTGACTTGACTTGTTTACGCGGTTTTTTTAAATAACGCTGAAGGCCTGTCTATACACTACGTAGACTCTGAAGGAGGGTTTCTTATCAAAGCCCACGCTTAATACAAATTTTCACATTTTTGTATGAATATCGAGGATCTGAGATAGCCTTAAATGAGTCTACGTAGGTTATGGACAGCGCCTGTTGTTTTTATTTATGACGTTTCTGAAATAACGCATTTTTTTTAATGTGTTTTGAAATATCGCGTTTTTTACACAGTATCATTACTGTCGTGATTAAAATTTCAGTGTACTCCATAATATTTGGTTTAATCCTCTACTTCTCATGGTTGCTCTAGTACACAATCAATTTTCGAAGACCTCGAGACAAGCACAAATAGATAATAATGTTTAATTTATGTTGCAACAGTTTTCAGAAAAAACATTGTCATATCAGATTCCAAAAAAAAAAACACTTTTTTGGAAACGCTTCTATTCGAACAAAGAATTGGTTAATTGTCCACGCCAACCATTCTGAGGAAGATTCCTTCACAATGAAAAGCTCATGCAACATTAGAGCAATATCGGTTTAGAACTTCCCATTGGTCTTCTGCAGAACAAAAAACCCTACTACGTGCCAATACATATTCAACAGTTAACCTAGAAGTTCAAATCCCTATATTATTAGTGTTGAGTTCATAAATGGCCCCCCGTAGAAAAGAGGGCTTTTCCGCAATTGTGCAGTCAATAATATCCCTTTTTTTGTACATTTTCCAGTTGGCAGCTCTGAACGTCAGAGCCCTTCTTCTATTGACATGACACTCCGTTTTCCATTCTGTCATTTTCCACGAACCCACCACACACATGGATGGGGGGTGGATGGGCGGCAGCAGTGACCACCAAAGTTTCGCTTCGACAACAATAACAAACTCGTAAACCCCTCGCTTTTGAGAGGGTTGGCGACGGACTCTCCTGCTTCCCTTTTTTGACAGTTCCTTCGAAATTGGCGAACGGTTCATGGAGAGAAAGAGAGACCATTTCCCGAGAGCGAGGAATTTCCCCGATGTGGGGTTTTTCTCAGTTTTCCATGGGAAAAGCCACCGTCAGCCATCATGGAATTTTGCTCGCACCAGTTCGAGGTGAAATGTCCTACGGGAAAGACTCAGACGCACCGTGCGCTGGATTTGTGCGAACCAATCTCTAGAAGGTTGAAAAGTGAGAAGTGATTTTTCTTGGAGGTTTTTCCAGCCTAAAGTGGAAAATTCGCTGCGAAATGGAAACGGAATACGGTTGAACGGGTTTCGGGGAGTGAATTTTCCGGTGGATTAGGAAGCGTAACGACCCCCAATGGGCGAAAAGGGCTCCGGAATTGGCATCGATTCCGTCTGGGAAATGGACGACAGCCAAGCGAAAAGAGTGTGTCAAGGACCGCTCCCTTGAAATTGGGTCTGACGAGGATGAAGAAAATGCAGAGCAAGCAGAACCAGCCGCCGAGATAAGGATTTTACTCGTCCTGGTGCGATCCGGATGTTGAACAATCGAGAAGGATTCGGGGTGACGACGGTGTTCGTCCGGAGTGATGAGTGAAAAAGTGCGTACCAGCAAAAATGAGGTTAATTAAATTAAAGTAAAAAGAAGAAAAATCCTGCCTTTCTTGTGAAGTGAAACCAAGAGTGAGCCAAGCTTAGTAGTGAGGGGGGAAGGAAAAAAACGGTGGCCAATTTTCACGGTGGTGTTCCATTTGGGCTGTGCTTGTAGTGGTGGTTAGTGGCAGAAGGCACGGCACCTGGCGAAGAGCAAGGACATCAGTCAGCTACTGTGAGTGGTGGGTATTTCTTGGTTTGAAATAAATAATAAGCAAAAAACAAAATAATATAAAGTTTTGCTAATCATATCTTGATTTGTATTTTTAATATTCATGTGTTGAAAAAAATCGAGTTAATAAGTTTGTTTTCAATTGTTTCTGATTATTATTGCTAACTTCCAAATAACTTCATATGACATATATTTAACCTGATCAAACATTATTTGAAAGCGAGTTAAAGGAGAACCAACAATTACTCCATGCAAAATTGCACATTTCTATTTCTACCCATGTTTCTAACTCTTTAGTCACTTTTTATATCCTCTAGCCACTTTTTCATATTCGTCTCCATCGCTTGAAAAAGATGAAATTTAAAGTATAATGACAGGAAAATGTCCTAATAAATATTTCATAATTAGGTAAAAGTAATATACAGAGGTTGGTTTGTCTCGAACGAAAAGTGAAAAAAAAACCGGTGTTGATAGTTTTTATGATAGACAAAAAAGTTGAATTGGGTCGTTGACAATCACGGATGCTGGCCTAAATTGAACTGAATGTTCATTTAAAAAAAAAAAAACAAACTTAAAACTTGAAAACACAATGATAGTTAGATAGTTAGCTAGTTATTTAGGAATATTCGACAAGATGTTCGATTAAGAAATGTCTAAAATACAATGGAATCGGAACTTGAGAAATTGAACAATCGTTTTATTTATGGTTTAACATAAAATATGCATGTTTTTTTGTAAACCCAAAAGTGAAAATAGTATGATTTCTGAACAATCACCCCAAGCAACACACGTGTTATAATAGAGTTACGACAGCGCAAGTTTTGGTTGTATAGAAGTTTATTTGACGTAATTTTAACATTGTGTTTAAATAACGTAAAATAAACTTCTATACAACCAAAACTTGCGCAGCCGTAACTTTTATATAACATGTGTGTTGCTTGGGACAAATATTCGAGTTTAAAAACAACTTTTTTGAAAACTGAAAACTTTTTTTATGTTATGGCTAGGGGGTGCATGAATTGAAAGGTATAAAGAGGGTAATGCGTTTATCCAATTTTTATTTCTGTGTATTTTAACTTATGCTAATTCTACACTTAAAAACGGAAATTTTGAGGAACCTTTTTTTATTCCTGTTCGCGTCTGTCACTGCGACCAGTTTTTACATCTATTATGACATTACCCGTATCCTGAGTGTAGTGTATGTCGCATTACTAAATTGCCATTGAAGAGCAATAAAGTATCGATTTTGAAACAGTTTTTGTTTTGTTTTCTCAGAAATTTCTTTCTTATAGAAATCAAAACAAAAGCATTGATAATTGGCCATGAATCGGAAACCTAGAATCACCCTTGTTTACCGCTAAATTCTCCCCAGTAAGAAGTTTAGAATCCGGGTTTTAACATTAGCAGCCATACCATTCCAATAATGAAACGGCAGCCTATTTATTGCACCCATAAATAAATAGAAACGCTCCATAGAAAATCAAAAAGCGCTCCATAAAGAATGAACATATGTTCCATGAAAATGTGCAATGTTACCCATAATTTATTGGAAACGCTCCATACTTTATAAAAAATGTACCGGTTAAACATAAAATTTTCTCATTAAAATTAAATTTTGCACCAATAAATAAAGCTGAAATACTCCATAATAAAATACAAATGCTCCATAGAAAAATGCAAATGCTCCATAAAAAATTAAAATTATACCCATAGAAAATAGTATATTGCTCCATAGGAAAATTAAATTGCACCATAAAGAATTGAAATTGCACCAAAAACAAAACTTCACAAAAAAAATGGTTTCTGCAAAAATGGAAAACATTTTCCACCTCAAAAAAATTCAGAAGATACTTTGATCCATACTCTGCATGTGTACGAAAACCGATTTTGAAAATATTGCTTCGTTATTTAATAAAAAATCAAAAACTGAAAAAAATGAGAAAATGCTTCCAGTTTCGCCTTAATCTAAAAATTCGACGTCAATGAAACTGTGATATCATTCCGGTAACATAAAGTTTAATGCTTTAATAACTAGGGTCAATCATTACTTTTATCAAATATTTGCCGAAACTTTTCTGCAAAGCTCATGAAAGTTGATGTTCTTGAGTAGATATTTTATTTGAAATGTTCTATTTTCAGTCCTATGTATTCATCACTCTATTAAAAAGTCTCACCCATTCGACATGTATTTGGTTATTTGTTTTCGACTCTTACATAGTTGAAATCGATGTTTATCTAAATTTAGATGCCATTCTCCATCATTTTATTTGAAATAGTGAGACAGAATTAGATGCTTTTTCACAAAGTATTAAAAATTAAAAATTTTCAACAAGTCGGAAAAAATGTTTCCCCTTCCGACCACTTCCGACATTCTTCTATAAAACTTTCCTATAATCTTAAACAATGATTTACTGGCGAATTTAGCTGCGACCGTTTGCGACCAGGTTGGTGGTAGTCACTTAAGTGTAGTACTTTCAATTTTCTCAAAAACTTACAAATACCTCCCGAATTGCATTGCACGGAACACTTTTTCTCAACTTTCACCCTCTTCATACATTAAATTATTTGTTCTTACTACTCTTGAGCAGTTTTGACTACCATGGACCGCCTAAAGTAATATAGGTATATCCAAGTCAATTGGTAACCAAAATTTCAAAATAATGACTTTTGGCTCACTCGATAAAATCATATTTATGGCCGCCGTCATATGGGGCTGGAACCACTGTGAGGTGGTCCGTATTGCTATTCTAAATTGGCAGCTACACGGGCATTGAGAGTTCGCGGTCCAGCTATAAATCGTTTGCGTTAGGGTCAAGAGCGTTTCCAGAAATCTCCCAGATAGCCCAAAAGAAGGGGGTTCCAAGGGGCCTAAGGGGCGTTTCAAGGTGTTCCAAGACATAAAACCTTTGAGACGCCTCTGAGATCCATGGAGCCCCTCACTAATACCCCCTGAATCGCCCCTGAGGCGTCCTGGTACCACCCTAATTCTCTTGAAGCTCTCTCAAGACCTCCAGGAATCCCTCTGAAACCCCCTGGGACCCGCTGGAAACCCCCTGAGACCCCTGAAACGGCTCTGTGACTTCACGGAACCCTCTCAGACCCACTATAGTGCCCATGAGGTCCCATGGAACCACCTGCAACGTTCCTGAGACTTTGTAGCACGTCGATACCCCTTAAAACGCTCTTTAAGGCTCTTTGAAACATCCATAAAATCCTCTAAGACCATCTGAAACGCTCCTGAGACCCCGCAAAACCTCCTGAGGCTCCCTAGAGCGAACGCCCCTTAACTTTCCAAGATTCGCCTGAAACCCCCGGAATCCCATAAAACGCCCCTGAGACCTCCTAAAACCCCCTGAGGCTCACTGAAACGCCCTTTAGATCCCCTGAAGCACCCCTTCAACTCTTAGATCCCTCTGAAACGTCCCTGTGGCCTCGTAGTACCTTCGCCTTTGATTCACAAATTTCTCCTGCGATTCCTTCAGAAAATCTTCCCAGGAATAAAAAAAAAACTTCCAGGGATTCCTCCTAGCGATTTTTTTTTTATTTTTTTTTAGGGAATCCTCTGAAGTTCGCTTGAGTTTTTCATTAAATTTATACAAGAACTATTTCATAAAACCTTCAACGTATTCCTTCCAAAAACACTCATTGAAGTTCGTTCAAATTTAATCCATGTAGAAAATGTTTGCTTAGAAATTGGGATTGAGGGGGTTAGAAGCAAAGGGGTGTAAGTAACAAAAATCCACTTTCGAGTAAATGAGGGTAAAAGTTTTTCGCCAATTTTTTATCCCATACAAAATGTATGGAGTTTCAAAACCAACCAAATTTTCTTCGATTTATTGTATTTTTTTTCTAATCATTGTAAAAATAACCTTAAAAAAGTTTCTGAAAGCTTGATATTTGAACAATTTTTTGATATGCTCAGCTCAGAATTGTCAAAATGGTCACTTACACCCCTTTGCATCTGGGCCCCTCAATTGCTTTAGAAACATCTTCAAAGCTTTCTTCGGAATTTCTCCAGGGATTCAATAGGAATTTCTCCATAGTGTTTTTTGAATGTTCTTCTAGGAATTCCATTCGAAAGTTCTCACGAGATTCCAAGTTCTGGCGGTTTCTTCAGATTTTTTTTTCTGGAAATTCTTTAACATTTTTTACAGGGCATTCTTCAAATATTCCCTAAGGAAATATTCTTTGGGTTTCTTTAACAGCTCTGCCAGGGATTACTTCAAAAGCTCTGTCTAAAACTATTTAGGAAAATCTTTCAGCGATTTCTAGAAATCCTCTTTAGAAACCTTTCGAAGATTTCTTCGGAAAGTTTTCTAAGGATTCTCCTGAAAATTCCCGGAGGAATGCCTCCAGAAATTTCTTTAGGGATGAATCCAGAAAACTCTACAGGTATTATTCCAGAAACATTTTTGATACATAATGTTAAGTGATTACAACAGGAATTCTCCAGAGATACACAGAAATTCATTCAGGATTTCCACCTTGCTACATGTATTAATCAAGAATTTTCTTCAGTATTTCTTCCACGAATTCTTGAAGAACTTAATTCAAAAATATATCCAAAACTAGTTCTAGGAATGTCTACAAGAATTCCTTAGAAATTCTTAAAGCGATTTGTCCAGGAATTTTTGCAGACGTTTCTCTATGGGTTTCCCAAGATATTCAGAAAAAAAACCCTAATCCTTCATCAATGATATTTTTTTTTTAATTTTTATTTCTGCATATTCTACACTTAATTTATGAGAAAACTTCTCCAGTTTTTTTAATTTTTTTCAGTGATTTTTTTTACAAACTCCACCAAGGGTTTCTCCAGGTATTCCTCCAGTAATTCACACATTCCTCCAGGAATTTTTCCAAGAAAGCCTCCTAGGAGATTGCTTTCAGAATTCAGAATGTAGAAATTCAATCAAGGGTTCTTTTTCAAAATACTGCTATGGTTCCGTTTCAAATATCATAGATTCCTCCGGGTTCTCCAGTTAGCCTAGTGGTTAAGGCTATGGATCGTCAATCCTGAACATTTTCTCGACTCCCTGGGCATAGAGTATCATTGTACTTGCCACACAAATTCATGCAATGGCAGGCAAAGAAAGTCCTACAATTAATAACTGTGGAAGTGCTCTAAAAACACTAAGTTGAAGAGAGGCAGGCCTAGTTCCAATGCGAACGTCGAGCCATAAAGAAAAAGAAGAAGATACCTCCGAGGATTTTTTCGGAAACTCTAACAGACATTGCACAAAAATTACTGAATGAATACCTCAATAAATTTCCAATTTATGCACAATTTTCTGAAGATATCCCAGGAAAAACTCCTAGACCTAGATATACCTCTGAAGATTCCAAGAGGAACTTCTTGAAAACTCGAAGGAATTCTTCAAGAAATCTGGTAGATGCCTTTGGAGAAATGACATGAGAAATTTCTGGACTGCCGGGTGAAGCATAGTATGGGACATCCCTATTACCATGAGACTACTATGCTACACACGCCACTGGAATAACTTGGTAAGTAGTTTCGATAAATATATTCATTATGAAGGAATTTATTTTATTTAATTCATTGTCGTTAAACATATCGTAGACCTGTGATTACATTTTCTATTTACAGGCTAAAATTGATTGAGACGTTATTGGAAAATAACCTTGAATGAATTTCTTAAATACATCCTTGAGAAAATTTCTGACGGATCCAACAATCGCATTGGAATTCATTTTGAAGAAACTCTGAATAAATTTCTCGACGATTTCCTGAAAGAATCCCTAGAATAACCCAGCAGTTCTTGTAACTCGACCTCCTCCCCTTCCTTCTGCGTACGGCGTGCTACTGGGTCTTTTTGGAAGAATTTTTTGTACAACTCCTGAACAGATTTATACATCGGTTAGAAGAAATTTATGAAGTTATACCTGAAAGAATTTCTGATACAAAACCCTCCAGAAATTGCAGGAAAAAAAGCTGTAATAGTTTTTTAAGGACAAACGCCTTTACATTCCGCTTCAACAGTGCAAACAAATTTCACACGCACAAATCTCAAGAGGAAAACTTCACACAGCAGTGCATTTTATTATTATGTTCTTGCTTACTTGTAATAAGCTTAAAATAAGAAGTTCAGGTGCACTTGTTTTGTTTACGAAGATATTTGTGCCAAAGTCGGCCATTGTGGAGGCCATTTTGGGATTTTAACAAGCCTGTCCTTAAGAAATCAATGACGTAATTTCTGAAGGAATATAATTGTATGAAGCAATCTCTGAATGAATACCTGAAAAAAGTCGAGAACCTTCAGTAGGTATTCCTACATATGAAAATTTCTTTAAAAAAACAAAAATCTGGAGAGATGCAAACAATAAATCATGTCGTAATTTTTGAATGAGCTCCTGAGAAGTTTGAGAAGATTTGAATAGGTAATAAAAAAAAGGTCTGAATAAGTCCTATCAAGAATATTTATGTATAACTTCTGGAGGAACTTCCAGAATCATCTCTTGAGTATTTTATGAACGATTTTCTGGGGAAATGCCAAAATATATTTCCTGCAAGAATTCTTGAAGGCATCCCTGGAGAATTATAACAAGGAATACATGTAGGAACCTCTGAAGAAATTTCAACAAAAGTTCCTGAAAGCATTTAAAAAAAATCTGTTTTTCAGTTGAAATCCTTAGAGGACTTCCTGCAAAAATCTCTAAAGATACTCCTGTGAAAAACTGTGGATGAATTTCTGTCTGAGACTGAGAAGAAACTTCCGCTGGAATTATATCCAAATTGTGGATGCAGAAGGGGATTGAAAAAAAAAAAAATAATCCGTGTTTATGCGATGAAATTATAATTTTCTCATACAACTTTGATCCGCCATTCATCCACGCACCAATGTGTTAACCCTTTGCCAACCATATCTCACCAACACTTCAACAACCGCATAAATTTGTGCAGACGTAGAGGTATATTCGGTCTGCTGTGGATTCAAACGATTGCAACCATCACTTCCTTCCCCTCCACACATTGACCTGCAATCTGACGTTGCAGGCGCCATTGTCGCCTAAAAATAGAAAACCACTTACACTCACACACTGAAGATGCCTGCTAGCACCCAGTAGAAATCCCATTGGTTCCTTGTGTGAGTGTAGCTGGTCTGGTGATACTGGAGTTGCATCCACGGGCGGTTAATTAAACTCAGCTTAGCTCAGCAATTTCCGTGGGACACCCGGAACCAGTTCCAAATTACCACCGGCAGTTTCTAATGTGATATGAGGCTATTTTTTGCTACCCGTTCGGCAGGTTATTGAAAAAGCCGAAATTTGTGTGTCGCATACATGGGTTTGGTTCACTTTTATAATTGGCCACTTTCGGTGGAGCAGCCTCAAACGGGTGTGGATATTTAGCATGCCCATGATGAGGGTGGCGGGTTCGATTCCCGGTCGGTCCAGGATCGTAAAGGATATTCCCTTGACTTCATTGGGCTTAGCTTAGAGTATCTTCGAACGTGTCAAAGGATATACACAATTTAGAGTGGGTCAACGTTGTATGGAGAAACTTTAAATTTTACCGCATCAACCCGGAACAAAGCTTTTTTGACTCCTTTTTGCGTCCAAAACAACTGTGCAGAATTTGGGAGCGATTGGTTGCGTCCCCGTATTCCGCATTGTGATTGAAATTTGTATGGAAGTTAGTATGGGAAAACGTACTTTTTTGCATTTTACTCATAAGTTGAATTCTTTTGTCTAATACCGTTTAACTAATGACGTTAAAGTATAGCCTAGGATATACCGAAAAACTTTGCCGAAGACCGCAAAGTGATCCGACGCTTGGTAACTTAGGCCAAAAACTGAGATTTTATTGTTGATGTTATTCCTTTACATGTTAAATGATAAGCACCACCAGGCAATCTGTGCGTTATAACTTTTTTCACAAGTTTTGGATCACTTTGCGGTCTTCGACAAAGTTTTTCGGCATATCCTAGGCTATGCTTCAACGTCATTAGTTAGATAGTTTTAGACGAAAAATTTCAATTTATGAGAAAAATGCAAAAAAGCACGTTTTCCCATACTAAACTCCATACAAACTTCAATCGCAAAGCGGAATACGGGGACGCAACCAATCGCTCCCAAATTCTGCACAGTTGTTTTGGACGCTAAAAGGAATCGAAAAAGCATTGTTCCAAAAAATCGACTTTGTTGACCCAGTCTAATACACATGCAACATGATCATTATAAGGTAATAAAGCCTGTATCCGCAATAATCGGGACAGAGAAGTACGGCTATAGCTCTGTAGTAAATCGGTAAAATTGACCAAATAATTGACTGAGAACTCTTTGGTGTATGTTTATTATTTGTGCCAACTTTCATAAAAGTCGATGCATAATTTTTAACTGTGGATGAAAAACTTATAAACGTGGTTTTAATCAATTTGTACAATAATGACAAATTTTCATTCGCATAATAGATGGTTTTTTTACGCTGCAGTTCAAAGTTCTGTGATGATAGTTATGAAATTTTGTTTGCAGTTTTGATACTTATAGAGACACTTTCTTGCAAAATTTAGTCAATTTTGATCAATTGGTTTGAAAGCTACTGGTATTGAAAGGGTTGAGAATTAATGAAAATTTTTCGTGTTTTTAACGTGCGATGTTTGCCTTTTCATAACTTTTGAATTTCTCCGCTAATTTTCATGAAATTTTCACAGAAGCTAGTTAATTATGTTTATATTATGCCTGCAAAATTTGATGATTATTGGTATATGTAGTGCTTTCAATAGTACAATCGAAACAATAAAGGGTGCTGACTAATTGCTGTCTGAGGGGCTAAAATCACGTTCAGTCCCAACACATGTTTCGACTATAAAATTGTTGATAATGCATCGATTTTTTTTTGAAATTTTGCTCATGCAACAAATGTAGATTGAGAGGTTTGTTTTCAATATTTCAGCCATTTCCTTTGCCAAATTCAAAAATTACAGCGCTGACAAGCAAAGCTGGGGGCTGTACAAAATTCAATGGCGCACATTCTACTCTTTCTTCGCTGCAACAAAAAGTAATGCATCGATTCACATGAAATTTTGTAGGTGAAATGAACACATCTTAAGATGTTATTAGTCCAAATTTGAACAATTTTTATGTATGTATTGCAGAGCTACAGCTGTATTTCTGTGTCCCGATTATTGCGGATACAGGCTATAACTAGGAAGTGCTCATTAAACATTACCACTATTACTAGTCGTAGATGTGGCCTGAGGCTATTTTCAAGCTGAACGTTCATTAGATTATCAAAATAGCCGCTATTTTATGTATGGGTTGTTTCCCTTTTATATTTTACCACTTTCATCGAGACACCTGGGACCGGTTCCAGAACACTACTGGTAGTCTCTTATGAGGTCTAAGCCTATTTTCTTGAACATTGGTCATCACGTTATCAAACAGCCTTGATTCCATGTGTCACATGTATGGGTTTGGTTAACTTTTATTTTGCCCACTTACGGTGGGACACCCGGAACCAGTTTCAAAACACAACCGGTTATCTCAAATATTGTCTGAGACTATTTTCTTGCTACCGTTCGGGGCTACTTTTGAAATGCGGGGCTATTTGGACACTTTTGAATATGGATTTTTTTAAATTCAAAATATGGTTCCAATCTGTTTGATGTCTTTAGGGCTATCATGAAGCAATATTTTCCCCTTCATTTGGTTGAAATTGTTTTTCAAACAAATTTTTTATTGCTTGTCAGGACACGAAAAAAACATCGAATAAACGAAACATATATTTATCTCGTATCAGAACATTTGCTTTGTATGCATTGTTTCTACAGTTCATAAATTTCATAGGGTTGATCGATTAATTCAAAATGTATCAACGTAGCATATAAAATCGAATATTTGAGTCGTTATACATTATAAATGACCTTTTCACCTAAATAAAGGATTGATGGTCCCTTTTCTAAGGTTGTCTATATTACAATATCTCGCTGCTGATAATACCAAAGATAGCACATAACCATCTAAAAACGCATATATTTATTGAAATCATGTATGGTACAGTATGCTACAGTATTGGTACAATGTACCCAAGTAACAATCAGCATGCCTTGAAGGTTTATTCATGTTTTATCCTGGTTTTATACGAGCATGTCAAAAAGCTAGTTGTTCTAAATTAGTTTTATGGGGTAGTTTTTTACTTTGAACCTTTGGCGTTCCATAAAACTATCATATAACTTCTGCTATAAACATCTTCAATTAAAGACTTGCAAGTAGACATGAATTGGTTTTATCACTTATTATATACCATTTCAATAAAACTTGCATTTGCGGTTGTTGTCGGAGAGATTTTTTTTGTAAACAAATACACAAAACTGTGAGGCAATGCATAAAACAACAAAACATTTCGTGGCCGTAAAACATAAACCAAAACATGCTGTGATAAAATCGCTAGTTCTATCATAAGCTCAGTTATGACTACCTCAGGAGGGTTAGCACTATTGGAGGAATCATCAGGAACACAGAGTTTTATCAGAAAAATATGTCGCCTAGCCGGGATAATTTATGTAAATACAGAAAAATCTTTACTCAATTTTATGATTTCACGTATAGCTTAAGATCAAATTAAACCATACAACACGTTCCCGTTATTTTATTTTGTCAGAAAAATTACATAATGTCTTTTAAACTCCGCTGTGTTGAAAAAAACTTTTTTGCACCCAATTCCGCCGAGTAAATTGAATGCATTTATCTTCCAAATTATGCATAGTTTGTGTGGCGCACTTAGTTTTTGTCATTATCACAGTCACATTCACCACAAATTTTCCGTGGCATGTCTCCTGACACGTATTAAATAGGAAAACTAATGGGTAATTCTCGCTGAGACCGGCCCACTATTCACACCTTGTCTTCAAAAATGTTTAAGGTGCCGATTTTCTGAAAGCCCTCGCCTAAAAAGTAAGAAAAATGCATTTGGTTACTCATATTGATGGACCCCCCGTTAGTTAGAGCCACAACAATTTTTGCAGACCCCTCGATTTTGGTCAAATTGTGGCTCACTAAAACTGTTATAACTCGAAAGTTTCACCGAAAACCACCTCGAAACGAATTGTTGTTGAAAAGAGGAGAGATAGAGCTACTATTTACAATAATAAAAAGTTGGGTCGGCCATATTGATTTTGGCCGCCATCTTGGATTTTTAAACCAAAATATTTTTTTCACCATGAGGGCA
The DNA here is from genome assembly GCF_035046485.1 of Aedes albopictus. Lineage (NCBI taxonomy): Eukaryota > Metazoa > Arthropoda > Insecta > Diptera > Culicidae > Aedes > Aedes albopictus. Next base: position 369,256,022 of record NC_085138.1, on the reverse strand, counting down.
ACCACCGATTTTCAAAATTTTTACATCAATTGAAAGCTGGGACATTTATACATAACATATCAAAAAATTAGAGATGTCTTTTTCTTCTTTCGAAAGTTATCTACAGTTTTGTAAATTAAGCCACGTTTTCTCCATACATTTCCATGCGCACCGGCAAAGACATACAACAGCATCCGAGTTTACGCCTGCATGTATACACAAAGGCGCGTGCCGCAAAATTTGGCCAAATCGGAGGTTCGTTTCCGTTTTTGACTGTTTCTCAATGATGCGGGCATTGTTTTTATAACTTTTTTAGTGTTTTGAAAAGCTTAAACCTTCAGTTTTCCATTAGTGGGTTCAGAATTTTAATTCGTGTTCGTAAACACTGCGAAATAACGCTGCATTTATGTAAACGGTCGGCACCGGGCCCAGTGCGCAAAAGTGGCATGATTGACAAAACGGCAGATAACTTTTGAAAGAAGAAAAAGACATCTCTAATTTTTTGATATGTTATGTATAAATGTCCCAGCTTTCAATTGATGTAAAAATTTTGAAAATCGGTGGTTACCCTCATGGTGAAAAAAATGTTTTGGTATAAAAATCCAAGATGGCGGCCAAAATCAATATGGCCGACCCAACTTTTTATTATTGTAATTGGTAGCTCTATCTTTCCTCTTTTAAAAAACAATTCGTTTTGAGGTGGTTGTTGGAGAACCTTTCGAGTTATAACGGTTTAAGTGAGCCACCATTTGACCAAAATCGAGGGGTCTGCAAAAAATGCTGTGGCTCTAACTAACGGGGGGTCCATCAATTTGAGTAACCAAATGCATTTTTCTTACTGTGGGGGTTAGGTTCCACTAAGTCCAGAAAGCAAACTCGAATTTGGTTGATAGTAAGCTTCAAGCTACAAATATGATTTTATTAGTTCAGTTTATGGAATATAATATGATTTACTCACATATTTAGTGAACCCACTAGGAAAAGCGGATGATTGAGTCTGCAATATCAACTCCACGTTACGTCTAACCTGCCAATGAAACTACTGTTTACAATCTAGCTCTTCTTTCATTGGTTTTGATCACCGTTTACTTTATTTGTTGGTTTTAATTGGTTTTTCTCGGTGATGTTGAATGTCATTTAAAAAACCATTTAACGTTTCAACCTACTTTTTTATTTTTTCGGTCATCATCAGAAACTATTATAAACACATGAGAAAAAAAAAAGAAATCACAAATTACAAACATATTCAAATTACAAAATTTTAGCACAAAACAGTTGACAAGAAACACATAACACTTACAATTCCGCCGCCCGTTCGTCTTCTACGGCGGTGTTCTTAATTCTAATTATCTAATCTATGTCACTTCTCTGTGTCGTCGTCGTTCCGTTCGGTGCTGTTCGTCTTTCAATTTATTAATCAAGTTGTTATATGTGTTAGAGAACCCATCTACGTCACGCTGCAAATTAACCGTCGTGTCTTTATTTATCTTAATGTGGATCACCTCGGCTGTTAGTCTGCTCGCGTAATTTTCGATTCTCTCCAGAATGTGAGTTCTGGAGAAGTCCAACACGCGGTCGACAACGGTCATCGCTTCGACTTCTCCAGAACTCACATTCTGGAGAGAATCGAAAATTACGCGAGCAGACTAACAGCCGAGGTGATCCACATTAAGATAAATAAAGACACGACGGTTAATTTGCAGCGTGACGTAGATGGGTTCTCTAACACATATAACAACTTGATTAATAAATTGAAAGACGAACAGCACCGAACGGAACGACGACGACACAGAGAAGTGACATAGATTAGATAATTAGAATTAAGAACACCGCCGTAGAAGACGAACGGGCGGCGGAATTGTAAGTGTTATGTGTTTCTTGTCAACTGTTTTGTGCTAAAATTTTGTAATTTGAATATGTTTGTAATTTGTGATTTCTTTTTTTTTTCTCATGTGTTTATAATAGTTTCTGATGATGACCGAAAAAATAAAAAAGTAGGTTGAAACGTTAAATGGTTTTTTAAATGACATTCAACATCACCGAGAAAAACCAATTAAAACCAACAAAAAAAAAAAAAAAAAAAAAAAATCTAGCTCTTACATTGCATGACATACACCTTACAATTGGGATCTATCCAGTAGCACACTAAGAATAATCCGTACTAAAGTTAGACTAAGTAGAATTTCAAATTTAGCCGTACTACAATTTAGCGTTTAAGTAGAATAAGACAAGGTGTAAATAGTGGGCCGGTCTCAGCGAGAATTACCCTAATCTGAATTCCATATCTGCATTTTTCCAATTGATGGCTGGAAACAACCAAGCATAATTTATTCTGACGATCGAACATTGAGCGTGAAAAATAATCAAAACAATTATTTGACAAGTCAGAAGAGGGTTTTATTTAGAAGATTGATAAAACTAACTCGAAATCCTAAGCCGGTTTGCATACGAAGTCCTGTAGACCCTAATAAGACTGGGCCAACTAGCCAGAACGTGGGCTTATGGAGGCATACAAGAACTCGAGAGCATTTTCAAGTCGGCATCAATGGTTTTATGTTTAGGATTTTTGAATCGCTAAAAAGCTTTGATAAAATTAAAATTGTTAGTGAGAGAGAAGTTAGAAAAATTGAGTGCGAGTGGGAGTTTCACTCTATTGTAATAAGTAAGAAGCAGCGGATATCGAGGAGCCGTAAAAGGGAAGGATTATGTCGCGTGGGGAAAGTGGATATATATCATAATACGATGCTGAAAACGGATGTGGCAGAGGCTAGAGTCTTGAATTGAAAAGGTAAGCAAGTGAAGTGAATTATGCCTTGTTGTGAAATCTCCCGTGATTTATGAAAAGTTGTTGGGCATATCATTTCTTATGCATTTTAGTGTATTGAATTCGTTCTGCTTAGAACTCAGTTTAAATTCAGCTTATCCAAATGAAAAAATAATTTATTTACAAAGTCATTCTTCTCGTTTTTGCGAACTTCTTGAAATTTTTCTAGGTCTCGCAACAGCTGTGAAGCTGCGCTACTATGCCCAACGCTTGAAAATAATTTCTATATACAATTTCTTCATTAAATTTCATGAGCTAAAAATTATGAAGTTGTTATAAAGGACGTTACACAATAACTCAAAACTTTGGAAAGCCCCTCTGCCACTGCCCCCAGAAAGATCAATTGCCATCGTAAATCATAGCTTGACTGTCCCCCACTTGGCTCTGACCCGCGTCTGGTCTGATGCTTCCAAGTCGACGCGTCGCCAACGAAGACCAAAACCTCCCCCGATCCATAACAGCAAGGAGCATCCCTCCCCTTTTCACTCCACAACTCCATCTCAGCAGCGCCTAATAGCCACCTCGCAAGTGAAAAACGGCCCGGAGAAATAATAGCCCAAGTCAAAAACAGGCAATTTCCATCCTTTCCGAAGAAGCGCACAAAAAATAGCTCCGGCACCCAGCCAGCATCATCAGCATACAAGCCTACATGGCGAGACTTCCTTGAAACTCTTTTCTTCGTTTTTTTTTTCCTCGGCACTGCTGCTCACATCTTCGCTTCCGTTATTATGTGTGTGGGGTGGGCTCTACTATATGTACTCTGTGTAGCTAGGTACAATAGCGCCATGGCATAGCAAGCAACCTCGAACTATGACGACGGCGACGACGACCACCGACCGAAGCTATCTTGGTAAGGCACATAGGATCGCAACAAAAACAACAACTATCTAAAGAGCAAGAGGAGCAAAAAAAACTAATAAAAACGGGCAGATAAAAGCCTTCGAAATTTATAAGCTGGGAGGTTCTCTCCGACTAGTGCCACCCTCGTCGGCTTGGTACCAGGGTTGGATTCAGGTGCTTTGAGAGTATTGATAATTACTTACGGCAAGTTTTGATACTATCTCTTGACCGTTTCAATAATTGAACCAATTTTTCATCTTCCAAATATCACTGAAGGTAATGATCCTTCAATCCAACTCTGCACCATCACCATTTGCCGGAACCGGAAAAGTGGAAAAGTTTTCCTAGCTTTTTTTTTGTACCCACATCCAGTGTAGGCGAGCGACTGCACATGACGTTGAGCCAACAAAATATTTGCACTCCCCCTGCTTCTCCCGCCCGGCGCGGTGTGTCCGTAACAGCAATCGTCTAGTGTCCTAACTCTAGTAGTCAGTACCTAGTGGTCGTCCTTATTCGATTGCAATGGACAGACAGACAGACAACGCAGCTACCGGTAACGCGATGTGCAGAAGAAAGAAAAAAAAAGCAACTGGGATTGGGTGAATACAAGAGAATGCCTATATGTGAAAGAAGGGTTGAATGCGTTCGCCAAAGAAAGGATTTAATCAGCCACACAGAATTTTATACCACAGAAGACAGAGAAGACAGAGAAGACAGAGAAGACAGAGAAGACAGAGAAGACAGAGAAGACAGAGAAGACAGAGAAGACAGAGAAGACAGAGAAGACAGAGAAGACAGAGAAGACAGAGAAGACAGAGAAGACAGAGAAGACAGAGAAGACAGAGAAGACAGAGAAGACAGAGAAGACAGAGAAGACAGAGAAGACAGAGAAGACAGAGAAGACAGAGAAGACAGAGAAGACAGAGAAGACAGAGAAGACAGAGAAGACAGAGAAGACAGAGAAGACTGAGAAGACAGAGAAGACAGAGAAGACAGAGAAGACAGAGAAGACAGAGAAGACAGAGAAGACAGAGAAGACAGAGAAGACAGAGAAGACAGAGAAGACAGAGAAGACAGAGAAGACAGAGAAGACAGAGAAGACAGAGAAGACAGAGAAGACAGAGAAGACAGAGAAGACAGAGAAGACAGAGAAGACAGAGAAGACAGAGAAGACTGAGAAGACAGAGAAGACAGAGAAGACAGAGAAGACAGAGAAGACAGAGAAGACAGAGAAGACAGAGAAGACAGAGAAGACAGAGAAGACAGAGAAGACAGAGAAGACAGAGAAGACAGAGAAGACAGAGAAGACAGAGAAGACAGAGAAGACAGAGAAGACAGAGAAGACAGAGAAGACAGAGAAGACAGAGAAGACAGAGAAGACAGAGAAGACAGAGAAGACAGAGAAGACAGAGAAGACAGAGAAGACAGAGAAGACAGAGAAGACAGAGAAGACAGAGAAGACAGAGAAGACAGAGAAGACAGAGAAGACAGAGAAGACAGAGAAGACAGAGAAGACAGAGAAGACAGAGAAGACAGAGAAGACAGAGAAGACAGAGAAGACAGAGAAGACAGAGAAGACAGAGAAGACAGAGAAGACAGAGAAGACAGAGAAGCCAGAGAAGACAGAGAAGACAGAGAAGACAGAGAAGACAGAGAAGACAGAGAAGACAGAGAAGACAGAGAAGACAGAGAAGACAGAGAAGACAGAGAAGACAGAGAAGACAGAGAAGACAGAGAAGACAGAGAAGACAGAGAAGACAGAGAAGACAGAGAAGACAGAGAAGACAGAGAAGACAGAGAAGACAGAGAAGACAGAGAAGACAGAGAAGACAGAGAAGACAGAGAAGACAGAGAAGACAGAGAAGACAGAGAAGACAGAGAAGACAGAGAAGACAGAGAAGACAGAGAAGACAGAGAAGACAGAGAAGACAGAGAAGACAGAGAAGACAGAGAAGACAGAGAAGACAGAGAAGACAGAGAAGACAGAGAAGACAGAGAAGACAGAGAAGACAGAGAAGACAGAGAAGACAGAGAAGACAGAGAAGACAGAGAAGACAGAGAAGACAGAGAAGACAGAGAAGACAGAGAAGACAGAGAAGACAGAGAAGACAGAGAAGACAGAGAAGACAGAGAAGACAGAGAAGACAGAGAAGACAGAGAAGACAGAGAAGACAGAGAAGACAGAGAAGACAGAGAAGACAGAGAAGACAGAGAAGACAGAGAAGACAGAGAAGACAAAGAAGACAGAGAAGACAGAGAAGACAGAGAAGACAGGGAAGACAGGGAAGACAGGGAAAATAGTGTAATTTATCTCAAAAGGTTCGATTTCCCCCTTCTCCCTTCATATCCTTTTCAGCACCATGATGAGACGATGAAGCGTCGCATCCTGCATAGAGCCAAACCGAAACAATTTCACTGAAGCAGGTCAGATCAGGATGGATTAGTAGCAGCGAGTTTGTGGACGTCGGCGAGAGCATTGTGTACGTCATGTTCGTCCTTCTGCCTGCTCTGCTTCTGGGAAAGGAAATAGCCTTCGTTGCGGTCAACCGGAACCGGACGATGAGCCTGTGAGTTTCTGAAGTGGCAGGACAGCAGCAGAAGCAGCAGCAGCGGTCGGGTTAACCGCAGCTAGCTATTTGGTGGACGGATTTGTAGGCGGTTGTCTGCTGCTGAGTTAACCTGGAAACTATAAGACTGACTTATCACGCTTCATCGAATCGCTTCGGTCGTTGTGGGACGGGTTGAGTGGGACGGGATATGAGAGGAGTAAAGTTTGTGGAATTTGCGGCAGAAATTTGAGATGTTTGCTTTTTTTTTGCTGTGCATGAAATACGAATGAGTTGCATGCGAGAGCATCTTTTCTCTTCATCACGTCTTAAAATGCACCAATTTAAATTCAGCGTCTATATGTTCCGTGCCTAGAGTATAAAAATTGCTGTCGATCCTGCAGCCTGGTGGTGGCGAAAGTGTCTGCTTCACCGCATAGAGCGCAGGACGCGGGCGGTTGTAACTGCGGTGTAATTTGCATTTCCACTTTGCACCTCCAGCCCCAGTAATTGAAGCTCCCCCGTTCCACTCACTGTATTAACCCATCGTCGTCAGAAGGGTTCGCCGGAAGGAACCCTGAATATTTGCAAGTTGAAACGTAGGGTTGGTGAGGGGTCATAACGTAATGAGCTGCAGCATACTAATTTATATCGTTGTACTAGTGCATTCATAAAAAAGAAGGAAATAACAAACGAGTTCACAAAGTGAATGTCTGGAAGGAAGCGATAATTGCTTCAGAATGAGGCAAAAAGTATGTCGAAAATAGTTTCATTAGGAGTTGAAATATATACACCTATTTGGTACGGCGCTTATAATGATCACCAAATAACTGCATTGAAAACATACCCGACCTACACTAAATGGAAAGGACATTACTTTAGTCTGACACGAAAGCACTAAATTTCAAATACTAAATTAACCCGGGAGCGGTCGCGTCGTGTAGTGAGTACACGCTTCATGAAAAAAGTGCGCTTGTGATCCACAGCGTGAGTGTGATGCCGTTTAGGGTGGTCGAAGAAAGCCGTTTTCGTCCACGATTTTGCATAGCTTCTTCTTTGTGGCTGCCCACTAGAATATGGCCTGCCTCTCTAGTGTTCTTTGAGCACTTCCTCAGTTATTAACTGAAGGGCTTCCTTTGTCTGCCCTTCTTCATTACACCAACAAAGCTAGCCATGAAAATGTTTGACATTTTTCAGGTCATTGTGGCAGACCATACACATGCACGAAAAAGACGAATCATATATTCTACTTTATCGATCTTGTTCATCTTGTTGTCCGAGGTTTTTAGGTATTTGTGCCGGATGGGACGAATTACTGATGGGATTCCTTCAGAAGTTCTTCCCGATTTTTTTCAGGGATTTCTTCAATAATTTCTTCCGGGATTTCTTCTATGGTTCTTTCAGGATTATTGAAAAGATTCTTTCAGAAATTTTGGCTGGCATTTCTTCAGGGGTTCCTGCGGGAATTACTTCAATTTCTACTAAATTCAGAGAGTCCTAGTGTAATTCTTTCGGGTATACGTGCTGGGATTCCTGCTGGTGTTCCATAAAAGATTATTCTGGATTTTTTTTTCAGGAATTTCTCAAGGATATTTTCCGGGCTTTCTCCAGTTATTCCTCAGGGGTTCTTGTCGAGCTTCCAGCTGAGATTTCTCTCAGGATTGTACCAGATATGCCTCCCAGAAATCCTTTTAGGAAATCCTCCCGGGATTCCTTCAGGGATTTCTGCCGGGATTGCTTCAGAAAACCATGAACTGACAAGTATTCTATTCGGCATTCCTTCAGGGATTATTACTGGAATTAGTTCGAAGATCCCTTCCGCGGTTTTGTACAGGACTCTTTCAGGGGTTCCTGCAAGGATTGCTTCAGGGATTCCCTAAAGATTCTTTCAGAGAGTCTTCCAGGTGTTCATGCCAGGATTCCAGCTGGGGTGGTCCTTCTCGGTTTTTTGTCATTTTTCAAGGGATTTCTCCTATGATTCCTCCCGGGATTTTTTAAATTATTCTCTCAGGGAATCCTCTGAGCTACAAGCCGGAATTTCTCCCAGAATTTCTACAGGAAAACTTTCTTCAGCACGAAATACGGCTAATGAGAGTGGGAAAATAAAAGAAACAGAGAGAAATATGCTTTTTGATGCACTTAGAAGTATTACGTCATTAAGCTGTAAATTTCTTATTCTTATTGAGTAGTTATACTCTCTTTCACTAAATATAGATGCATTGTATGTATTGTATACGGATCACAATAGAACGATAGTATAATAGTTGTGCCAAAACAGAGCTTGAAAGAAATATCAGATGTTCAGATGTTGAGGACCCACAATTTTTTGGACCTACACCATAGATTTTTAATTTTTTCGTGAAATCATGTTTATTTTATTTGAACTTGACTGTTGATAATCAAACTTCATGAAGATTACAATTGTGAGACGCCTTGGGCGTTAACGGGTAAAAAGGACATAGAAAGAGGAAATTTTGTGCATAAATTAAGTCATAATGAGGGAATCTAGTTCGTGAGAACAGGTTTTGCTCCTAGGCATTTGATATAGGGCCAAGGGGATTTCCAGGAAGTTATCAAAAAGCCAAAAAAAAGGCGGTTCCAAGGGGCTTCAATGGCGTTTCAGGTTTTATTTAAGAGGATTTCCGGAGCCTTTTAAGGGCGTTCCGTCAGTTTCCGTTGGCATTTATGTGGAACTACGGGGATTTCAGGGGCGTTTGAATGGCAAAAAGGGGGTTTCAGGGTCGTTTCAATGGGTCTTCTTCTTCTTCTTCTTTATGGCTCAACGTCTGCACTGGGACTTGGCCTGCCTCTCTCCAACTTAGTGTTCTTTGAGCACAATGATACACAATGCCCAGGGAGTCGAGAAAATTTTCCCGACCGGAACGGGAATCGAACCCGCCGTCTCCGGATTGGCGATCCATAGCCTTAACCATTAGGCTAACTGGAGACCCCTGTTTGAATGGGTCATTAAGGGTGATTCAGGGGGTCTCAGGAACCATTAGAGGGTGTTTTCAAGGCATTTCAGCGCCATTTATGAGGCATTTCAGAGAGTTTTAGGGGTTTTGAGAAACGTTTTAATGGCGTTTCTAGAAGCTTTAGAAGCATTTGTTGTCACTTTAGAGACATTTTTAATTGATTATGATGATTGCAAGAGCTTTTCAATAGAATTATGGAAGTTTTGGGGGCGTTTCAAAGGGTGTCAAAGGTTTTTGTGAAGAGGTCTCGGAAAATCCTCTGAAACTTTCTTAAAATGCCTCAAGATTTTTCTTAAAACCCCTGGGACTCCATGTAACGCACCTGAGACCGAATCCAGTGTTGCCAGTTTCATCGCAAACTTGTCGCAACAGATACCTTATTAACCCACCTGATCCTCTGAAATCACTTAAAACGCATCTGTAAAGCTTCTTAAATCCGACAAAAGTCCTGTGAAGCTTCTTGAAATTCCTCCGAAATCCCTTTAAAACTCTCGCGGACTTTATGTTACGAACCTCCAAAACCCACGAAAACGCCTTCGTAACGCCTCTGAAACCCGCCGAAAATTCTCTGAAACTTCATGTAATGTCATTGGAATCTTTCTAAAACTATCTCGGACCCCATGTAATGCACCTGAAACCCTCCAAAACGACCAAGACTGTAACGCTTGCAAAAACCGTCAAAAATGCTCTGGAAACCCACTGCAATTCCTTCGAAAACCTCGTCAGACTGAAACGCCTCTGAAACCTGTTTGTTTATTATCGGAGATTTTTAATCTTTTATGGGTCATTCATCCCGTCTGAAACCTGAGTGTAGAATTAGCTTAAGTTAAAATACAGGCTAACAAAATCAAACCGAACCCGATTAATTTTCAACCGAGTTTTTATCTGCTGAACGATCGGTAGTTCGTTCGGTTCAATAATGGTAAACCGAGAGATCTGTAAGTCCTGTTACAAGCTCCTTTCAACCTTTCAAACTTATTGAGGCGTTCGGTAGCCCGCCAGTAACCGAACGTCGTTTGACTGTAACACTCGGAAAGCTATAAATTTTCGAAATCTGAGCTCGAAGATTGTCCTAGACACGCTGAAAATACGCAAATTGACTGTGATTTCGATGCTGAAAATGTATGCAAAATGAACGTTCTGCCACATGCCGGCCTAGACATTAGCAAGTTACAGCACAACATCTCATGATCCTGCGTCCCAATTTTCAAAATCTGATCTGAAAAAGGTTGAATACTAGCGTTTCAAAATACTCAAACAGTCCGGAAATCAATTTTTTGTACTCACGTCTTGATATTTTCCAGTAACTGGTATTTGTATCGGCTACCATAATACGAAAACGTAGCTGGCTTGTCGGAATACATTATCGACTTTTTCGGTGGGATTAATCGAAGTCGAAATTTCTACATAACTAATTAATCGGTAAAAATTGTGCAACCGGAAAAGTTTATTAGAAAATTGAACCGAGTTCGGTATTTGAAAAACTCAGTGTGTACACATGAATAAAAACATAAAAAAGCCTCCGAAACCTGCTTCCAAAACCGATATTCCCACATTCTCACACTTTCGGTTCTCGAGTTACCCGCATAACTCTCTTGCAGTTTCCGAAACCACTAATTGGAACTCCTGCTCTGCACTGCGAAACTATCATTTCATACTCAAATTATCTTGATTTGTATGACAATCATGATTCATTTGATGTATTCAAGGGAATTAACATTCATGCATCTAATGTAGCATGATTATTATGTGTGACGGTAGTATGCAACATTAGCCATGATGGTTATAGCATTACGACGATAGTGATAAAATAGTATTGAACGGCTCACTGTCTGATACCCCCAGAAGCTTCTGAGAGGCTCTAGGCCCCCTGGATCCTATTCAGTCCCCCTTCAACTCCCCTGAAATCTCCTGGTGTACCCTGGAACCAGGGATGCCATGTATACAGATATATCTGTATTATACAGATTTTTGAGCATACGTACAGATTTCGTTTTATATGACATACAGATTTTTGAGCTGAGGGGGCATTTTATTTATGTATGGGATACAGATTTTTCTCCCAAATTTTGTGAAGAATTAGCTTAAGTTAAAATTCACGAACAAAAAGAAATAAAAAAAAAATCTCCCAAATTTTGTATGGGATACAGATTTTTGAAAAGAATGATACAGATTAAAAACAAAATCATCTGGCATCCCTACCTGAAACCCCTGAAATGCCTCTGAAACCTCCTTAAGTACCGCAGGATCTCCCTTGGAAACCCTTGAGATCCCTGGAAGCGCCTTTGATGCCCCCCTGGAACCTCCCTAAACCAATGAATTCACCTCAAACTCCCCTTGGAACGCCCCTGAGATCTCCTGGTACCCCGCTAAAACCCCTTATGGCCCCAAGCAACGCCCTGCAACATTCGTTTGCTCTCTCTAATAATCGACCCCCCCACCTTCCTGGAGCCATTGTTGTAGCAAGGCAGCTGCCTACAGCACTGGAATAATCTGACAAGCGATTTGATCAAGATTGTGCTGCTGTGAACCAGCTTGAGCGAGAGTTACTTATAATAGGTTAATAATTTATGGTTTTATCGTTAATTTCCTACTCTGATTGTAAGAGTGTAGAGATCATGATAGATACGATAGTATCCGCTAGGTAGTGAACAAGTGTGAACATTTATAGAAGGTGAAATTAGGCATGAAGGCCACGTATTGAACGAATACATCGAATGCGTGAAACTTCTGCCGTACGACCTGAACTTTCAACAGTTCGGCTTGATTGGTAGTTCATACCACCATACCAAGACTTGCAAAAGTTTCAGGCACCCGACTGCCTACATGTGTATTGTTCTGTTTCCAACACTGCACTAAGGGCCAGAATCGCAATCTAGTGGAACTAAATTAATTTCTCCAAAACGAAGCATTTCTGACGCATAGTGTCTTCGACAAAGTTGTTTGACATTAACAGGAGCATCTATTGCTTAGAACGTAGTAGTTTGCAACTCGTCCGCATAGGTGGCGCCACCATCTAACTTCTTTGTTTTACGTCCTAGAGACTTAAAGTCTTCGGCAAAGTTGTTTATTTTGGCATAATAAACAACGCTTTCTCAGGTGTTAAAATTCCACAGCCTACTGTTTTCGAGTTATTAAAAAAATAAACACCAATCAATGGAAAAACAGTTTTTTAAGCTTATTTGGACATTTTTACTAGAAACCATGTCAGTTTAATTTTTTTCCTAATGCATATGTGTCAAACCAAATACATTCTACGAGAATATGTTGAGTATTATCATTAAAAATTAAAAATAAAAATTTGAAAAAAAAATAGTCTGAATTTCAACCCTTAATATCTCACAAAGCGCAAAAAATCGCAACTTCAAATTTTCAGCAAATACGAAGCAATACTAAGTGAACATACTGCCAAAAATTTGGAGAGGTATTTTTTGGTGTTTTTGAGATAATAGCTTTTTAGTAACAGTATAAATATAAGTAGTGCCAGCATGTAACTTTTCACTGTTTCACATTAGAGAGCTAATGTCTTGAAAAAAGTTGTTCATTTTGACATAATAAACAACTCTTTCTTAAACGTCAAAATTCCACAGCCTGCTGTTTTCGCATAATTGCATATAACCTAGATTACATTGATAAAAAATGGCAATTAAACACATTTTGATGCAATAGTATGAACTACTATGTATCGTTAAGGTAAAATTAATAAAAAATAGTTCATACTATTTGAGCGAAATTTGCTCAAAAAACGTCTAATCATTAGTTTCAATGAATCAACTGCATTTAGCTTGTGTCTTTTTCCTTCATTGGCAACAGGAGAAATGGCTGTCCTTTTGACTGCTTCCTCCAGCGACGTAGTTGAGGTCGATGCCCCAGCTGCGTCCTCTTGAGTTAATAAAAGTAGGTCCTCGTCCATTTTCTATGATAGTGAGAGAAATATAGGGTATGTTTTAATATTAAGCGGGTAATCGAAATCAATTATGATTCGTATGTTACTTAAGTGATATTGATTATACAGGAAAAAATATTTTCGAAATCACTCTTTGGAATTCACAACCAACGAAAATTTGGAAAAAAATGTGATAACCGATGGAGACAAGTTTGTGCACTCTACTGAGGCCTTGATAATACGATATTATATACATGCAGCACATGTGTGCACTATACGATATTACCACAGTATAATTTCTTTGGTAATGTAGTAACTGTTATACAAATGGTGGTACGATTGTTCTCGAAGCAATAGTATCCGATCAAAAAGTAACAAAAGCGATAGCACCAAATAGAACACATGGAATGCTGACTTCATTTGTGCGGACATAGGGGTTAAAGTAGCTTGGACAGATCCAAAAACAATATAACTAGCAAATCTTCTGCGTCATATTGCATCAGAACATTACCAAGGCTGTACCCCAACTCCTTCGTCACAACCCAAAATGACACACAACCTCCCCATTCCTTACTAGCGCAAAGCTTATTATCACAATTTAATCGGGTGTGCTATTGTATCATTTTGAAATCAAATGTTCCAAATTCAACAAAAGTGTCAGAATATCAATCTGCGATCGTTAAATATAAAACCAGTAATTTAAACATGATTTGAAAAAACACAAACGGTTGCCTTAGGCACTGAATATCAACTCAGGAATAAGAGCCAGGAAATGTATACCTAGGTAGAAATATTCTACCTGCCATAAAAAGGTAATTTACGGTAGCTGTTATAATTGCCACAGTATACTAGAAAAATCATCAGTTAGTCATTTGATAGTCATAAAGAAGATATATGTATTGTTTTCTTATACACATGCAGAGAACCCGGTTCATAAAAAATATATATTAAATTAATGCTTGAAAATGTTATATTACCAAAATTACAACTTCTCACGTAGCATCAGTGTGCTGAAATACCTTTAATATTCACAAAAAAAAAATACACAGTAGGATTCAATCAATACTTATCATGACTGTCAGCACGCTTGTATCTGATGGATGTTTTCGAATTTTGGGTTACAATTGAATTGTACTCACACACGCAACCGCTCACTTCAAGAGAATCGTTAAAAATAAATCACGAAATTTACACTATTTTCACTGAATAATACATTTTTTCTTCTTACACGACACACAAGTAGAACACAAATTAGCTAATTGGGCTAATTTTATGATTTACAGTATCGGACAATAAAAATGCACCAAAGCCGTTTTCCCATACAAACTAGTCAACTTTGAATTGCCATATCTCAGTTATGTCTCAACCAATTGTTTTCATTTTTCTGTGACGAACTACAAAACATTTCAATTTTCAAAAACTATTGAAAAAGTTCAGTGATAGCTATTGATTCAAAAGTTACAGATAGGTTGAATTTTGACAATAAAAATGCACCAAGATAAAAAGTTGTATATCCTGAAATGCTGAAGTCAGATAGCTATGGTGTCTTCAGCAAATTTATTGGTCATCACACAAGAAACATATTTGCCGAAGACAATATAGTGATTTGACTTCAGCATTTTTGATTACATAATTTTTTGTCTTGGTGCATTTTTATTGTCAAAATTCAACCTATCTGTAACTTTTAAATCAATAGCTATCACTGAACTTTTTCAATAGTTTTTGAAAATTGAAATGTTTTGTAGTTCGTCTCAGAAAAATGAAAACAATTGGTTGAGACATAACTGAGATATGGCAATTCAAAGTTGACTAGTTTGTATAGGAAAACGGCTTTGGTGCATTTTTATTGTCCGATACTGTATTAACAGCAGAAACGACAAAAAAGAAACAATATATGATAGCACGATATTATCAACGTCTAGCCATTATGCTTTCACAGTGGTTCTGTTTCCAACATTGGTTCTATAGATCAGTAGCTTTTGTGGAATTTACACAACTGTTTATAGTGGTATGCCTCTATAGCGGCGTGATCTTCCTTTTAGCCGTATTTGATCTTATTGGATAGAATACTTAATACTTTTTAGTTACTTTACTAATTCAAACATGTTCACTACATCTTTTTCAAGATCAAGTTCAAGGCCCAGAAAAGTCAAAACCAAATATCAAGTAACATTTGAAAAGCGCACAAAAATTGCTAGCTAGCGTATGTTTGATCCTCTTGCCTAACCCCTATCCAAACGTTCAATCAATATCATATTGAATACCGTCTTTTTCGAGAGATGGATCAAAGAATTCCTCTAGGAGTTCTTGCTTAGATTAATGGAATTTGTGGCATTTCTTAATATTCCCCAGCTCGAATCGTTCAGAAATTTCCGAAAGGATTTTGGGGATTCCTGCAGAAATTCCCGTTTGGATTTCTTCAGGAACACCAGCTGAATTGCTCAAATAACTCTTGTTAAGCTTGTTCCAATTATTGTTCTTGAATTTCCTCCAGAATGTTCTCCTGGAATTTCTCTAGAAACTCTTCGTGCGATTCTTTCAGGACATTATAGAACTTCTCCAGAGATTTTTCCATGAATATCTCTAAGGATTTTCAAGGTATTCCTTCAGGCATTTCTCCACAGATTATTTCAGGAATGTCTCCAGTAATTTCATCCAGGGATTGCTACAAGAATCATTTTTAGTATTTCTTTTGAAAGATGTACCAGGCTAGGGCTGAAAATCTCTTTAATAAAGGAATAAAAAGAGTTTCTCAAGCTGTGCAGGGATTTTTCCTGGATTTTTTCCACAGATTTTTCTATGAACTCTTGATGGGTTTCCTCCAAAAACCATTCCTGAGATTCCTCTAGGAATACCTGCAGGGATTCTTCCAAGAGCTACGCTTGTGATTCCTGTGGAATCGCTCACGTAATGCCCTAGTGAACAAATAGAACTGTAAATTATGTTGAGCGGTTAAGAAAAAAATAAATGGAATTTTATATACAGGAGATGGTTTGAAGTTTTAGATTCGACCGACACTAGCGCAGGAGGGAAATTATGCATTATGACCAGTTCCCAGATCGTTTTCCATATGGAGCGAGGTGGAAAGTCACCTCACCAATCAGACGACGAAAGCAATTCTAAAGGCAGAGGCAAAAAGCGCATTGTTTGCTTTTCTAACTGAACTTTCACCCAATTTTACGCCGTTTTGAACTAACTGCTGCGACGAAGTTCGGCATTCGTGGTGGCACGCTGCATGGGGAAAAGAACGGGACCATATTTTAGAAATTCTGCACCGAGAGTTTGTGCAAAAGTTAGATGATCGATAAAGCCATTCCAAGCGCTAACCCGTTCGCGAGTTTGCTTGTGCGTTGGGGTTCTGCGAATCGCTCTAATTGGAACGGAGAACATGAGCACGGTCTGGACAAATACTTCACGTCGTAAAAGTTTATCAATATTAGTTTGGACTGCTATTAATTGAGTCGGGCACTCCGACCTAGGCTCCGACTGGCTTCCGATTGTCAGTCCATTCATGTAACTTTTCTCATTTTGGAATGGCAGCGCGTTGTGGATCGGACGTGCTTGGAATTCGTAGTGAGGAAAATGGACATTGCTGCTCGCTCACCTGCCTGGGTGGTTGGGGATGGATGTATTGTGTTTGCTCTCGAGAGGCACTACTACTGTCGGCATGAATTTCCTCTGGTATGCTAGAAGGCCTCGTAAATAATGGGCGGACGTTGGGTGTCATCACCTGAAGGATTGATGGTTGCGAGGTGGATGAGCATGCTGGAGCTCATGTAGAAGTGGAAAAATCAATTTCCTGGAAAAAGCGAAAGAAGAACATCTGTAATATGATCGTATTGTGTTCTTCTTTCTGCATGCGACGTGAAAAATGGGACAGAGCCTGCTCTTCACCTTCTGTGAGCATTCTAACTACCACTATGTTTCTATAGATTTCTAGCTTCTTGTCGCAGAATTTTGAAAGTTGATCATCATCTGTCTTACTTTGTTCTATGCTAATGAGAACATAAAATATTCCCAACAGGTGCAGTTATGTCCCAGCCACAATGACATAGTTTGCTCGCCACGTTTTTCTCGTTGTTCCCCAAACATTCCCATCGCCTATCAGCATCGAAATTGCTGGAAATTTTTCGCCGTAAACCTCCTTCATGCCAGACAAGACAAAACTATACGGCGACAGCGATATCGACGACATCGCATCGTCTGCCTGAGAGACAACTACTACCCACCCCCAAACCAACTCACTTGAGCATTTAGTCTAGAGAAGAGACCAATATGAAGTACACACAACAACCAACGGCAGCGAGACTCATGCTGGAAGGCTCCAATATCGCGCACTAAAAATATCGATACAATTTCCTTCTTTTCCATTTCGTGATTGTGTTTGCTTTGATTCTCGCATTGGTAGTGCTCGAAGGGCTTTCTCGAGGGAGCAGTGGAACATGGGTAGGAAAATGGTCTTCCAAAGTCGTCCCTTTCTTCTCGGGATAAGGGATGGTTGTCTGCTGTGAGACAAGTTTCCTCTAAAGAGTTCCTCAAACCCACTTCAATTTTGATAAGTAGTGTTCCAAATCTTTTAAATGGATATCCAGGAATAAGAATGCCTCACAGTTGACAACCCTCCCCTATCCACCCCCACATTTATTGACACACAGAACAAATGCTCGAGGATGGCATGGCAGAGACAGTGCGAGAGAGCGACGGACGTGACATAGTTTCTTCTTCATCGGATTTCATTGTAAAATATTGACCTACAAAGTTTCGAATTCCAGTCCGACGACGGCGACGACGATGACAACGATCGACGAACGATTACCGTTTGTTATGGGAAAGCAGCAGTCAGTTACCAATAATAATGTACACGTAGTATACGAGATAGCTTCCGGCACTGGAAAAGAGACATCAAATTACGACGGCATTCATCATTGTCGTCATCGTCGTCGTTGCCGCTTTCTTCGTCATCCTTGGTAGGAAGAATCTAGCTTTTTGGATGACGTTATTATTTGGAGCAGATGTAAGTTAATGCGTCATGAATTCCTGATATTAAGAAAAAAGCTGTTTGGGAGAAAGCGAAGAGGGTACTTTTCCACTGCGAATATGCAGAATATTAAATTTCTCATTTTGTTCCCAACCCTACGTTGAGTATTACCGACCATCCTCCACTTCGCTTTCGCTTCTTTGACAAAGCAAAGAGCAATTAACTTGAATATAATTTTAGCTATTAGTAGCGGGCGAACCATGCGGCGAAGCCGGATTTCGAAATCCGACGCGCCGTAACTGCGTCGATTCGGTTCTAGGCAATCCACAGGTCCAGGAATTTGCCAGGTATAATGCGAACTGAGATGTTATCCCTTTTTAAAGTCCGACGAGTGTTAGCGAGTTCGGATAGCAAGCGATTGTCTGTTAACTTGCACACATAGTTTCAGTCTTTCTATCATAGTTCTATGATGTAGTATGTTCGAAATTTCTTGTTGGAAAATATTGCGACATTCGCACACACTACATTTCGCACACTACTTCGCAGTGGCTAGCGTACACAAGTTCGGTTAACTTCATGACAGGGGTGTCGGATGTACAACATATAAAAAAAAATATGTTTGATTAGTGAGAAATGTCGCTGGGAAACGATGATTCATTGGATTCTCAGATTATCACAGTAGTCTAAACATTGATGAGAAACTCAATATATAGTTTTTTGTTTGTGGAAATTATGACCTTTTTTGTCGCTCAAAAATCAATTATTTATGGAAAACTTTGATTTATTCATGAACTTTTTGAATTATTTATGGAACTGTTGTAGTTGTTTATTACTTCCACCCCTATTTATTTATTGGCAATTTTCGAATTATGTATGGATCTTTTTTATTCATTATGGGGCGTTTAATTGGCTTCCCAGTGCCCATCTATAATGAAGCTTTGAAGATCTAATGCACGAATTATATACCGCAGCGAACAAATTGATGAAGATCTGCAGCCATTAAGTGTTCTTCACTGATACACACCAGGTTTCGCTGGCGTACAGTAGAACAATTGCATGTTTGAGTTGGTATTAAGAATCAGTGCCATTGCCATAACCACTTGGCTACCAAACTATTGGAAATTTCAACCCTTCTCCCTTTGGAAAGGGGTCTCCCATACACACGAAACGGACATTTCTGCATAACTCGAGAACCAAGCATATGAAAACAAATTTACTATGTGGAGGTTTCAGAAGGCAAAAAGTGTTCATTTGGTGTGTGAGATCCCTCCCCTCTTTGAAATGGGAGACTCCCACACAAATGTAACGGAAATTTCTTCATAACTCGAGAACTAACTGAGCAAATGTTACCAAATTTAACATGTGGAGGTTTTAGGAGGTAAGAAATGTTTCTATGGTGGCGTGACGCGTGAGATCTACTACTCCGCCCCCTTTGGAAAAAAGGGGAGCTTATACAAATTAAACAAAAATATTTGCATAGTTTGAAAACCAATCAATCAAATTTACCATATGGAGAACGAAAAAAATGTTTTCATGATGGCTTGAGACCGCGCCACCCTCTAAAAAAAGGGGCTACCATACAAATAAAACGAACAATTCTGCATAACTTGAGAATAAATCAATGAAATCGAACAAAATGTGACGTATGGAGAATAATGGAGATATTAGAAGGCAACAATTGTTTATATGATCAAACAAACGATACCAAATTTGAAATGTGGAGATTCAAGAGAGCAAGAAATGTTTTTATGATGGCTTGCGACCCTTTCCTCCCTGGCTCCTATACAAACGAATCAAAACATTACTAAACATTATACGAACAAATCAAGCTAATATCAAAAGTCGTGTGCAACCCCTCTTTATCTCGCAGGACAGTCTTCCTATTAAATCAGAAAAATGAGCATAACATGAGCATTGAAAAAAACAAAGGGAACTAAATTTAGCACCAGGAGGCTTTTGAAGGCTAAAAATATCCATAGTATCCGTCCTTGGAAGGGGAAAGGCATAACTAGGAAATGGTGTTCGGCTGACGACGATTAGGCCGAATGTCATACAACCAAATGCACAATATCTCGAATGAATATTAGGCAGAAGGGCCATTGAACCAAAAGGCCATCAGGTGGAAAGATCATCCTGCTGCTTATACTGCTCTCTCCATCTGAGATTTTTCCTTCTTTTAGTAATAGGCTGTTCTTTCAACTCACACTGTGACATTGTTTGCGGGTCAACTGCTGAAAATGACAACAGAAATGTATCCGACTTTTAATCATTGGGTTTTCTTTCAAGTGGCAATGTTGTGAAGTTGATAGCAGTTGAACTGTTAACTCTATGACAGATTTGTCCCTTCAAGTGACGCTGATGAAGAGATGGTTACCAACCAAACTGCATAGCTCATCTGAGATTTTTCCTTCTTTTAAAAATAGGCTGTTCTTTTGTATTACACTGGTACGGAAGAGTGTACACTAAGGTCTTTTTTTACATGGCTTTTTTTTAGACGGTTCCTCGAATTAACACAGGTTTTTCAACTTTCTCGCGCTAATAGTGTCTAGAAGGGAACTCTTACTAAAAGAAAGAAAAGGGGATTTATGGGAAAGGGTTGCAAGTTGCAAGGGAGTTGAAAAGTGGTATGAGGTAGAGGCGGATGATGATGTAAGTGGTCTGTAGGAAAGGGATGTCTGGGGGGGGGGTATGTTTGTTGAAAGGGGGGCTTACTATATGGGGGGCTAGGAGGGGTTAAATGGGGGTTTTCCTGAAGGTGATTTCTGGAGTATGGTTCGGCGTCCTACAGGTCCATGGAGCATAGTTCTGAAGAGAAGTAATTTTCAAGGATATTCTAGGCCTTCCTAGAACTTCCGCGAATAAAGGCCTTAAGATCTACAAGCGTAATCGATGGATTGTAGTCACATTACTGATACGGTGCAACATCCTACAGGTCCTTAGAGCATAGTTCTGTAGAGACGTAGTTTTCAAAGATATTCTAGGATCTCCAAGAACTTCCGCGAGTACAGGCCTGAAGATCCACTAGCGTATTCAATCAATTGTTGTTACTTTACTGATACGGTGTAAAGACATACAGATTAATGGAATACGGAGATGTCATTTGCAAATATGTTCTAGGTCATCCAAGAACTTCGGCGAGATATGGCCTTAAGATCATAATCAAGCATAATCAATAGATTATTGTATTATTACTCATGCGGTACAACATTCCACAAGTCCATGGAGCATGGTTCTGTAGAGAACTTTTTTCCAGAGATGTTCTAGGTCATCCAGAGTTTCCACGAGTGCAGAGTTAATGATCAACAATCGTAATTGCTGGATTTTTTTAACATTTTTAGTACGGTGTTATATCTTACAGGTCCATGGTTCTGCAGAGAAATTATTTTCAAAGATGATCTAGTGCATCCAAGAACTTCTGCGAGTATAGGCCTCAAGATCTATGAACAATATCAATCGGTAATTGTTGCATTACTGATGCCGTGTAACATCCTATAGGTCTATGAAGCATGGTTCTGTAGATATCTACAATACAAAAACAATCTAGATCATCTAGATCAGAACTTCTGCAAGTAAAAGCCTTAAGGTATACAAGTATTAAAATCAAATGTTGTTACATAGCTGATGCGGTGAAACATCCTACAGGTTCTTGGCGCAAGATTCCGTTAACGTTTTCGAGGTCATCCAGAACTTCCGCAAGTGAAGGCCTGAATCTACTAGCGTAATTAATCAATTGCTTTTACATTACTTATACGGTGTAACATCATACAGATTTATGGAGCACGGTTCTATAGAGAAGTTATTTTCAAAGATTTTCTAGGTAATCCAAGATAGTCTGGGGGCTATCGACTGTGAAAACTTATGTTGAAATGGTTTTCGGCTTATGCAGTCGGAAGAATTAAAAAATAACGTTTTAGCTGGTCTTCTGACTGCATAAGCCGAAAACCATTTCAACACAGGTAATCCAAGATCTTTCGCGAGTAAAGGCCTTAAGATCAATAAGCATAATCAATGGACTTTTGTTGCATTACTGATGCGGTGCAACGTCCTATAGGTCCATGGAAGACAGTTCTGTAGAGTCTTGATTTCCAAGAATGCTTTAGGTTTTCCAAGTACTCTTGCATATATAGACCTTAACAAACAACTATAGACGGTAACATCACGCTAGTGATGTATGTAATAAACGTTATTTTTCATTCACGGATTATCACTGCACGATATGCAGGCATTGGGATTCAAATTTCAAACATTTGCATTATGGTAAACAACAGCAATTCCAGATTTAGTATTGCAACAATGCATTTGGAGATTGTTATGCGGGAAACGTTATTTTCGGGCGAGTGATTTTTTTTTGAGCGAAAGAAATTCGAGCGTTTATTATTCAGGTATTTCGAATTCGGACATTCGAGTTTTGTTTCCAAAGCATCTCGCTTTTGGATTATAATGAGGTACTTATTGAGTATGTAGAATCGATAAAACTAACTTGTCAGTCAGCAACATTTATGTTTCGTAGCGACCAAACCCAAACAGAAATTACTCAATCGTCTCTCTTTTGAATTCTTTACCAATGCGAGAACTCAAAAATAAGTCCGAAATAGACCAAAGTACATAGCTATCGCAGTCGCAGTTGACAACCGGTAAACCTCAAGGATGTTGCACCGCATCAGTAATGAAACAACAATTCATTGATTACGCTTAGAGATCCTAAGGGTTGTTTTCACTGAAGTTCTTGGGAAACATAGAACATCTTTGGATATTAGTTCATTACACAACAATTCTCCATGGACTTGCAGGATGTTGCACAGTATCAATAATATAATGAAAATCCATACATTTGCCCTTGTAGATCTTAAGGCCTCGCGGAAGTTCTTGGAAGACTTAGAATATCTTTGGAGATTTGTTCTCTTCAGCTCAATGCTCCATGGTCTTGTATGATCATGCACCGTATAAGTAGTGTAACAACAATCCTTTGATAATGCTTGTAGATCTTCAGGTCTTTGCTCATGGAAGTTCTTGGAGGACCTATAACATCTGTGGAAATAAGTTCCTTACAGAAAAATGGTTCATAAACCTGTAGCATGTTACAACGTATTAGAAATGTAACAACCATCCATTGATTACGGTTGTAAATCTTCTGGCCGTTACTCGCGGAAGTTCTTGGAGGTCCTAGATCATCTTTAGAAATCATTCTCTACAGAACTATGCTCCCTGGACCTGTAGGACGCTACATTATACCATTAATGTAACACCATTGATACGTTTGTAGATCTTAAGGTCTTTATTCGCGGAAGTTCTTGGAGGTCCTAGATCATATTTGGAAATTATTTCTCTACACTTCTACAGAACTATGCTCCCTGGACCTGTAGGACGCTACACTGTATTAGTAATGTGACAACACACCATTGATAACGCTTGTAGATATTCAGGTCTTCACTCATGGAAGTTCTTGGAGGACCTATAACATCTGTGGAAATTAATGCTATACATAAAAATGGTCCATGGACCTGTAGCATTTTACAACGTATTAGAAATGTAACAAAAATCCATTGATTACGCTTGTAGATCTTAAGGCATTTACTCGCGGAAGTTCATGGAGGACCTAGATCATCTTTGAAAATTATTTCTCTACAGAACTATGCTCTCTGGATCTGTAGGATGCTACACTGTATTACTGTATTACACTGTAACAACAAACCATTGATAACGCTTGTAGATCTTCAGGTCTTTACTTATGGAAGTTCTTGGAGGACCTAGAACTTTTATGAAATTTAGTTACTTACAGAAAAATTGTTTATGGACCTGTTGCCTGTTACAACGTACATATAAGAAATGTAACAACAATTCATTGAGTACGCTTGTAGATCTTAAGGCCGTAACTCGCGGAAGTTCATGGCCGACCTAGCATATCTTTAGAAATGAATACTCTTCAGTACAATGCTAAATGGACCTCTGGGATGTTACAACGCGTCGGTAATGTAGCAATAAACCATTGGCTATGTTTGTAGATCTTCTGGCCTTTACTCGCGGAGGTTTTAGGAGATCAAAATTTGAGGTCATGTTGAAAATTATTTATTTACAGAACAATGCTCCGTAGACCTGTAGGATGCTGAACAGTATTAGTGATGTAACAACAATCAATCGATTACGCTAGTAGATATTGAAGCCTTTACTCGCGAAAGTTCCTGGGTGCCTGGAACATCTTTCTCTACACCATCTTGCTCCATGGACCTGTAGGGTGTTGACAGTCTCCTTGATCCTTCGTTTCGTCCGTCTAGACAGTCCTTAACACCCCAAAATATCCTCTGCGATCTTCCTTCCACTAACCCCTAAATTCAACCCTTACTACTACCCCCCCCCCCCTTTCCTTATTAACTCTCTAAAACAACCCTCGGATATCTGAAGAGATTTTCAAATATTTTCAGATTTCCCTCAGTTTTTTTTTTACACGGATTCCTGAATTGACACGGTATTTTTTTACACGGTTTCTCAACACGTTTTTTTACACGGTTTCGCGAATTAACACGGTTTTTTTACACGGGACGTATCCCCCGTGTAAAAAAAGACCTTAGTGTACCTTCTCATAAAAAATCAACAAAAGATAATGATAATTAAGGAAAATAGAACACGAACTTTGTTTCTCAGTCAAGAAGTTTCTAATAGAAGTTTGAACTCATTATTAGTCAAATGCCTCAAATGGAAGATAACGTTCTTTTGTAGCCGGCCTTCCAATTTATACACACATTGGTTTACATATCCTTTGTAGTCACATAACTACTAAACGAATGAATTGATCAGCAAGATTTTTGAATTGTTCAATTTATCCTCAGGGTGAGTTTATATGTAGAATAAGTTAAGAAAAAGCATTAGAAAAACTGTGAAGTAACCATCAGGTTCATGAGAACATAAATTGAATATTTTCATAACTAAACCAATTTAAAATGGACAATACAAGATTTTCCGGTTCAGCTAGTGAACATAATAAAATTGATATCCAATGTGTCGAAACTTTGAATCTCCAGATCATCATCCAAGCCGAGCTCATCAAGAGTATGATAGTTTTAAAAACACTCGAAAATGGAGAGATCAATCAAATCGTAATCAGTTTCGTCTGTTGTCTCAGATGCATCATCAGACTTCCAATCGGGATCACTGCTCGAAGCGTAGACTTCTCTTCGAGATCATTCTCATCTACCGAAAGTTGAACGTCATTGCCCTCCGTGTCGAATATGCGTTTTTACCTTTCTCGAACACCGAAGTGTTTACTCAAAAAACGAATTTTCGATAGAAGGCTCGGAGGATCAAGTCACAAATACCAATAAACTCACTGTCGTGTGCAGCATAGATGTCCCATGTTAATAGAACATGGGACACCTATGCTGCACACGGTAGCTCAATTCGACGAATTGAGATGATGTCTGTATGTGTGTATGTATGTCTGTCTGTGAGCAAAAAAAGTTCACTCATTTTTAAGGCATTTTCCATTGGCCGATTTTTCGGATTATAGCTCGAATCGAACCGGAATTTTACCGCATTGTTTGCTATTAAAAATGGTTCGGATTGGTCTAGGCGTTCCGGAATTATGACCATTTCAGACCATCCGGACCAGCACCGGTAGAACTGGCCGTATATAAAACTGAACCAAAGGCTGTTCAAAAGAGTTTTAGGCTCTAAAACACTACAATATGGGTAAATTTGGTGTGAGGTCCAGAGTCCAAAAATAGTGACCAGAATATCCCAGATGGCTGTTCAATATCCCAGATGGCGGCTGTTTAATGTAGTTTAAGGCTCTAAAACCATGCCATATGCGTATATTTGGTATTGAATAGATGTCTGGAGTCCAAAAATGACGATTAAAATATCCAAGATGGCGACCAAAATATCCAAGATGGCGTCTCAAAATTCAAGATGGCGACTGTTCAACCTTCCGTAACTCGCGCGGTTGGCCACCACCGTCAGCACCACACTAAAGCTGAGTATAAAAAGCGAGATTTTTCCAACGTGCTGTACAAAATACAACAGCGCGATCACTCGGGGGTAATGGAGTTTCAGAACATGAAACCATGCAATATGGGTATATCTGATACGGGGAAGAAATCTGTACTTCAAAAATGACAACCAGAATATCTAAGATGGCGTTGTAAAATCCAAGATGGCATCTCAAAATTCAAAATGGCTTCTGTTTCATTGAGTTTTATGCTCTAAAACCATGCAATATAGGTATATCTGGTATTGGGAAGAAGTCTGTAGTCCAAAAATGACTTTTAATATATTCAAGATAACGTCAATTATATCCAAGATGGTGTCTCAAAATTCAAAACGGCGGCTGTTTAATGGAGTTTCGGTCTCTAAAACCATCCAATATGGGTGTATCTGGTATTAAGAAGAAGTCTGGACCAAAAATAGCGATCAGAATTTCAAAGATGTTGAACTTAAATCCAAAATTGGGGCTCAACATTCAAGAAAGCAGCTGTTTTTCAAAAGTTTAAGGCTTAACAATCAAAAGCCAGGTAAACGATATGATCACTGATGCCATGAAATGGATTTCTGTTAAAAGTATGAAAGTGCGATATTCATCAACATGTCACTTTTTTTTCCTCCCCTGTTGGGGAAATTAAGCCACTGCGTCCAATAGGCTGAACTTTTGTGGCATGACATGTCACTTAAGTTGTGTTGAAATGTGTTTTCAAAGACACGAGAAAGGCGCCATCTCCGCTAGGTGGATTAATTAGGGTTCTTAGATAAACAGTCTCGGTTAATTGTAGAAGCATTTTCCATTGCCGGTATTTTTTATCGGCACATGGAATGTTGGTTGATTTTGGTTGAATTCTTTATGACCCGGTAGGGGCGTTGATCTTGGTGTAGACGTTACGATGAATGACGCATCATCCACCATGTTTTTCCCCCGTTCCTCGCCTAGAAAGGAAAAAAATTATTAAAAGACAATGTATATGTGTTTTCTACTGTTTTATACTTACGAACGATTTTCATCCTGATGCTCATTAGGATACAATACTGACTCCTTGTGACTAGGTGTAGACGCTACCACATTGATGAAAAACAGATTATCAAACGCGACTCAAGTCTGTTTGCAGTTCAGAGCAGATTGTAAGAATGGTGCTGGCTTGTTTGTAATTTCACCAAAATACGATTACCATGCTGCGAGTACTCAAAGGAATACGATGAGAGTCGACACATGAGAGTTGTCACCATGCATACTGGACATACCGATTTCGCCATGGATTTAATCGTCGTGAAGTCGTCCTTCATCCTGCATGCGACGATTGGCTCATCGTAGAACCATTGTGATCTTGTAGTTTTGAGATAAACCGTTGTTATTTGGGACGGGTTTTTAAATTAAGGATTGCGAGCTGCGTGATTTGCTTTTGACCTTAGGTGTGTGCTAACGACCATAAAAGATCTAATTAATATTTCTGTTTTAATTCAACGCGCGCTGCGGAACACGTCAAACCATGCTGGCATATTTATGCACAACTCTGGTTGCAGGCCACATGAGCATAGGCCATCGAACCTACAAGCGTAATCAGTTATAAATATAGAGGAGAACAAAAGGAGGTTACAAGGGCGTTCCAAGGGATTTGAAGGGATTACCAGGAGATCTCAGGGGCGTTTCAGGAGATACCATGCAAGGGGTCCTGGGGTCTTCTCAAGGGGTACCATGAGATCTCAAATGCGTTCAAGGGGGTCCCAGAGTCGTATCCGGGCGTTTCTAGGAGTAGTTTCTGCCCGGTGCCGGGCGTTTCTGGGAGTTTCAGGGGTACCACGAGATCTTAGGGGCGTTTCAAGGAGGCTTCCGGGATTCTTAAAGACGCTTCAGGGGGTCTCAGGAACATTTCAGGAGGCTTCCAGGCGGACTCAGGGACGATTCTCGCGGGTCTCCAGGGAAGTTCCAGAGGATCTCAGGGGCGTTTCAGGGTGTTTTAGATAAGAGTATGCATGCACATTCCGCGTAATTTCACGAAATCTCGAAAAACCTCATGACAGTAGTAAAAAGACCTCTGTTCCATTATATACTGCTCATCAAAGAGAAAAAGTAAATGGTAATAGTTATCATATTTGTCAATTCAACTGTGAAATAGAACTGAAATATAATTTAATATAGCATAATTTTTTCGCCATTGCCTAACTTCAAGCACGAAACTAGAAATATCAATTTTATTCGCTTATATGAACTAAACTATCCCAAAAAAGTTCTCAATTAGTTTGACTGAATAGAACAAACTTCAAAATATAGCTTCCTTGCTAATGATGTGAAATGAAGCGAAATGTTGTAGTAAAACGAAACGATACGAAACGAAATGCATACGATTAGTTTTAGGGGGTACTAAGAGATCTCACGTGCGTATTAAAGGAGTCACTGGTGGCTTCCGGGGGTAACAGGAGGTTTCAGGAGCATGTAAGGGGATCTCAGGGGTTTTCAGAAGCCTGAGGTCTGATGTGGTTTCAGGGGCGTTTCTGCAGGTCTCATGGGGTTCCATAGGGCTTCATCAACGCTTCAAAGGGTCTCAGGGGCGTTTATGGCGATTTCAGAGGATCACATGAGAACCCTGGGACGTTTCAGAGGCACCCGGGGGATTTCAGATATCACATGATAATTTAGAGGCAATTAAGGGGGTCTCGGGATCCTCTCAGGTGGTTTTAGAGGGTTTCCAGGAAGTCGCGGGGCCACTTGTAGATTCTTAGTGGTGTTTCAAGGGGTCGCAGGAGGCTCCCGGCCCAACAAACATTTTTGTTGCATAAGAGTGGAACAAACCTCTCTTAAGCAAACTTTAGCTTAAGAAAAACTATTATTCAGCTAGTTCTGTTTCATGGGGGGTTGGTGGTGGCTCAGAGAAGCTTCAACGGGATCCAGGGCGTTTCAGATGGTATCCAGGCGTTACAGGGGTACCAGGAGATGTCAGGTGCGTTACAAGTGGTCCCAGGGGTTTCAGGGGATACCATGTGGAGTCAGGGTTGTCTCATGGTGTTTCCAGGGGCTCCAGAGGGTCTCAGGAGCATTTTAGGGGGTTTCAGTGCGCCTCAGGGGATCTCAAGGGCGTTTTATAGGGCTTCCAAGGAGTCTCAAAGGGCCTCATAGATCTGAAGGCTCTTCAGGAGGCTCAGGGACGTTTCAAGGAGTCCCAGTGGGGTTTCAGGGAGGCCTCTGAAGTGTTTCAAAGGGGTCTCAGTGGCGTTTCATAGTGTCTGAAAGGGTTTCTGGAAAGGGGGCTTTGGGAGTGCCTCGAAGGGTCTCAGTGAGTTGCAGGGGGAACCAGTTGATCTCAGTGGCGTTTCAAAAAGGTCCCAGGAGATCTCAGAGGCGTATCAAGGGGGTCCCAGGGAGTTTCATAAGGTACCATGACGTCTCAGGGACCGCTGATGCCCCTGAAGTCCTATTGAAGTGTCAACGAAACCTGTCGAAACGCCCTTCAAAGTCTCCTGGAATCCCCTAAAACGCCTCTGAAGCCCTTGTTTGTGGACTCTCTGGGAACTTTCTGGAAATATCTTGTACCTATCTTAAATGCCCAGGAGCAAGACCTGTCCCCAGGAGCAAGGAGGGGTCTCCAGTTAGCCTAGTGGTTAAGGCTATGGATCGCCAATCCGGAGACGGCGGGTTCGATTCCCGTTCCAGTCGGGAGAATTTTCTCGATTCCCTGGGCATAGTGTATCATTGTGATTGCCACACAATGTACAAATTCATGCAATGGCAGGCAAAGAAAGCCCTTCAATTAATAACTGTGGAAGTGCTCAAAGAACACTAAGTTGAAGCGAGGCAGGCCAAGTCCCAGTGGGGACGTAGAGCCATAAAGAAGAAGAAGAAGAAGAAGAGCAAGACCTGTCCTCGCGAACTAAGTTTCTCAAAAGTCCTAACTTAATTTAAGCACAATATACCCTTTTTTATACCTTTTTTAATGGATATATGTTAATTTTTAATTTTTTATACCTCCATCAAGGGGGGTCACAGAAGCCCCCTGAATACCCTGGAGGCCTCCTAAGACCCCCTGGAACGTCTCCCCTAAACAAAGTTCGTGCACGTCTAACTCGGCCACAATGACCCCAATGCACGACTAGGGTTAAACTCCTCTGAAACCTCTGAAGCCTCCCAAATCCCTCAGAAACCCCTCGAATTTCTTCTGAAAGCCTCTGAAGCACCCGACAGCCACTCTGAAACATCATTAACCCTTCCGTTACCAGGATTAGGACAATTAGCCAAAAATTAGTCTACGTAGTTTATGGACTGCACCAAAAAAAGTACTTGGTGCAAATACTTGGTAAAGCTTTTAGGT
Source organism: Aedes albopictus (assembly GCF_035046485.1). Lineage (NCBI taxonomy): Eukaryota > Metazoa > Arthropoda > Insecta > Diptera > Culicidae > Aedes > Aedes albopictus. The sequence continues at coordinate 369,225,713 of NC_085138.1, read as the reverse complement.
AAATTTATAGTTTGAATAACAATCAATCGTAGGCTTGACTATCTTCATTTCTAATGAAGACAGCTATAACATTGGAGACCTCGAAAACATTTGTTTCTCTCATTTTCTCTCCACTTCGTTCGAAAGAAGTCCTTTGAGAGTCAACCGGAGAAACCGTCAAAACTGTCTCCCATCGTAGGTTCCACTCCGGACGGCAGTGCGCAAACTCACTCCCAACTGGCATCGTCGTCTCTTGGTGGTCGGTCGGAGTTTTGACAGTTGGCTCACTCCTTATAACCACATGTATGTTAGGTTGGTATGTATCCACATATCTACGCCAGAGAGCATCGAGGAAAAACTGGAAACGTCATTCGATTTTTGCGACCAGGTCAGCAGGCAGCATTGGTCAGTGACTGATGGATTGAATGTGTGTTTCCGCGATTCGTAGACCTTTGGGATCAGGTTTTGCAACGGTTTGGAAGGTTTTCCGGGAAGGACTTTTGAAAGTGTGAAGATTTGGAGTGATTGCAGAAGATTGGTGCAAACGATAAATGGGGCAACCTGGCAGCCAGGATTCAAGGCCTTTCCATTCATCGTCGTCGTCCATCGTAGAAGAAGCGAAGGGCGGTGTGAAGTATGGTTTGAAGGTGGTTTGTGGGTGAGTCGGAGTGTTGTGATTTGCATCCAAATTGGGACATTGGGGGTTTGCTTGATGCGGGTAGATAGGAGTTTTTCCACGGGGATTTTACGCTGTGTTTGAATTAGATTAATGGTATGAAACTGCGAATTTTCTTTGATCTAATGATGGATTTTTCCTTTTTCTCACCTTGTAAGGTCACACGCACTGGAAATCGACGACACGTGAAAAATGTCTGCAGAACGACGATGGATGTACTCTGAGATGGATTATCTGTGCATTTTCTGCGGATGACTGGTGGAAGAACAAAAGAAGGAAGAAGTCGTTCAGAGAAATCTTAAGCCAATCAGATCTACTACTTAAGTGTTCTAGTGCATTATCATAAGTGTCTGCTTTGAGTGTTTTTACATTGAAGTTGTTGTTGCTTAACCAAATAGAGGAATACATTGCATTACTAGTGATATTAGAAGTTACCCGAAAGTTGAAGAATTGCAGAACCAGGCAAGTAATACGTTCGACTGACAGAACTTGCTATAGCAGTTCATAGACTAGATAATCGTCTACGGTATCTAAGAAGAAAAGTGTCATTGCGAACATCAATTTTCATTCGAAAAAAAAAAACTCGTTCGATCTCGTATCTCATCTACCAGAAAAGCACCCCCTTCTCCAAGTGATTCGGCATACCACCCACTACCGCGAACACGAGAGTGAGCGAACACTCCTACCGAGAGCGAGAGCACATTCCGTCAGATTGATAACAGACACAAACACTGGCACACAGGCACGAGAAAACACGTGAACGTGGGAAACGTGTCTCACTCACCAGTTCACCTACTCACGACTTCAATTCCACTATCCGAATCTCACGCAGTTTTTCACACCCAAAACGGGAGGGTGGAGGTCAGTCGGGGCTCATGCCAAGGAATGGATTCAGTGTCACTGTCACAGGTGAGACGCGAAAATGTGTGCGTGTCAACGGCGACGACGTGCTGGTGAGCTTACGAAAACGCTGATCAACGAAAACAACACGAAAATTGTGGCAACAACAACAATTCGTCGTCATCCTTGAATGAGAGCGAGTATCACATCGGTTTACTCGCGTAAAGAAGAGCTCGAAAATTATCGATGTAACGTGATGGAAGTGTAACTAGTAGTAAGGCAGGGGGAATTTTCTCCGATTTGCATTGATGTGTTGGTGGAAGTGCAAAATTTGCGTAAAGAAACGTGTAGAAGCAAGATGAAAAGCGAAGGAGAAGAAGCTAAACGTGAAATTTGCTAAGTCAAGGTTTGTAGTACTGCAACTGGTGAGAGGCAAAAATTGCTGAATAATCGGAACGGTTCCATGCAACCTTTGAGAAGAGAGAAAAAGTTCAGTGAAATGGAAAAAATCTACTACGAATATTGACATCTCGACGACAACTTGTGAAACGGAATTTGTGCAGTGTTGGACAGGGCGAAAAAACTGAAAGAAAGGGAAGTGAAGCAGTTTGTGTGTAAAATTTGGAAGGATATGAGCAGAGCCACAGTCTGAAGAATATAACTTAATCATCATCAACGTTGGCAGGTGTGCATTGCAGTAAGGAGGAGCATCGATTGAAATTTGAAACACAGGATCGTCAAAATCTTACAACGGAGCTGTCGCGAAAGGTTCGGCATGTGTTAGTGAATGAGGATGAGTGATGGATTTTCCGCCTGTTGAGGATAATAGTTTACATTTGGGATAACGTTAGCGGAAAAGGTAAGCATTGATGATCATTGAACTTTTAATAGGGTTTATTTAGTATTTCCAATAGTGTAAGAACATAGTTGAAACACTTAGGGGCTGTCCATAAACCACGTGGTCACTAGGGGGGGGGGGTTTCGGAAAAAGGCCTGCTATTCCGGGAGCGGCTGACACTGGCCCTCTTCTGAACCTATAGCTTTAATGGATGCGGAAATTTAGAAATAGGCTGACCCCCAATTAAAGACTGGACTCGAAAAAAGTGAGACATACAAAATAATGTATAACTTTTGATTGCGTGCACACAAATTGATGATTTTTTAATCAGGAATTGCATACTATGTGTAGTTAATACCATAAATATTTCATCAAAATCGGTTTAGTATTGGCACACATATTGTCGATACAATAAATAATAAAACGTAATTTTGCTCTTATTTCCAACAAACGATTAAAAATGTTGCTATCCACTTATTCAATTCAAATAACAAAATTTGATCTTTATTTGTTATTTTCTCCTGCCCAAGAAGTAAGCAAAGTTTCAACGCTTGACTTGCGAGATTTCACAGGAAATTCCTCGCACGTGAGAAAAGTTCTTAGATTTGCCCTAGAGTTGTTTATGATTGAGATTTGAGTTTAAGTATTCAAACACTGATTCCGGTAAAACTGTATAGTAAGAGTATCTATAGCAAAACTCCTGAAGATTTTTTTCAGAACTCTTACATAACTTTTAGATTTGTGGACATTTCTAGAATGATATCTAAATTATTTTAGATGTATTTTTCATGGAACTCTTCCAACACCCCTTGAAAGCCAATGGAACACTTCTGTAGCGCCTCTGAAACTTCTTTAAAACACCTGAATTATTCTGAAACTTCTTGTATCCCCCTGAAACGCCCATGAAATCCCCTGGAAGGCTTCTAAAACTGCTTAGACGAAAGGAAAACAAACAAAAAGAAAAAAAAACTTGCTTCAACTCTGCCGATTGATCCTTGCGAAATAGAACGGCAGAACTTCACAGTTTTATTTCACTCTTCGTTAAGTGCGCATTCCAACAAAGTTAACACGCTAAGTACCGACAGGCAAAAAAACGTGGAACTGTTTTTTTGCACATCCATATCTCAGCTGTTAGTGAACCAAATTTCAATCTTTTTGCGTTAACGGAATCCTACACTATCCTAGAGAGGTGTAGTGAAAGCCGATTGGCATTTCATGCAGCTTCCGGTGAGAACCAGGCGAAAACATTAGTTCCACATTTTTAACTTCTTCCGGTTCCGTTTTGTTCCCGGATTGGTTGTGAGTACCATGTCTTTGTAGCGAGTTCTTTCGGAACCTCGACAAGATAGCAACATTCTGTCTTCGGCAAAGTTGTTCAGAACAACAACCACTTCCTGGTGATGGATTTCGTAGTTCCGAATTTCCCCACCACGTGGCGCTAGTGTACATAGTGACTTCCGGTACGACTTTGGTGAGATATAGCACGAGATTGAAGCCAGATAGGAAGATGCGATCTTCGGCAAAGTTGTTCAGGACTACGAGTACTTCCAGGTCATGAAGAGCATGGTTCAAAATTTCACCACCACGTGGCGCTAGTGTACATAGCCACTTCCGGTACGACTTTGGAGGGATATAGCACGAGATAGGAAGATGCGATCTTCGGCAAAGTTGTTCAGGACTACGAGTACTTCCAGGTTATGAAGAACATAGTTTGGAATTTCACCACCACGTGGCGCTAGAGTACGTAGTGACTTCCGGTACGACTTTGGAGGGATATAGCACGAGATTGAAACCAGATAGGAAGATGCGATCTTCGGCAAAGTTGTTCAGGACTACGAGTATTTCCAGGTCATGAAGAGTGTAGTTCGGAATTTCACCAACACGTGGCGCTAGTGTACATAGCTACTTCCGGTATGACTTTGGAGGGATATAGCACGAGATTGAAGCCAGATAGGAAGATGCGATCTTCGGCAAAGTTGTTCAGGACTACGAGTACTTCCAGGTTATGAAGAACATAGTTTGGAATTTCACCACCACGTGGCGCTAGAGTACGTAGTGACTTTCGGTACGACTTTGGTGGGATATAGCACGAGATTGAAGCCAGATAGGAAGATGTGATCTTCGGCAAAGTTGTTCAGGACTACTAGTACTTCCAGGTCATGAAGAGCATAGTTCGGAATTTCACCAACACGTGGCGCTAGTGTTCATAGCTACTTCCGGTATGACTTTGGAGGGATATAGCACGAGATTGAAGCCAGATAGGAAGATGCGATCTTCGGCAAAGTTGTTCAGGACTACGAGTACTTCCAGGTTATGAAGAACATAGTTTGGAATTTCACCACCACGTGGCGCTAGAGTACGTAGTGACTTCCGGTACGACTTTGGTGGGATATAGCACGAGATTGAAGCCAGATAGGAAGATGCGATCTTCGGCAAAGTTGTTCAGGACTACGAGTACTTCCAGGTCATGAAGAGCATAATTCGGAATTTCTCCACCACGTGGCGCTAGTGTTCATAGCTACTTCCGGTATGACTTTGGTGAGATATAGCACGAGATTGAAGCCAGATAGGAAGATGCGATCTTCGGCAAAGTTGTTCAGGACTACAAGTACTTCCAGGTCATGAAGAGCATAGTTCGGAATTTCACCAACACGTGGCGCTAGTGTTCATAGCTACTTCCGGTATGACTTTGGAGGGATATAGCACGATATTGAAGCCAGATAGAAAGATGCGATCTTCGGCAAAGTTGTTCAGGACTACAAGTATTTCCAGGTCATGAAGAGCATAATTCGGAATTTCACCAACACGTGGCGCTAGTGTACATAGCTACTTCCGGTATGACTTTGGAAGGATATAGCACGAGATTGAAGCCAGATAGGAAGATGCGATCTTCGGCAAAGTTGTTCAGGACTACGAGTACTTCCAGGTCATGAAGAACATAGTTTAAAATTTCACCACTACGTGGCGCTAGTGTACATAGTGACTTCCGGTACGACTTTGGAGGGATATAGCACGAGATTGAAGCCCGACCGGAAAGTACGATCTTCGGCAAAGTTGTTCAGGACTACGAATATTTCTTGGTCATGAAGAGCATTGTTCGAAATGTCACCACCACGTGGCACTAGTGTACATAGTGACTTTCGGTACGACTTTGGTGGGATATAGCACGAGATTGAAGCCAGATAGGAAGATGCGATCTTCGGCAAAGTTGTTCAGGACTATGAGTACTTCCAGGTCATGAAGAGCATAGTTAAAAATTTCACCACCACGTGGCGCTAGTGTACATAGCTACTTCCGGTATGGCTTTGGTGGGATATAGCACGAGATTGAAGCCAGATAGGAAGATGCGATCTTCGGCAAAGTTGTTCAGGACAACGAGTACTATTAGGTTATGAAGAGCATAGTTCGGAATTTCCCCACCACGTGGCGCTACTTCCGGTATGACTTTGGAGGGATATAGCACGAGATTGAAGCCAGACAGGAAAATGTGATCTTCGGCAAAGTTGTTCAGGACTACGAACTTCCAGGTCATGAAGAACATAGTTCAGAATTTTACCACAACGTGGCGCTAGTGAACATAGTGACTTCCGGTACGACTTTGATGGGATATAGCACGAGATTTAAGCCCGACAGGAAAGTACGATCTTCGGCAAAGTTATTCAGGACTACAAGTACTTCCAGTTCCGAACGTCACCACCACGTGGCGCTAGTGTACATACTAATCTCCGGTACGAATTTGATGAGGTATTGCGCGATCTTCCAGTCTGATAGGAAGGCAAAATTGTTCAGGACTACGAGCACTACCGAGTTTGGAATTTCACCACCACGTTTTGATAGTATACAAAAAAAAACGTTTTTTAAGAGCTATGCAAGAGAAATTTAGGCCAGATTGGGACTTCTCTGATTCACTCGAAGAATTGTTCTGACAATTTATCTAGCTATTTGTATGGGCATTCCTCAAGGAAATTCCGACAAAGAATTTCCTCAGGGTTGGTCCTAGGATTTTTTTTGCAATGATGTATTCGAGAGTTTTATTAGGGATTCTTCGAAATTTCACCAAGAGTTCTTTGGGATTTTTCAGAGATTGCTTCAGAAATGCCTCCCAAGATTCCTTCGAATATCCATTCTCCTGCGATTTCTTTGCCAAACTCTTCCAGGGATTCTATCGGGATTCCTCTAGTGATATTTTGGAAATTCCTTTAGCGGTCGTTTCTGGATTATTTCCAAGATTTCTTTCGGGAAATCATCTGGGTGATTCCATTTGGGATCCTTGAGTATTGTTTTGCAAATCTTTCCAGGGATTCAGGAGATTTTCCAGATATAACTTCAAAAATTCACCCAAATACCTTTATATTTTCTACAGGGAATTTTCAACAGTGACTCAGGGGTTCCTCTAGATGCCCGTTTGTATTTTCCTTCATGAACCCATCTTCTAACGTTTTCTTTCCCCAAGGATTTCTTCAGAAATTTCTCCGGAGCTCGGAAACTTCAGCGATTTCATTTCAAATCACTCCGGAGCTACTTTCTTCGATTCATTTACGATAAATTTTAGTGATTCTTTCAGAGATTTATTATAATACTCTCGAATTTAGGAAAGTTTTTTAGTGATGCTTTCGGAATATGTTTTGCAGGGATTACTACGAAATTTTTTCCTAGAGTTCGTTCGCGAAGTCCTCGAAAGATTCCTTCAGAAATTTATGCAGTGATTTATTCGGAAATTCCTCTCCAGAGTGCTCGAGTCCGTGGCGCAGTTGATCGCATGTCCCCCTTTGTTTGCGGATGGTCATGGGTTTGATGGGTTTGTTCTGGATAATAAATATGAAGTTGGAGCCAGAAATTTATTTGAATATCTTTGCTAAAACTTGTGTGAATCATCATTATGAGAATATCTTTCTGTGGTTTACATTTTTCACGCAAACAAAAATCTGCCATGAGATCAAAGCTTTTACGATAATTATACTGCCCCCACTCGCATAACAGTCCCATTTGATTTTTCATCACTTTTGAGTTAACGTTATGAATAGTCATCATTTTTGATGTACTTCCAAAAACAACAATAAAAATTACGAATTTTTATGCCAATGTGTGAAAAAAATACCAAGTTATGAGCGTCCCATATCAAAAGTACCCGCATAACAGTCCCATCGTGGATTTTTGTGTTACGTAACACAAAACTGAACAACTTTGTAGTGATTGTAATATTTTTTACAGTTAAGGACTGTATCGGAAATTAACTATAAACATTCAGGATGCTCTATCTCGAAGCATGTTTGGTCTTATCATTTCGGTTCTTCTATCAAATCTTCACAATACAGTCAAGTTTAGAGCAGCCTGAAAAAAAATTGAAAAATGTTTAGCATTATTGAAAATATTGTAGAATGAATACATCTCACAAATTAAAATTTTGGACAAATTGTTGTTTTTTAAAGATTTTTCAGCGTTTCAATAACCTGTAGCGAATAAAACTTGTACGGCGAAAAATCCAAAAAATATTAATTATTGTTAGCAGTTATGTACACATAACATATCACCGAACACCAACTTAAAAAAAATATTCATGATCGAAAAACCCTCAACATTTAAAAAATGACCTATCCTAAAAAAACACTAATTTTTTGTCGAACTTTGACAGTCTGTTTTAAATATCTTCAAAGGTTATACAATTCCGTTCTCTACTAAAGCTACCTCGTCGTGAAGTTTAAAAACATTTCCAATTAAAAAAAATGAATCATCAATTTGATGTATTTTTTATTTGCGTAATCGTGCTGTGAATGAGCATCAAAAAATAGGGTCCCTGAAAAATGACCTTTTTTCATTTTTAAGAATTGCGCTAAAATGGAATCGATTTTTTTCTTGAAAAAAATTTTTTACCTATATTATGAGCAATCTGGGAAAGAATATATTTGCGCTAATATATTTTAAAAAATCAAAAAAAATTCCATTTTTTCCGCAATTTAAAATTTTTAAGAGGTGTCCAAAATTTCAAGATCATGCGTTTAAACTTTGAAATTGATGACCATGTAAAATAATTATTTTTACAAAAGCAAAAGTGCCATTCCTTTTTCTGAGGATTTATATAGTACCTCCAAAAATAAAATTATTTATAACTTGAATAAATTATTTTTTAGGATGTTTTGAACATATATAGTTAATTTCCGATACAGTCCTTATATATTCATGTGCAAAGCGATCTGTGAAAGTTTCGAGATGATCGAAATATTTTTCAAATTTTGGCGATTTTTCAAAGTTTTATATGGAAACAAGTTTTCAAACTTCAAATGCCGTTTTCTCAATTCCTACTTTTTGCAAATGGGACTGTTATGCGAGTGGGGGCAGTATACTAAAACCTTAATTCTACTAAAACTGCATTACTGAGAGAAACGCCTTGCGCATTCACGGAAAGTATTTTTGTAGATATTCTTAGGGAATACTCTCCAAGTCGACAGCGCAGGTTTTTGGTTGCACAGGAGCTACATTCATGTAAATCAGTGTTTCCCAAACTTTTAAGAGGTTTCGCCCCCTTGGAGCTAGCGAAAAACATTTTCGCCCCCCTAAGTGAGATTTATTTTTTCATGATAAAAGGCTGAAAATTTGCTAAGCGGAAGCCATTGAAAGCCCACTTTTTGACGCTACTGTGGCAAATTGGTAATTAATGTATCTCAATTAGTATCGCTCTCATTTTCATTGAGTTCTTTTCCAAATGCATTGATTGTCTGCATTTGAGAAAAAAAAAACTATAATCGCACGTAAAAACGAACGTTCGTTAGCCTCAACCAGATGTTTTACCAGTTTTCTAAAAGGGGGTTCAACAACACCCGAGATGTTTGGCCACAAGTACTCAAATAAGACTGGTGGGAAATTGAAAAAAAAAAAACAATTGAGGGGGAAGCAAAGGGGTGTAGTGTTATAAACACACTTTCGTGTAAATTAGGTTTGATGTTTTTGACCAATTTTTCATTGTTTGTATGGAGTTTCAAAATCAACCCAGTTTTCTCTGATTTATTGTAATTTTTCCAAACATCGCAGAAACAATCTCAAAAAAGTTCCTGAAAGCTTGAAATCTGATGAGTTTTATGATATGCTCAGCTCAAAATCAATAAAATGGTCACTTACACCCCTTTGATTCTGGGCCCCTCAATTACAAGAATATCTTTTATGCAATAAGTACAACTCTAAAACGTATTGGTGTATTTTTGAATGTAGTCAGCTTTGCTCAGTAACTTAAAATGAAATGAATTGACAAGCTTCCTATAAATTGGAGAACTTTTTAATGCCAAATAAGCAGACATGCATTACATGGCTTTGAAGGAATTCAACACTGAATTTGAAAAAAAAAAATCAAAATAGCTTCTAGGAATAAGTTACGTTAGGAATTCTTTCGGGTAGCTTCTCTGAAATATTTCTAAACAATGTGTGACGACTTTCATCCGAAAAGTTTAATCTTGAACTTCATGTTTTTGGTTGAAATTTTCATGAAAAACAAACCGCATATAAAAAAAAAAATTTTTCAAGTAAAAATAAACCCTGTTCCTTTCATCATTTTTACAGAAATGAATCAGCATTTTTTGCCATAAGAGTTTCTTATTGATTAGGTCTCCAGAATCACTAGAAATTCTTTTGGAAATTATTCGTGTAGCAATCGTCTATTTTACTTAGAATTTTGCCAAAAAGTCCACATAAACATCTAAAATTCTGTTCATTAAATCGATTTCGAAACAGACATTTTTCAAGAATCCTAGAAACAAAAAATCTTGAAATGTCAGGGAGTTTTAATGATTCAGTTGACATTCAATACAATACATTTCAAAACTTTTGATGTTCCACAATTATTATAAAAAATAGCCCCCCTTTTTAGTAGTTTCGCCCCCCAATTTTCATTTTCCAAATTTTCGCCCCCTTCGACCTGGTTTTCGCCCCCTAGGGGGCGGTTTCGCCCACTTTGGGAATCACCGATGTAAATCTAACTCAAAGGCAGAATTACTTGAAAATGACTGTTGTCCAACCGAAAACATGCGCTGTCGACACTCCTTTGTGACTTGTGTGCTGCTTGGGATGTACACTAGCGCTACGTGGTGGTGAAACTTTGAACTATGCTCTTCATGACCTGGAAGTAATCGTAATCTTGAACGTTTTTGTCGAAGATCATACTTTCCTATCTGGCTTCAACCTTGTGCCCTTAAGTCGTACCGGAAGTAACTATGTACACTAGCGCCATATGGGGGTGAAATTCCGAAACATGTTTTTCATTCTGTTGTGCACATGGATGTCAAAGCATTTTCAACAATGTTTTTCATCACCTAATAGTACTCGTTGTCCTGAACAACTTTGCCGAAGATCGCACCTTCCTATCTGGCTTCAATCTCATGCTATATCCCACCAAAGTCATACCGATACTAGCTATGTACAGTAGCGCCACGTGGTGGGGAAATGCGGAACTATGCTCTTCATCTTCCTATCTGGCTTCAATCTCGTGCTATATCCCACCAAAGTCGTACCGGAAGCCACTATGAACACTAGCGCCATGTGGTGGTGAAATTTTGAACTATGCTTCTCATGACCTGGAAGTACTCGTAGTCCTGAACAACTTTGCCGAAGATCGCATCTTCCTATCTGGTTTCAATCTCGTGCTATATCCCTCCAAAGTCATACCGGAAGTAGCTATGAACACTAGCGCCACGTGGTGGTGAAATCCCGAACTATGCTATTCATGACCTGGAAGTACTTGTAGTCCTGAACAACTTTGCCGAAGATCGCATCTTTCTATCTGGCTTCCATCTCGTGCTATATCCCTCCAAAGTCGTACCGGAAGTGGCTATGTACACTAGCGCCACGTGGTGGTGAAATTTTGAACTATGCTCTTTATGACCTGGAAGTACTCGTAGTCCTGAACAACTTTGCCGAAGATCGCATCTTCCTATCTGGTCTCAATCTCGTGCTATATCGCTCCAAAGTCGTACCGGAAGTCACTATGTACACTAGCGCCACGTAGTGGTGAAATTTTGAACTATGCTCTTCATGACCTGGAAGGACTCGTAGTCCTGAACAACTTTGCCGAAGATCGCATCTTCCTATCTGGTTTCAATATCGTGCTATATCCCTCCAAAGTCGTACCGGAAGTCACTATGTACTCTAGCGCCACGTGGTGGGGAAATTTTGAACTATGCTCTTCATGACCTGGATGTACTCGTAGTCCTGAACAACTTTGCCGAAGATCGCATCTTCCTATCTGGCTTCAATCTCGTGCTATATCCCTCCAAAGTCGTACCGGAAGTGGGTATGTACACTAGTGCCACGTGGTGGTGAAATTTTGAACTATGCTCTTCATGACCTGGAAGTACTCGTAGTCCTGAACAACTTTGCCGAAAATCGCATCTTCCTATCTGGCTTCAATCTCGTGCTATATCTCACCAAAGTCGTACCGGAAGTCACTATGTACACTAGCGCCACGTGGTGGGGAAATTCGGAACTACGAAATACATCACCAGGAAGTGGTTGTTGTTCTGAACAACTTTGCCGAAGACAGAATGTTGCTATCTTGTCGAGGTTCCGAAAGAACTCGCTACAAAGACATGGTACTCACAACCAATCCGGGAACAAAACGGAACCGGAAGAAGTTAAAAATGTGGAACTAATGTTTTCGCCTGGTTCTCACCGGAAGCTGCATGAAATGCCAATCGACTTTCACTACACCTCTCTAGGATAGTGTAGGATTCCGTTAACGCAAAAAGATTGAAATTTGGTTCACTAACTGCTGAGATATGGATGTGCAAAAAAATTAGTTCCACGTTTTTTTGCCTGTCGGTACTTTACGTTACAAAAACCCTGTTGGTATAAGCAGTGTTAATAAGTGATGTGAATAAAGTGAGCAAATGCCTTCACTTTTCTAAAATACATGTGTCACACCTTTTACTTGAGCATTTTCTCAGGTTGGTGTGAGAAAATTAAAAATGTAGGCATTTACTTTTCCAACATTGTAATCCATATGAATAAATTGGGAAACCTGAGTAAATGATCACAAAAGCTTGGATCACCTACGGATCATGCTCAGATGAAAGTGAACACATTTACATGTTACATAAACGTCAAATTTTGATCACTGTATGTTGCTTGGATTGCAATTACCACCCTTAGGGCAGCTCTGATGACCCTCCGAGGCCACAAGTGTCTCATATCTATGAAAAGTGGATGACCTTAGGCTTACCTACATACAGGGTGTTAGGTTCCCGAGTGCAAACTTTTTAAAGGGTGATAGAGGACCATAAATGGAGAAAAAAATTGTTCTACGCATATGGTCAAATCTCAACCGTTACGTAGTTATTGAACTTCCCATGTTTATGACTCTTATTGCCTTAACTGGCAATAACTTGAAAATGGTCGAACTTATCGAAGTTTTTTTACCCTTATTCGAAAGATTATTGAATTTTCTAACAAATGGCATCTTTGAATCGATTGGTTTGGTTGAATAACTAAGTTTTCTAGAGCAAAATAGCTAAAAATAGTGTATTTTTATTGTTTTTTGTCAATTATCTTTGAAACATGCGTAATAATTTAAAATTCTTCCTTTGGTAAAGTTGTGGCTCCTGTTACACTCTACAATTCGTTCTTTGACACCAAACTTCTATCTCTTATCGTTGTGTTGCAATTTCGATTTTAACATCGCATTTCAGATCATAAATTTGCAACTGTCATGGAAAGCACTTTTTTGCGCATTGTGCCGCACATTTAAATCAAAATTGCAAGAAAACGATAAGAGCTAGAAGTTTGATGTCAAAGAACGAATTGTAGAGTGTAACAGGGGCCATAACTTTGCCAAAGAAAGAATTTTTATTTATTACGCATGTTTCAAAGATAATTGACATCAACCAATAAAAATACATTATTTTCAGTCATTTTGCTCTAGAAAACTTAGTTATTTAACTAAACCAATCGATTCAAAGATGCCATTTGTTAGAAAATTCAATAATCTTTCGAATAAGGGTAAAAACACTTCGATAAGTTTGACCATTTTCAAGTTATTGCCAGTTAAGGCAATAAGAGTTATAAACATGGGAAGTTCAATAACTACGTAACGGTTGAGATTTGACCATATGCGTAGAACAATTTTTTTCTCCATTTATGGTCCTCTATCACCCTTTAAAAGTTTGCACTCGGGAACCTAACACCCTGTATTTTCATGTATCTTGCGTAGTATTAACAGAATCATTATGATCATGCGAAGAACGAGAGATTTATCGCTGTTATCTGCATGTTGAAACGACTTTTGCTTAGGGTGGCCAAACTACCCCGATTTACCCTAATGAAAAGGAGGAAATATTTCTGATGATCATAATGGCAGTTTGAATGTCAAAAACTTCTTTAGAATACTTTTGATCATGATTCGGCCAAACGGCATTCGACCAAACGAGCCATTCGGCCATATGGCATTTGTCCAAATGGCGTTCGGCCAAACTTCATTAGGCCATATGGTCGGACAGCAAACTGAAGATACAGTAAAGTTTATTGAGAAAGTTTTCGGAAAATTGCTAAAAGAATCCTTTAATAGAAAACTTTTAAAATTTTCTGAGAGTACTCCTGGAGCTATTTGATAACGCATTTCCGAAAAAAAAATCTGTGGGAATATCTAGACAAACGCCTTGCTATGCTTCTGTGAAGATCACTAGAAAAAAATCTTGCGATACTTCTAAAGGAATTCCTGTATAAATTCTTAAGCTATGTTTCTGAATTCTTTAAAGTACTTGCGAAGAAATTCCTAATTCGACCTTCTGACCCTTTCCTCTACAACCCTTCTGAAATCATCTACAAGATAAAATGTCGTAAACTGTGTCCGGCCATCTGGCCGAATAACGTTTGGCAAAACACCGTTTGGCCGAATGTCCTTTCGCCGTTTCGCCGAATGCCATCTGGCTGAATGTGCCGTTTAGCTAAATTATGAAAAAAAGAAATCAGGGGAAGTTTTTGACATTCCGGCTACCAATATAATCATCAGAAATATTTCCTTCTCTTAATCATAGGCTCTTCTTTCTATTTTTGAAATTGGCGTTGCAACTGCCAATATTTTATCAAAGATTTTTCCTTCTTTGAATCATTGGCTGTTCTTTTGAGTTATACTGATGTGGGGAACAGTGGCATGGTTACTTAAGTTCATCATTCATTTTTTGGTAAAATGGCATTCGGCCAAATGGCGTTCGGCCGAATGACCCGGAACCGTCGTATGTAGTTTTGTTTTAAGGATATTTCAACATAATTGAAGCAAAGCCCATGATATCCTATAACGCATTTTAATGTAGCTCCTCATGTAGCTTCTTCATACGAAGAGTGCATCAAGCATGACCACGAAATTGTCCAGACTAATTTGGGACTCTCCCACGTCAACCACCCCCTAAACATATGGTCACATCACAATCAGCCTATGAAAAGCACATTTTCCGGAAAGCCAAGAGTCGACGCTCGACGGTGACACTGCCACAATTTCTACATCCACATGTGCAAAAGCTCATCCCCCACCACCACCAACTCCTGCCTTTAAAACGAGAACGACGTGTTTGCTGGTCTACGCTGCGAATGAGGTCGCTCAGTCGCCACAGCATGGAGTCCCCCATCATATCATGTGGGGGAAAACTCACATGCTAAAAAATGAAAATGTCACCGTTAAATGATGTTACGATGGCTGACGAGGTTGACGGCTTGAGGTGGAAGGAGGTGGAAAATTGTCGTCGCCGCGTTGGTAGGAACGTATGTACTATAGGCGCGGTTCCTTTTTGTTCGGCTCAATTTTGGGGACATGCGAGCGCCCCGCCACGAGGTCACGACATCTGTCGCGCACAATTCCGTTCCGGCTGGCTCATGCATGTATGTACCTATCAACCTACCTACGCTTTCGCGTATTCAAGATGGTTGTGAAATCTAGAGCAACACTGAGTTTTCGAGGGGACACGTGTTATGTTTTGAATTATTGAAGCAAATTAAAAATTTATCATTGAATCGGTGATGCGAAAATGGAGGTGGCCAAGCATTTCCAGTTAGAGGTCTTCCCAACGTGGTATGATAACATGAGCTTTATTGACCAGACCATCCGTAGTAGCTATTCCACTCGAACAGAAACGAACAACTACCACATAATTGGAGCATGTTAAAATGTGGTATCAATGCAATGGCGTTGGTATAATTACTGGCATATACCGTAGCGCTATTGGGCATCATCCGGGACAGACCCACTATTGCTGAAAAAGCTCTCTTGCAAGCATTATCAACGTGGCTACCAAAGATAGGCTTATCGTTGATCATCAACCCCAAGCAGGGATGTCATATGTACAGATTTATCTGTATAATACAGATTTTTGAGCATCGGTACAGATAGCGTTTATATGAAATACAGATTTTCCATTTGTAAGGGATATAGATTTTTCATCCAAATTTTGTTTGGGATACAGATTTTTGAACGAGTGATACAGAAAATCATCTGGCATCTCTGCCCCCAAGTGTTTGACGAAGCACTTCTAAGTGCTTCGTGCAATCGCCTACACTGATGGTTGCTAACAACCACCCCCTTAGTTTTGTGGTGAGCCAATTCCAGTGTCCTGGAGTTCATCCACTCCTCCACAACTGCGATCGAGTGTGCTGCAGTCAATTCCACTTTTTCGATCGATTCACCGTAGACCTCCAGCGTTTGCGTCCCACCTCTGTGTTAAATTTTTACCTACGAGGGCTTGGCCTTGACCTAGTTACCTCCTCCTCACCGCTTCTTACGCTGCCTGCTGCTGTTGTAGTCGATGTAGCGAACCGCCAGGTGATCGCTGTGAGTGGAGCCATCGGCCATGTCCTTGACTACATTGTAGTCGACCTAGGCCATGACTACAAAAAGTAACGTCGATAATCGACTCCACTCCGTTTCAACTAAAGGTTATTTTGGTACCTACATTGGCCAGTATTTCTAGTTATGATTTGAGACCGCCGGTACGTAAAACGGTTTCACTAATCCACGGCTCAGATATTGAAGTCATCCGCTATTACCATCGACCTTCGCCCTGTCAGCACGACCGTTTTTCAACCGAGCATCTCCGTGAACCGCTCGATCGACCACCGTGGTGGCGCATATCAGCTTTCTGTAGACCCCGTTTACTTGGGCGAACATTTCGCCGCTATTTTTCTGGACTCATCCGAGACCCAATTGCAGTTGCCGGCGGGTACTCGGTATGGGTCCACTATGATGGTGATATCCGTGCCCTACTCATAAACCGCCTGACAAAGCAGCTACTGAGCTGCGTCACAGTGGTTCAGGTTCAGCTGCGTTACCAGCACTGTGATTTGTCAGTTAGGGCTCTCATGAAGGCCGGATACCTTGGACCACCCGTTGGGTGACTGTTGTTCACCGATTTCCCAGAACAAATCAAACACGTGAGAGGACTCGTGCAGCCTTGTGCGTTATGGCCTTCGGCATCGCATCACCTGCACAGCGCGTTCCTGTCAGGGGCTTTACAGTCCCGTGACTTGTGTCCTGATTCCAGATACCTCAAGCAAGCCTCTTGTGGCTCGTGTATGGTCAGTAGGCATACTAACCAGCCCACCTTGGGTTTCCCTATTTTAACGGACTTGTTTGCGTCCGCCACAGGTAGCTGTTCTGAGCCTACCTGTTCTAAGGCTACCTGTGTCCCTGTCAGGCCCTTCGGTAGTCGAACGTTGTTGATGATATTTTTGAATCATTTTGAAACAACATGATGTCCTCTTGGAATGATTACGGTGCTACGTAAACTGAACTAAGCAGGGGTTTTGTTAAGTCGGCTATCCATGCGAAGCACTCCATCTTCGTCAATGAATGGTGACAGCTTTGCAAGAGGAATGTGTTTCTTCAAAGGCTCTTGTTATATTTTGATAACTGAACATTTTGATTTAGAACGATGCACTCATGAGTTCTACACTGTAGGTATTCTTGCTGTTGATCCATTCGTCACAGGCTAAAATGGTATATGGAACATATGAAACTATGGCTAAGAGGGGTGAAGAAGGGGTAGACGCATGGGTAGACGTTTCCCTTGGGTATGAGATTTTTTGTGCCCTCGCCCGAGGGGGTTTATTGAGAAATCCCGCTGAATAAAAGACATATTTTAAGGATTTTTTGTCACAAATTCGTCCAGGGATTTTCTCAGGAATTTATTCAAAAGTAACTGAACAAAATTCCTCTTGAAATTCCTTAACGGACTTTCTAAAAAATCTATCAAAAATAAGTTCGAAAAGTTTCTTCGGAGACTTCTCTAGTTTCTTACGGGAATCAATTCAGATATTCTACTCGATATTCCTCCGAAGTGTCTTAACATATTATTTTAGAAAATCTTGCATGGATTGCTTCTTTGGGAGATTCCTTCCGCCATTGTAAAAAGTACAACACTGCCAACAAACCTTGTCTAAACGGTTAAAAACCATGCAAAAACCATATCTTAACAAATTTTTCTAAAAATCCTCCAAATATTTCCAGAGTAGAAAATCCTTAGTTTCCTGTTGAATTTTCTTAAAAGTTTTCTGGAAATTACCCCATAAATCAATTTAAAAGTCTTCAAAGGATTTCATGCAATTGTCTTTGGAATTTTCTAAATAGAGCCCAGCAAAAATTCACCACAAATTTCTCTAGAAAGCTTTGTCGTATTGAAATATAAAACTTATCTTAATCACTTTCAGCAGATCTAGATCAAAACCAAAGACATAAAAATGTAGCATCAATCAATCTAGATAACTTTGATGAAGACCCTAACCTTCTAGGATGCTTGTCAAGGGCACTGAAGCGCTTGTTCGTCAAGAGCCGCCATTGATCGTAGCTAAGGATGTTCAAGATAGTTGCGAACATTTTGTGTTACCTCGACACTGCCGTTCTACGCCCGATTGTCCCATGTTATATGGGAATCCTGTATAACATGGGACAATCATTCGTAGAACGGCAGTACACCTCTTCAGGAATTCAATCATCCAAGAAATTCTGCAGGAACTCCTCCAGAGATTCCTGTAAGAGTTCATACTCAGACTCCTTCAGAATCTTTCTAGATATTCCTCCCCATATTTCCATATTTGATTTTCTGGCATTTTCGCTTAGGATTACTGTAAAAGTTTCTCCACATATTCTTGAAAAAATAATAATCAAAAATAAATCCTAGGAATTCTTACGGAAATTCTTTTAGAAATTCTTCATGAATATTTTCTAGGGTTCCGACGCTTATCTTCGCGTTTCTCTAGGTATTCCTGAAGGATTTATTTTTCCAGAAATTCGTCCACAGATTTCTTTAGGAATACCAAGAATTTAATAAATTGAGTTTTTCAAAAAATACGCTATAAATTTCCCAATATGTTTTCTAGGAATTTCACCAAGAGTTTCCGAGAAGTTTTCCAGGAAGTCCTTAAGAAATACCTCACGAGATTTTTTGAAGAATTTTCCTGGGATTTCTTCAGATTTTTCTCAAAATGCCCATTCAAAAGTTCTTCCTTAGATTTCTCCAAGGATTGTACTGAAGATTGTCAAGGGTTCTTTCATAAATTTCTGCTAGGATTCCAGAGAGGCTTCTTCAGAATTTTAGAAATTTCTCCAGGAATTTTGTAAGGAATTTCTTTAACAGTTCTTCCATTGAGTTTTCAGAAATTCATCTAAAATTCATTTACAAATTCACACATAAATAAAAACGAACAAAAAATACAAATTGTGCAGAAATTTCTTGCAAAATTCTTCTAAAGGCTTCTTCGAGAATTCTCTGAAAAATACATTCAGTCATTTTTTTCAGTCGCGTTTATTTTTTTTCGAATTTTCTTCCTAGGATTTTTTTTAGAAGTTTTTCCGGAAATTGTACAACAAAGAAGAATCCTTAGAGAAATCCCTGAAAGAATTTTCAAGAATTCCCTGGATGGCGAATTGTCCCGAGAAATCCCTTAGAAAACTCATCGTTATCTCATAGATTTTTTTTTTGAAAATTTCATGGGAGAAAATTGGGCAAACATTCTTGAAGCTACCCATGGAGCAATACCAGGATGAATGCTTAAGAGAATACCTGAAAAACACTTCAAGGCACCCCTTTTATGTTCTAAATAAATACATTAGAGACTTCTGGAGTAAAGAAATCCAGAGGGATTTCTGAAAAAAAAAATTGTTAAGGAATTTCTGAAGGTATCTATTATTTTTTATGTCCGAGACCTTTTAGGGTGTTTAACCCTTTAATACCCAACCCTGCCTTTAGACGGGGTATAGTTTGAGCATTTTTGTATTTTTCTTGCCTGGGCAATCAATATTTTTATCATTTATATTATATCTGATATTTGGGACTGTTCAGTATATCTCAAAATAGTTTTTGGTGTCATTTAAAGCGTATAAACAGTTTTTAAAAATAATTGGAAAATTGATGTTTTGTTCACCTTTTAGATGTCATTGTTTCTTTTGTATTTAATGGTAACAATTAACGCATTTTCAATTTTTCCTTAATCATTTTATTGATATAAAAGAGTTTAAGAGAGTTGAATACACACTTAAATTATTTTCCCAAAAGTTACACGGAAAATGAAATTTTCCATGAAAAAAAAAAATAAAATATTTCAACAATTTATCAAAAAATCTCAAAATGTTCTCGTCTTAAAAAATCGGTATACCGGTAGGCTTCTAGAACAAATGTGAAAGTGTAAGGATGTTCAAAAATAAAAATTATAAAAATTAAAAAGCAAAATTCACACAATTGAGAATTAGAAAGATTCATCTGAGGAGCGGACCTGTTGTGGTGGTTAGAACACTTGACTACCACGCCGAGGACCTGGGGTCGAATCCCATTCCCGACAAACTCACAGAATGAACTAGCCTAGGGCTAAAAATCTCGTTAATACAGATAAAAAAAGATCGGAAGATGGGAAAATGTTTAAATCGATTTTGGATGACGAAAATTGATATATGGGTTTAAGAGGGTTAACATACGCTAGATCAACATTTTGTCAAATTATGAGGCAACAGAAGGGTGCCTCAACAAGTGAGCGCCATGTGGGCGTGTCCGAAGAAGTAAGGGTGATCCTGAAGAGACACCTTCCGATTCCACCCAATTTATCACGTCTTATAGAAATTGCCGACTTGCGTACTGGTTCTTGAAGAAACCTGTCAATTAATTTCTTGAGGATTTTCTGCATGAACTCTGCAAGAACTCCTGGAGATAACTCAGTAGGAATTCTAAGAAAAAAATCGTGTTTACTAAATAACTACTAGCTGAAGAAACTGCTGAAGAAAATCCCGCAGAAACGACAAAAATCATGGAGGAGACAATTGGAGAACCATTGGAGATTTTTTTTTCAAAGAATCTTTGAATACATATTTGGAGAAATTGTAGAACGCTCTGCAGACATTCAGTGATTTATGCTTTGAAATAGATTCTACAGTTATTTTTACAGGAATTGCTGGGAGGTACTTTAGCAAAAAAAACTTCTGAATTAATCTCTGAAGGAAGTTTGGAATAAATCCAAAGCAATGCCTGGAGGAACTTTTGCAGAAACCTCTGAAGGAACTTCCAGAAGAATAGCTGGAGAATTTTCTTGGATGAATTTCCAAATCTGTGCCCGAGAAAATTTTCGAATAAACAAAATAATACCAGAAGGAACTTCACGAGAAAATCAAGCAATAATTTTTGGAAAAGTTTCTTAAAAAACAAAATAAATTGTAAAAAAAAACCTAAAGAAATTTCTGAAAGAATCTCCAAATTTTTGAGAAAAATTCCCCTAGATATGCATCTTTTGAAAAACAGTTTGGAAAAGTTCCTGAAAGAATTCCATTATTTTCTGAGAAATGAGAAAGGAATACTCCTGGAAAAAATCTTACGATATTTCTGGAGGAGATGTTTCAGAAAGGTTTGAAGAAATACATGAAGGAGTACAAACATGAGCTGATGTAGCAATCTCTGAAGGATTTTCCCACAGAATCTGTTAAAAAATTCTAGTAGGGAATACGGAAATAATTTCTCAAGAAACCCGTAGACCAGTTTCAAGATGAATCTTATGAGAAATTTCTTGACAAACTTCTGAAGAAGTTCCATGAAAATTCCTAAAAGAATGGCAGAACTCCTAGAAGAATCTTTCGCGGAATTCCAGCAAATATGTCCAAAAAACATACAGGGACAAAGATGCATTCTTAAGAGATACTTAGAGGAATTATTATGCGCATTACTTCTAAAAAATTTCTGCAAGAATCTTCTTTCAGTGAATTTTTCAGAAATAATTTGATTAATCCTGCAAGAATCTCCAAAGTAATTTCTGACGGTGTCCTTGGAGGTAAACCAGGACATTTTTTTTATAAATTTTAGGAAGAATTCTTGATAAACTCATTCCTTGCCGTTTCATTTCAGTGTCGCTTTTTCAAAGAAGTCGACTCACCATTTTGCTGCGCTAGCATCAAGAATATTTCCAGTTAAAAATATTGCATACAGGGTAATTTTGACAATGTTCCCCAGTGTATTCAATAGAATTTTGCCTCCGGTTGAAAATGGTTAGTGCAGTTCTGAGTTTTACCTTGGATTCGGAGAATATTACATTGTCATAAATATGTTGTCGTTATTTTCTAGACTTTTTCATAGGTGCAAAGTGCAAACCATTTTCCACTGGTTTTGAAGATACTATCTGATCGCTATCCAATACTAAAGCTATTACATGATGTTAATAAAATTACAATTCCCAATGGCCACTTAATAACTCTACGCATTTCGTGTTTCCCATGATTCATGATTCACGGCGATACGATGCAGATGACACCGTGACGTGACAGTTAAAGTTTAATTAAATTTATTCAACGCCAGAGTTTGGCAACGCCCTACCGGGCATTTCTGTTTTCCCTGAGCTCTCGGATGAGTTTAACACGTGGCTCCACTCCCATCCCATGATGGTGGGGCTATCTATCCACTTTCGAGCGAGCTGGTTTAGGTGAAACATCTGCGTTGGATTTCCTCTAACATGAGCTCAAACTAACCGCTGGCGCTGCTGGCCACACACCACCGTCCAATGACCGGAACGATGCGGTATCGTTTAACTCTGTGCTACTGCTGCTGCTGTTGCTGGTCATGTCGTCTCTGGCGCTCTCCTGCTGGCCACCCCGGAAGGATTTACTGGTACCAGCTGTGCGGTGGAGCTTTGGGTTCGCTTACAATACGCTAGGATACGCGCTCTCCATGGAGAAGGACTGCCAGTGGCATGCTTGTAATTGAACATGTTGTACTGCCAATCACGTGAGAAAATATGGGAAAGGTACGTAAAGCCGGGAACACCTTCTGCTGCTGTGTGTGTACATATCTAGAGTTTTGTCTAGTCATTGAACGGCCAGCTAGCACAGAAACACACGACAACGACTGGGATTGTGCAACTTTCATTAATATCATGACGGAATTGAAGGAGCACATGCTGGGCGGTGTTACGTGTGCCGTTTGTATCGATGCGATGCTATTGATTTTATGGGAGTTATTTTTATAAAAAAAATATATGAAAGAAAGAACAAGTACGGGCAATTGCGAGTATGTTTGGCTGGTTTTTATGCTTGCCATGCTGAATGTATTGATACACCTATAATATGAGAAAAATGTAGTGCATGTACAGAAGAGAGGAGTGTAATATGGTGGAAAGGATTGTGGCTGGATTGCCAGTGGATATACAATAGTGGTGTAACAACAATTGTAGATGGGTAAGAGAAAGAATGTCGGGCTGACAGGAATTCGATAATAAATTGGGTGAAAGTGGGTTGGCACGTGTTTTATGTTGTAACACAAATTGTAAATTGGGATCAATATGGCTCAACCGCAATAACCATGTTTCGTTACGGCGGCACTGTTGTTATTAATCACATTTTTATCATCCCTATAAAAATGTAACAATGAGGGTATCTATGTCAATGGCGGGGAGGGAGCGTTTATAAGGGAGAGCAAATGTAAGTTGCAGGGGCGTTTAAGGGGCACTTATCGGTTTACCAGGATAGCTCAGGGATGTTTCAAGTGGGCCCCAGGAGGTTTCAGGAGGTACCAGAAGGTCTCAAAGGCGTTTAAGTGGGTCTCAGGGTCCTCTCAGGGGGCTTCAGGAGATTTCAGGGAGTCTCAAGGGTGTTTCAAGCGGTTTCAGCGGCAAAATCTCCCGATTCTAGAGGGTACCAGAATACCTTAACGACATTTCAAGTATGTCCCAGCGAGATTCAGAGGGTACCAGGAGGTTTTATGGGCATTTGAGGGGTCTCAAGGGGTTCCAGGGGGCTACAGGAGGTCTCAGAGGCGCTTCAGTGGGTCGCAGGGGCGTTACCTGGTGGTCTAATGAGCATTTTAGGAAGTTTCAGGGACGCTTCAGAGGCTCTCAGGGGGCTTCGGGGGTTTCGAAAGGTCTTTGGTGCGGGCAGGCTTGATAATCCTCCTCAAAATCAAAAGAGTTTTGTAACATGCTCTAGAGCGGTGTTTTGCTTCTGCCTCGTCGCGAGGGAGCGCGAAACCCCAAACAGAGAGGCAATGAAAACTGAGCGAGGAAGAGGGGAACGAAAAAAGAGCCTATGATAATTTCGGGTTTTTTGAGTGCGATTTTCTCCTCGAGAGTCTGTCTATGTATGGGAGTGGAAATCCTGAGTGCTTTTTGAGTGTGAGTGGACGTGAGAAACACAACAAGCAATTATGAGTGTTGGACGAACTCCTCGCTGCGCAGCAAGCTCGCGCTCGGTGCTGTTGAGGATTTGCGTTGTGGTTTTCGCTCCTCAGAAAATCGCCGAAATCGTTTCCTCATTTCTCGCGAGGGAGTTTCTGTCAAGCCTGGGTGCGGGTTCGAGGAGGTATTAGAGGAAATTCGAAGGCATTTCTCGAAGTTTTAGAGGATTTTTCGCGAGTTTAAGAGGTGTTAGAGATGCGTTTTGGGGCTTTAGGACAGAAGGTCGAAGGACAAATGGTCGAAGGCCAAAAGGTCGAATGGACAAAAATTTGAATTGACCAAGTTATCAGTGGGTGTGCCTCATAATTTAAAAAAAAAGATTAGTCTTTGTTGTTTCTCATTGAGAGAAACATTATTGTGCTATTATAGAAAGATATGCATTTCAGCCACTAACATTGCTTTAGGAAATTTATCCTTTTTTTGTTAATGGGTATTTAATGTAGTATTTAATGGCAATTTAGTTTGATTTTTATTCAAGAATTTTCCCTTCTTATATTTATAGGCTATTCTTTTATATATTGTTACTGAAATAATTATTGACTCTTTAGGTACTTATTTTTCAAGCTGAAATTTTGCCTTCTTTTGTTCGATTCCTAACTATTCTGCAGAAATAATTAATGACTACCTATGCACATATAGTGATCATCCTCTCTTCAATTGATAGGTAGTTCTTGCGAATTACACTATATAGGTTTTGTGTGCTCATATAATACCCAAATTCTCTAATTCATAGACTGTTTGGATTTATTTAATCGCTGTAATGATGACAATATTTCAATCTATGATTTATCCTTCTTCTACACATAGGCTGTTCTTCAAGGAATATTGTTTTCGACTACTTTAATTAATAGCAATACTTTCTATCATTTATGGGCATCTATTTCGAACTTCAATGCAATGCGGTAATCAAATGGAGCATACTATGTATAAGGTTTAATAGACATTTTCCTATTTTTCAATAATGTTTTTGTTAAGTTCAATAATGTTAAGCTAGGTGTTTTTAAGTTTAAGTTTTAAGTATCATTGGTTCTGTTATTTTTGTCGGAATTTTAAAAATCGTGTTTCTAGCAAATTCTGATCACTTTTTCTTATCTTCCAATTTGTCTATTGTCTATTTAGCCTTTTGTCCTATTTGACCTTTTGTCCCATTCGAGCTTTTGTCTCATTCGACCTTTTGTTCCATTGAACCTTTTGTGCGTTTTCGATGATTTTAGAGCCCAAGTAACTCACTTATCACAGAAGAGTCACAGCGGTTCAGGTTTTTGTTGTGCAGAAGTCACTGTTACTTACTTCTAGCAAGTAAGTATTTATTTGCTAGAAGTAAGTCACAGGGACTTCTGTGCAACAAAAAAAATGCGCCGCCGTGACTCTTCTATGACAAGTGTGTTACTTGGGAGGAGTGTTACATTGGATTCGTAGGGATTTTAAGGGAATTTCGGAGGCGCTTCAGGAAGTTTCAGGGTTGGTGGATTCCCTACGAGTTTCTAAAACCCCTCTAAACAACTCTGACCTAAAATACCTCAAAACGACCCTCTATAATCCTGTTGAAACGCCTACGAAGTCATCATAATAAACATTTGCTATGCCCCTGAAACTCTTGATACGTCTTCAAAAGGCCCTGAAAAGCACCTGAAAACCTCTTGAAATGCCCCTGAAATGCTATCAAGCGCTCCTGAAACCTCTCGTAACACCCTTAAAACGTTCCTAAAGCCTGTTGAAGCTCTCTGAAATGCCTTAAAACGCCCCTGAAAACCCTTATAGGGCTTTTGAGACTTCTCCTGAATCAACCTTATAGCCCTTTGAAACGTTCATAAAATCCCCTTAACTCTATTGAAATGCCCCTGAAATTGTCGTAATTCTATTCAAAAAAAGAAAAAGGGCGGTGTTCTATCGTGCGGAGTTACATAGGGATTTCAAGGGAGTTTCAAGATAAGAGAAGAGAGAGGGGGGGGGGGGGGTCAGAGGCGTTTTGGGGGTTTTGGAGGGCCTCAGGTACGTCCAGGTAGTCAAGGGGGTTTCAGAGAGTGTTTGGGGGCATTTCAGGAAGTTTCACCGGATTTTTAGAAGCATCACAAGAGCATTTCCAGGGCTCTCAGAGGGTCTCTGGTGCGTTAAATGGGGTCCGAGGTAGTTGAATCAACGTCAACGCAACAGCTATGTTTTGAACCATATAAAATGTTTTGTCAGCGATTGTCAAATGGTGATATTTCCTATTTTGTTGCATGGAGGTCACTTTTAATTCATTGAGATGCAATCAAATAATTTCTTCTAAGATGTGAGAGCTTAATTTCCCAAAAAAAGTTGGCTAAATAGTGATGTACCCATACAAATCAGCGCAAACTTCATAACTTTTTTTTTGCTTTTTCCCCTTTCTCACTAAATCATTGAATATTAGCAGGAGCATCTTACCTTGGTATTTAGATACATTGGCCAGTAGGTACTTTGTCGCCCGAGATCAAATGTAAATGTAAATAACTCACCTCAATCATTTTCACGAGCTCAAGTTTGGGTTCCCGCACTTTACCCATATTTAGATTCTTTCGTTTCTCCGTGTATACTTGCATTTTTTATTCCCGAATAAAGCTAACATTTCACTATTTGACCAATGCCAAATGTTTGACCACTTTTGATAGTTAAATTTTGACCGCGCTTGCGCTGCTGTATACGACGAACGAGGTTTTTTGGTAGTGTTTTACTTTTTACAACAGCGCGCGTCCTGAAGGATTAAGAACTTCTGCTAGCCTATTTTACTATAAAATATTACATGAGCAAGAAATAGTTCCCGTTGAATCCGTATTTTGATTCCGAAATGGCAGAAGTGTTTCAGACAACACAAAACTAGTATAGAATTGTGTATTACCGTAAAACGTAAAATTGCGATGTTTGAAATGCTGCATAGAACTATTTTTGAAGCATGGCCCCTGAACGGGATTGCGAAAAATCGCTATACTGATTTCAAAGTAAATAAAAAATAGTCCATTACTTTCAAAATCATGAGCTTTGATATGTTGCATTTAAGAAAAAAATAGACCGCGGAATCACCTGAACCGGTTCCCGTGAAACCCACATTCCAAAATGACTAAAAGTATTTTGGATAACACAAATACAGCTCAAAATAAAGTGCCTTAAAAACCACACAGTTTGAGATGTGGCATAATGGTATTGAATCTGGAACTGTTTTGCCACACTTAGTGACCGGGATGAACTTTCTGCCATATTTTTCATCAGCCTAGTGCACTTAAAGCGTAATTGGATGCGCTACCTCATTTTTTGTTTTTTTTTTTAATTACAAAACTGAACAATATTTAAAAAATCGCATCCAAACACATTTAGAGGAAGGACCAAGGTATCTTCTAAAATGTTTTCCTGGTCGAATATATTTTATTTTTTTTTTGTCAAATGCCATTTTCAAACGACATTTAAAAAAAATAAGGTTTTTGGAAAAATAAATCAAAAATAAAAAAAAAAACGATGAAATGGATCCTGTATCGCCACGAGTCTAAAAACTTATCGGCTTTAAACGCTTTATAAATTTTATCATATTTACTTCTTTTCCGCATCAATCTAGATAACTTTGCAGTGTATGTAGCGGTTGGTTCACACAGACAAAAAAAAAACTGGTTAAGAATAGCACTACGGAACATCTGTTCCAGTGGTAGGTTACACTATTCAGATGACCCCCTAATTCATGGTGCTATGTGACTTTTTGCTTAACGTGCCTAGGAATGAATGAATGGGGGTTCTAATAGAAACCTAACGCAACCTAACATCTACATTACGTTGCCCTGACTGCGCTAACCGGAACAATGGTACAACGGACCTTGCGTTTCTTCGATACAATCAGCTGCCCTTCTTTAGTCACAAACTTGAGTCAAAATAAGGCTGAGATTACGAAGATATTGATTATGTGCTTTAATATTCACCTATACTGTTTCGCATCATGCGATTTACACAGTGTATTCTGTGTATCCTCGCCTTTGGCGTTTTACAATCGATACCGATCTGGTTCAATTGCTGTTTATTTTTTCTATGCTGTTATTGAAAAGAGTTTAATATTGCCTAGTTTGATAAGTGGCTACAATTAGGATAGCTCACCATAAAAGAACAGCAACGGTCAATTTTTCGTCTTTTGATCTTTCATAAGGGGAATTTCTATCTAGGGAACCTTGTGAACCCGGTGTTTACGTCTTATAGTAAAAATAAAATGACAAACTCGTGTGTCATGCCTCGAGCATGTGTGCTTGTCAACAACACAATCGTTGCTACACTCATCTTCGAACTATTCGTAAGACATGTATGTGCTATCACAATCGATTTTTCTGTTGGAAATCTCAACAGGAAATACCTTTATTTACCACATACTTAACCATCCCCTACAGATGTATTACATACTGCACTTCGAAAGGTCTTCCACTAATTGTTGGCAGTGATGCTAATGCTCACCATATCATCTGAGGCAGCTCAGGCATCAGGCAGAAGCTCCATATTTATGAGATCAGCGTTTCAGGAATCCACGGTCAACCAATTGGAATCTCTTTACTGATTTGGTTGCGGCCAAACTTCATGGATACTCACCATCCATTGACACTCCAAATGATTACGATTATGCCGTTGATACTACAAAGGCCTTCATCATGGAAGCTTTTGAAGAAATTTACCCTCTGCGGTCTGTGAAGAGCACAATGGGAATCCCTCTTAGAATTCTAATTTGGCCAAGCTTAGAAAAAAATGTAGAAAGAATTGGAACAGACACCGATCCGCTGGATCGGAGGCTTTCAGTTCGGCTAAGGGCCGAACTGACTTGATCGATTTCTCTTCGTCTCTCTTTCGCTAATAACTTGATCATACATTTGCTGATTCCTGTTTGAGTGAAGTCAGTCGGTTAAGGCTAGAAACAGTTTTATTGCTTCATAGGAATTTTTATAGCGAAAACCAAACGAAAGACAATTTACCTGCCATTCCTAAATCCAATCATATTAAACATGACTTCTCGACCAAGCTCTATAAAATAGTTATTTCAGATGCAACGGAACGTCGCCCCTAACTCAAAAGCGAAGGCATACCATACATGAGACGGGGTATGATACCTAGCAGCAGAGCCCCTATTCCCAAAGGGAACATAACCAACGATTAACTGGTCTGGGTTCTTCGAACCATGCGTCCATCGAGTCGTTGTGTAATATGCGGATGGTTGTAAACCAAATCCAGCAGCGCTGGCTGCAAGAGCCATCAATTCGAATTAATGTGAGCTTTGGATCAAGATCCAGAGCTCCCAACTAGATCCCAGGGAGCACATGCATTGGCTTAAAGCATTGTCCAGTTAGAATCCGGACGCAAAGGATAATTTATTGTGACGCTCTCAATGATCATAATCATATTTTTTTTACAGCATTCTGATCATAAACAAGTCCTCTATTGATGGTGAAAATTTCATTGATTTTCTTGCTATGAGTGAAAAGTTATTTCAGATTGAAGACAAGTGAAGGAAAAAAATCTTGCACAAACACGCTGAAAATTAAGCGTGGTCAGGTACGACAGTCGCGAAAAATGTTAATGTCTCCATAACCATTATGTGTGATGTGCACAAATGTTGTTAATCATGCCATGAGGAAGTGCCCAAGGAAGATTGAAGTTTATGTTCATGGATAAATCTGCCTGGAATTCCAAGATTTGCCAGGAAGTTCGAGCTCTGGACATCGTTTTCTCACATCACGATTTTGACACCAAATGTGTACAAAGATGATAACCTCAAGAATCGCGTGCTGCTTTTCAAAAATGCACACAAGGGATCTGTAGAGGTTTGAGCGAATTTGGTGAGCTATCACAACAGCCTGAGATGTGCAGTGGTGTCATCACTATTGGATAGTGTTTATTAACGAAAAAAACACTAAAATTTCGCTTCTTTGGAATTCACTGAATTGCCCTTAATTTCGCAAGAAGAGAAATATTTGGCAAAGTTTCTTTGGAATCCTAATCAGATTGGTAGAGGGTCTCAGGACACTACAGAGATGACCTGATTGTTAAACAAATCCGGCGAAGGGGTTGATGTTAAAATTTACTACCATTGTGCAGATTTTTAAGGAAGTAATCACGGAAAAAATGAGAAAATGTATTTAAAATTAAATTAAATAATTTTAATGATATTTTTCCATGAAACTACAGTAAATTATCTTTGTTTTGAGGGCTTCACCTTTTCTGTTTGTTATTCCACCTCTGAGATATAAGTGATTATCTGCGTCCGGATTCTAACTGGACAATGCTTTATGCGGGGTCGTGCGACCCCGCATGGAATGGGTCAATTCATTTTATAGTGCTGTAAGGAGCGGACATTGCGTCACGAAATGCCCCCACCATGAGACAATGCCATCGTCATGCCAACCAGCAACAGCCAGCGCAGTGCCAGTGCTACTCTCCGGACAGGGAGGATTTGATTTGTGTGACTGATTGTACACAGCTCTTGGGGAGAATAATGGAGGGCTTTCAATCTTGCTGACCCAGATTGTGATTGGCCAAGTTGACAATGGATTTATGGGTGGAATCATAATTGCTTTGGCAATGTTTTTTTTACTGGAAGATGCGGAGCTGTGGGAAAGATTTTCATGGTTTTCAAATGAAGGATTCTGTGGGGAATTCAAAAACGTATCCAGCTTTACGAACAGGAGGGGAAGAGTTTGCTTTTAAAAAATATACCTTCTAACTTTATAAAAACTTACCAGAAATTAAAAATAATTTGATAATATATATTCATCTCTAAATTTTCCCAAAATCTTTTCGAACCAGACATTGAGGTTATTCAGAATATCTTTAACCTTTAACTTTCCACCATGTAAATGATGTGAACTATAAGCGAGGTTTTTTCCACGTGTTGTGCAAAATACAACAGCGCAACTATTGAAGGGTAAATAGTATTCTCAAGTAGTGTTCCAAGAGTAGCGATAGTTAAATTATTGAAAATAAACTCACAAGAAGAAAATCAATTTTATGTAGCTGTCTTTTTGGCATTCCAATCCTTTAAATCCAGCAAAGTTCGCACTACCTACATGTACATGTGGTGGAAACTGTCCAACATGCAAATTGTTGCTTCCTTTCGCGCGCATCGGACAGTCCATTCCACCGCGATTAAACCAAGACATAGATCCTTTGGGCAAGCACACTTCGTTTCGGAGCATTGCATTCCCGCCGGAAAACCGCTGATCCGGCTCGTCCGTGTACATTTCAATTTTCGTTCCCACTCGTTCAGGCATGTTTTCACAGCGCGAAGCAACGATGTGATGAGGGTGGATACCAATCCGTCCCTGAATCCGGTTCCTTGTTTGGATGGAACACGACCACATAGCATTGCGCTTGCTGGTAGGAAACCGCCCTGGAACCACCCCTCACGTAGCCATTGGACCGATACACAGAAAATTGCACAATCATGGAATCTATGGAGCAGAAGGAAACGGAGCCCCATTTCGGGCGAAGCCATTTCACAGCTTTTTGATTTGATCGTTTAATCCTTTGCCTCGTCCACGTTCGTGAGGTAGAGCTGGGTTGAGCCCACAAAAAACGCTGTCCATTACTTCCTCACCTTCCACTCCTGGCTGCCCCCTCACACAAAAATGTGGATGTGTGTTTTCCACCAGCTACGACGTCGTGGTTCAGAATGTGAAAAAAAAAAACGACAAACGTAGTGACAGGTGGGTGGACGGGATCAAAAAGCACCGGGCAAGTTCCGAAACGATTGATTGGCGATCGCTGACTGGGAAGGCTGGTTGGTTACATTCATGAGCGCGCCGCCCCATCCGCGATGCATTCCATCCGTGCGATGGGTTTCCCTCTATTAATTTAAATTTATGATGTGTGGAAATTGGAAAGGAAATTCAATATCAGCTGCCCGCCACGGTGGTGCTTGAGGTGGTGTAGGCTTTTGGTCAGTATTTTTATGTGGATGGATTCTGTTGCAGGGATAACAACAGACAGGTTTCTGTATATCAAATGTTTATATAACCGATGCCGATAACCGATGGGGCCCATATAGCCGAGGCGGTAAACGCACGGGTATTCAGCATGACCATGCTGAGGGTGACGGGTTCGATTCCCGGTCGGTCCAGGATTCTTTCGTAAAGGAAATTTCCTTGACTTCCTTGGGCATAGAGTATCTTCGTGCCTGCCACACGATATACACATCAGCTATCAGTTAAAAACTGTGGAAGTGCTCATAGAACACTGAGCTGAGAAGCAGGCTTTGTCCCAGTGAGGACGTTACGCCAAGAAGAAGAAGAAGAAGAAGATAACCGATGCTTTCAAGTCATTATGATTACCATTACAATAATTACAATAATCGATGAAGTCGTTGATCAAAAAACATACAAACTAAATTTAAAAAGCTGCTTTTACACTACTAATCGAACGCAAGCAATACATTTAAAGTATTTCAAGACAAAATATGTGTCATTTACGTTGCTTTCTCCTGACACATATTTGTGTTTCTTGATGTCTTATTGCGGGCTGTCACCACATTTTGTAATTTGATAGGAATGCTGCATCATGATTTTATTAAAAGTTCTCTCTAATGTCAATTCAAGACTGTTCAAGTTCAAGTGGAACAAGCATCTGACATGAACACTCCTGAAACATATTCAAACAAATTGAACGCTGAAATTAAAATGGGTAAACGACTTGAATGCTCTTGCATGCATCTCAGTATTTACATTGATCAATTTGGGTGGTACGTAAGCAAACTTAACTGAATCCATCTCATTTGACAGATGACTTGAATTCGATTCACATGTATCGCGGGCTTAGACAAGGAAAGTGAGATGATTATGTTTGACTTGAATGAAAAGTTCAACATGTTCAACTTTCCTTCAAGTCAAGTGAGTTGCTCATGTGAGATGAATGGTGGTGTTTACACGTTCAATTTGCATTCAATTAGGAATTTTCAATCGACGTGACGTCAAGTCACTTGCACTGTGTAAACCAGGCATAACATGTCTCAGTTGTCAGCTTGCCTCGATAGCAGTCGGTCGCTTTCTACAATCGCTCCGGTTACGACGACTACCTGCGGTGTAGTGCACGCGTTCGATTGTTCTTTCTATTGAAGCTCTGTCTGCTTCATTTCAAGCTTGCGATTTTGCGCGTCTATTGAGTTCGGCGCGAGTGCAAGTGTACTGAAAATCATTACTCTTTTCGATTTTGGACAAAAGGCCGCCCGCGAGTAAATTAGCAAAAGTTTTACAGCGATTAGCCTACCCCGTACAGCCGGTATGATACCGGCGAGCGGGTTCTCTCCCCACAGAGGGGACCCAGGGGGCCCTGGTGGTGGAGGATGGAGCCCGCGAAATATGTTCCAAGGAAGCTATGCTGGACAACGACTACCTACCTACATGGACAAAGATGGTACCTCAGGACCACTCCAGGTGTTAAAGATGCAGGCTGTAGGGGAAAATGCCACACTTCCCAACGACCCATTCTTACTGCGGCTCTCGGTGGAAAAATGTATCGGCGGGCCTATTGATGGGGCCTTTAAGGAAAACCGAGGAATATCGTACGCTTTGAAAGTACGCAGCAACGCGCAGTTCCAGAGACTGCTGAAAATGGACCGGCTCATCGATGGAACCAAGGTGATGATTACTGAACACCCACAGCTCAACACTACCAAGTGTGTTGTCAGCAATGGTGATACAGTAGGATTAACTGACGCGTACCTGAAGGAACAATTAGCTAGTCAAGGTGTACGAGATATTCGCCGAATCCAGAAGAAGAACTCTGTCGGTTTGTTGGAAAATACACCCACTATGATCTTGTCAATTGTCGGAACGGTCATCCCCGACCACATCGACTTTGGTTGGACACGATGCAAAACCAGGAACTTCTACCCCGCACCCATGCTCTGCTACCACTGTTGGGAGTATGGGCACACTCGAAAGCGGTGCAAAGAGCCACATCAAATCTGCGGGACATGCTCTCAAGTGCATCCTGAAACGACTTCCACCAACGGAACGGGCAGTGAGGACGCGTTGAATGAAGGGCTTCCTATCAGAAGACCGGCATGTACCAATCAACCACATTGCAAAAACTGTCGGACTAGCGAACACGCCGTTTCCAGCCGAAAGTGTCCCATCTAAAGCATTGTCCAGTTAGAATCCGGACGCAAAGGATAATTTATTGTGACGCTCTCAATGATCATAATCATATTTTTTTTACAGCATTCTGATCATAAACAAGTCCTCTATTGATGGTGAAAATTTCATTGATTTTCTTGCTATGAGTGAAAAGTTATTTCAGATTGAAGACAAGTGAAGGAAAAAAATCTTGCACAAACACGCTGAAAATTAAGCGTGGTCAGGTACGACAGTCGCGAAAAATGTTAATGTCTCCATAACCATTATGTGTGATGTGCACAAATGTTGTTAATCATGCCATGAGGAAGTGCCCAAGGAAGATTGAAGTTTATGTTCATGGATAAATCTGCCTGGAATTCCAAGATTTGCCAGGAAGTTCGAGCTCTGGACATCGTTTTCTCACATCACGATTTTGACACCAAATGTGTACAAAGATGATAACCTCAAGAATCGCGTGCTGCTTTTCAAAAATGCACACAAGGGATCTGTAGAGGTTTGAGCGAATTTGGTGAGCTATCACAACAGCCTGAGATGTGCAGTGGTGTCATCACTATTGGATAGTGTTTATTAACGAAAAAAACACTAAAATTTCGCTTCTTTGGAATTCACTGAATTGCCCTTAATTTCGCAAGAAGAGAAATATTTGGCAAAGTTTCTTTGGAATCCTAATCAGATTGGTAGAGGGTCTCAGGACACTACAGAGATGACCTGATTGTTAAACAAATCCGGCGAAGGGGTTGATGTTAAAATTTACTACCATTGTGCAGATTTTTAAGGAAGTAATCACGGAAAAAATGAGAAAATGTATTTAAAATTAAATTAAATAATTTTAATGATATTTTTCCATGAAACTACAGTAAATTATCTTTGTTTTGAGGGCTTCACCTTTTCTGTTTGTTATTCCACCTCTGAGATATAAGTGATTATCTGCGTCCGGATTCTAACTGGACAATGCTTTATGCTAAGGAGACTGCCATCCAGCACATCCGTGTCGACATGGGCTACTCTTACCCCAGGCCAGAAGAGAATACGAGGCTCAACATAGCGCATCTGGGAACACTGGGTCATACGCTGGAGTGGCCAGTCTAAGCAAGGATAGAGAGATTACTAACTTGTCTGTCATGGTGAAGCAGCTTCAGGAGGATTCGAAACGGAAGGACGAGAAAATTGCGGAAATGGAAATTGCACTCCAAAACCGCAGTGTTGGAAAAAGGATGGAACAGGTCCAACAGAACGGTACGATAGAAGATCTTATTCGCCGGGTCAACCAGCTAACCGAAACAGTAGCTCAACTTCAGAAGATTATTCAGGAGAAGGATTATGAAATCTCCCGTTTGCGACAAAATGAAATTGACTGCAGCTACATTGAATCCAGTCAGTTCGTAATCCCTTCCAGTCAGCCCATCACACCCAACACCGAAACCACATCAGCTCTGAAGAAATCCTCATCGAACAGTCATCTCACCAAGACCAGCAGAGAACCCAGGACAAGATCACTTTGTTCTAAGTGGGTGGCAGAAAACAACAGCAGCGAAAACAGTACGTCGGGAAAATCCAAAAAGAGCCGCAAAAAGCAGAAACACCGCAGCGAGTACGAAACCATTGATAGAGAACACTCCTCTGAAGAAAGCATGAAGAGCTTCCAGTCCGAACATTCTGTGAAAACTTCGACCTCAATTGGTACCAACGCCTCTATTCCAACAAAAAGAACTCATCCAGCAACCGATTCCAACAGCGACACGAACAGCCGTACCTCCAAATCCAAGCGAGGCGGCGCCGCAGGAAAGTGTACCAATGATCTCGAATAATCGCCACTCAATCCGTTCAGTCCTCTCAGATAAAGCTTAAAACCAAGATGCCTTTTTGATCATATCACCATCTTCAACACAATCACTGAATCAGACAAGAAGACAAACCGAGAGTTGACTGAACCATCATCTACCCTACCACCGAACAACACGACAACTAGAGCAACTACAGCTGAGACTCTGGACAGCCGGGGCCCCGCCAGTGCGGAAGTTACACCCCAACCGGAACTGGCGGACAACCTCCGGCGTCCAAGAGTTCTCGCTGCATATGGGACGCACAAGGGCACACAAACCCGTTCCCCATCTTCCCCAGATACCTATCCGGATAGAATTTGCCCCGTTGAATCGGAAGTCATGCCGGAGACAACGGACAATTTTCGTTTATCCAAGGTTTCTGGAAGAGGGACGCACAAAAGTAGAAATACTTGTTCCCCTGAGGACGACGTGGGAGCCAAGACCAGCGATGGAGAACGTGAAAATGCCGAACAACGTCTGTCAAGCGAAAATGTGATGAAAAGGGACTTCCATCTTCCTTCGGACAGCGAGGGAATCAAGAATAATTCAAGAAGATATCCTATCCGAACCCGTAGCAGACCATTGCGATATGCTCCAGCCCCAACCAGACAAGTTAAAACTTCTACACTGCCACCCCTTGGTGAGGAAGTTAGCAACGCCGATCTGTACGACCAACTTCATCAAGCCCGGTATGGATCCTTAGCGTCTATAAAACCAGGACCCTCGGGAATTCGCAGTGCGGGGACAAGAACAATTCGTCCCAACTTCTCGATAGCGCCCAACACTCTTCCGAGGACAACACTCAATTCCGATGGCCCGGGTAAAGTATTTTCCCCTTGTCAAGTAAGTAATTATATTATCAACCAAGGTATTCAGAGTCCTGGCCCTGGACCTGTGTCCAGCGGGACTTCATGCTCCAGCAACAATAGTAGATCGTACTCACCCGGAGAGCCGGACTGTTCCCTTCTCTCGACTAAGGGCACTTTGCCAAGACATGTTCCCGAGCAAACCTCATCAGACTTCATCAATCCAAGGAAAAACAGTCATCCTGGCCGCTGCAGACGATATGCGTGGATCCTACAGTGGAACATGAACGGATTCTTTAATAATCTACCCGATCTAGAAACGATTGTTCTCGACAAACAACCTTCGGTAATTGCCCTGCAAGAAGTTCACAAAGCAGTGCCAGGAACCATGGACAACACGCTGGGAAAAAAGTACAAATGGATTACTAAAACGAACCGAAACTTTTATCATTCCGTAGGCATCGGCGTTGCAGCCGAACTACCGTTCTCTGTTATAGATCTTAATACCAACCTTCCAGTTGTCGCTGTACGGATGTCCTGGCCGTTTCCAGTTACGATAGTATCAGTTTATATCCCGAACCAAAATATTCCTGATCTTGAAAACCAGATAGCACAAATAGTAGAAAAGCTGCCAGAACCAATGATTTTCCTTGGAGATAGCAACGCACATCATCAAGCGTGGGGAAGCCGCCAAACTGACGCTCGTGGCTCTGCCATACTTGAAATAACTGGTCAAATTGGGCTCTCCATTCTGAACGACGGGTCACCAACCTTTATGAGAGGCCGGCAAGAATCAGCTATAGATATCTCCCTAGCCTCCACGTCCATCGTTAGCCGGATCAACTGGACAGCAGAAACGGACCCGATGGGAAGTGACCACGTCCCAATCACCATTCTTCTGAACGACACTCCCCCGAACACAACGCGTCGACCTCGATGGGTGTACAAAAAAGCCGATTGGGATGGTTTTCGGTCATCAATAAACAGCCTCCTCGAGAGCTCTCCTCCCGAATCTATAGTGGAAATTACTGAAGCAATCCATGAAGCTGCTAAAGCCAACATTCCAAAGAGCAGTGCAAATTCTGGACGCCGCGCCCTCCCTTGGTGGTCCGAAGAAATTAAAAAGACTGTGAAAGCAAGGCGGAAGGCTCTCAGAGCTGCCAAGCGGCTTCCAGAAAACCATCCCCAAAAAGAAGAAGTGCTACAGAAACTCCGTAATGCCAGAAACGTATGTCGACAAACCATCCGAGAGGCGAAAGAGCAATCTTGGGCAAGCTTCCTGGATAGTATTAACGATTCTCAGTCTTCTGCCGAACTCTGGAGTAAGGTGAATGCCATTCAAGGTAGAAGAAAGAAGAATGGTATGGCACTGAAACTAGGAAATCAAACCATCAGAGATCCAGGGCAAATTGCCGACTTACTAGCCGATCACTTCTTCAACCTTTCTTCACTTCAAAAGTACCCGAAACCATTTTTAAAGCGCCATCCCGACGCAGCGACTGCGATTACTAGTTTCACAGTTGCCCTCGATGCCAACGAAACTTACAATCATCCTTTTTCAACAAAAGAGTTAGACTTCGTACTCCAAAAATGTAGCGGTGAATCTTCAGGGCCGGACGAAATCAGCTACCAGATGATCAAAAACCTTCCAACACATTGTAAAAACATCCTACTCGAGGGGATCAACAAGGAATGGACATCTAGAACAATGCCAGATAGTTGGCGACACAGCCTAATCATACCCATCCCAAAGAGTACTGGACCAGCTAGTGACCCAAAAAACTATCGACCAATAGCCCTAACAAGCTGTATATCAAAAATAATGGAGAGATTAGTCAATCGAAGGTTGATGGAATTTCTAGATGAAAATGGAAAACTAGATTATCGGCAGCACGCATTCCGCCCTGGCCTGGGCACAGGAACGTACTTTGCTACTCTTGGCCAGACCCTCGACGACGCGATGTCTCGTGGCGAGCACATCGAAGTAGCTTCATTAGACTTGGCTAAAGCATATAATAGAGCGTGGACTCCCGGCGTACTAGAAAAACTAGCGCGGTGGGGAGTTGCCGGGAATATGCTAGCGTTCATAAAAAATTTTTTGACGAATCGAACCTTCCAGGTGATTATAGGAAACCATCGTTCAAAAACCGTTTCAGAAGAGACGGGCGTCCCACAGGGATCAGTGATCGCGGTCACTTTATTTCTAGTAGCCATGGATGGAGTATTTAGCGTGCTACCCAAAGGCATTTTCATTTTTGTTTATGCTGACGACATCCTGTTGGTATCCACCGGAAAGTATCCAAAGGTTGTTCTGAAGAAACTACAAGCTGCAGTAAATGCAGTGGTGAAATGGACCGATATGACTGGCTTCGACATCTCTCCAGAGAAGTGTGTCAGAATGCACATATGTACCAAAAAACATCTCCCACCGCGGCAATCGATCTCCATTAAAGGAAAGCCAATCCCCACCAGACGAACAACGAAAATACTTGGCATCACTTTTGACCGTCATCTATCCTTTCGAGCCCACTTCGACGACATCAAAAAAAGCTGCCGGAATCGAATTAACTTACTGAAAATCCTTTCCAACAAGCGAACGAGGAGCGATAGAAGATCACGATTGAGAGTTGCAGATGCAATTATTTGTAGCCGCCTCCTCTACGGTGTTGAAATTACATGCAGAGCTTCGAATGAACTCATTGACATCTTGAGTCCTACGTACAACAACGCGATAAGAGCTATATCTGGCCTATTGCCATCAACACCCGCAAAAGCCACTTGCGTGGAAGCTGGGGTTATGCCGTTCATCTACAAGGTTGCGATCGCAATCGGAAGTAAAGCCGTTAGCTTTCTGGAACGTACTGAGGGTGACGGATCACCGGCCTTCCTTGCCACAGAAGCCGACCGGATCCTGAACTCAGTGGCCGGAGTCACGCTCCCCCCGGTGGCTGGGCTACACCGGCTTGGTCCTAGGAGCTGGCTGGCCAGAGATCCTCAAGTAGACAACTATATTAAGCATAGGGTTAAAAGGGGATCTAATCCGACTGTAGCCAAAGCCTTGTTCAACGAGCGCATAACGACGAATTATGCTGAGACAGAAATAATATACACAGTGGCTCGAAGCTAGTCAATACAGTTGGAATTGGTATTTATGGTAAAGACTTTGATGAATATTACAGCCTACCGAACTCCGCTTCAGTTTTTTCAGCAGAGGCAGCAGCTATACACAAAGCCGCATCTCACTCAACCACGAAACCAATGTTAATCGTTACCGACTCCGCCAGCTGTATTCTAGCCATCACGTCCCCCAAAACACGACATCCATGGATTCAGGCCACACAAACTCTATTGGAAACAAGACGTACTCCCAGCATAAGCTTCATGTGGGTCCCAGGACACAGCAACATCCTAGGCAACGAATCAGCGGATCGGCTGGCAAACCTTGGCCGCACCGGCCGTTGCCTCACTATGGAGGTACCCGCAGCTGACGTGAAATCCTGGTTGAAAACTGTGGTAAGAGATGCATGGTCCAAGGACTGGTGGACAGATCGAACCTTATTTATTCGGAAAGTCAAGGGCAACATATTCCCTTGGGAAGACAGAATCGATCGAAAAGAGCAACTAGTACTGTCTCGTCTCAGGACCGGACATACGAAGGCCTCACATAATATGGAAGGAGGTGCCAATTTTCGAAAAGTATGTGATTCATGTGGAACTCCTAACACCGTGGAACACATGTTGTGCGTCTGTCCGGTATTGGAACTACCTCGGACACTACACGGATTAGGAGACATCCAAACAACTCTAAGTAACGACTCAGCGATGGAGGCAGCCTTGATATGTTTCCTGAAGGACACCAAGCTGTTCTCTTCAATTTAAATCAGGAATCGACTGGGAAAAGGACATAAAAATAAGCAACGACATAGGACCTTCAATCTCGTATAACGCTAATACTTCTGACGACAAGGATCAACTCAAAAGGACAACCAAAGACGACAGCAACGAACCGATAATTTGTTAAAACAACCAGTGGGATCAGCC